>NC_142489.1:41086072-42286072 GCF_049115385.1 Moschus berezovskii | reverse complement strand
TCAGGATATATTTGTCGGAGAACACAAAGTAAGATTCCATCACTAGGTGATTATTAACGAAGCTACAGATCAAATCGTCATCGCCTCACTGACTGTCTTCACACCTGGATGTCCTGGTTCCAAGGCAAGTGCCATACCTAAAGCTTTTTGTAAATGTACTGCTGAAGGTCATGATCCACAGCTGAACATGAATATGTTCATACTAGGTTGCTTGACAATGGTTTAATAATTATTAGATATCACTGTTTAGATGAAAAGTCTGTTCATGATATTTGCATTTGATTGCTAAGTAGAAGATGCAATGATTAAAGGCTGATACTTCCTCAGGAGAAAAGTCTAGCTGTTGAGCTTTCCAGTTTCATATGGTTCAGTGATTTCTTCCAGGTTTAGTCTGGCTGCTGACATTTGTGTTGAAGTGTCTCATGCCAATCAGCCTGAGAAAAGCTGGGACTGCTGAGCTGAACCTGTGCTCATAAAAGCTACAAAGAACTGTCATATTATAGGAAACAATCCCATATTAACATAAGATTAGGTTAGGAAGCCTGAACAGGGGTTTTAATCCCTATGCAAGAAATTAGTCTGTGCACATATTGACCATATTCCTGCTGTTTATCTGTAATTATTTTCAATTTCACATAGTTTTCCCACAATTCTCTATTATTTTATGTGGCCATGGTGTCTGTGTGATACTCTGTAAACTGACCATAATCCACTGTGACAGTCTCTGAGTCAAGCTTCCTAAGACATCAGTATTTCACACCAGGACATTTTGTAGGACACCTTGCTACTCTCTGTGGGGTTCAGACATCAGAAAGGATGAGAGATCTAAGACCTGGTGTAATCACCTGCATGTAATGAAGCAGGCCACAGAAAAAAGTGAGGGAAAAAAAAAGTAGGAAAGAAAATGGTGTCAGAGAAAGTAGGGACAGATCTAAGTGTTTGTCCAAGTGTAACTGCGCTTTGTTTCTCCCTTTTAAATGTAAATGACTGGCAAAAATCTCTTTTTCCTAGGTAGTAGGACTGGGAGGAAAGGGAAGGAGGCAATATTAAAGAAGAGGTCTCTATAAAAAGCAGCATGGTATAGTCTGGAGGCCAGGATCCTAGTCCCTGTTTATGAGCTGAATGACTGTGTGAAAACTATTTAGCTGTTCTGCAACTTTCAATTGCATTTATTATAAACTCAAGTTTGTTTCTCATCCTCCACTAGACCAGGAGCATCTAAAGGTTAGAAACTGAGAATGATTCATTTTCTCCAGTATCTACATGGCACTGGATACAGAATACACAGAAAAGATTGATTCTGAATTTAAACAGAGCAAGCACAAGGGCCCCAGAATGGTCACAGATGAATTTATCTGTACCAAAGCAATCGAGAATAGAGAATAATTCAATTCCTCAAAATATATTTACTGAGTGTGGACTCTCTCTCTCTCTTTCTCTCTCTCTCTATATATATATACACACTGTGTGTAATATACATATTATGGGTGTTTATATACAATAAATAAAATGATTATAAGACAAATTCTATAGTACATAAACACATAATTATAATATATAAATTTATATCATAACTTTATATAAATTTAATACCTATAAAATGTTACACTATATGTATTACTGATACTGTATTTATACTTCCAGTCGAAACAATGCTAGAAACAGTGCAATGATCAGAAAAAAGCGCCAAATTTAAAGCAGATCTTTCATTCTAGGGGCTTGAGTAAGTGAAAATCACTCAGTCCTGTCCAACTCTTTGTGACCCCATGGATTATACAGTCCATGGAATTCTCTAGGCCAGAGTATTGGAGTAGGTAGCCTTTCCCTTCGGAGAAGGCAATGGCAAGCCACTCCAGTACTCTTGCCTAGAAAATCCTATGTACGGGGGAGCCTGGTGGGTTGCAGTCCATGGGGTCGCTACGAGTCTGACGTGGCTGAGCAACTTCACTTTCACTTTTCACTTTCACACATTGGAGAAGGAAATGGCAACCCACTCCAGTGTTCTTGCCTGGAGAATCCCAGGGACGGGGGAGCCTGGTGGGCTTCCATCTATGGGGTCACGCAGAGTTGGACACGACTGAAGTGACTTAGCAGCAACAGCAGCAGCCTTTCCCTTCTCTAGGGGATCTTCCCAACCCAGGGATCGAAGCCAGGTCTCCCCCATTGCACGCGGGTTCTTTACCAGCTGAGCCATAAAGGAAGCCCAAGAATACTGGAGTGGGTAGCCTATTCCTTCTCCAGCGGAATCTTCCCAACACAGGAATAGAACCGAAGTCTCCTGCATTGCAGGCGGATTCTTTACCAACTGAGCTATCAGGGAAGCCCTCATTTTAGGGGACAAGAGGATATAAAAGATATATTATAAACAATGCTTGGTTAAGGGCAAGAAGTAAGGAGAAGAATAGCATACAAAAAAGAAGAAAGGAATGGACAGGGGAGTCTGTGGTACAATTTTAGTTAAGATACCAGGGAAGGCGGAGTTCACGCATTAACTGGATCAAAGTAAGGCCTGCGGGCCGCGTTCTGAGAGAAAAGAAAAGGCTTTAGGAATCAAAAAGATCCGGAATGAGGCGAGGAAGTGAAAGGAAATTCAGACAGTGAGGAATAGTGAGGGGAGTAAGTTGAACGCATTTGGGAGGAAAGAAGGAAACAAAAATATAGCGCAGCCTAAAAAGAGTCGAACACGACTGAGCGACTGAACTGAACTGAAACAATGATTTTACTTTTTACATTTGGTAAAAACAAACAAAAAAACAACTGTGTGAACTATGACGAAACTCTTACTGAGGACATTCTCTCCTCAGCGGCTCTTCAGAGAGGGACAGTGTTCCCCGCCCCTAAACTGGGATTTTGTTACTATAGCTTCTGATTGGCCTGGTGTAGGCGCGTGCTCTGCGCCTATTGGCCCGCGGCCCTGTCCCGGACGGGTAGCTATCTTGGGTCCCTTCATACTGCACAGCCATTTGGGAGTTGTAGTCCCTGCTCTGTTCTGGCCAGTCGCGGGACTTTTTGCCCTCTGCTCCCGGGAACCTCAGGCAGCCACCCCCGTGGGCACAAGCCCAGACGCTGTTCCTGCCCCGCGCTCCCTCCCTCTGCCTTTACTTCTCAGCTGCCAAGATTTTGGAAGGTAGGGGCTGTGAGCAAGCCCAAGTCGAACAGCGTTTCTGTGGCGCAGGTCCGGGTTTCCACAGGCGTCTGGTCATTACTCTGGTGGCCCAGTGGGGCGGAGTCTAACTGGGTCCTCGCAGCTAGCTGGGACGTGGAGGGGGTCTGTCCGGAGGACCTTCCCACGTCACCGAGCCTTTACATAGCTTGTTGCTGAGCACTCTCCCTAATCCTAACCTGCCCCTCTTCTGCTGTATTTTATAGGTGGGGAAACTGAGGCATGGGGCCACGCCAGCTGTTCCCGGGAGGCCCCAGCTCCCGGCCCTGGTGGTGTAGTTGGCACTGGTCGCTTTGGATGGTTTTCAGTTTCATTGTTAAGTAGCAGGACCTTCTGGTGCAACAGATAACGACCAGTGTTAAAACACCCAGTTCTTGGTTCCCGAGGTGGAGGGGGTTGGTTTGAACACGTGTCCAGAAGAGCCGAGCAGGGCACAGGGAAGGCAATATTTTGGGAGACAGTTTTACATTTGTATTTAAGAAACATAAAAAAAAATAATGTATTATAGGAGGAGAAAAATCAGTACTTGTTGGACTTCCTTACATCTTTTTATGGCTTAAGGTTTTTATATGAAAACGTGGGGATTTTAAAGGTTTGTTCATGTAGGAAAAAAAAAAAGGTCGGTCAGTAAAACTGGAGCTGGATTTGCAGCCTCCTCTCTAGGATCGAATTCTCCCTTTGCTGTATGACCAGCCACTCCACCGTGCATACCTAGGAAAAAAGAGTTCAATGCTCCCTGTCTAAGTGACCTAAGGAGCTGCCAGAAGTTGAAATGTAAATGAGGTCTTGCCTGTGAAAACTTGCCCTTTGGAAACTTCCGTTCCGTTCCGTCACTCAGTCGTGTCCGACTCCATGCGACACCGTGGACTGTAGCCTACCAGGCTTCTCCGTCCATGGGATTCTCCAGGCAAGAATACTGGAGTGGGTTACCGTTTCCTTCTCCAGGGGATCTTCCCGACCCAGGGATCGAACCCGGGTCTCCCGCATTGTGGGCAGACGCTTTAACCTCTGAGCCACCAGGGACTTTATTAATGTGTGTCTCTGAAAAACATGCTGGCAACCAGCACAAAATACGGCCAGAGGATGTTTTAGAAAGGCTCTGAAACTTGCCGAGTCCCGGACTACCGAGGGCGGCCCCAATTCGCACCTGTTAAGGTGGTGTACTGAACTCTCCACTTCCTGGCTCCATGTTTTCGCCGGCGGCTCGGACCGCGGAGTCTTCTGGGAGTTGCAGTCCCTCTTCTTGCTTCCCTGAGGGCTGGTACTCCACCTCCCACCCTGCCATTTGGCGTGGTGAGGTGTCTCCTGGTAGATGAAGTTTCATTCCCCCTTTGTGTGGAGCAGCTCTTTGACTCGGAACTACAACTTCCACTTGGCGCTGCGTTTTCTTGCTGCCAATCTTGCGTCCACCTGCTAGAGCCACTAGAGCCGAGTCTATTGAGATAGGTTTAGTAAAACTGTGTTTTTGTTGATTGTTTACCTTCTTCCAAGTACTAAGTTTAGGAGATTATTGTAAACGCTCTTCTAAGTATGTTAGGGATTATGCATGTTTGCAAACAGTGAATACTACATCTCACATTTGTAGATGAGTAAAAACACTTGCAAAGATGAACTGTCTGCAGTCACACATCTAGTAATAGAATGTAATATCTTTCTTATAATAGACATCCAGTTCAGTTACTCAGTCTGGTCTTACTCTTTGCGACCCCATGAATCGCAGCAGGCCAGGTCTCCCTATCCATCAAAAACTCCTGGAATTCACCCAAATTCATATGCATCGAGTAGGTGATGCCATCCAGCCATCTCATCCTCTGTCGTCCCCTTCTCCTCCTGCCCCCAATCCCTCCCAGCATCAGAGTCTTTACCAATGAGTTAACTCTATGCATGAGGTGGCCAAAGTATTGGAATTTCAGCTTTAGCATCAGTCCTTCCAATGAAAGGACTGATATCCTTTAAAATGGACTGATTGGATCTCCTTGAAATCCAAGGGGCTCTCAAGAGATTTCTCCAACACCACAGTTCAAAAGCATCAATTCTTTGGCCATCAGCTTTCTTCACAATCCAACTCTCACATCCATACATGACCACTGGAAAAGCCATAGCCTTGATTAGATGGACCTTTGTTGGCAAAGTAATGTCTCTGCTTTTGAATATACTATCTAGGTTGGCGGTAACTTTCCTTCCAAGGAGTAAGCGTCTTTTAATTTCATGGCTGCAATCACCATCAGCAGTGATTTTGGAGCCCCCCAAAATAAAGTCTGACACTGTTTCCACTGTTTTTCCATCTATTTCCCATGAAGTGATGGGACCAGATGCCATGATCTTTGTTTTCTGAATGTTGAGCTTCAAGCCAACCTTTTCACTCTCCTCTTTTACTTTCATCAAGAGGCTTTTGAGTTCCTCTTCACTTTTTGCCATAAGGGTAGTGTCATCTGCATATGTGAGGTTATTGATATTTCTCCCAACAATCTTGATTCCAGCTTGTGCTTCTTCCAGCCCAGCGTTCCTCATGATGTACTCTGCATGTAAGTTAAATAAGCAGGGTGACAATATACAACCTTGATGTACTCCTTTCCCAATTTGGAACCAGTCTGTTGTTCCATGTCCAGTTCGAACTGCTGCTTCCTGACCTGCATATAGGTTTCTCAGGAGGCAGGTCAAGTGGTTTGGTATTCCCATCTCTTTCAGAATGTTCCACAGTTTATTGTGATCCACACAGGCAAAAGCTTTGGCATAGTCAATAAAGCAGAAATATTTTTTTTTCTGGAACTCTCTTGCTTTTTTGATGATCCAGCAGATGTTGGCTATTTGATCTCTGGGTCCTCTGTCTCTTCTAAAATCTCTTGAACATCTGGAAGTTCACGGTTCACGTATTGCTGAAGCCTGGCTTGGAGAATTTTGAGCATGATTTTACTAGCGTGTGAGATGAGTGCAATTGTGCGGTAGTTTGAGCATTCTTTGGCATTGCCTTTCCTTGGGATTGGAATGAAAACTGACATTTTCCAATCCTGTGGCCACTGCTGAGTTTTCCAAATTTGCTGGCATATCTAGTGCAGCACTTTCATAGCATCATCTTTCAGGATTTGAAATAGCTCAATTGGAATTCCATCACCTCCACTAGCTTTGTTCATAGTGATGCTTCCTAAGGCCCACTTGACTTCACATTCCAGGATGTCTGGCTCTAGGTGAGTGATCACACCATCATGATTATCTTGGTCGTGAAGATCTTTTTGTATGGTTCTTCTGTGTATTCTTGCCACCTCTTCTTAGTATCTTCTGCTTCTGTTAGGTCCATACCATTTCTGTCCATTATCAAGCCCATCTTTGCATGAAATGTTCCCTTGGTATCTCTAATTTTCTTGAAGAGATCTCTAGTCTTTCCCATTCTGGGCATTACTTTTAGTTATTATATTTTAATCTTCTCAAGAGCTATATGAGAGGAACAGCTATTTTCATGTGCACTTTCCATGTTAGAAATCTAAGGCTAGGAAAATTAAGCAACGTGGTGAAGTTAACTCATCTAGTGAATCAGGTCAGTTCAGTTGTCGCTCTGTCCTGTCTGACTCTGTGACCCCATGGGACCCATGGCCTGCAGCGTGCCATGCTTTCCAATTCATCACCAACTTCCTGAATTTGCTCAAACTCATGTGTATTGAGTTGGTAAGGCCATCCAACCATCTTATCCTCTGTCGTCCCCTTCTCCTCTTGCTAGTGAATAGAAGTGAATAGAAGTACCAACATTGTAACCCTGTCTTCTTGACAGTCTCTGCTTAGAAGAACGTACAGGGAGCCTATCCTTTCAGAGTATGGAACTTGGAATCTTTCCATTATACCATGTTGTCTCTGTAGTTAGACACTAAATTGTATCGCTTCATTTAAATCTGAGGCAAAAATCTTAAAACAGCTCCTGTCATATAGTACACGTTTCACAAATGTTAGCTATAAATAGTTTTATAATACCCTTACTTTAGAGAACAGGTAACTGGCCCAGGTCATAAAGCAGTTTGCCAGAGGTCACACAGTCAGTTTGTGTCAGACATGAGACTAGACCCAAATATCTTCTTTCCAAGTCCTGGGTTATTTTCATTCTACCAACAGTCAACTAGCAGGAACACCACATATGAAGCTGTTTAGATAATGGTTTCTTTCCTAATTTGTTGTTTTAGGTCACAGACCAGTGCTGATTGTTGTAAAGTCTTGTTTCTTATTATTGGTAAGGTTGTAATATTTCATTAATTCAATAAATGTTTTCTGAGTATTTTTATATGCTCATCTCTCTTTAGGTATAGGGCCTCAGGATGAAAAGTAGCTAAGGGATTAGGGCTAGAATGACCTTATAAACTAATTAGCTTTTTCATTTTAAAGTTAGGGAAGTAAAAAAAAAATGAGGGGAGTGAGGTACATCATGTTTCGCAGTCCTCGTGTCATGCCTTTGTCAGAAATACTCTGTTTCTGCAGGGAGACAGGGTTCTGTAGGCCTTATAGTCCTGTAGTAGAAGTAGTGGTAGTGGTGGTGTTAGTCGTTTAGTCATGTGCGACTCTTTTCAATCCCATGGACTGTAGCCTGCCACTCTTCTCTGTCCATGGGATTCTCCAGGAAGAATACTGGAGTAGATTGCCATTTCCTTTGCCAGGGGATCTTCCCAACCCAGGGATCGAATCTGGGTCTCCTTCATTGCAGGCAGATTCTTTACTGTCTGACCATGACGGAAGCCCCCATAGTACTGTATGATGTAACCTTCTAGGCTCATGGGTTCTTTTACTTAGTACCCTTGCCCTTGCCTTAGTCCCATAATTTTTGGTGGATTGCTTTAGGAAATGTTTCTGTGTCCCTGTCTTTTTATGTACATGCAGCTTCAGGATGATCCTTTTGTATTTTGGGAGTTTAGTCTTGTTTTGGCTATTTTTCTTTTCTCTTTTGTCCTTTGAGACATGATAACAAAATGTGACATTGTGTTTTCATTCACATACATTTGAAATCTAATCCTTTAATACAGGTTATCATAAATGAACACATGAGTTGTTTGAATTATACAAAACTTTTGTTTTAGAAAACACATTGGTCCTTTCAGTTATCTATTCACAGATAATAAAGTAGGGGACTCTCAGCTCTCATGTGTGAAAGATGGTTTCTGCATGATTAGATAAAAAGTAGCAGTTTTAGAGACTTCCCTGGTGGTCCAGTGGCTGAAACTCTGTGCTCCCAAAGCAAGGGGCCAGGATTCGTCCCCTGATCATGGAACTAGATTTTGCATGCCACAACTGAGATCAAAGATTCCACATGCCACAACTAAGACCATGCATAGCCAAATATTAATAAATACATATAAAAATTAGAGCAGCAGTTTTTTAAATTATTGGCTAAACATTCCTGAGATGGTTACTATGGGACATGTTCTGCTCATCACCGCTGTCCCACCAGCTCTTTTCTAAATGACACTCTGATCAATCATCTTCCAGCATACTGCTTGACCACTGGTAGACACTGAAAAAGTATTTGTGGAATTGCATTCATAAGCACCTTTGAGCTCTGTTCCTGCATTTCCCCCTTGAATCTCAGTTTTCTCTTTTAATGTTGAAATGCAGCTTTGAAATAGAAGCTGTAGCAGGTTGCTTTCAATGTGCACATTGCAGAGAAAAATTTCAGCCTTTGAGGTCATCCTCTGAGGGACTGTTTCTTTGGGAATGTCCAGGTCTGTGACTTCTAAGATGAGAAAGTGATTCAAATAGCAAAACACAGAGAGTGGTAGTCTGAAGGCCTGTGATTCAAATCCCAGCCCTGTCTCTTCAGCATGTTAGTAAACCTTTGGTTTCCTCTTGTAAAATAGGGATAATAAGCACTTGTACCTTATAAAGTGATGATAAAGATTAAATAAGACAGTGTGTTTAAAGCTTGAGCATATTTTCAGGCACTCAATAGCTTATATTCAATAGATTAATAGATCTTATTTTTGTTATTATAATGTAAAGTTGTTTATGAAAATATATTTACTCAAGATTTAAACTAGAGGTAGATCCCTATTTCATAAAAGTGTCTGTGATTTGTTTTCTTAGAGTAGCAAGCTTGGCCAACATGTGTAAAATATGAAGTTACGGCTTCCCTGGTGGCCTAGTGGTTGAGAATCTGCCTGCCAATGCAGTGCTCAACAGGTTTGATTCCTGGTTGTTGAGGTTCCCACATGTCGCAGAGCAGCTAAGCCCCATGTGCCACAACTACTGAGCCACTGCTTGGGAGCCCAGGAGCCACAGTTTCTGAGCCCCTGTGCTGCAAACATGGATGGCCATGAGCCTACAGCCTGTGTTCTACAACAAGAGAAGCCGCTGCAGTGAGAAGCCCATGTATTGCAACAAAGAGTAGACCCCCCACACACACACACAGCCACAACTAGAGAAAACCTGCACGCAGCGACAACGATCCAGTAAAACCAAAAATAAATAAATCTTTAGAAAAAAAGTGTAGTTAACTGCAACTCTTGATAACCTATCTTGTCAGCCCAGTGAAACTCTCTTGTGTAGGCAGATAGTGAAGCTTTTGGCTCTGCATTGCCTGCTGAGAGGTGCCTGATCTCTGGTTTCATCTATATATGAAGTCTTGGGTTGAAAAGCGGCTGACTGTCAGTGAGGCCTTGTGTCCACTTCTAGAAAGGACTGGGCCTATCTCAGGAGCCTCAGGGTTTAAGTGAAGCAGTTGTCATCTAGCTGATGAGTAATCCTGGGGCAATGGCCATGTGGAGATGGAAATGCTTCTTTCTAAAGCTGACAACTTCAATAGTCATGAGGTTACTGACAGAAAAGTGGTTTGCTCTTTTTCTTTTTGGCCAGGCAGCATGTGGGATCTTAGTTCCCCCGCTAGGCATTGAACCGACACCCCTTGCAGTGGAAACGCAGAGATTTAGCCCCTGGACCACCAGAGAAGTCCCAGAAAATCTGTGAGATAGGGGACAGGAAAGGAGAAACAGAATGAGGATCATAGGGGACTTCCTTGGGGGTTCAGTGACTAAGATTCCACACTGTCAATGCGAAGGGCCTGGGTTTAATCCCTGGTTTTCAGGGAATTAGATCCCTCATGCCACAACTAAGAGTCCTGTATGCCGCAACTAAAGATCCTACCTGCTGCAACTAAGACCCAGCACAGTCAATCAAATATTTATTAAAGCACCAACGAAAAAATGAAGATCATAGCAAGAGCAAAGAGAAGATGAATGAAGGAAACAGTCAAGGCCCTCAGTCAAGTTATCTTAATGTAATTACTGAGCACATTTGTCCTGCTTCTAGTTCTGTGCCTGGCACTGCACTGCTATGCATTGGAGATACAGCCTTGAATGCTGCTGATATGGAGGTGATCCTGGTTGTATATCCTAAGCAGTGAAGAACTTGAAGGAGAGAAGGAAGGAGGGTAGAGTGTGTTAGGATTTGTTAAGCAGAAAGGTCCCTGTGCTTGGGAAATACAAATCGTTTAAGGGAAAGATGAGGCTGCAGCTGCAATACTTTGGCCACCTCATGCGACGAGTTGACTCACTGGAAAAGACTCTGATGCTGCGAAAGGTTGGGGGCGGGAGGAGAAGGGGACGACGGAGAATGAGATGGCTGGATGGCATCACCGACTCTGTGGACATGAGTTTGAGTGAACTCCGGGAGTTGGTGATGGACAGGGAGGCCTGGCGTGCTGTGATTCATGGGGTCGCGGAGAGTCGGACATGACTGAGCGACTGAACTGAACTGAACTGAACTGAGGCTGCAGAGGCAGGCATGGGTGATAGTTTGCAGAGTCCAGTTACCTGGATTGTAAAAGAATTTCAGACTTTATTCAAAGGTATTTGTGAGACCATTTAAACGTCTTTTTTTTTTTTTTTTTTTAAGTCATTCAGTTGTGTTTGACTCTTTATGACCCCATGGACTATACAGTCCACATTTAGACCAGAATACTGGAGTGCGTAGCAGTTCCCTTCTCCAGGGGATCTTCTCAACCCAGGGATCGAATCCAGGTCTTCCTCATTGCAGGAGGATTCTTTGCTAGCTGAGCCACCAGGGAAGCTCAAGAATACCTGAATGGGTAGCCTATCCCTTCTCCAGGGGATCTTCCCAACCCAGAAATGGAACCGTGGTCTTCTGCATTGCAGGTGGAATCTTTACCAGAGAAATCTTAAGGGGACAAATAAAATTATTTGATTCATTTTTTAAAGAGTTTGGATGCAGTATAGATGATGAATTTGTGAGAGGTCATAGTTGATGTGAGAAAAGCAGGTAGGCCTGCATTTCTTTAATGTACATTTGAATCTCCTGCTAATTCTAAAATGTAGAGACTGATTCAGCAGATCTGGAATGGGCCAGATATTCAATGTTTCTAACAGGCTGATGCTGCTGATCCATGGACTATACTTTAAGTAGCAAGCAGGTACTTAGGAGACTCCTCAGTGTTCTAGGTGAGAGATCATGGTGATTAAGAGAATGGACTCTGGAGAGCAGAAGACTTGGATTCTAAACTTGGTTTTATCACTTGCTGTGTGACATTAGGGAAAGTGACCTAATCTCTTTGAGCCTCAATTTCCTTATTCTCTGTGATATGAGGGGGGTAATAATTTCTGTTGCTTTAGTCATGTTTTAAATTTTGAATGAACTCACCCCTGGAAAGGGTTATTGTGCTTGGTACAGAAATTGGCATTCAGTACATGGCAGCTTTGGTTTTATTCTTAGTGTTACTAGTAAAAAACCACGTTTTGCATCCTGCTCCATGTTTCCTTATCATGTTTTGAATACTAGGTGAAATAGACTTCCTTTAATTCCACTGTTTTTGCTCATGTCTCACAGGTGAAGTGCTGAACTTATTCCAATCATTTGTAAAAGTTTGAGCTTTGTGGGCAAAGAAGTATATTTCTTGCAGCAATTAACTCTGAATTTGATGGCAAAAGAATCTAAGCTCTTTCTAAATTTGAGGGAAAAACGAGGGAAAAGTGATTTGCTGGAGGGTTTTATTCAACTTAAATATTACATATTTTGGGTGAATTTACACGTATCCTAAGATTTTCTTATAATGGTAAATAAGAAGGAAAAGAAAAGAAAATTGAGAAACTGGTTAAGAGGTTCATAAAAGGCACTCATTGACCGTATTCTGGAGCTTAAAAGACTCTGAATCATTTTGTGTTTACTAGTGTTCCTCATTATGGATTTACTTCTTTTTATTAACAATCAGAGTTCCAATAAAATTCGGTATATTTTTCAGTTTCTCAGGCTCACAGCTCTTGGAACTAAAACCCACCATAGATAATGTTGAAGTATCAGTGCTTCCTCGTGAGGTTTAATGCATGTGTATTTTAGTTGGGCACAGGCTTTAGGAAAGTATGGTCTGCAGTCATTTAATTGCCAAAGTTTGTTTTTTGTGATAAGAACAGAATTTTTATTTTCTGCAAGATGTGAAGTCTCCTTTGTGTGTCTTCAGTTAAGGAAAAAAAACAAAATAAAACTCACTGCTATTTCCCTCCACATCCACTGCAGGACAGAACCTATTTGGTCATGTCAGTAGATGCTTGAGTGATGCCTCGAGGCTGGATTTTGTGTGTGTGCTTGGAGCCCTGAGGACAGGCAGAGGAAGGGGCTAGAACCTGCTAGAATAAGATTGTTTCTCTAAACTCTGAAGTACCGTCAGTCTCTGTCCAACCTCTTCAACCAACAAGTCTAGTGAAGGAAGAGGTAGTAATCTGCAGGAGATCAGGGAAAAGCAGGAGAGAGAGACAGAGACGCAGAAGGAGACAGAAAAAGAAAGGAAACAAATGCGGAGGGTATGGGAGGTTAAAGCAATAAGAGGATGGTTGGGTGGAGGGGAAGGAAACGTTGGTTTTCAGTTTTTCATTCCACAAATATGTACGTAGATGGTGCCTCTGAGGTTGTGCTGGGCACAGCTTACATGGCTCTACACACAGAGTTCAGTTACTTCAGTTGCTCAGTCATGTCTGACTCTCCGCGAACCCATGAATCACAGCACCCCAGGCCTCCCTGTCCATCACCAACTCCTGGAGTTCACTCAAACTCATGTCCACAGAGTCGGTGATGCCATCCAGCCATCTCATTCTCCGTCGTCCCCTTCTCCTCCTGCCTCCAACCTTTCCCAGCATCAGAGTCTTTTCCAGTGAGTCAACTCGTCGCATGAGGTGGCCAAAGTATTGCAGTTTCAACTTCAGCATCAGTCCTTCCAATGAACACCCAGGATCGATCTCCCTTAGAATAGACTGGTTGGATCTCCTTGCGGTACAAGGGACTCTCAAGAGTCTTCTCCAACACCACAGTTCAAAAGCATCGATTCTTCGGCGATCAACCTTCTTCACAGTCCAACTCTCACATCCATACATGACCACGGGAAAAACCATTGCCTTGACTAGACGGACCTTGGTTGGCAAAGTAATGTCTCTGCTTTTTAATATATTATCAAGGTTGGTCATAACTTTCCTTCCGAGGAGTAAGCGTCTTTTAATTTCATGGCTGCAATCAGCATCTGCAGTGATTTTGGAGCCCAAAAAAATAAAGTCTGTTTTTCCATCTATTTCCCATGAAGTGATGGGACCAGATGCCATGATCTTTGTTTTCTGAATGTTGAGCTTCAAGCCAACCTTTACACTCTCCTCTTTTACTTTCATCAAGAGGCTTTTGAGTTCCTCTTCACTTTCCGCCATAAGGGTAGTGTCATCTGCATATGTGAGGTTATTGATATTTCTCCCAGCAATCTTGATTCCAGCTTGTGCTTCTTCCAGCCCAGCGTTCCTCATGATATACTCTGCATATAAGTTAAATAAGAAAGGTGACAATATACAGCCTTGACGTACTCCTTTTCCTACTTGGAACCAGTCTGTTGTTCCATGTCCAGTTCTAACTGTTGCTTCCTGACCTGCATATAGGTTTTTCAAGAGGCAGGTCAGGTGGTCTCGGATTCCCATCTCTTTCAGAATGTTCCACAGTTTATTGTGATCGACACAGTCAAAGGCTTTGGCATAGTCAATGAAGCAGAAATAGATGTTTTCCTGGAACTCTCTTGCTTTCTCCATGATCCAGCGGATGTTGGCAATTTGATCTCTGGTGCCTTTGCCTTTTTTAAAACCTTTTTGAACATCTGGGAGTTCACGGTTCACATATTGCTGAAGCCTGGCTTGGAGAACTTTGAGCATGACTTTACTAGCGTGTGAGATGAGTGGAATTGTGCGGTAGTTTGAGCATTCTTTGGCATTCCCTTTCTTTTGGACTGGAATGAAGACTGATTAATGTGAAGTGTTGATACCTTCATCAACAGGGAAGTGATGCTGGGGCTACAAAAACAACAGGTGGCTCCCAGTTGCTGGGTTCTGCCAGCTGAGGAGGTAAAAGCAAAGCCAGCAGACAGCGGTCACAGATAAATCTGCAGCTGAGGCCTTCTCTTGGCCTCTGTCTGCCTGACAGAACGCTTCCTCTAAGCTATCGCTTCCTCTCAGTTTTTTAACTTCCAACAAGGCAACAGACCAAGGTCTCCCTGGCCCAGAGGAATTAGCTGTCTTTGGCTTCCTGGTGCAGATGAAACAGCTGAGTCCAGCCCTTGTGTGTCAGGGCCTTCCTGGAACTATATGCAGGAGTGGTTTGGCCAGAAGCTTCTGTACTTCTAGCTAGTTCCCAGGTGCTGCAGATGTGGAACCGTGGGTCACAGTTGGAATATCAATGTTCTAGCCCACTCCACTGTTCTTGCCTGGAGAATCCCAGAGACGGTGGAGCCTGGTGGGCTACCATCTATGGGGTCGCACAGAGTCGGACATGACTGAAGTGACTTAGCAGCAGCAGCAGATCATTATAGGTTCCACTGTGTTGCATACTATTTTCTTAAGTTCAAATAGAGTTGATTTACAATGTTATGTTAATTTCTGTTCTACAGCAAAGTGATTATATATATATATATATATATATATATATATATTATATATATATGTGTTATATATATATATTAGTTTCCGACTGTTTGTGACCCTATGGACTGTAACCTACCAGACTCCTCTGTCCGTGGGATTCTCCAGGCAAGAATACTGGAGTGGGTTGCCATTCCCTTCTCCAGGGGATCTTCCCAACCCAGGGATTGAACTCCTGTCTCTTAGGTCTCCTGCGTTAGCAATCAGGTTCTTTACCACTAGCACCACCTGGGAAGTAGGTAAAATGTAACAGTATTTATATATAGAAATATTACATTTGTCAGTTCAGTTCAGTCTCTCAGTCTTGTCTGACTCTTTGCAACCCCATGGACTGCAGCATGCCAGGCTTCCCTTTCCATAACCAACTCCCGGAATTTACTCAAACTCATGTCCATTGAGTCAGTGATGCCATCCAACCATCTCATCCTCTGTCATCCCCTTCTCCTCCCACCTTCAATCTTTCCCAGCATCAGGGTCTTTTCCAATGAGTCAGTTCTTCACATCAGGTGGCCAGAGTATTGGAGTTTCGGCTTCAGCATCAGTCCTTCCAATGAATATTCAGTACTGATTTCCTTTAGGATGGACTGGTTGGATGTCCTTGCAGTCCAAGGGACTGTCAAGAGTCTTCTCCAACACCACAGTTCAAAAACATCAATTCTTCAGTGCTCAGATTTCTTTATAGTCCAACTCTCACATCCATACATGACCACGGGAAAAACCATAGCTTTGATCGGATGGACCTATGTTGGCTAAGTAAAGTCTCTGCTTTTTAATATGCTATCTAGGTTGCTCATAGCTTTTCTTCCAAGGAGCAAGTGTCTTTTAATTTCATGGCTGCAGTCACCATCTTCAGTGATTTTGGAGCCCCCCCCAAAATAAATGTTACTGTTTCCACTGTTTCCCATCTGTTTGTCATGAAGTGATAAGACCAGATGCCATGATCTTAATTTTCTGAATGTTGAGTTTTAAGCCAACTTTTTCACTGTCCTCTTTTATTTTCATCAAAAGACTCTTTAGTTCTTCTTTGCTTTCTGCCATAAGGGTGGTGTCATCTGCATATCTGAGGTTATTGATATTTCTCCCGGCAATCTTGATTCCAGCTTGTGCTTCATCCAGTCCAGCATTTCTCATGATGTACTCTGCATGTAAGTTAAATTACATTCTTATATATATATATTTATATTATATATTTTTTGTATTTTTTTCATTATGGTTTATCACAGAATATTGAATATAGTCTCCCATGCTATACAGTAGGACCTTGTTGTCTATCCATTCCATATATAATAGTTTGCATCTGCTAACCCCAAATTCCCACTCCATTCCTTTCCCACATCCCCTCCCCCTTGGCAACCACAAGTCTGTTCTCAATGTTTATTAATGCTTCTATTTCAGGAAAGTTCATTTTTGTCATACTTTAGATTCCACATGTAAGTGATATTATCTATTTGTCTTTCTGACTTACTTCACTTAGTGACTAAATATATCTGTACTGCTGCAAATAACATTGTTTCATTCTTTTTTATGGCTGAGTAGTATTCCATTGCAGGAGAAGGCAATGGCACCCCACTCCAGTACTCTTGCCTGGAAAATCCCATGGATGGAGGAGCCTGGTGGGCTGCCATCTATGGGGTTGCACAGAGTCGGACACGACTGAAGCGACTTAGCAGCAGCAGCAGTATTCCATTACATATATGTACCACATCTTCTTTATCCACTCATCTGTCAACGAACACTTAGATTGTTTCCTTGTTTTGGCTGTTGTGCACAGTACTGCTGTGAACACAGGGGTGCTTGGATCTTTTTAAATTATAGTTTTATTTGGATATATGCCCAAGAGTGGAATTATTGGATTGTATCATGACTCTGCTTTTAGCTTTTTAAGGATTCTCCCTACTGTTCTTAATAGTGGCTGCATTAATTTACATTCCCACCAACAATGTAGGAGGGTTCTTTTTTCTCCACACCCTCTTCAGCACTTATTATTTGTAGACTTTTTGATTATTGCCGTTTGTCCAGTGTGAGGTGATACCTCATTATAGTTTTGATTTGCATTTCTCTAATAATCAGGAGTGCTGAGCATCTTTTCATGTGCCTGTTGGCCATCTGTATATATCTTCTTTGAATAAATGTCCTCTTAAATTTTTTTATAGCTTTCATTTCAACTCTTTAATTTTAGATCTCAACTGTAAGCTCCATGAAGGCATGAGTAGTGGTTATTTTGCTGATGCTGCCTCCTCAGCATGTGGTCCCTGTGCAGGGTATGTGGTCCTTGTCAGGTCCTTGGGCTTCCCAGGTGGCGCTAGTGTTAAAGAACCTGTCTCCATTGCAGGAGATGTCAGAGCCCTGGGTTTAATCCTGGGTCAGGGAGATCCCCTCGAGGAGGGCATGGCAGCCTCCTCCAGTATTCTTGCTTGGAGAATCCCCTGGACAGAGGAGCCTGGTGGGCTACAGTCCATGGGGTCGAAAAGAGTCAGACATGAGTGAAGCAACTAGCACACAGGCACACCTAATTTGGAATTCAGTGTTGTACTTTGCACTGAACCACATTACTTCTGGGCCATCCTCTATTCCTTCTCTGGTTAGCCAAGTCCTGTTTGCGTGGGGAGTATCAGTTCAGTTCAGTGGCTCATCATGTCCAACTCTTTGCAAACCCATGGACTGCAGCATGCCAGGCTTCCCTCTCCATAACCAACTCCCAGAAGTTACTCAAATTCATGTCCATTGAGTCAGTGACACCATCCAACCATCTCATCCTCTGTCATCCCCTTCTCCTCCCACCTTCAGTCTTTCCCAGCATCAGGGTCTTTTCCAATGAGTCAGTTCTTTGCATCAGGTGGCCAAAGTATTGGAGTTTCAGCTTCAGCATCAGTCCTTCCAATCAATATTCAGGACTGATGCCCTTTAGGATGGACTGGTTTGATGTCCTTGCAGTCCAAGGGACTGTCAAGAGTCTTCTCCAACACCACAGTTCTAAAGCATCAATTCTTTGGTGCTCAGTTTTATTTATGGTCCATCTCTCACATCCTTACATGACTACTGGAAAAACCATATCTTTGATCAGATGGACCTTTGTCGACAAAGTAATGTCTCTGCGTTTTAATATGCTATCTAGGTTGGTCATAGCTTTTCTTCCAAGAAGCAAATGTCTTTTAATTTCATGGCTGCAGTCACCATCTTCAGTGATTTTGGAGCCCCCCAAAATAAAGTCTGTCACTGTTTCCATTGTTTCCCCATCTATTTGCCATGAAGTGATGGGACTGGCTGCCATGATCTTCGACCTCTTTCACTTTCATCAAAAGGCTCTTTAGTTCCTCTTCACTTTCTGCCATAAGGGTGGTGTCATCTGCATATCTAAGGATATTGATATTTCTCCTGGCAATCTTGATTCCAGCTTGTGCTTCTTCCAGCCCAGCATTTCTCATGATGTACTCTGCATATAAGTTAAATAAGCAGGTTGACAACATACAACCTTGATGTACTCCTTTTCCTATTTGGAACCAGTCTGTTGTTCCATGTCCAGTTCTAACTGTTGCTTCCTGACCTGCATACAGGTTTCTCAAGAGGCAGGTCAGGTGGTCTGGTATTCCCATCTCTTTCAGAATGTCCCACAGTTTATTGTGATCCACACAGTCAAAGGCTTTGGCATAGTCAATGAAGCAGAAATCATCTGCATATCTAAGGTTATTGATGTTTTTCCCAGCAGTCTTGATTCCAGCTGTGCTTTGTTCAGCCGGGCATTTCGCATGAAGTATTCTGCATACAAGTTAAATAAGCAGGGTAACAATATACAGCCTTGATATATTCCTTTCCCAATTTGGAAGCAGTCCATTGTTCCATGTCTGATTCTAACTGTTACTTTTTGACCTGCATACAGATTTCTCACGAGGCCAGGTGGTCTGGTATTGCCATCTCTTTAAGAATTTTCACCTTGCTTAGAGTTTCCTTTGCTATGCAGAAGCTTTTGATTTTAATTAGGTCCCATTTGTTTATTTTTGATTTTATTTCCAATATTCTGGGAGGTGGGTCTTGGAGGATCCTGCTGTGATTTATGTCAGAGAGTATTTTGCCTACGTTCTCTTCTAGGAGTTTTATAGTATCTGGTCTTCCATTTAGCTCTCTAATGCATTTTGAGTTTATTTTGGTGTATGGTGTTAGGAAGTGTTCTAGTTTCATTCTTTTACAAGTGGCTAACCAGTTTTCCCAGCACCACTTGTTAAAGAGACTGTCTTTTGTCCATTTTATATTCTTGCCTCCTTTGTCGAAGATAAGGTGTCCATAGGTGCGTGGATTTTTCTCTGGGCTTTCTATTTTTTGCCATTGATCTATATTTCTGTCTTTATGCCAGTACCATACTGTCTTGATGACTGTGGCTTTGTAGTAGAGCCTGAAGTCTGGCAGGTTAATTCTTCCAGTTCCATTCTTCTTCTTCAAGATTGCTTTGGCTATTCGAGGTTTTTTGTATTTCCATACAAATTGTGAGATTATTTGTTCTAGTTCTGTGAAAAATATCGTTGGTAGCTTGATAGGGATTGCATTGAATGTATAAATTACTTTGGGTAGTATACTCATTTTCACAATATTTATTCTTCCAATCCATGAACACGGTATATTTCTCCATCTATTAGTGTCCTCTTTGATTACTTTCACTATAAGCAAGGTGAAAAGACAGCCTTCAGAATGGGAGAAAATAATAGCAAATGAAGCAAATGATAAAGGATTAATCTCCAAAATATACAAGCAGCTCCTGCAGCTCAATTCCAGAAAACTAAGTGACCCAATCAAAAAATGGGCCAAAGAACTAAACAGACATTTCTCCAAAGAAGACATAAAGATGGCTAACAAACACATGAAAAAATGCTCAACATCCCTCATAGTCACAGAAATGCAAATCAAAACCACAATGAGATACCATTTCACACCAGTCAGAATGGTTGCTATCCAAAAGTCTACATGCAATAAATGCTGGAGAGGGTGTGGAGAAAAGGGAACCCTCTTACACTGTTGGTGGGAATGCAAACTAGTACAGCCACTATGGAGAACAGTGTGGAGATTCCTCAAAAAACTGGAAATAAAACTGCCATATGATCCAGCAATAGCACTCCTGGGCATACACACCGAGGAAACCAGAATTGAAAGAGACACATGTACTCCAATGTTCATTGCAGCACTGTTTATAATAGCCAGGATATGGAAGCAACCTAGATGTCCATCTGCAGATGAATGGATAAGAAAACTTTGGTACATATACACAATGGAGTATTTTTCAGCCATCAAAAAGAATGCATTTGAATCAGTTTTAATGAGGTGGATGAAATTGGAGCCAATTATACAGAGTGAAGTAAGCCCGAAAGAAAAACATCAGTACAGTATACTAACACATATATATGGAATTTAGAAAGATGGTAACCTGAACCCTGTATACGAGACTGCAGAAGAGACATAGGCATATAGAACAGTCTTTGGGACTCTGTGGGAGAGGGTGAAGGTGGGATGATTGGGGAGAACGGCATTGTAGCATGTATATTATCATAAGTGACCAGTCCAGGTTCGACGCATGATACAGGATGCTTGGGGCTGGTGCACGGGGATGACATGGAGGGAGGATATGGGGAAGAGGGAGGTGGGAGGGGGTTTCAAGAAAGAGAACACATGTACACCCGGGGCGGATTCGTGTCAATGTATGACAAAACCAACCAATATATTAATGTAAAGTAATTTGCCTCCAATAAAATAAATTTTAAAAAAAATTAAATTAAATTAAAAAAAAGAATTTTCCATAGATTGTTGTGATCCACACAGTCAAAGGTTTTGGCATAGTCAATGAGGCAAAAGTATATGTTTTTCCTGGCACTCTTGCTTTTTCTGTGATCCAACAGATGTTGGCAATTTGATCTGTTTCCTCTGCCTTTTCTAAATCTAGCTTGAACATCTGGAAGTTCTGGGTTCATGTATTGTTGGAGCCTGGTTTGGAGAATTTTGAGCATTACTTTGCTAGTGAAATTGCAGTTGTGCAGTAGTTTGAAAGTTCTTTGCCTTTCTTTGGGATTGGAATGTAAACTGACCTTTTTCAGTCCTGTGGCCACTGCTGAGTTTTCCAAATTTGCTGGCATATTGAGTGCAGCACTTTAACAGCATCATCTTTTAGGATTTGAAATAACTTAACTGGAATTCCATCGCCTCCACTAGCTTTGTTTGTAGTGATGCTTCCTAAGGCCCACTTGACTTCACATTCCAGGATATCTGGCTCTACGTGAGTGATCATACCATAATGGTTATCTGTGTCATTGAAATCTTTTTTGTATAGTTGTTCTGTATATTCTTGCCAACTATTTAATGCCTTTTGCTTCTGTTAGGTATATACCATTTCTGTCCTTTATTACCCATCTTTGCATGAAATGTTCCCTTTGTATCTGTAATTTTCTTGAAGAGATCTCTATAGTCCATCCTATTCTATTGTTTTCCTCTATTTCTTTGCATTGATCACTGAGGAAGGCTTTCTTATCTCTCCTTGCTATTGTTTGGAACTCTGCATTCAGATGGATATATCTTTCCTTTTTTCCTTTCCTTTTTTCCTTTGCCTTTTGCTTCTCTTCTTTTCTCAACTATTTGTAAGGCCTCATCAGACAGCCATTTTGCCTTTTTGCATTTCTGTTTCTTGGGCATGGTCTTGTACCCCGTGTACAATGTCACAATCCTTCGTCCATAGTTCTTCAGGCACTCTGTCTTATCAGATCTGATCCCTTGAATCTATTTGTCACTTCCACTGTATAATCATAAGGGATTTGATTTAGGTCATATCAGAATGGGGAGTATAGTAAGTAAAATCTACAGAAGCTTCAAACCTCAGTTCCTCTTATCATTTCTCTGAACGTGTACAGAAACTCATTTCCTCTCCTTATTGGAGATTACACCTTGTATATTGTGTTAATATTGTCTCTTTTCCCGCTTGAGAAAGTTTGCTCCCTGAGGGCAGGGACCTCTTTGGTTCTATCCTCTGGCCCATGGTAGACAGAATGAGTTTTGGCTCCTCATTACCATCAAGATCTGAAAGTCTGGGTCATGCTGTGGCTGCTGCTTCAAACAGATGGGTCATTGATATTGTGCAGGTAATAGGAATTGTCAAATACTGGGGAGTCAAGGAGGGGCTCATAGGGAGGGAATATGGAGAGGAGCCTACTGTCTGATTCTGAGCACTGACTGCTGGCTTTGCTTCTCATTAGCTGTGTAATCTTGAGCAAAGTACTCAACCTCTCTGAGTCTCGTTTTTCTGTAAAACAAAGATGATAATACTACTTAACTCTTAAGAGTTGTTGTGAGGATTCAGTGAGATATGTTGATATAAAAAACTGCCTTGCACAGTGCCTGATGCATAGTCAGCACTCAATAAATTACCTGTGGGCACTGTCATTAAGTCTAGAATGTTGCTCTGTCTACTTCCTGGAGAGTAGTTATACTAATTTTCACTTTGAAAAGTATAGCTAGATGTTTCTCATTTTATTGCATTTTTTGGGGAAGTCTCATATTTGGCCATGAAATAAATGGAGAGGCTAGTGGTTCTGGCCATATAAAGTTTACCAAAAATGTTGGTGAACAACAACCCAGGATTCAGCACACAAAACTACAAATGCTGGTTGATGTTCAAAACAAAGAACTGTTAGTTAGAAAATAGCACATCTACCATGATGTAATATTTAAATGCATTCTCACTTAAGAAGTGAGACAGTTAAGATTCTCATTAGACCAAAATCAGAAAAATGATAAATATTAATATTTGTCATCAAAGGAAAGCTTAGAAATCAAAGCAGAGCAAGCAACTGTTGTATTTTAAGGATTACATAATCCTGAATGAATTTTAATTCAACACCTCCAAAACTCTCTTTTTAGGATTTCTGTATAAAGTAGTTTAATTGTTTTTATCCAGTACACAAACTAGGAAAGATGTGCTTTTAGTCAGAAAAAATTCAGGGGATTTGCTGATTCAAAGACCTGGGCTTTGTTGTGTTTTATGTCTGTAAGGGAGACCCAGATACGCCTGAGCCAATCCTTCTCCATTGATCGTTACCTATTTTAGGAGAATCATGTTGGGAAGTTGGCTCTGGGTAGATTATGAAAGGGTACCAGGGTGCCTCCTGGCTTTGCCTCTCTACACTGTCTAGTTCTGAATGTTCAAGGACCGTGTACATCGTCCCGCATGGTCAGGAGGGAGCAGAGGGAGAGGTGACGTACTGGTGCCACCCCCTCAGCTGTCAGGGTCCCCCTTCCTGCTTTCAGTGTCTGAGATGGCTGACTCAATTTGAGAGGGCCTCGCCAGTCACCAGTCCTGGTGGAGGTCGGGCGACCTGGGTTTTAGTTCTGGCTCTTTCACTGCCTTATGCAAGTCCTGTCCACTCGCTCTCTGGGTCTCCCTTTCCACACTTGTCCAATGAGGGACTTGGATCTGATAATTCTGAAGTCCTGGGCTCTTCAACATCCTAAGACCAGGTGGAGAGCGTCAGGGATCTGATAAGCCTTCCCGCTACCCTCAGCCAAAGGGCTTTAGCCTGGCGAGGCAGTCTTTGGGGCCAGACAGACCTGCATCTTGCCTTAGCTAATTTACTTAAGTACTCAGTTTTCTCATCCACATGGAAATAGTACAACGTTGTTGTAAATAGGAGATGTTTGTGAAAGCATTCAGTGCTGTTTGACACATCACACGAATTTAATGATGCTGCTGTTTTGATGTTATTGTTACGTTATTATGTTGCTACTGTAATTACTATGTTTATATCTTGACTCAGCACTTTCCCGTCTCTTTACAATTCAGTTTTTTCTTTCTAAAAAATAGAGATAATAAGAGAATCTATCTATTGGTTAATTGTGAGGGTGTATGCCCTGAGTCCAGTCCCCCCATACTGGTAGAATAAGACACTCACAGCAATGCAAAAGCAAGAATGGGGTTTATTTCTAGCTTGAGTTAGGGCTCATGCCTCCTCCAGCGCAGTGGAGTGAGACAAGAGCCCCGAGCCCAGGTCACAGCGGTTTTTATAGTCTCAGATTACATAAGCACCTATTTTTGCTCAAAAGATCAAGCTTTCAGAAGCTCATTGGCCAGTTCATGCGCGCTCGGGATTTTTCTGGGGGATTTCCCTTTTTCCTCTGATTGGCCCAATTTTTGGCGCCAGCAGGACTTTTCTAAGGAGGAGTTTCTTATTTTTGGTGCAGCGGGATCTTCTTAGGGAGGAGTTTCTGTGGACTTAGCCTCCACCCTGTCTCCAGGAAATCGAAACTTAGGCCGAAGCAAGGTCTCAGGATATCCTGGCTACTCAGATGTTAGGGCTCCTAACAAGGGTTAAATTAGATAATACCTGAAAACACATGGGGTGCTTCCTGGTATAAAATACCGGATACACGGTAGCAGTTATTTTAGATATCATTTTTTTTTTAATTAGTTGCAATATCTTAAAAAAAGAACTAGATAGGAAAAGGTGACTGGGGGTAGTTACCTTCTCTAATACACTTGCTGAAGCAGATTTCCCAGTTGTCTAAAAGATTCCATGTTTTCCCTAAGCATCTCATTTATCATCAGTTCAGTTCAGTTCAGTCGCTCAGTCGTGTCCGACTCTCCGCGACCCCATGATTTATCATAGGGAACAGTAAATAAATAATGTCAAAACTGTTCTTAGAAGTAAGCTGTATGTATCCAACATGAGCTCTTAAACCTGGATGCTGTAGTCTGTTTAGCATCAAATGTTCCATATACATACACAGGAAACAAAAACACTAACTGGAAAGGTATCTGCATTCCCATGTTCATACCAGCATTATGTATAATAGCCAAGATATGGAGACAACCAAAGTGGCCACTGATGGATGAATAAATAAAGAAATTTTGGTATCATAATACAATGGAATATTATTCAGCTGTAAAAAATGAAGAAATTCTACCATTTCTGATACATGAATGGATCTTGAAGGCATTATACTAAGTGAAATAAAGTCAGTCAAAGACAAATCCTCATTTACATGTGGAATGTTTAAAAAAGAAAAAATAAAGGAAAGCTGCACCCTTCCCCCACTGCAAACCTACACCAAACTAATGGGAAAAGATCAGATTTGTCATTATCAAAGGTACAAACTTCAGTTGTACAATAAATAAGTATTAGGATTATAATGTAGAACATGATGATTATAGTTGGCAGAGCTCTATGGTATATGGGAAGGTTTTTAATAGGATAGACACTAAGTTCTCATCACAAGGAGAAATTTTTTTTTTCTTTTTATTGTATTTTTATGAGATGAGGGATGCTAACTAAATCTACTTATGGGTATCATTTCACAGTAGATGTAAATCAAACCACCAGGCTGTACACCTTAAATTCATACAGTGATATATATCAATTATTTCTCAATAAAACTGGGAACAAAGGTGGTACATATACAGTAGAGAAATGGAAAAATAGAAGATCGCTAAAATAGTGGAACATGATACTTCTGGGATGACAGCCGGAAAGTCGGAAGAAATGAAGCAAGAGATTTTTCCCCCCTAAAGTCTATGTATTTCCATTTAGCTAAACTATTTAAACGATTAATTAATAAGAATTATTTCGCTAAAAGTGAAAAACAAAAAAACTAGTATTCCAGGTCCATGATGTATTTCCACACATGGATGACATATATTAGTTAGAAGAGACTTTACTTTTTATCAGGTTACTATGGGCCAGGCCCTAAATTAAGCCCTTATGGGGATTCTCTCATTTCATCCTCACAGCAACTCTAGGCAACTCCTATCTATTTTCCACAGCTGAGAAAACTGAAACAGAGAGGTTAAATATATGCTGCAGGACACCCAGCTGGCAAATGGTAGTGCTGAGACGTGGACCCATGTCATTTGACATGGAAGAGAGCTTGAGCTCTACCAGTCCTTAGCTAGTCAAGAGGTCAAACCTGCTGGGTGACTACTCTTTCTGTATTAATGAGGTCTGATGGACCAAGACAAGGATATAAATGGACTTGCTTTTTACCAATGACATAGCAAATTAACATTCATTCTTATTGTTTCTAGGATCATTCCATTTCATGTAAGGGGATGAATTTCAATATGGAATAGACTATGGGAACATCAATATTTTTCTCAAATTGGCAGCATCAAAACTATATTTACGGAATTAAAACATATTGCATTTATATAATTCAAATTCAGTTGTAAACAAGATTTCTTTATCTCTCTCTGTAGCTCAGCTTGCAGCTGTTGGCCTCAGTCTATTTTTAAAACACAAAAATAAATTGTTTCTTGTTAACTCCTTTGGATCTGCGGACAAATGCTAGACAGAGTTACTGTCGATGAGCCCAGCATCTTGGTCAGAGGGCCCAGATTACTCTATCAGAAGGTGCTATTCGAAAAAAAAATAATAATAATAATAACCTTTTCTTGCCAACTGCATAAGAAAATTAATTCATTTTCAAAAATAAAAAAGACAAAATGCTCAAAAAATAAAGTAATATTGGCATTTTGTCCCCATATGATAGCACTATTAATATTTTAATGAATACCCTTTCCATCCTTTTTTATTGCATATGTGTATTTTTTTCTGTTAGTTTTCTAAATTGGGATCACAGGTTATGTATTGCTGTGTTATCTGTTTACTCATCAGTGTATTGTGATGTGCATTTCCTATGTCAGTAATGATTGCGAAGTACTCTTTCCATTAGAACCTGCAACTTACCCTAACAGTTTAACAGTAGGTTTCCCCACCTCTGCTTCCAATATATGTTTGTTGTTGTTGTTTAGTCACTAAGTTGTGTCTGCCTCTTTGCAACTTCATGGACTGTAGCCCACCAGTCTCCCTCTGTCCTTGGGATTCTCCAGGCAAGAATACTGGAGTGGGTTGCCACTTTCTCCTGCAGGGGATCTTCCCGATCCAGGGACTGAACCCACATCTGAATTGGCAGGCATGATTTTTTAATCACTGCGCTGCCTGGGAAGCTCTCTGATGTATATTAGTGAAAAATATTTGCATATATTTATAATCACATCTATGATTCTTTTCTTAGGATATATTCTCAGAATTGGAAATGCTGAGTTATATGGTAAGCTGTAGGAGTAACTATTTGGTTTTCCTTCACTGCAGGCAGTGCTCCCCTGTGCACCTAGAATTCCCACTAACAGCATCTCCTGGGCTCCGTTTCCCAGGAACCTCAGAGAAAAAACTACGGAGCAGGAAGATGGTGGGAAGTTAACAATATCAGTCTTCAGATTCTACTCATGAATCAAAATAAACATGTTGGGTTTCTGGTACCAGCGTTAACATATCGTGTATTTGCTTTTTAACTCTGTCAGCTCCGAATTCTTTCAGCTGCAAGTGATAGAAAACTTGACTTATGGTGGCTTTAAAAAGTAGGGAATTATTTCTTCCACATAATGAGAAATTTGGGGGGCTTCTGTGATGGTTCAGTGGCTAAGACTATTTGCAACGCAGGAGGCCTGGGTTCATCCCTGATCAGGGAGCTAGATCCCACATGGTGCAACCAAGTGTTCTCACATGCCACAACTAAAGATCCCGCCTGCCACAACTAAGACCCAGTGCAGTCAAATGAAAAAAAAAAAAAAATATATATATATATATATGTGTGTGTGTGTATATATAAGAAATTTAGAAATGTGTGGTGGCTGTGGCTTTAGTTCAGCAGCTCAGAGATGTCAAGGAGAATGTGTCTGAAGTGTTCTTGGTCTTTTCTAAATGGTCACAAGATGGCTGTGGGTGAGGCAGGTATCATGTTTGTGTTCTGGGAGTCAGGGAGGGGTGTGAGACAGATGAATGAGACACATTTTTGATTCTGGGAGTTGTTAGCCTGATTTTAGAAAGTGGTGCTTTTTTTCTCTTTTTGCAGAAGTAATATATGTTCACTATAGAAAATATATTTCACCTATAATCTTACCATCCAGAGGTAATCACTGCTCTCATTTTGGTGTTTATCTTTCTAGTTTAGTTAAAAATGCACAAAAAGGTGGGATTTTAAATTTATGTGCTGCCTCATAACAGGCTTTTAAAATCGGCATCTATCTCACTGCCTTGCACTGGGTAGATGGTTTAAAGATTTCACTGGAAATTCTATGAATAATTTAAAAAATACACTATGCATATTATTTTTCTGTATCTCTGAGTAGTCTTTACAGTCTATATTTTATAGTATAATTTTTAACAGCTGCATATCCCACATTTGTTTGAATGTTTGATGATTTATTTCACTGAATCGCTATTATTTTACATGTAGATTTGAAAAAAAAATTTAACTGTGACAAATAATACTGCATTGAACATCTTTATGTGTGTGTGTGTGTACATAAATCTTATATCCTTAGATAAATTCCTTTCAGAAGTGAAATCAGTGGGCTCAAGGAAACGCCAGTTTTATGGTCCTTGATTTATATTATCAAATTGCCCTCTTGAAATGGACTATTATACTTACTACCAGCAATGTGAGTTGTTATAATCTTGTTTTACTTTCTGACTTTTAATGGACATTTTTTTTTGAGTTGATAGTATATTTGTCTGATTCAAACACCTAAACAATACAAAAGGCATAAAATGAAATTTTACTCTGTTCCTGTCCCTATACTCCCATGTCTGGCCCCATTTCTCTCATATGTTAACCACTCTCACTAGGTTTTTTTGCATCCTTTCAGTATTTTTTAATGCATTCAGGCAAATATGTACATAAATTATTTCCCTTCCTTTCTTACACAAAAAATAGCACACTGTTCTGTATCTTGCTTTATTTGGTTTGACTGCTGTGTAATGTTCCATTATTTGAATATTCCATAGTTTTATTTGTCTGTTCTCCTGTCTAGATGTATTTGAAACATGTGTCTTTTCAGGGAAACCAGGCCCAAGTGAACCATTTTATTCTGGCCCTGCAGCTAGACCACAAATTGGAGTAAGCAGCTTTATCTGAATTTCCTAGACCTACTGCCTGGCTAGCTGCACATTTTGACTTAGCCTCCTAGGTGTAGTTGGCAGTGTTTGACATATTCTCATCTAAACATTTTCATGTTTTAGTTTGGGTAAAGAGTAACCCGTCCATTCTCATCCAAGGGATGATGGCTTCTATAGGAAATTATGTCCTATCTTGCTTTGTAATAAATTCATTGTTACAGAATGCCAGGTGTATTGTATGCTCCCTTGAGAGGCTCTCGGGAAGAATCCTTCCTTGCCTCTTCCTTCTTCAGATGGCTCTGAGCATCCTTTGGCTTGTGGTTCCATAACAAATGTCCTTCACTTGCCCTTCTCTGTATCTTCTCTCCTCTTCTGTCTCAAATCTCTGTCTTTCTCTTACAAGAACACCAGTCATTATTCTTAGGGCCCACCCAGATAATCCAGAATGACCTCATGTCAAGATTCTTAACTCCATCTGCAAAAATCCTTTTTTTGAAACAGGTAACACTTGCAGGCTCCAGAGATTTGATGGAGATGTATCTTTGGGGGGCTACCATTTAGCTCACGACAGGCTTTGAGTCTAGGGCTCTGATTCCAGAATCTGTGTTCTTCCCTGCTAGATCATACCCTGTGAAATGCTGCAGAGAAAGTCCATTTTCTGTTCCACATGGTAGTAAAGGACTAACGCTTATTCACTCAGTGTTGTTTCTTCATTGCATTGTACAGAGGAGATGCTCAGTAAAATGAAATGGCTTTAATCACTGAATTTCCATAGAAATTATGGAAGCAGTTTTCATATCTGTTATTGCTTTTCTCCAGGCTGAATATTCCCCAGGTACTTCAGTTGTTCCTTATGTGAAGTTCAGAAGCCCCACTGTTCTGTTTGCCATCCTATAGGTACTTTCTGATTTGGTCAGTCTTCCTCTTCATGTGACTTCTAGACTGAACTCTTGGTAAGATGTAAGTAATGGGGTAGAAAGGGACTATTAATTCTCATGGCTTGTACTCCATATTTTTTAAAGTACTTCTAGGTTGTATTTACTTTAGAGTAGGTGCTAAAGGTCATTTCTGGTAGTTAACAGCTAAAGATAAAGAAAAAAACACCGGAAAACTCTGCCATACTAATTGACTTATTTGGTCATTGAGGTTTTAGGGCCAAATACAGCCTCAATTATGCTAACACAAATTTTATTGATTTTGGATTCTGGGGATGGATTTTGAATTTGGAAAAAAAAATGGTCTAAATGTCACATTCTGGGGTTTAGTAGAAAGGGCAGGCATACTTACAAATAAATCTAGTTGCTTCTCTCCATTCCATTTTGTTTAATCCATGGAATACAGTTGTATTTTTTTAACAGATGTGAGTAATGATCCAGTACAATTTTTGTGAGAATGAATCAGAATTTTCATGACCAAGTGTTAGAGAAGAGAACCTTTTTCTTCTAAGTTTCTACCTGTTGTGGCCTGAAGTTGGTAAGAGTGTTGTTTTTTTTTTTTTTTGATCCCACTTACCAACTACTTGTGCTAATTTTCATGTACTTGTACCCTGGACAAATTTATGTTCTTGGTGTTATGTGTGCTGCAAGTTTCACTGCTGTCAAAACATGTTTTTAAAAATAACCCATGGGTTTTAACCAAGACAAATTAGATTTTTTTTTACACTAAAAGTAAACATTTTATTAAAGAAAGTCTGAAAAACACATGCACCAAAACAAAAGTGACTACGAATGCTAAATAAAAAACCTTCAAAAAATGTGTACCACATGATCCAATGTTTAAAACTTTATATATAAAAGCTATACTATAAGATACAAAGCTAAACTATTAGAGTACTAACAATACTACTCATATAAAGAAACTTAACAGTAGTAAAATATGAATACATAAGATGCTTATTTTTGGTCCTTTCAAAAAAACAAACTAAGATTATTTATTTTAACACGGCTCCAGGCACAAAAATAGAATATAAGATGACAACTGCAACATTCTTAGTGTTTATCCTTGTAATTCTTTAAATGTCACCAGTCATAATAGCAATGACTTTTAAAAATAGTTTTTAAAAATAACCAATGGGTTTTAACCAAGACAAATTAGATTTTTTTTAAAAGTAAAATCCACCACAATATTTAGATCAGCAAGAAGATGTCATTATGACTAACTTTTCCCTGTACATAATGAGATATGACCAAGGCATACTAGAGGCATACTAATGCATTAATTTCTTTTCTTTTAATCAATTTTTTAAAGTAGAGGTTAAAACAAGAAAAAGATAATAATTCCCAGGGGTGGACTCCATGGCTTCATTTACTCCATTATATTTCTGCCTCTTGAAGCCCAATTTCTTTTAAAGGAAACATTTTATAGAGAAAGTCCTCTGCTTGGAACGCCTTCCCCTCAACTCCTTCAGTTCAGTTCAGTTCAGTCGCTCAGTCGTGTCCGACTCTCCGCGACCCCATGAATCACAGCACGCCAGGCCTCCCTGTCCATCACCAACTCCCGGAGTACACTCAAACTCATGTCCACAGAGTCGGTGATGCCATCCAGCCATCTCATTCTCCGTCGTCCCCTTCTCCTCCCGCCCCCAACCTTTCCCAGCATCAGAGTCTTTTCCAGTGAGTCAACTCGTCTCATGAGGTGGCCAAAGTATTGGAGTTTCAGCTTTAGCATCAGTCCCTCCAATGAACATCCAGGATTGATCTCCTTTAGAATGGACTGGTTGGATCTCCTTGCAGTATAAGGGACTCTCAAGAGTCTTCTCCAACACCACAGTTCAAAAGCATCGATTCTTCGGCGATCAGCTTTCTTCACAGTCCAACTCTCACATCCATACATGACCGCGGGAAAAACCATTGCCTTGACTAGACGGACCTTGGTCGGCAAAGTAATGTCTCTGCTTTTTAATATACTATCAAGGTTGGTCATAACTTTCCTTCCAAGGAGCAAGCGTCTTTTAATTTCATGGCTGCAATCAGCATCTGCAGTGATTTTGGAGCCCAAAAAAACAAAGTCTGACACTGTTTCCACTGTTTTTCCATCTATTTCCCATGAAGTGATGGGACCAGATGCCATGATCTTTGTTTTCTGAATGTTGAGCTTCAAGCCAACCTTTTCACTCTCCTCTTTCACTTTTATCAAGAGGCTTTTGAGTTCCTCTTCACTTTCTGCCATAAGGGTAGTGTCATCTGCATATCTGAGGTTATTGATATTTCTCCCAGCAATCTTGATTCCAGCTTGTGCTTCTTCCAGCCCAGCGTTCCTCATGATGCACTCTGCATATAAGTTAAATAAGCAAGGTGACTCAACTCCTTACTTGGATACTATTTCTACCTGAGGTCGTGGCTTAAACGTCTCTTCTACAGGATAACTTACTCTGACTGGTAAGACTGTTAGTTCTTGTTTTATAAGCCCCCTTAGTACCTTGTATTTCATTTGCAAATTTCATTACGTCAGTTTCAATCACCTTGCTACAACTTGTCCTTTACTCCCAGACTGTAAACTCCATGAGGCAGGGGCTGTGTCTGTTTTCAACACTTTCCCTACATCAGTGTCTGGCCCATAGAAGATGCTTAGTGAATTTTTGTTGACTGATGTTGACAAAAGTCATTTAAGGGCTTATGTGAAACAATAATTTTAATAATATTTGCATTTCTTTTTGTTTGTGCGTGCGCATGCGCACCAAGCTAATAGCAATGAGCTATTTTCCTTTTTCTTTTTTGGGGGTGGGGGTTGGGTACCACTGCATCAGATTACTGAAGTAAAAAGAACAGTTGACATTCTGTTTTAAAGTGACCATGTATTTGACCCACTTCTTCTCTAGTAATGTCATCACGATTGTATCGCATTGCTGTGGGTTCTTGGAGGCTGACAGGCGGAACAAGTTGCTTCAGCTCACAGGCCTCATCTGTCATACAGAACAGCTTGCAGATCTTATTATGTGAATGAAATATGGAGAGAGGGATATTTTTCTTCCTGGGCTATCAGAGTAATTGAAAGTAACCGTTTCAGGGCACAGGGGGACAATGCAGGAAAATAGACTGCTTTTGTGAAGGGCAGCTCATCCGCTCTCAGAATCACAGGTGTCTGCGCCGCCAAGTGCAAAGGCTCGGGAAGCATTTTCTGTGATCAAAAGGCGCAGGATTCGACCAGAACATTTTTTTCAGTAAGGAAGATGCCTTGCTTCATGTTACCACCCCTTAGTTGCCTGTTGAGATGCCACCACCGTGGGCCTTTGGAAGTGTTTCCCAGTGGATGCAGGACACAGGCTTTGTGTATACTTTAGCCAGGGAAGAAAACCATTTTAGTATTCCAGATCAATGAAGCATAGTAGAAAACTGGAAATGTGCTGTGAAAAACCATTAACCAGAGAAATTCTATTGTTCCTGTTTTGGATCAGAAGAAATAATAACACTTGACTGCTCTTCTAGTCTGTGTTTTACAAGCTTGGTCCTGGTGCAACAGAATATCAGATAATACTGTGTCAGCAACGCTTTGCCTTCTAAATCGTTGGTCCTGTACAGACAAATAGAGCTCTGTAGAACAGTTTTAGTTCCAGGAAGCTTCTTACCTAGCACTGGTCGAAAATACTAATGTACAAGGTACAGTTCAGCAGTCATTCACGTCATGACTTCGTTATATTTCAAGATAGCTTTCAAAGCACTTAGTCGAATAAAACTCTAAAGTACTGTAACTGCCAGGTTGCTTTATCTAATTTATGAAACAGAGGCAAAAGAATCAACAATAACTTTCCATTTACCATTATTCAGTTCAGTTCAGTTCAGTCGCTCAGTCGTGTCCGACTCCCCACGACCCCATGAATCACAGCACGCCAGGCCTCCCTGTCCATCACCAACTCCCGGAGCTCACTCAAACTCATGTCCACAGAGTCAGTGATGCCATCCAGCCATCTCATTCTCCGTCGTCCCCTTCTCCTCCCGACCCCAACCTTTCCCAGCATCAGAGTCTTTTCCAGTGAGTCAACTCGTCGCATGAGGTGGCCAAAGTATTGCAGTTTCAGCTTTAGCATCAGTCCCTCCAATGAACATCCAGGATTGATTACCATTATTAGATTAGCTATTACTGAAACCGCAGAAAGTATATAACCCCTTACTTTGTGTTCACTTGAATTTGGTTATTAAACTTTGATGGAACTTTCATTTAACCAAATGCCTTTGTTTACAGCAATAAGCATGTTAAATCTTTTGTGTTGTGAATTTGATATGACTGTTTTAGTACATGCCTCCTGCAAAGCCCTGTTAAAGTTACAGATTCTATTCATTTGTGTTCTGTCAAACATTATCAATTCAAGCCGATTAGGGTCTTGTTTTTCTTCTTGACTTTAAGAAATGTATTTTTTTTGCCATCAAGCTTCTACTTTTTCAAGAATATAATCAGGCATTAACAAACACAAAACTGCTTCTCAGAGCAGCTTCATAAAAATTGATTTTTCAAAATTAAATAAGCATCTGGTGGACTGAAAATGTTTTATACCTGATATTTTAAAGATATTTTGATTACTGCCAAAGAAATCAATTCCTGCATGCTGTCTTCATTGCGGATGCCATCATATGTCACTGGGTTGTGTAGAGTACAGGCTCTGGGGGGAGGCAGACTTGGATTTGCACCTCGCCTCTTCCACTTAACTGCTTGTGACTTTGGACTTTTGCCTATTAGAAAATCCAGGTAACTCTAATCATCCCTTCCTCAATATGTAATTGAGTTCATATCAGTACTATAGTGTTATATATGAGTGGATGTGTGTAAAGAACTCAAAAACCCTGATTTTTATTATAATTCGTATTTGTGTGTGTGTGTCCACACACTGCATATATGTTGTTGACGTGATTGAAACTTGCTGATTGTAAACTTGGTCATAATAATGAAAACGCTGTTCTCCTTTCAGGACTTAATATTCCTATATCACGACTGTATCTAGAAGTGACATGGAGCATAGTTATCATTTTGGATCTATTCACAGTTATAGCTTGAAGAGAGATCACTGTGAAGGTGGCTACTTCACTTGCTGAGACTGGAATCAGATCCATATTCCAAAGACGTCTTTACTTTTAAAGTGAAACTTTATTTCAGTTATTTTAAATTGATGTAAAAACTGAGTTAGAGTGTTTTAAATAAGTGAAATAGAAATATGCAGCCTTTCCAATAAGAAGGGCTCCTGTTGACGCTTATTGTTAGTACACTTGAGGAGAAATTTCCATCCTCAACAGAACCATGTGAATTTGCTGAAAACCAATAGCAAATACTGGATCTCAAAGCCCGACTTCCTGATTACTCCACGATGGATTACTGGTCAGGTGATATAGTGTGGATTTCTCCAAACCCATATACACTACCCCAAAATGGTGTATATAAAGGAAAGTGGAGCGAGAACACGGCAATTAGAGAGAAGCTTAGAAGGTGTGAGAACCAGATAAGTCAGTGAAAAACCATCTTATGTCTGCTTGAATAATGAGTCACAGGAAAATGAAAACTTCTTTAGCTATGAAAGTTTCAGCAAGAAGAAAATGTTAGGCCTTCCTGGTGTTAGTTTAACGCAAAATAAGAGCGTTTAAGAAGTCTCTGCTTCAGCATCATGTTGACAGTGCCCCTCGCTTGAGTCAGGGATTGGGGACTTACTGAGACGCACCATCTGGCAAAATAAGGAAGGCCAGTCTTGTGCCAACTGAAAAAGCTGCCTCAGTTCCAACTCTTGTGTACTTTGCACATTACTGGTTGCCTTGCAAAACGTTTATCACTGTTTAATTAGGAAGGACTGAAGGAGCTTTGTACCCCGAAGAAAATGTCAACAGCTCAAAGAAAGAAAAATCATCCACTGGGTCATCAGGGGCAGGAGGTGTTTCACTTTGAGCTTGCAGGACAGCTTGGTGCCAGAATCTTTGTTGAGGGGACATGTGTCCTTGGTGTATTTGAGCAGAACTGGGGATCTGGTTTTTCTATTATTCTGACAGTTTTCCCCCCTTGTTTCTCCTGCAGCATGGCCAGGCCTTAAAGCACATGCCGAGAAGATCACCTCTGCTCTGCTTCTTGGCCTGTCATGTAAACTGTGGCCTGTCATGTTCATTAAAATGAAAATTTGTTGAATGGAATTTGCCCAACTGGCAGAATAGTTTAAATGTCAGATTTTGTTAGGCTGTGATATAAATACTATGTTTCTATTGTTAATTAATTGCAGCGCCTCAGTACCAGTGATCCAAAATCCAATTTAGTCTGCAATAGGCCTGTGGATAAGGGCCAGAGATAATGAATGCAGAGGGAAAAAATGTACTCAGAGTTTCCATTGTATCTGTCAAGGTCCTCTTAGAAAAACAGTAAATTTTGGTGTATCACTACAGTTCAAGAGGGGCAAAACAAGACAGAATTAAGATTCATTGTCTTTTGAAGCCTCTTAAATGTTCCTTACTGTTGCATCTCTTCCACTGCTCTAGCCCAACTGTGTCCCAGCATCAAAATTCCCAAAAGATGCCGGGCTCTGTCCCCTTTCTGTGTGACTCCCCCTACCCTGTTGTTTCCACCTCTGAGTCTGTTGTTATGTTTCCAGCTCATTTCAGACTTGTAGAACTGAGCTTTCTTGCCCTGTAATCCTGCTCAATTCTCTTTGCAGTGTTCATTTCCCTCTGTTCCATTTACCATCCACCCTTCCTTTCTTTTTCTTTCTGTCCATTGTTTCGGTCCCCAGGCTCAACAGCCTATCTGTCAAGTCTGCCATCATTTGTTAAGATCATTTTGCTTCCAAATTGAGCTGGTGGCTAAATATCACTCAGAATACCACTGCTTGAACTGTCTGCATTAGAAAGAGGAGCAGAGATCTTGCCACTGGGGCCCAGACCTCAAAACTGACTGTTGCTGCAAAGCCCTGAGCCAGCAGGCATTTGTGACCACCATTCTCAAGCAATATTTTGTTGAATACTTGCTGTGAGCGTGGCATCTTACCCGGCCATCTCTCTGGGTTCCAAAGACAAGTGGGTGTGCCAAGCAGAAGAGGACTAATTAAGACTTTGGAAGGCAGGGCCAATGTGGTCCAGTGGTCAGGGACCCTCATTTAATTCCTGGCATCCTGGTCGCTGCCAACCTCATTCTGCCCCTGCAATTATGCCAGCTGAGAAGCCGGAAGAGAAGATGAACTTTGGTCCGCTCTGAGTTTCCCGGTCCAGCAGTGTCTGTCAGATTAAAAACGAGAGGGAAGGAGGCCAGAGAATCTTCCAGATGGAGAGTTCAGAGGAGGGCACAACCAGACTCCCTCTCGGCAGTGATGTGGCCAAGTCATTCAAGCCTTGGGCCAGGAGCCAGGAGGAGGGCAAGCTGCTGCCTAACCCTGCAGTGGAGTGGAGTGGGGGCCACCAGAACAGCCACACCTGGCTTTGGGTGGAGGTGCTAGCAGACTGGGCACATGCAGGCCACATGGTGGAAGCAGAGCATTTTATCCTGAGAACTGGCAGGCTGTTTGGAGATAGGGCCCTCCATTCTGGATTGCTCTTAAGGGATGAGTTCCCCAAGTCACATAGATAGCTGCAAAAACCAAATGGGGAATTGGTGTTCTCCAACCTCTCTGTTTCTTCCTTTGGAATGAATCAGCCGTGTAGAAAAGGTGACCTTAGATAGGCAGGAGGCAGTCGGAGCAGCAGTGACCCTACATTCTTGGATGGACTCGCATGTGGACAGCAGATGGAGGCAGCAGGGGTCTGGCGGAGACGGAGCACTGACCCTCACTCCCCACACTTCTTGGTAGCATGATTTTTTAATGAGATTCTGTGTTCATTGAAAAGTATCCCGTATGGATACTTCAGGAATAGGGTTTTGCTCAAATGAGAACTGTCTTTTAGACTAAGGTCATCTGAGGTCTATGAAATGGAATAATAATGAATTAGGCTAAACACCGAATGTCTGGTTTAACCTTACTTAAAAGTTGATTATTTTAACATTGCATCTGTACAACCTTAGTTTCTCTCTGAGATGAACCTCTTTTTCTCCAATTCATGTTCTTAGAGTTCAGGAAGGGTTTGTGCTATTGGCAACAGAGCTGTTTGACTTGAAATGTCATCTCATTCTAAGAAAACATACTGAGGCCACATTAGTGCAACCCTGTGCAAATGTCACATTGTCAGAGTGTCTCCTCCTAGGATTAGATTAGCCACGGTACCTCCAGCCCTGTCTTGTGGTCAGACAAATCCAGTGACTCCCCATAGCCAGGGCGCCAACCTGGCCAGGGTCATGCTTCCTGAGATCTCATGGAATTTGATTTGTCTCAAACTCTCTGAATGTTAAGATGCTAATTATTGGTTGATTGGTATTCTGCTCCCCAGATGTCACCTAATGATTTTCCAGGGCTCATGCTACTTAGCAAATGTATTTTTCCAATACCTAGCAAATATTACAGCATTGAACAAGTGTAGTGAGGATGAGTTGTGTTGTATTTTGTGTGTGTATGTGTTTGTGTGTGTATCTCAGGCCACTGAAGTATAGACTTCTGTAGAGAGATACCTTTTCATCTTGAAAAAGGCTAGAGTACAAATTAAGAAAATGAAAAAAGGGAACAAAAATAAAAAACTAAAGAATTTTCAATCAGTTTTCAATTTTAATAATAACACAAACATAATTTCTTAAAGCAAATGTCCTTAAGTGTTACGTGCTTGACACTGTCCTGGAGGATGTGGATTCAACAAGGTACATGATAGGTGTGGTCTGTATCAGCTGCATGTTAAACATTACTACATTCAGTGCTTTTGTTTAAGATAAAAATGAGGTACTGACAGAAAAGAAAAGATGTGGTCTGTACCTTTGTTGAACTTAGACTCTAATGGAAAAACTGTACATTTTGACAATATTTCTATCCATGACAATAACAATGGTTATTGACAGTTATCCATGTTAATGACAAAACTAAGGAATGGGGACTTCCCTGGTAGTCCATAGGCTAAGACTCCACACTCCCATTGCAGGGATCCTGGGTTACATCCCTGGTCAGGGAACTAGAACCTGTATGCAGCTAAGAGTCTGCAGGCCACAACTAAAGATGCTGCATGCTCCCACATGTCACAAAGATGGAAGATCCTGCACATACCACAGCTATGCGTTTGCATGCCACAACTAAAGACCCCAAGTGCTGCACTTCTTTGGTGGTCCAGAGGTAAGAATCTGCCTGCAAGTGCAGTGGACACATGTTCGATCCCTGATCTGGGAAGATCCCTCATGCCTTGAGGCAACTAAGCCCACATACCACAACTACTGAGCTTGTGCTCTAGAGCTTGCAAGCTGCAATGAGAGAAGTCACGATGGTGCACACTGCAATTAGAAAGTAGCCCCCACTTGCCGCGACTACAGAAAGCCTATGAGAAGCAACAAAGACCCAGAGCAGCCATAAATAACTGAAAAGATCCCAAGAGCTGCAAGACCCAACATAGTGAAATAAATAACTGCAAATATTTAAAAAAAAAAAACCCAAACCAAGGAATGTTCTGATCTCCCCTCTCAACCCTAAATATATCAGTTTCACAAATTCTGAAAATATAAGAAACACACACATACATTGAAATAAAACTTCCGAGAATATATCTGAGAAGTGTCAGGTTTTGGGGATCTGTTCTGCTGTTTCTCCTGAGGGTTAAGTCAGTATGGTGATGGTGAGATGGTGAATTAGTCACTAAGCTGTGTCCGACTCTTGCGACCCCATGGATTGTAGCCCATCAGGCTCCTCTGTCCATGGGATTTTCCATCAAGAATACTGGAGTGGGTTGCCATTTCTTTCTCCAGGGGATATTCTGGGCCCAGAAATCGAACCCAGGTCTCCTGCCTGCATCGTGGCAGATTCTTTCCGAATGAGCTACCACTGAACTAAATCAGTATGCAGATTGTGAAATAATTCCATGTGTTTAATCATCTGTCATCAGGTAGTTGAAGGAAACGGCAACCCACTCGAGTGTTCTTGCCTGGAGAATCCCAGGGACGGGGGAACCTGGCGGGCTGCCGTCTATGGGGTCGCACAGAGTCGGACACGACTGAAGCGACTTAGCAGCAGCAGCAGCAGTTTAACCAAGGCTATGTTTTCCAACTGCCTGGTTTTCACCTTTATGTAGAAAATGGTTTAAGAATCTTCTCTTAGTTGAAAACTGACTATCATTTGAAAGAATGTTGCAATGCTTTGTTTGCAGTAACAGCTCACTGAACATAAGAACCGGAAGTCAGGGCTGAATTTATTCATTGTCTTCATTCATTCCTGTGTCTTCATTCCTGGGTGAACAGACTTCTTTCTTTGGTATGTACATAACTGTTAAAAGACTGAAAGGTCAATAACCAATCGCCTAATGTGGCAGTAGAGTTATGTGAGGACCGCTGAATGCAACCGTGAAGGCAGATTGCTCTGTTCCAGGCAATGCTGCCTTAAGGAAGGTGCAACTGATGGTTCCCAGAGATAGCTTTTAATTGTAGGAAGATAAATCACAAAGAAAAGAGGTGTTTTTTTTTTCTTTTCCTCTTTTTTTTTTTTTTTTCCTGATGCAACATGTTTATTATGTGCCAAAAAAACTACACCACAGCTTACTCCACACACCTGTAGGAGAGTGCAATCTCGCCTGCATATACTACAGTGAGGTAGAGACTAGACTTTAGAGATTTTTAGAGGTTTTTTTTTTAATATTTGAGAAAAATATTTCTTTAAATTCAGACCAGTTTTTAAGGGAACTGGGGGCTGGAAAATGGAGTGAGGGTGTTTGGGGGTGATAAAGATTTTCTGAGCAGCTATCCTCTGAAAAGCCACTAAGATAAATCAGTTGTGTTACTGACCTGTGCCACTCTGCCTCTGTGATCATGTCTTTCAGGAGCAGCCAAACCCTAAACCTCTTTGGATCCATTTAAATATAGTCTGTGTCTTGCAGGAGGTCACATGAAGGTTATAGAGTCCACCTGCTCTAGAACAAAATGGGGATAAATTACATAGGAGGGGAGTGGGAGAAGGTGTTGTAGCTGCAGGTGAAAATGTTCTGATGGCCATTAGAAGGTTAGGTCCTTGAATTTTGGGGTCAAGAGAAACATGGGAAAGAGAGGACAAGTTTGAGCAGATATGCTTGACTTTTGTCCAGGGATAAGTACTTTGGACACTAGAGTAAGTTTCCTGATCTTGTCCTGTCCTACTTCAGATATCTAGCACAGCTATACGGACAAATGTTTGCGTATCAGAGATTTACACAAAAACTGTGGCATCCACTTGTGCAGTTGACTCTTAAACAAGGAGGGGTTAGGGAGACCAACTGGTATATATTTCTTTATAACTATTGTCGGCCTTCTGTGACTGCGTCCATATCTGGGTTTCTGTGAATTCAATAACCATGGATCATGCAGTACTGTTTACTTCAGTTCACTCGCTCAGTCGTGTCTGACTCTCCGCAACCCCATGAATCACAGCACGCCAGGCCTCCCTGTCCATTACCAACTGCTGGAGTTCACTCAAACTCATGTCCACAGAGTCGGTGATGCCATCCAGCCATCTCATTCTCGGTCGTCCCCGTCTCCTCCCGCCCCCAACCTTTCCCAGCATCACCGTCTTTTCCAGTGAGTCAACTCATCGCATGAGATGGCCAAAGTATTGCAGTTTCAGCTTCAACATCAGTCCCTCCAATGAACATCCAGGATTGATCTCCTCTAGAATGGACTGGTTGGATCTCCTTGCAGTATAAGGGACTCTCAAGAGTCTTCTCCAACACCACAGTTCAAAAGCATCAATTCTTTGGTGCTCAGCTTTCTTCACAGTCCAACTCTCACATCCATACATGACCGCGGGAAAAACCATAGCCTTGAGTAGACGGACCTTTGTTGGCAAAGTAATGTCTCTGCTTTTGGATATACTATCAAGGTTGGTCATAACTTTCCTTCCAAGGAGTAAGCGTCTTTTAATTTCATGGCTGCAATCAGCATCTGCACTGATTTTGGAGCCCAAAAAAATAGAGTCTGACACTGTTTCCACTGTTTACACACTTATTGAAAAAAAATCCATGTATAAATGGACCAATGCAGTTCAAGCATTTGTTCAAGGGTCAACTGTACTTGTTTATTCAACAAGTATTGGCTGACTGACTAGTGCTAGTATAGAATCTGGGGCTCAGATTAGGTAGGCAGGGTGAGGTTGGCTTGAACAATAAAAGCCATAGATTTTAAAGAGTTTAGACGTTAATTAAGATCAGAAAACATAAATACAGGAGAAAGTAATAATTTAAGACAGTAGAGACTTCCCTGATTGTCTGGTGGCAAAGACTCCTTGCTCCCAATGCCGGGGGCCCAGGTTCTATCTGTGGTCAAGAAACTAGATCCCATATGCCACAGCTAAGATTTTGCATGACATAACTAAAGATACTGTGTACTATAGCTAAGACCCAATGCAGTCAAATAAGAAAAAAATATTAGCATTCATGCCTGCCACGAGGCACTATATGATGAAGGTGAGAACAAAGCTGTTTTAAGACCAGTACCACTTCCTGGCCCTTTACCTTTCTGGGAACGAGCCTTCTGTATCAGCTATTCTTTCTTACTCTTCTGCTTTTGGCCTCTTGAGCTCAACTGGCTCTTGTCATCACCTTGGTATCAGGGACCAGCCTCGATATGGCCCAGGATATCCTTGGGATGAATGGCGTCGGCGTCAGACAGAAAGAGAGAGAGAGAAAGAGAGAGACAGGGGCTGATGATTCCTTGGTTTACACTGGAAACCAATAAAATCCCAGCACGGGGTTTGCTCTGTTTACGTAGGCCGCAGGTGCCCTCTCGAATCACTGGAGGCACCCCACCAGGGTACCCCCTCGAGTGGGTCTTAGAAGCCCAGGTAGATGAGTAAACGCAGAGGGCCCAGCACTCCAAGGATCTCAACCAGAAAAAGGAGAATAGAGAAAAGGATGGAAAAAGAGAAAGAACGACACGGGGAGACCAAGCTTCAGTGAGCAAGGCCCAAAACTTTATTTTCCAGTGCTGCTTTTATACCCTAAGTTGTGTACATAAAAAATAGAGAAAGAGAGGTACAGAGTCATGCCAAAATCACGCGGGGTCAGCAGTGTTGACCCTTATCAGGATCAGGGCTCATTTTTGTATGTCTCATGATATACAAAAGTTTTGGGTGGTTTACATCTTCTGGCCAGGTGGCCTGCTAACAGTTTATGGCCCTCTCTCCTAACAAAGGTTAGTTAGCTAGAAAAAGTCTTATATTCTTTTAAGATGATTTTTCTAAAGTCAGGTGCTAGACACATGACAAAGTTACATTCCTATAAGGCACAGGTGTAGTGAGCTACAAGAAAGGAATTTATTAACTTAAGATCTGATGTGGTTAAATCAAAGGCCACTACTTATATTCTCTATATGTGATTAATATATTTCCAAGGATACAATAGATAGAGGAAACTTTGCAGCAAGCATTGATTCAACAATGAAATCTTTTTTAGTACTATTCTATTGATTTTAACTTTTTCAACAGATTTTTGTATTTGAGAATATTAGGCTTTCTGTCTTAGAATGGCTGGGAGGCTATAAACAGTCACACTCATAGTTGTAAGAGCCCGGACAAACTTGTCATGCAAGTTAGAAAGCTATCAGAGGGGCTTGGATTGGAACACTCCTATTAAGCCAAGGAGAACTTTTTAACTACAGCTCTGAATTAATGTTTTCAGAGAAAGGTGGTTGGGGGGAAGCCCCCGTAAGTATTAGAGGACTTGATAAGAGGCGTTAGATAGTAAGGCAGTCAGACTCCGGTTTTCTTTGGGGTAGATGCTCAGGTAAGTCCAGGGGGTTCCTCGAGTCCTGATTAGCCTTTGCCCGTCAGGCCTCTTCCCCAGTTGACCTTTGCCACAGGTAGGATTTCCCTCGCTGGCTCCAGGCACCTTGGCACATGCTCAGCCGGTGCAGTTTACAGACAGTGCTAGAAAACCCCCTCCGAGTCCTTTGTCCTCCTTGAGTTGCCGCTTTCTTTCCACCCTTCACATCTGAACGTGCCTAATACTGTCCTCACTCGGTGTTTTCATTTTAATGATTTCCACTTATTTCTTAGCCGATTCCAAACTGAATTCTGTCTCCGATCACAAAACAGTTCCCATTTCAGTTCCTCAGTGCCGTTTACATTGTAGAAGGTATAGAGCTGGCGTGAAGCTGTGAGGGGTGAGAGGCTGTTAGCATGGGACTTTTGGCTCGAGACCGATATCGCAAGACAAGTCACAAGAGACCTTCCATGTGACCATTAGCAGGGAACCGTTAGTGAGGCAGAGTTCTTCAGTCAGCCTGACAGTGGTCCTCGGGACAGAGAGTGTGGTGGGCGGTGGGTCTCTGCCTTCTCCCCAAGGCCTTCCAGAACCCGTCCTTGCCGGCAGGTGAGCTCAGGGGCCCAGGGACGGGCCCAGAGCAGTGTCTCGCAGAACCCCAGACCTCTGGTCACAGCCGCCCACTGGAAGCAGTGGCGCCTTTGGAAGCGCACAGGCCTTGAAGCAGCAGTCAGTCTCTTCCCTCATCCCCTCTCCCCTCTGTGACAGATGGCAGTGGTGGGCCATCTCCATGGGTTGCGGACCACAGAGGTGGCAGCAACTGGACACTGCCGTGATGGGAACAGCTTCAACCCAGCCACCAATTTGTGATGAGACTCAGCTACATGTAGAGGCCACCAGAGGTATTTAGCTGATAGCCCCAGCTACAGCCTCAGCTAACCCTCAGCACCTGGCTGACACTTGAGGGAAGAACCTTCACATGATTGCATGCCTCAGTCTTCCACCTGAGGCCTCAGGCATTATAGCATAGAAAATGGCACTCCGTCAGAATTCTTGTTCCGTAGAAACCATAATAGATATTAAATGATTATTATGAAGTCATTTTAAGTAGTTTGCACTGAATCAATTCATAGCCAATGCAAATACCTATTATTGCTAACTTGTACTTTGCCAAATATAAACTCATTTCTACCAGCTTTCTTTCAATTCCTATTTGATTGGTGTATAGTTTTCTATACTTTTCCTTTCAAAATCTGTTTTAGATATATTTCTTACAAAGATCAGATAGCAAGGTTTTTTAACATTCATTTTGAAAAGAAATTATTTAATAGATGCATTTAATCTGCTTACTCTGATTACTGACATGTTTAAACTTATTTTACAGGCCCATTAGTTGTTGGGCTGGTCCCGACATTTGTTTTTTCTGTTTACTGTGCTTTCCTTTGCTTCTTTCTCCATCCCATTCCAATTTTCTGAAGAAAGAGAATTGGTTGTGTTTTCTATTCCCTAGATTGTTCCCTTCACTGGTTTGAATGTTTCTGTTCTTTTGATGATTACTCTTATGTATTTTAAAACTCTGAAATATAATATGCATGTAAGATAATTTTTGAAAATGTTTATCTGCAGTTTAAAGACAATAATAAGCCAAACATCCAGATACCACTCCCCAAGCCAAGAAGTAGAGCATTATCACATTCCAGAATCCTTTTAGAGAAGTCCATCTTTACAAAATTTTCCTTGCTCTCCAGATAAATATAGCCTGAATTCTGTATACATCATTCATTCTCTTGCTTTTCTTCATAGATTTTGCCACTTTCATGTTGTATTTCAAAACAAGATAGCATTTATTTTTGCCTTTTTGAACATTTTATATGTGGAATAATATATACAGTCTTCTGTGACATGTTTCTTCTGTTTTACACCATAATTTTGAGGGCATACATGTTAATGTGTGTAACTGGTTCACTGATTTCTTGAAGCTGTATAATATTCCATTGTAAGAATCTGTACAAATGTAAATATGTTTATTCACTGTATTGTTGATAGATGTTTCTGTTGTCTTCAATGTCTCTTGGCATCCTAACATTGATGATCTAAATATTTCTCTTGAGCATATATGAAAGGATGTCTTTGGTTATGTACACAGAGAAAGAAATGCCAATATTCCTTAACAAGTTTATCAGTAGCTTTAATGCATATCTTTGAAACTGATTCAGAATCTCTTCCTCCCAAACAACGCATCCTCTGCTCCTTTGTTCTGTATAATTCTAGCCAACCATCTGTGCATGCTCAGTCACCTCAGAAGTGTTCGATTCTTTGTGACCCTATGGACTGCAGCCCTCCGGGCTCCTCAGTCCATAGAATTTTCCAGTCAAGAATACTGGCTTGTGTTGCCATGCCCTCCTCCAGGGGATCTTCCCTACCCAGTGTTCAAACCCGTGTCTCCTACAGCTCCTGCACTACAGGAAGATTCTTTACTTGTTTCATCTTATTTGAAAACCCTTAAAACTGGTTGTTATTATTGTTTTTTGTTGTTTTTTTTTTTTTTTTACAACCAGTGCTTATTAAGTATTATCCAATATCCATGAAATTAAAAGACGCTTACTCCTTGGAAGGAAAGTTATGACCAACCTTGATAGTATATTAAAAAGCAGAGACATTACTTTGCCAACCAAGGTCCGTCTAGTCAAGGCTATGGTTTTTCCCATGGTCATGTATGGATGTGAGAGTTGGACTGTGAAGAAAGCTGATCGCCGAAGAATTGATGCTTTTGAAGTGTGGTGTTGGAGAAGACTCTTGAGTGTCCCTTATACTGCAAGGAGATCCAACCAGTCCATTCTAGAGGAGATCAGTCCTGGGTGTTCATTGGAAGGACTGATGCTAAAGCTGTAACTGCAATAATTTGGCAACCTCATGCGACGAGTTGACTCACTGGAAAAGACTCTGATGCTGGGAAAGGTTGGGGTCGGGAGGAGAAGGGGACGACCTAGAATGAGATGGCTAGATGGCATCACCGACTCTGTGGACATGAGTTTGAGTGAACTCCGGGAGTTGGTGATGGACAGGAAGGCCTGGCGTGCTGTGGTTCATGGGGTCGCGGAGAGTCGGACACGACTGAGTGACTGAACTGAACTGAACTGAATATCCATTATTTGTTATTGAATTTACTAGATTTATCACCATACATGCCAATATAATTTGGTGAGCACTGCTTTCTGTTCCTCTTTCCTTCCTTCTGAGATCAATTCCTTCTTATTCAAGGATACATTTTAGTATTCCTCTCAGCAAAAATAAACTACTGTGAGCAGGAAACAACTTTTTTTTTTTTTTTTTTTAATAAGCTAGTTGTCATTCTTGAATGATAATCGGTTTAGCATGGCTATAGTTTTCCCTGAACTTTTTTCCTTTTGGAACTTAAGACACATTATTTCACTGCTGCCTTGCTTTTCCTTTTTTTTTTTTTTTTGCCATCATGATTATTTTATTCAAGACAAGGTATTCAAGCAAGTGGAGCCTAATTTCTGAGAAATTGGGAGGCAGGTTGTTCTCACTGGTTCAATTTAAGGCTTTCTTTCTATCTTTGGTGCTGTATCTTCCTTCTGTTGTATCTACCTGTAGATTTGCTCTCATTTAGCTTGTTGAGGTCTTGGTATGCATTTTTCAAGAGGATTCATATCTTTCATTCTAGAAAATCTGCACTCTTTTTGATATTGATCTTCTCTCTTTCTTTTAAGCTATATTGTACTTTGTTAAGCATTTCTATGTGGTTGGAGTAGAAAGGGATACTGCCTAATCTCTGTGCTGTTAGACCATAAATCTCTCAGGTTTTACAAAATATAATATTTTGTTTTATCTAGTCTTCCCCAAATTATGTTTCTTTCAACACTATTTCAATCCACATAGCCTAGGGGGAAGGAGAAATTAAAAAAAAATTTTTTTATGGAAGGATAATTTCTTTACAACTTTGTCCTTGTTTCTATCAAGCATCAACATGACTCAGCCACAGGTATGCATATGTCCCCTCCTTCTTGAACCTCCCTCCCACCTCCTAGCCCATCCCACCCCTCAACATTGTAACAGAGCACTGGGTTGAACTCCCTATGTCACAGAGCAAATTCCCTGGCGATCTATTTTACATATGGCAATGTGTATGTTTCCATGCTACTCTTTTGAGTCATCCCATCCTCTCCTTCCCCTACTGTGTCCACAAGTCTGTTCTCTGTGTGTGCCTCTTCACTGCTGCCCTGCAAATAGGCTTACTAGTACCATCTTTCTAGATTCCATATTAACATGTGTTAATATACAATATTTGTCTTTCACTTTCTGACTTACTTCACTCTGTACAATAGGCTCTAGGTTCATCCTCCTCATTAGGGCTGACTCAAATCCATTCTTTTTATAGTTGAGTAATATTCTGTTGTATATATGTACCACAATTTTTTCTTTTAGTTTTTAAAAAAATTATTTTTAACTGAAGGATAATTGGTTTATAATATTGTGTTGGTTTTTGCCATACATCAACATGAATCAGCCATAGGTATACATATGTCCCCTTCCTCTTGTACCTTCCTGCTTCTTGCCTCCCTTTCCCTCTCCTCTAGGTTGTCACAGAGCCCCGGTTTGAGTTTCCTGAGTCATAGAGCAAATTCCCACTGGCTATCTATTTTACATATGGCAATGTATATATTTCCATGCTACTCTTTCCATTTGTCCCACTCTTTTCTTTCCGCACTGTGTCCATAAGTCTGTTGTCTATGTCTTCATCTCCATTGCTGCCCTGAAAATAGGTTCATCAGTGCCATCTTTCTAGATTCCATATATATGCATTAATATACCATATTTATTTTTCTCTTCCTGACTTACTTCACTCTGTATAATAGGCTCTAAGTTCATCCACCTCATGAGAACTGACTCACATGCCTTCCTTTTTATGGCTGAGGAATATTCCATTGTATGTATGTACCACAGCTTCTCTATCCATTCATCTGTCGATGAACATCTAGGTTCCTTCCTTGTCCTAGCTATTATAAAAAGAACTGTGCAATGAATATTGGGGTACATGTGTCTCTTTCAATTGTGGTTTTCTCAGGGTACATGCCCTGTAGTGGGATTATTGGGGCTATTCTATTCCTAGTATTTTAAGAAATCCCCATACTGTTTTCCATGACTGTTATCAATTTACATTCCCCCAACAGCACAAAAGACTTCCCTTTTCTCCAAATCCTCTCCAGTATTTGTTTGTAGATGTTTTTAAATGATGGCCTTTCTGACTGGTGTGACGTTATACATCATTGTAGTTTTGATTTGCATTTCTCTAATAGTGAGCAATATTGAGCATCTTTTCATGTGTTTGTTGACCATCTGTATGTGGAAGGAGAAATTTTGATATTGTTCTATAGAGGCATCTTATCTCCTGCATTAACAGTCTAAAGTTTACATCGTAGCCCCCAAGTCTGGCCTTTTTCTTTGGTGGTTGTGCATCTGTGATGATGATATGTTCTATGGTTTGATGGGGACTGTGAAGAAAAATAGCCCAGTATGGTCTGAAGCAGTTACTTAGGACACTGAAAGAAAAAAAGAAAAAGAAACACGAGAAAACCATGGAGTTGTTGACTGTTCCCAGTTGCTACACCTTGAGACATGTTAGGACCTAGACAATGACCAAATGAGAGAAATAGGCATATTCTTTCTTTTTATTTTAATACAAGAGTGATAGCTCTTAAAAAAAAGTATTTATTTAGTTGGCCACACTGGGTCTTAGTTGCAGCATGTGGAATCTTTAGTTGCAGCATACAAACTCTTAACTGTGGCATGTGGGATCTACTTCCCTGACCAGGGATGGAACCCGTGCCCCCTGCACTGGGAGCTCAGAATATTAGCAACTAGGTCACCATTTACTTATTTATTTATTTGTAATAAAAAATCTTTTTTTGGCTATGTTGGGTCTTTGCTACTGCATGTGGGCTTTCTCTAGTTGCAGTGAGCAGGGGCTACTCTTTGTCCTGTGTAGGCTTCTCATTGTGGTGGCTTGTTTCAAAGCACAGGCTGTAGCTGCTCAGGTTTCAGTAGTTGCAGCACATGGACACAGTAGTTGTGGCTCGCAGGCTCTAGAGGGTCGGCTCAGTGGTCATGTTGCATGGGCGTAGTTGCTCTGCAGCATGTGGGATCTTCCCAGACCAGGGATCGAACCAGTATTCGATATTGCAGGGCATATTCTTAACAACTGCACCACCAGGGAAGCTCCACCATTTATTTTTAATTATGGAATCAACATATGAGTAATAGTGGGGACCATTATAGAATCAGCCCCTTGAAACCTTAAATTCTTTTTTTAAAATAATTTTTATTTAATAAATGGTACAAAGCACAATGTCGAAAACATTAACAGTTAAAAATTTTTTTGAAAAATTTTTTGAAACATTAAATTCTTACTACTGTTTAGCAACTATGCTTTACCACCTTTCCTATCATATTGACTTGTGTGCAGTTAGTGCATTGTTTTGGTCACAGGCAGACTTGTTTAATTTTACATGTCTAGATTTGATTTGATTTGAAAATGCCAAATGTAGCTTACTCTGCTTTGTGAGTTTCTCTGTACTGCAAAGATGGGCTCGATAAAGGACAGAAATGGTATGGACCTAACAGAAGCAGAAGATATTAAGAAGAGGTGGCAGGAATACACAGAAGAACTGTATAAAAAAGATCTTCACGACCAAGATAGTCACGATAACGTGATCACTGACCTAGAGCCAGACATCTTGGAATGTGAAGTCAAGTGGGCCTTAGAAAGCATCACTACTAACAAAGCTAGTGGAGGTGATGGAATTCCAGTTGAGCTATTTCAAGTCTTGAAAGATGATGCTGTGAAAGTGCTGCACTCAATATGCCAGCAGATTTGGAAAACTCAGCGCTGGCCACAGGTCTGGAAGAGGTCAGTCTTCATTCCAATCCCAAAGAAAGGCAATGCCAAAGAATGCTCAAACTACCGCACAATTGCACTCATCTCACATGCTAGTAAAGTCATGCTCAAAATTCTCCAAGCCAGACTTCAGCAGTATGTAAACCATGAACTCCCAGGTTTTAGAAAAGGCAGAGGCACCAGAGATCAAATTGCCAACATCCGCTGGATCATGGAGAAAGCAAGACAGTTCCAGAAAAACATCTATTTCTGCTTCATTGACTATGCCAAAGCCTTTGACTGTGTCGATCACAATAAACTGTGGAACATTCTGAAAGAGATGGGAATCCCAGACCACCTGACCTGCCTCTTGAGAAACCTGTATGCAGGTCAGGAAGCAACAGTTAGAACTGGACATGGAATAACAGACTGGTTCCAAATAGGAAAAGGTGTACGTCAAGGTTGTATATTGTCACCTTGCTTATTTTACTTATATGCAGAGTACATCATGAGGAACGCTGGGCTGGAAGAAGCACAGGCTGGAATCAAGATTGCTGGGAGAAATATCAATAACCTCAGATATGCAGATGACACTACCCTTATGGCAGAAAGTGAAGAGGAACTCAAAAGCCTCTTGATGAAAGTGAAAGAGGAGAGTGAAAAGATTGGCTTGAAGCGCAACATTCAGAAAACAAAGATCATGGCATCTGGTCCCATCACTTCATGGGAAATAGATGGAAAAACAGTGGAAACAGTGTCAGACTTTATTTTTGGGGGCTCCAAAATCACTGCAGATGCTGATTGCAGCCATGAAATTAAAAGACGCTTGCTCCTTGGAAGGAAAGTTATGAAAAACCTTGATAGTATATTAAAAAGCAGAGACATTACTTTGCCAACCAAGGTCCGTCTAGTCAAGGCAATGGTTTTTCCCGTGGTCATGTATGGATGTGAGAGTTGGACTGTGAAGACAGCTGATCGCTGACGAGTCGATGCTTTTGAACTGTGGTGTTGGAGAAGACTCTTGAGAGTCCCTTATACTGCAAGGAGATCCAACCAGTCCATTCTAAGGGAGATCAATCCTGGATGTTCATTGGAGGGACTAATGTTAAAGCTGAAACTGCAATACTTTGGCCACCTCATGCGACGAGTTGACTCACTGGAAAAGACTCTGATGCTGGGAAAGGTTGGGGGCGGGAGGAGAAGGGGACGACGGAGAATGAGATGGTTGGATGGCATCACCGACTCTGTGGACATGAGTTTGAGCGTATTCCGGGAGTTGGTGATGGACAGGGAGGCCTGGCATGCTGTGATTCATGGGGTCGTGGAGAGTCGGACACGACTGAGCGACTGAACTGAACTGAACTGAACTGTACTGAGAGAAGGCTACACTGTATCTTGAGAAAGGAGGATTGTATCTGTAAGCTTGCACAAATATACTCATAGAGGCAAGTGGTGAGGTCTGGTTTGGGAGGGCCATGCTCCTTGTATGGCTCAGTGGTAAAGAATCTGCATGCAGTGCCGGAGACGCAGGAGACAGAGGTTTGACACATAAACTCATAGAGGCAAGTGGTGAGGTCTGGTTTGGGAGGGCCATGCTCCTTGTATGGCTTAGTGGTAAAGAATCTGCATGCAGTGCCGGAGACGCAGGAGACAGAGGTTTGATCCTTGGGTAGGGAAGATTCCCTGGAGGAGGAAATGGCTACCCACTCCAGTGTTCTTGCTGGAAAATCCCTGGTGGGCTACAGTCGGTGGAATTGCAAAGTGAGACATGACTGAGCAACTTAACACATACACCTCATATTAATGGAAGAGGCTTTTCCAAGTAAAACTTCCAGGGAAATGGAAATTGAGTGTGCAGGAAAGATGGTGCTAAATAATACAAAGTACTCGGTCAGATCAAGTGTGCTGCATGTTTGATTTGATTTTCATCTCTTCACTTTATAAGGCTTCTGTTGAGAAGTTCACTCCCTTCTGTTAAGGAGTTCACACCCCAAAAGATTAGACTGTAGATTTGGCCAGGTTTGTGTGAGTCAGTCCTGGGTAGATGTGTGTGCTGCTTTCAGTTTACGACTGTGTCTCTCACTGGCCTTTTGTGCAGGAGGTATAAGGCATGAATATTATCAGTGGTTTATTTGCCTAGCATCACATATAATGGCATATGGAAATTCTACTTAGAGACATGGAGAGAAAACATTTGCTGTTTTACTCGCAGATAACTCAGTGCTTTCGTTTTTATCTCTTTGTAGCTTTGAAGCTCAGCAGAGAAGGGAAATCCCTTGAGAACAGTCTGTAAAGGTAAGTGTATTTATTACATGGCTTTGACAAACATTGCCTTTACAACATTGATTTTTCTTTTATTCAGAGATTTAAACACTTGGATTAAAGATATAGCTGAGAGGACAACTTCCTTAACCACCTGCTTGTCCTCCCTCACAGGCAAAAGTGCTGAGCAATAGTTAGAAGGGAGAAGGAGGAAATAAAATGATGTGCTGAGGGTAGTCAAATGCTTGTATGCTTGCTGACTTTTGCTTTCTTCTCAGCAGTTAAGACATTCCAATGGTGGTAAGTTTAGTGAGATTAATGCTAGATGGAAAAAGAATGCACTCGTACCACTTCTGGTCAATAGTTAAGTAAAACCAGCTGGCCGAATAAAGCATTTAAGATAAAATGCAAAGTGGCATTTCAATTGGGTTGCATGAGATTTTTCATGAAAGTCAGATGTGCTGTTGTGTAGAGGAGCTAGTTTTGTCTAAAGTAGAAAACCAGCCAGTTTGATGTAGTCACAGTTTGATGTAGTCATTCCTCAAAGTCACTGTGGACGCTAAGTGAGTTATAGGAAATGAACTTCCAAGTTCAAAGCAATGGAGAAAGTACCTACTCAGCCTCCTGTGAAACATTACAATCGAGTTTGTTTTTACATGGAAAAATGTAATTGTTTCTTCTTTCCTAGATATATTTATAAACGTACTTCTGTACAGCATTGTTCTTTGATTCATTGTTTAATTTCTGTTCTGCATGAAGTATTTTAATTTAAAGAATTCATTCTGGGGAATTATAGGGCTGCAGTTTCATCAAGAGTCTTTGGTGGCCAGGGTGAAATATGCCATAATTTTACATTTGTTTTCATCATCAATTATGTTTTTGACAATTATAGGTTTTTTCCTGTCATTTTTATTATAGCAATCATGACCGTGACCACTTTAGTTCAAATTGGAAAAGCCATTTTGATTTACCTTATACTTTAAGTTATTCCTAACTTTGTGACAAATCTACTTCTGGAGCTGATTTTTAAATGTTTATTTTGAGAGCAATTTTACAGGGAAATTGGAGAAAGTCCCTTTTGAATAATCAAAATGTGAGCTATAAAAATACTGTTTTGAGGGTTTGTTTGCATTGGGATGACTAAACTCAAATGCATGACAGCTGGTTGGCTTGGGGTTTTTCTGTAATGGTTGGCCACCAGTGAAGAAAAAAATATCTTAAGGTACCAGTTCAGTTCAGTTCAGTTCAGTTGCTCAGTGGTGTCCGACTCTTTGCGACCCCATAAATCACAGCACGCCAGGCCTCCCTGTGCATCACCAACTTCCGGAGTTCACTCAAACTCATGTCCATTGAGTCAGTGATGCCATCCAGCCATCTCATTCTCTGTTGTCCCCTTCTCCTCCCGCCCCCAATCCCTCCCAGCATCAGAGTCTTGATGATTCTTATTTTCAGCCATGTAACTTACATATTTCTGGACCATTGAGCCACATCTTGGAAAAAAGCCATATTTGATAACTTTTAGAAATTAATTGTCATAAATTGTTGAAGTTAGTGATGCTGTAGCAGCCTTCAGAACCTTGTGATCTTTAGGTACAGTTATGGTGCTCTCTGTCTTCCTGGAAAATGTTTTCACAATGGTATAGTTTTATTTCCTCTACTCTCAATGAAAACTTTTTGTTATTCTGTTATTCTGGAGTCAATCATAGATTTAGTTCTGGTTTGACTTTCATGAGTCATTGGACCACATGCAAGTTATTCCCCTGCTCTGTGTCTCAGTTTCTTAGTTTGTGAAATGGGGCTAATAATACTATTTTACTCCTAAAGGTGTTGTGGAGATTAAATGAATTATTATGTGTTGAGGGCTTGGAACAGTTCCTGGCCCATGATAAGTGTTCAAGAGCTATTAGCTGCTGCTGCTCTTATGAATATTACTGTCATCATCATCATCATTTGTATCCTTATGAATTTATTCATTAGGTGTTTTGAGGTGTCTCTTCTCTTTGGAAGTGTCAGGGTAACGTTTTGAAAATTATCATGTTGTTACTAAAGAAGGGTGAATTCTGCTTTGGCTTTAGGAGTGGAGTGAAAAGATAACTTGTAGTTAATAAGACAAGTGAGGCCTCTGTAAGTAAAAAGTTGAAGTTTTGTAGACATGAGAGTAAACACTGTCTTTGGGTGTGTGTGGACAACTACTAACTAATATAGTCTTAAGAAGTGAGTGATCTTTTGCTATCTAGTTACACGGAGGCATTTTTGAAGAAGACCTTGGAAAGTTTAGAGGACTTCTTTACTCCTCCCCCTTTTTGTTTCTCAATGTATTTGTTTCCTCCTTTTAACTACGTTTTATTTTCTTTTGACATAATTACACTAATTGGAACTGTACTCAGAGACCTTACTCAGGGCCCTGCATTCAGCCTCAGAATAGGTGCCTGACCACAAGCTTGGGTAAATGGGTGCTTCCTCTCTGGAAGTTGAATCTTGAGCTAAAGGATTCTCCTTTCTCCCAGGGGGCATTCTGCCCTGACAGTACCTCCCATGAGACCACTGGAGCCATTCCCATTTCCTAGCTTCCACTTCTGTCTTGGTCACTGATGGTCTCCCACCCTTATTTTCCAGTCTTTCATGGATTTGCTGAGCCTCAAATTTCTTTCCTGTAATCCCTCTTACATTAGTCATTTGGTTTCTGTTGCTTGCAATCACAGAACTAAGTGATAGGGTACTTTACACATTAGGGAGTTAAATTTGGAATAAACGGGGCATGATTATAAGTTTATAGTTAAAATACCAGTCACTACTTTCTTCCATCATGTAGATTAGATAAGGTGAAGAGTTCTCAATTATTTCAAAAATGGGCTGTTTTGCTGGCTTCTTCACTACTCTCGTATTTGGTAAAAAGAAATCACTTTTGGCTGCTTATCAAGCTGTCAAAGGATATGTATGTATGTAGGGGGAGAGTTGGAAATGAGAAGCAAAGAGGTCATCCTTTCAGTTTCCGGGGCCAAGATCTCTTTGTGGCAAGGGGATTGTGAAGGGACCGTGATTTCCTTCTACTTATCCCAGCATCCCAAAACAAAACTCTTTAAATATCTTTTTCTACTTTCCTCTGAAATTTTATTCCTCTTTTGAACACTTCTCTTGCCCTGCTGAACACTTTCAACGGTGTGTAAAATGTGATCGAAAACTCAATTACTTAGATCTCTGACATTACTCGTGATTCCCTGAGAATGGAATGGACAAGTTTGCTCTATTTCCCCTTGAGTCCTGCTTGCTGACTACTCCTCTGTTCTGTGTGGTGTCTAGAACAAATCTGGTTAATGATTTTTTTCACAGGAACATCAATTTTGCACTCCAACTGTGAATAAATAGCATGGCAGCATTGTGTAGTGGAAAGAACCCTAGTCGAAGTGTTAGGAAACATGCCTTCTAGTTTGGACTCTGCTGCTTGCTAGCTTTATGACTTTGGGCAAGAAACCCAACATTTTTTTTTACAGTCTCAGTTTCTTCACCTGTTAAATAGGATAACCTTTATCCTATCTACTGCATAGGGCTTTTCTCAGGATAACAATATATGTGAAAGTGCTTAGGAAACTAAAGTGCTGTGTAATATCCATGTATTATTTTTGTTATTATTATGGTATATATATTTATTAAACATTGAAAATTCGAAGGCTTATTTTATGAGACTGAAGAGGAAGGGGTGGGGGGAAATAAAAAAGAAAAATAGAAACAAAACTCTGCCCAGTGCTTGTGCCAGAATTCTGTCTGTGCCTCCAGCTCTCATTCCTCTGAAAGGCTCTGTGTCCCGGGAGCTTAGCTTCTATTGTCAGAATTCCCCAGGCTCCCTTGCTCTCCAGTTTTCTACTGGAGTAGTCCATGGAAGGCACGGGGTGAAAATCCAAGAACGCAAGGTTGAAATATTGTCCCCTGCCTTCCTTGCAGCACTGGCTGTTTTCCTCTAAGGAAGGCCACCAGGGTTCCTGTCAAGGGCCTAGCTTCCGCCTGCAGCTGCAGCTCTTTCCACCATTTGGTAATTGCGCCTTCCCTTTGCCCCTCTAAGTCTGGGGGAGAACAGTTTATTTTTGCTAACCTCAGGTTGCTGGTTGTCTCTTCTCAGTTTCCCTTAACCTGGCCCACACCCTTCATTAAATTCACCTCAGTTACCCCAGGTGAGGTGCTGTCTTTACCCTGATTTGACCTTGATAGCACAAAGGAACTTCTTTGTATTTCTTTCTGCCATTCTCAATTCAATTCAACACATATCTTTCTAGGACTTACAGTATGCCAGGGACGTAGTAAATATTTACTTACTATGAACTGGACATTTTGGTGGGACAGTTGGAGGGATTATATCAATCAGTTTTTTAAAAAGCAAGTTTTGGTAAATTAAAAAACTATGTTATTCCTAGTATATAAAGATATCCAGGATTATGTTTATACACATGGTGAATTATCTTTTAAAATCCATTTTTATTTTCATCATAACAACATGCCTACATTGTTTGGATAAAACAGCACTAAAAAGCAAATATTGGAAAACCACATCCCCTCCTCTTTTAACTTCCCTAAATTGCAACTTTAAAGTCTGATACTTCTGGCATTTCTCTCTCTGTTTCGAGTAACATGGTTTTTACATTTTTTTCCCTGATATATTGAGTTTAGCAGTAGCTCTTTGACACTTCCATTCCTTTGTTCACTACAGCCTCCTAAAATGATTATATTACATTTTTTTTGCTTAAATCGATATAGTGTTTACGTTGTTATGTTATTAGAGTTGGTAATGTCTTCTTTAACATATAACCTTTTGTCTTCCTTGGACTTAACATATGCTTTAAAAACATTGGTTACCTTATGAGGTAGGTAGTCATGGCATTTCTGTTTTATGGTTGTCAAAACTGAGGAAGTCTTAAGTATTTACCTAGAGTCACACAGCTAATAATTGTTAGGTTTGGAATTAGACTCCAGCTAGTCTGCCTACAAAGTGTGCATTCCTAATCACGACATTATTTACAAACACTGTCAGGTCAGCTGTAATCCTAATGGCTACATTAGAAAAACAAAACAAAACAAAAAAACCCAACCCCAAACCAATAAAATCATACTTGAGTTCTATCTTCTGAGCTTCAGAATCAGTAGTTCTGGGGAGGGGATCAAGAATCTGTATTTTTAAAATACAGATTCCATTTGATTCCATTGACCAGGTTTTGAGAGCTTCAGTTGTATGATCGTACCATTATCGTAATCACCTTCATTACCATCATGACCAATCAACATCACCATCTCCACCAGCATTACCAGCACCTCCATCAGCAGCAACAAATGTCAGTTTTGCACAGTGCTGTCAGTAGCTAAGTAGAAATTCTATATCCAAAAAAGCAGCTGCTTTTTTACCTCTTAGGTGAGATCACACTGGTGGGTGATTCAGGTAATGGTTTATCCAGTCATTTTTAAGTTTGGCAAGTGCTTTGAGAAGAATTGTGCCCATAGAAGTGGACAAGGTAATTTTTTTTCAGCTCAGCTGTTTGCTTTATCTGTTATAATGGCCATGAGAATATTGTTTCTGTACTTAACCCTGATCTTAAAGGCACTCCTTTTTTTTTTTTTCCGAGAGTTCCCAATGGTGACATCTGGAGAAATACAAAGCTCAGTAAAGGAGAATTTTTGATGTCTTTGTTCTGTTTGATTTCCACGCTCCCCATCTCCCTGATGCTTGTGGCATTTCTTGTTTATCTGGCAGGAGAGAAGCAGTAAAATTTAGCCTGGGGTTTTCTCATCCCTAGGTGTGAAATTATTTCAGAACTAAAATAATAATACTTTGCATTTCTACAGTTCTTTTACTTGAAGATCTGAAAGTGTTAATAGAGCTTCCCAGCACCCTATGAGTTAGGTTACTCTTATTAGAGATTTTCTCCAAAAACATTTTCACTTCCTGTCCCATGTGTAACTTGAAAATGCTTTTGTGTTATTTGGGAATCTCAAACCGTACAAGTGCCTGGCATCTAGGGCACTTCTTTTCTCTATATTTAATTTTCATTAATTCCCAGCACATTGAGGGAAATATAGTCATTTCTCATGAGTGGGTGTGGCATTATTTAGAGAAAATTAAAATAAAAGTGTTCTTTTTATTGCCTGGTATTTGGACATTTTGAAAATGTTCTGTAGTATTCATCAGCTATGGAACTGTCTATGTCACAGTTAATTTTCCTTTTTTAACGTAGCAGGACTTGTAATATATTGAACTTGACCTGATAGTATGGTGTCCTTCAAGAGCTCATGACATGTCAAGCCAGTTAAAAATACAAACCTAGTCTGCATTCTGAGTTAAAGGTGTAATTGTTTTGTTTTGAATGTTACATGCATGAGTTTTAATCAGTAGTGTTTAGGGTTTCGGCTCTCTCAGAGTCATTGATGCAGTAGTGCTGCATGTCTGCCCTTGCATAGAACAGTCAGGAAAAGCCCTTCTAATTCTTCGTCCACACCGGGCACCCTGGGAAGCTCTTTGTCTGTGCAGTATCAGGTGACCCTGCTTTCAACGCAAAGGCCGTAGGCATAGGATCTTTCACTGTATCTTCAGGGCTTCAGTATTTATTTTCCCAGCATCTTCAAACAATTCCTACTGAAAGGTCTTATCACTTCTCTACATTTTCTGTTAGGAAGCAGGGTACCAACCTTCACTGCTTGAAGGAACTGGAAAACCTCTAGCCTCTCCTCAGTCTTGAGAGAGTCTGATTTTATGGATATAAGATCAAAGGAAACAGAACAGTTTAAATGAAATAGAACAATCAAAATTTGTCTTTATCCCTGTCTTTTCTGCTGGTATTTAGCACCATGAATTTAGTCTTTTGTGAAAAAAAAAAAAAGCTAGTGAAGGTTGGAGTTTTAAAGATTAGAGAATACTTCTAGTGCTTTCTGCTTTTGGATATGCCCCCAGTGCAGAATACAGTCTGTTGAAGTTCTTCAGATGAGAAAGGGAAGAATATACACCGGAGGGATAACAAAATGTGCAAATTGATCTCTTTAAATTATGCTGCCCCAAATTTGCCACTGAGACAAGGTGATGCATCAGCATTCGCGGAGTGCTTTATGACTCATGATGGAGAGAGTGTGTCGGACGATCACCGGGTTAATACTTTCCCTGGCATCTCAGTTGTCTTCCTTTTGGGGAAAAGTTCACTTAAGACCCATCATCTGAAGATTTGGAGGGATGTGGGCAGAATTATGAATCTCTAGACTATTTTCTCCAGAGGCTTTTGCTCAAAGGAGGTCACATTAATTTGCTGCTAATTATATGAAGCTCGATTTATCGGTGAAGATGATTTTGGCAGCAAATAATCAAAAAGTCTACTCAAAAGGGTTTAAACAATAAGGGAATTTAAAAAAAGAAGCTAACAATCCTCTCCATGTCTACCTGCTGAGCCCCATGGATGTCATGATTGATGGAAAGGCATTACAGAACGCTGACTCTGAGTGTCTGGAATCCAACCTCAATCCACTTTTTCCTGGTGCCAAGCAACTGGGGACCCACCAAGGTGCCCTTGATGGTTGTCCCTGTGCAGTAGGGGAAGGATTTTGAGCACTCGGCTGTTGACAGATGGCTGAGCATTGTCAATTATTTTGTGAACCTCTCTACTCACGTGCATTTGAACACAAAATAAAACCCATCAGAATAAAGAAAATGAATTTTCTCAAGGAGCTAAACATCCTGAGGGAGGCAGTTTCAGGTTTTGTTAATTCAGCGGCTCAACAATGTCCTTACAGCCCTCATTTCTTGCTTTTTTTTTTTCCTCTGCCATCTTCAGTGCATTGACTTGGTCCTCAAACTGGCTGCCCTCATGGTTCTAATATGGCTGCTTCATTTTGGGGAGCCATCCCCAGACAGTAGCATCCACTGGTATAAGAGACTGTCTGTTCTTATAAAGGACTGTCTGTCCTTTTTAAATACAAGGGCCCTTTCTGGTAACCAATCCAGCAGGCTTCTTCTCAGGTTGCATTTGGCTGACTGCAGCTACCTACTTCTTCCGAAGTCAGACACTGGCACATAGGATGGGATTTCCTTGATTGCCTTATATTGGTGCTTTTCAATCTAAGTTTGTTCATGTCATGGTACACATAGAAAATGATAACATTTGGTCAGAACATTAAGTTAACAGAATAGGCTGCTTACAGCTGGAGGTGACTGAGTGTGTCTAGGTGTGTGTGTGTGTGTGTGTGTCTAGGGGTGTGTGTGTGTGTGTGTGTGTGTGTGTGTGTTGAGGGTGTGGGTGGGGATTCTGGCTGACCTGACTCTTCCTGCCTGGCTGCCCTAGGGACTAAAGGGGTGGATATCTGAGTAGCTATAACCCATTTTCTGGTTTCAACTAATCAGGATTTACTCCTGAGTGGGATAATCTCATCTTGCCTAGGTACTTGGCTTTGTGGAGCTATGACACCCCAATAAAATTAGGGTTTTACCTATGAGGTAGAAGAGGGGATGCTGTTCAATACACTCAGCTGTATCTGCTGTGTGGATGTTTCCTGTCTTTGCATATATACCTAATCCCCTTCTTTATTGCTTTGTTGAGAAAGGACCAAATCTTGAAAATTTTAAGTGCTCAGTAGTTATTTGTATATCAAATGAATTAATATGTACTTGTGTATGAGACTAAGCTATGCACTCAATGCCACTGACTTCCTGTGGTGTGCCAGGAATGTGCTGTATGAAGTGTAAGAAACATGGTCCATGCTGATGAGTTTATACCCTAGGGAGGGAGACCGAGCATAACTATTAAACAAAAAATGCATGCATTATTAAAAATTATGTTAAGTCCTGTACAGGAAACAACAGAAGGCAAAACAGAGCAAACGTATTCCCTATGGAGTGATCTGGGAGGGCTTCTTTGAATTAATGGCATTTTAGTTAAGACCTGACAGAAGAATAAGGGGATGTCTGTGTGTCTGTGTGTGTGTGTGTGAGAGACAATCAGTCATGCAGAATGGGGAAAGAGGGTCTATAGTTTTGATCCTTGTAACTATGTCTTAAGAGTCATTTGTTTTCAAGAAACAAAGAAACTGAAGTTGCTCAGTATTGTCCGACTCTTTGCAACCCCATGGACTGTAGCCTATCAGGCTCCTCCGTCCATGGGATTTTACAGGTAAGAATACTGGAGTGGGTTGCCATTTGCTTCTCCAGGAGATCTTCCTGGCCCTGGGATTGAACCAGGGTCTCCCGCATTATAGGCAGACGCTTTATCATCTGAGCCACCGGGAAATTTCAAGAAACAAAACAAACAGCAAAAAAAAAAAAAAACGAAAGATAGGACCCTTGCTATAAAACTACAGGACAGCTTAATGATTTGAGGGCAGGCTGGACCAAGGGTTTCCTGAGGCAGTGGACCAGGAAGTGCTTGACCCTCAAGAGTTAACAGGAGCAGGACATAAATGGATAAACTTGTCTGCTCCATATTGAGTCTCAGTGTCTCTATCCTAAAGCACAGTGACTGTCTGGGGAACTGCATAGCCTCTCTTTTCTGCTTCTCCCTGTGTACTGGCTGGTCCCCTGCATATTCCCATCCACCCTGACTGCCCCTGCAACTTCCTCTGCCCCATTCAAGAGGGTGGTAGAGACTGGCTGGAGTTACCACATCCCAGTTCCTCTTTCCTGGGGGAAAGTATCTGAATGGTTTACTGAGGTCAGGTGCCCACCTTTGATGGATTCCCATGTGTCCTGGGCACAAGGTCACCTGACTGGTTGCCTACTTAATTCTACTTAGTCCTATTCAGTGGTATTAGGAGAGATTTTCCGAGCAGGTGGAATATAGGTCAGGTGAATGGGTTAACACTCCTGTTAAATGCTGCTTTTTAGTAACTCAAATTTTAATACCACTGGTAGAGTCCTGGTGATGTAAATAACATAGTTACTGCTGCTGCTAAGTCACTTCAGTCATGTCCAACTCTGTGCAACCCCATAGACGGCAGCCTACCAGGCTCCCCTGTCCCTGGGATTCTCCAGGCAAGAACACTGGAACTCGTTGAGTTATTCAGCTGAGCGCTGATGCCTACTGCAGAGTACTGCATACACCACATAGTTAAGAAGTATTGGGCTGGTCAGAATTTCATTAAAGTTTTCATGTAACATGGAAAACGTGAGAACTTTTTGGTTAAGGCAATAGTTCAGTCGCTCAGTCGTGTCCTACTCTTTGCGACCCCAAGGACCACAGATGCCAGGCCTCCCTGTTCATCACCAACTCCTGGAGTTTACCCAAACTCATGTCCATTGAGTCAGTGATGCCATCCAACCATTTCATGCTCTGTCGTCCCCTTTTCCTCCTGCCTTCAATCTTTACCAGCATTAGGGTCTTTTCAAATGAGTCAGCTCTTCACATCAGGTGGCCAAAGTATTGGAGTTTCACTTTCAGCTTCAGTCCTTCCAGTGAACACCCAGGAGTGATCTCCTTTAGGATGGACTGGTTGGATCTCCTTGCAGTCCAAGGGATTCTCAAACATCTTCTCCAATACTACAGTTCAAAAGCATTTATTCTTTGGTGCTCAGCTTTCTTTATAATCCAACTCTCACATCCGTACATGACTACTGGAAAAACCATAGCCTTGACTAGATGTATCTTTGTTGGCAAAGCAATGTCTCTGCTTTTTAATATGCTGTCTAGGTTGGTCATAATTTTCTTTACAAAGAGTTCAGTTCAGTTCAGTCGCTCAGTCATGTCCAACTTTCCGCGACCCCAGGAATCACAGCACCCCAGGCCTCCCTATCCATCGCCAACTCCTGGAGTACACTCAAACTCATGTCCATCGAGTCGATGATGCCATCCAGCCATCTCATTCTCGGTCGTCCCCTTCTCCCGCCCCCAACCTTTCCCAGCATCAGAGTCTTTTCCAGTGAGTCAACTCGTTGCATGAGCTGGCCAAAGTATTGCAGTTTCAGCTTTAGCATCAGTCCTTCCAATGAACACCCAGGATTGATCTCCCTTAGAATGGACTGGTTGGATCTCCTTAAGTGTCTTTTAATTTCATGGCTGCAGTGATTTTGGAGCCCCTCAAAATAAACTCATCCACTGTTTACACTGTTTCCCCATCTATTTGCCATGAAGTGATGGGACTGGATACCAGGATCTTAGTTTTCTGAATGTTGAGCTTTAAGCCAAATTTTTCACTGTCCTCTTTCATTTTCATCAAGAGGCTCTTTAGTTCTTCTTCACTTTCTGCCATAAGGGTGGTGTCATCTGCATATTTGAGATTATTGATGTTTCTCCCAGCAGCTTTTATTCCAGCTGGTGGTTCATCCAGTCCAGCATTTCTCATGATGTATTCTGCATATAAGTTAAATAAGCAAGATGACAATATACAGCCTTGACATACTCCTGTCCCTATTTTGAACCAGTCTGTTGTTCCATGTCCAGTTCTAACGGTAGCTTCTTGACCTGCATATAGATTTCTCAAGAGGCAGGTCAGGTGGTCTGTTATTCCCATCTCTTTCAGAATTTTCCACAGTTTATTGTGATCTACACAGTCAAAGGCTTTGGCACAGTCAATAAAGCAGAAATAGATGTTTTTCTGGAACTCTCTTGCTTTTTCTATGATCCCGTGGATGTTGGCAATTTGATTTCTGGTTCCTCTGCCTTTTCTAAAACCAGCTTGAACATCTGGAAGTTCACGGTTCACATATTGTTGAAGCCTGGCTTGGAGAATTTTGAGCATGACTTTACTGGCGTGTGAGATAAGTGCAATTGTGCAGTAGTGTGAGTATTTTTGGCATCGCCTTTCTTTGGGATTGGAATGAAAACTGACCTTTTCCAGCCCTATGGTTACTGCTGAGTTTTCTAAATTTGCTGTCATATTGAGTGCAGCACTTGAACAGCATCATCTTTTAGGATTTGAAATAGCTTTACTGGAGTGTGATCACCTCCACTAGCTTTGTTCGTAGTGATGCTTCCTAAGGCCCACCTGACTTTGCATTCCAGATGTCTGGCTCCAGGTTGTGATCACTCCTTCGTAATTATCTGGGTCATGAAGATCTTTTTTTTATAGTTCTTCTATGTATTCTTGCCACCTCTTCTTAATATCTTCTGCTTCTGTTAGGTCCATACCATTTCTGTCCTTTATTGTGCCCATCTTTGCATGAAATGTTCCCTTGGTATCTCTAATTTTCTTGAAGAGATCTCTAGCCTTTCCCATTTTATTGTTTCCCTCCATTTGCAGTGATCACTGAGGAAGGCTTTCTTATCTCTCCTTGCTATTCTTTGGAACTTGACATTCAAATGGTAACCCAATACTTAGCAGTAGTGGTAATATATATGAAAGCTTTTTCTCAATGGTGTAAGCCAATTATATTATTTTAATGAGAATGCTTCTTTGTTTTGTGAATAAAAAATACTTTTTATTTTTACATTTTTATTTATTTATTTTAATTGGAGGCTAATTACTTTACATTATTGTATTGGTTTTCAGAGTCCCTTGTACCACAAGGAGATCCAACCAGTCCATTCTACGGGAGATCTATCCTGGGTGTTCATTGGAAGGACTGATGCTAAAGCTGAAACTGCAATACTTTGGCCACCTCATGCGACGAGTTGACTCACAGGAAAAGACTCTGATGCTGGGAAAGGTTGGGGGCGGGAGGAGAAGGGGACGACCGAGAATGAGATGGCTGGATGGCATCACCGACTCTGTGGACATGAGTTTGAGTGAGCTCCGGGAGTTGGTGATGGACAGGGAGGCCTGGCGTGCTGTGATTCATGGGGTCGCGGAGAGTCGGACACGACTGAGCGACTGAACTGAACTGAACTGAACTGATTGGTTTTCCCATATATTGACACGAATCTGTCCCGGGTGTACATGTGTTCCCCATCTTGAACCTCCCACCCACCTCCCTCCCCATCCCATCCCTCTGGTTCATCCCAGTATACCAGCCCCTAGCATCCTGTATCATGCATTGAACCTGGACTGGTGATTCATTTCACATACGATAATATACATATTTCAATGCCATTCTCCCAAATCATCCCACCCTCGCCCTCTCCCACAGAGTCCAAAAGACTGTTCTATACATCTGTCTCTTTTGATGTCTCATATACAGGATTATTGTTATCATCTTTCTAAATTCCATATATATGCATTAGTTTACTGTATTGGTGTTTATCTTTCTGACTTCACTCTGTATAATAGGCTCCAGTTTCATCTACCTCTTTAGAACTGATTCAAATGTATTCTTTTTAATGGCTGAGTAGTACTCCACTGTGTAAATGTACGACAGCTTTCTTATCGATTTGTGTGCAGATGGACATCTAGATTGCTTCCATGTCCTCGCTATTAGAAACAGTGCTGCGATGAACATTGGAGTACATGTGTCTCTTTCAATTCTGGTTTCCTCGGTGTGTATGCCCAGGAGTGCGATTGCTGGGTTGTATGGCAGTTCTATTTCCAGTTTTTTATGGAACCTCCACACTGTTCTCCATAGTGGTTGTACTAGTGTGCATTCCCACCAACAGTGTAAGAGGGTTCCCTTCTCTCCACACCATCTCCAGCATTTATTGCATGTAGACGTTTGGATGCAGCCATTCTGACTGGTGTGAAATGGTACCTCATTGTGGTTTTGATTTGCATTTCTCTGATAATGAGTGATGTTGAGCATTTTTTCATGTGTTTCTTAGCCATCTGTATGTCTTCTTTGGAGAAATGTCTGTTTAGGTCTTTGGCCCATTTTTTGATTGGGTCGTTTATTTTTCTGGAATTGAGCTGCAGGAGTTACTTGTATATTTTTGAGATTATTTCTTTGTCAGTTGCTTTATTTGCTATTATTTTCTCCCATTCTGAAGGCTGTCTTTTCACCTTGCTTATAATTTCCTTTGCTGTGCAGAAGCTTTTAATTTTCTTTAGGTCCCATTTGTTTATTTTTGCTTTTATTTCCAATATTCTGGGAGGTGGGTCATGGAGGATCCTGCTCTGATTTATGTCGGAGAGTGAAAAAACACGTTTGAGAATGGCAATCAGTATCTTCCCCCCCCCACCCCGGGTTTATTGAAAAATAATTGACATCACAGATAATTTTAAGGCATATAGCAGGATGGTTTGATTTACATATACTTTGAAATGATTATCACAGTAGGTTCAGCTAACAGTTATCTTCTCAATAAAAAGGAAAAAAAAGAAAAATTCTCCTTGTGATGAGAACTTTAAGATTTACTGTCTTAATTTTCCTGTGTATTGTACAGTAGTGTTATCTGAATTCATCTTGTTGTATGTTGTATCTCTAGTACTAATTTGTAACTGGAAGTTTGTACCTGTGACCATCATCCTCCAATTCCTCCTCTCCCCCAATCTGTCACCTCTAATAGTCACAAGTCTGGTCCCTATTTCTATGAGTTTTGTTTTTTTTAATATTGCACATATAAGTGAAATCATACAGCATTTTTATTTCTTTCTCACCTACTTCATTAGCAATAATGCCTTCAAGTTCCATCCATGGTGTTGCAAATGGTAGGATTTTCCATTTTTTTATGTCTGAATAATATTTTATTGTATAAATATACCATATATCCTGGGTGGGCACTTAAATTGTTACCATGTCTTGGGTATTATAAATAATGCTGCTTTGAAAATCAGGGTGAAGATATTTTTTCAAGTTAGTATTTTTGTTTCCTTTGGATAGATTTCCAAAAATAATATTCCTACATCATAGTAGGTCAATTTTAATTATTTTCAGGCTTCTTCATACTGTTTTCTAGAATGGTTATACCGATTTAAAATCCCACCAATAGTACCCAAGTGTACCCTTTTTTTCTACATGCATGTTAGCATGTATTATTGTTCATCTTTTTTATAATGCCGTTCTAACATGTGTGAGGTGATGTTTCGTGGTTTTTATTTGTATTTTCCTAATGACTAGTAATGCCATGTATCTTTTCAAGTACCCATTGGCCTTTTGTATATCTTCTTTGGGGAAATATCTGTTCAGTTCCCTTGCCTGTTTTTTATTGGTTTGTTTGACTTTTGCATTTGAATTATATAAACTCTTTTATATATTTTGGATATTAAACCTAATCAGATATATGGTTTGTGAATAGTTTTTCCCATTTAGTAGGTTGTCTTTCCTTATCTTGATGGTTTCTTTTGCTGTGCAGAAACATTTTTGTTTGGTGTATTCTCACTTGCTTGTTTTTTATTTTGTTGCTTATACGTTAGATTTTTATTTTTTTTTAATGTTAGATTTCATATCTTTAAAAAAATCATTAATACAACCCGTGTCAAGGAGCTTTGTTCCTATGTTTTCTTCTAGCAGTTTCATTATTTCATGTTTTACATCTAAGTCTTAAGTCCATTTTGAGTTGATTTTTGTGGATTGTATAAGATATGGGTTCAGTTTCATTCTTATACATGTGCATTATCCTGGCAGCATTTGTTGAAGAGATTGTCTTCTCCATTGAGTATTTTTGGCTCACTTGTCAGATATCAATATTAGTTTTCCATATATGCTTGGATTTATTTCTGGGCTCTAAATTCTTCTCCATTGATCTACTTTTATGGCCAATACCATAAAAACAACTGTTTTGATGACTTTAGCTATATAGTATAGCTTGAAATCAGGAAGAAATTTGCTATGTGGCAGCAATAATTTACATAGTGTTTACATCGTGTTAGGTATTTTAAGTAATGTAGAATTTATTTAAAGTATCAGTACATGGGAAGGTGTGTGTAGGTAATATGTAAATACTGTGACCACTTCATGCAGAGAGTTGACTCACTGGAGAAGACTCTGATGCTGGGAGGGGTTGGGGGCAGGAGCAGAAGGGGATGACAGAGGATGAGATGGCTGGATGGCATCACCGACTCGATGGAATTAAGTTTGAGCAAACTCTGGGAGTTGGTGATGGACAGGGAGGCCTGGTGTGCTGTGATTCATGGGGTTGCAAAAAGTCAGACACGACTGAGCGAATGAACTGAACTGAACTGAACTGATGCCATTTTAAACCCATTTATTAACCCATTTTAAAATGGGTTATTTTTATTTATGGCAAAGAATTGATACTTTTGGACTGTGATGTTGGAGAAGATTCTTGAGAGGCCCTTGGACTGCATGGAGATCCAACCAGTCTATCCTGAAGGAAATCAGTCCTGAATATTCATTGGAAGGACTGATGTTGAAGCTGAAACTCCAAAACTTTGGTTACCTGATGTGAAGAACTGACTCATTTTAAAAGACCCTGATGCTGAGAAAGACTGAAGGTGGGAGGATAAGGGGACGACAAAGGATGAGATGGTTGGATGGCATCACCAACTCAATGGACATGAGTTTGAGTAAACTCTGGGAGTTGGTAATGGATGGGGAGGACTGGAGTGCTGCAGTCCATGGGGTCGCAGAGTTGGACACAACTGAGTGACTGAACTGAACTGAAAGCATTTTATATAAGGGACTTCAGTGTCCTTGGATTTTGATATCCTTGCAAGTGTCCTGAAACCAATTCCCTGTGGATACTGAGGGACAGTGGTATAACTATCTGTTTTATTTTGCTTTTTTATAGTTACCAGTTTCTTGAAATCTTTTTTCTGTTTTTTTTTTTTTTGGTCCCACTCTTCGTCTATGAATCTTTTAAAGACTAAAGTGAGCCTCTTGAAGGCATCATATTGTTAGATCTTGTTTTTATCCATTCAGCCATTCTGTGTCTTTTAACTGGAGAATTTAATTCATTTATGTTTAAAGTAATTATTGATAAGAAGGACCTATTGCCATTTTGTTCATTGTTTTCTGGTTGTTTTGTAGATTCATTGTTCCTTGTTTCTTATTCTGATTTTTTTTTTTTTTTTGTCTTTCGATGTCTTTTGATATCAATATGTTTTAAGTTCTTTATTGTGTTCCTTTTTGTGATTACTATAGAATTTTCCCTTGTGACTACCTTGAGGCTTAGATAAAATATCTTAAATTTATAACACCCTACTTTAAACTGATAACAATTTAACCTGAGTAGAATTCATAAACTTTACACTTTTACTTCTCTTCCCCTTCCCATTTTATATACTAACTAATAACAGATTATGCTTGTGGTTATTTTTACTGCCTTAGAAAAAAACTTTTAAATTAAGGTTTTTAAGTGAATTATGCACCACTATCACTTACAGAATCTGTGACTGTATATTTATCATCACCAGTGAGATTCATACCACTTTTTTTGTTTTTATGATGTTAATTAATGTTCTTTTACTTTCACTTAAGGAACTCCACTTAGCATTTCTTGTAAGGCAGGTTTAGTGGTAATGAATTTTATTTGTTAGGAAGTCTTTGTCTCTCCTTTGTGAAAGACAGCTTCACTGGACATAGAATTCCTGGTTGACAATTTTCTTTCAATATTTTGAATTTGTGATCCCGTTTTTTTTTTGTGGTCTAAAAATTTCTATTGATGAATCTGCCCATAATCTTTTGAAAGTTCCTTTGAATGTAACTTCTCTCTTTTATCTTGCTATTCTTAAATTATTCTGGTGGTATCATATTTACTTGGTTTTCTTGATCCTTAATTCTTTATGTCAGTATCTGCTTGTTTCAGTCATCCAACTCCTTTTCTGGACTTTAGAGGCTTGCTTTGGCACATATGCTTTTTCCCCATTCAGCTCCATTTAGGTTTCTGAGTATGTCTGCAAGTGATGTCCTTGCGCAGGTGGGACCCACTATTATGATCTGTTTTCGGGCAGGGCAACTGTTTGATCTCTGAGGATGGGAATGAGGATAAGCTGAGAACAACTGGTTGAGAACAGTTGGATAGGACTGCTGGCTTAGTTCCTTACCCAGGTGAGGCTATCTGCTTGTCTCCACTGTTGCCTGTATGCACTGGTCAGGCTTACCAGATAGACAGTTGGCACAACTATTGAATAGTTGTGCCCTAATTCACAGGGCTGTGAATTAGCTTCCTGCTTTGGCAGGGTAGCAGGATAGGACCCAGGGACTCTACAGCTCATTGTTTGGGGATCTGAATCGGTCCAGAGTGTAAATTATAGCCTTGGTCAGGTTAAGCCCCCAGTTTTGCTCTGCAGATGGTGGGTGCCATGGGCTGTGCTAGCACCAGTATGCGTGGGGATATTGAATGGGCTCTGCATCTCCTGTGTGCTCTGGGTAGATTCCCTGATTGGAGAGACTAATGGCTGTGTTAAGCAAGCAGCAGAGCTATCACTTAGAGTTCCTCCCTGAGTGCAGTGGGAGAAGCAGCTCTAAAGCTGCTAGACCTCTTTGTTATGTTAATTCGAGCTAACCTGTTCCCCAAGTTCTCTGACTGAACAGGGCCTCTGGCTTTTCTCTGCAAACTATGGGCTCTACCTACCTCTTGGCTCAAGTGCTACTGGGCTACTTAGCTTCCAAGAGTTACCTCTAGCTCTTCTGATCAGATTTAGCAGAATACCATGTTTCAAAGTGGCCAAAATCCCTTGCCTGGTTTGAAGCAGGAGAGCTTCTGTCAGTTTCCTAAACCAGCTCTTTGGCTGGGAGGGGCAGTGAGATACCCTCAGCCTTGGCTGTGAGTTAATCCTCCTGCTTGTCCATAGCATGGCAATGCTCTGTGCCTGGTACTAGCTTTTTGCTGGGGTCAGTCAGCTCTGCTTGCCTGCCCCTTGGTTTGCGCTGCTCAGCTTGCAGTTTCCTCCAGCGCTTCTGGTCAGATGAGACCAGAAGATGCTCTCCACAGTGGACGGGGCTGTGACTAAGTTGTCTGGGTGTGGTCATACTGGGCTTTAGGGCTAGTAGAATTACTCATTTGAAGATCAGCAGATCTGTACTCTGTGGGAGTTCCCTGATGAGAGTGTGCTCTCTGCTTGGTTCTGCACATGGGCAGAGCCTCTGGATTTACTACTTGGGCATTGCAGGTGTGAACTTGGTCTGCCAAGATCTCTATCTGGTTGTTACAGGCCCCTCTTCCATCTCTATCACAGTCAGGTTCCCACTGACTGAGCCCTGAGTCTGCTCCTGCAGACTCCATGGTGTGAGGTTGAGCAGGAGCTCTTGTAAAGTGATCCACAATGCTTGGATGCTGGTTGTATCTACTGTGTTCACCTTCCCACCAGAGGAACTAGAGACTCAGGGGAGACCTCTCCATGTGATGCTGTACTGGCCTAGGGGAGGGGCAATATGGTCAACGTGTAACTGCTTCTCTTACCTTCTAATGCAATCTCTGCTGGTCTCTGTGGTCCATGGAGTGGTCCATGGAGTGTGCTTCAGCCTCACCCCCATCATGTTCTAGGATTCTGTGAGTGGTGTCTTATTGTTGAATAGTTGTTAGTTGTTCTTTTTAAAATATTTTATTGGAGGATAATTGCTTTGCAATGTTGTGTTGGTTTCTGCCATGCAACAACATGGATGCATACACATGTCTATCCCCTCTTATGCCTCCCTCCCACCTCCACCCCATCCCACCCTCTGCTTTAGCAGCAGAGCAATGTCATGAACAACCTATGTTGCCATCTTGGTGATGTCAGCCTCACTAGTCTATTAATATATCTTTAAATCACTTTATAGTTACTTTATTCATATTATAAACGTAATACATTTACATTTTAGAATATTTGGGAAAACATATCAGCAAAACAGAATAGAAACGTCTTATAACTCTTCTGCTCAGAGGTGGACACCTGTGGTGTTTGTGAATATTTCTTTCTAATCAGTTCTCCATGTAGATACATCTTTTAGAAGAATTGTGCATATGGCTTTTTCCACTTAATATTGTATTGTGAATGATAAAAATTCTTCTACCACATCATCCTTAAGGACTGTACTGTATTCCCGCATGTTGATAGAGCATATAGAAGTGGATGTACAGGGCTTCCCTGGTGGCTCAGTGGTAAAGAATCCACCTGCCAGTGCAGGAGACACTAGTTCATTCCCAGATCTGGGAAGATCCCACATGGTGCAAAGCAACTAAACCTGTGCACCACAACTGTTGAGCCTGTGCTCCAGAGCCCAGGAACATCAACTACTGAGCCTGCAGCCCTAGAGCCTCTGCTCTGCAAAAAGATAAGGCATGTCAGTGAGAAGCCATGCACTGCATCTAGAGAGTAGCTCCTGCTTGCTGCAACTAGAGAAAAGCCCAAGCAGCAATGAAGTCCCAGCCCAGACAAAATAAATAAATAAAATTGTTTTTAAAAAAGAAGTGGATATACAGATTTGGAAAGCCCATCTGCTGCTGGATGCACTCTTTAGGCTGGGATGGATTGGAATGCCAACCCCAAGGTTGTGTAGCAGGGCAGATACTGCAAGGTGATTGTCGAAGTTGGTCAGAAATTAAGTTTGTGTGATAATGATCACCCCTTTCCCGAGGCCACCACATTCCTGAGGATGATTTGCGTGAAGCTCATTTTCTGTTTCACAAGGAAAAGGGCTCAGCTTAAGCATCCTTTTTAAGGAAAATAATCAGCATTCCTCAGGGTTCCAGGAAGCTTCTCTGCCACTCAGGTCAGGGCAGCCCCTGCAGACTGGAACTTGCTCCTCCTGATAAAGCAAATGCAAGCATGCCAAATTACTTTGTTCTGGCTTAACCCTACTCCAGAATGAATCCACAAATGCTACAGTTCGACAGCTTATGAACATGTGCTACACAGAACTCTGAAAGCGTCCTGCCTACTTAATCCTTTTCCTACTTCAGGGAAAGAAAAAAGTCTGTGTATACTTCAACTGAGAATTGAGGGATCACAAAAATGAAGATTGGATGCTGTGCTTGAAATCACCAGTTGTGTTTTCTCATTTCCCCTTGAACCATGGGTTGATTTTTCAGTACAGCTGCATCAGTGGGGAAATGTGTTGCTCTTAGATTCACTCCCAAGTGCGTGACTGTCTAAATGCCTTTTGAGGAAATGCAAGATCCCTTTTAAAAAGAGGGTTCGTTATGGTGGATTCTGAGGACTGGAGGTCATCTCTTCAGGTCATTATTCCCTCCCCAATACATCCCTCCCCCCACCCCCCACATACAAAGACTCTCAATTCAGATGATCACAGATGGTGAAGGGCACTTCTCTCCTTTGTGTTCTTGGAAAGAATCTTTCAGAGAGGTGCCTGCAGTCGCCATAGGTGTGCATTAGCTCAGAGTTTCAAGAATGTGCCCTGGCACTTAGATTGCATATTGATCCTTCTGGTTTGAAATGATTTCCCTGCAGAATAGTTCATGTGTATTTCCATGCCAGTACTTGCTTGCAGACACCCACGGAAGTGGTCCTGGAAAGCTGTCTAACTGTGAAGCACCTTAGATTTTTGATCCCACTCTGCTAGCTGTGGGTGTCCCCACCCGGGAGCTCTGGAGGTCTTTAGTAGGTCGCTTCAGTCTCTCTCCATCTCCAAGAAGTGAATGTGATTCTCCTGCCTGTGTCTTATTTAATGTGTGTCTGTATCTTCCAGCTGTCTTGGACTGGGGGTATTCAGGGCCATTCGGTTTGACACCAAAGGCACTACTTGTGTACAGTCAGTCATAATGAATAACTGTAAACATGATAAGATGCCTACCCAGTGGGGGTGTTAGCCGAGAGGTGTGTGAATCTGCTTGGAGGGGCAACAGCTGAGATGTCAGAGTAGTTTACCATCTCCTGGGTAGAGGCATTGGGAGAGTGTTTTCTGTCTGAAAAATACTACAGGCGTTAGATCTTAAAGCTCCGCTTCTGTGGCTGCAGGTGCTCATGCTTCTGATTTTAAATGAGAGAAGTTCTATGAGTATTAGTTGGGTAGGAGATTCAGAGCAAGAAAGACATAAAAAATGCAGGGGCTTTCAAAATGGGAATAAATTATGGTCATCATCAACCCAGGATATATTGGTTAAGATGCATTCACGGGGACTTCTTTGGAGGTCCAGTGGCTGACACTCCATGCTTCCAATGCAGGGGTCCAGGTTCAGTCCCTGGGTCAGGGAACTAGATCCCACATGCTGCAACTAAGAGTTTGTATGCCACAACTAAGGCCCGAAGCAGCCAAATAAATAAATAATTTGTAAGACAGATGTATTCATGAAGAATACATGATTTGGTGCCCTTCATACCAATAAGACTGCTACCCTGTTTCATTCTCCATATAAACATTAAAAACACTGATGCTGGCAAACAGGGAAGATATTACTGCTAGGACAGTAAATGAAAGCATATGGGTATTACATTGTAACAACATGGAATCATCACACCATTGGTATTTATCAACTGATATTGCTATTTACATTGATATCTATCATGGTATTGTGATATAGTCTGAAAATGTAGCCAGTATATTTAAGCTTACAATATACTCCAGGCAATGTGGAGGTCACTTTTCTTGAATTCTCTTATTTAATCCTGAATTCTCCTATTTAATCTTTACTTATTTAATCTTTACTGAATTCTCTTATTTAATCTTTTCTTATTTAATCTCTTATTTAATCTTTATTGCAGTAATAACTAAATATTATTAACTAAATAATAACTCAGATATTATTCTTCAGAGTTTAATGGGTGAAGGAATGGAAGATCAGAGAAGTTAATTAACTTGACCAATATTTTATTTATTTTTTGCTTTTTGGCCACATTGTGCAGCAGGTGGGATCTTAGTTCCTCAAAAAGGGATGAAGCCTGTGTCCCCTGCAGTGTAAACTGGAAGTCCTAACCACTGGACCACCAGGAAAGTTCCAAAAGGACTTTAAAAGAGAGAAACTGCAGTATATCTTTGTCCAGTTAGGGTAAGGGAAGGAGAACTTGTCTTTTCTCTGAAAAGGCATGCTGATGGAGTTTGTGCTGTCTTCCTGGTAACTTTGGACAAAGTTGAGATAATTTGGTGACAGGTCTTAAGCAGTGTTCTTTTCTGCAAAGCTGGTCTATAGTCATACATTCTTTAATTCACTCATTATGATTGATTCGTTCAGATTCATGCCCTTTATTTTTCTGTAGATTGAGCATCTGCTTTAATGAGAGTTAGGTGTTAAAAGTAACAGAAAAATAATCAGAGAATTGAGAATTTGATTGGAAAGGAGGCTATCCAGGGAGAGTAAGACTATACGGCCCTTTGTGGTTAATGTGGCAAGAAGCAGCAGAATTCAGGAGCTTGCTCCTGGAGTTATTGGGGGTGACCTCTAACTAATGTGTCTTCTCCTATTGGGAACCCCTGTTAGTATTCCAGAAATTTGGTTTCAGTACAGGGATGGGCATTTGTTCTGCACTGTCAGCCACAATGAAGAAACCTATTAACAGCATGCGATTTCTCTCTGATGGGTGGTTTGAGAGCTCAGAGTTGTATGTCTGAAAGAGATGGTGCATAGAAGTGGAGGAAGGACCTTCATATCAAATACTATAGCAGACTTCCTTTATGACACATTCAGGGACAGCCCCAGAAATAAATAATTATGGAGTGGGTAACAGCCTGCTCATTTGTCCCTTTGCTTCTCATAGCTTGTGGAACTCACCCCATTCTTCCCCAAGCACCCCACCTTCACCCATTCTCCTTTGAATTCTCAGTGCTCTTCCTCCCTCTTTTTGGTGGCCTGTCTTCCATTAATCAGAAGCAAGATAGAGGGGTGTTGACAACACTGATATCACTCATTTACTCTTCAGTGTGAATTTAGGCCAATTTATTACAGTATTTCATGTGATACATGAGATGATTTTACATAGTATGTAAGTGGAAACATTTTTGATTAGTTGCATTACTTTTTTATAGGTTTTCTTCCATTTATGGCACGTGATATTGACTAAACACAAGTGATGCTGGATGTTTACAGTGGTGATATGAAACTATCTTTCAAAAAATTGAGTTTGGCAAAATCAAATTGATTAAAAGAAAAATATTGTATTAATGATAGAATATTGGTTCACAGGCCATGTAAGAATCACGAAAGGAGTATGTGAATGACTGAAGTTTTAGAAAAGGTTCCCTGGCTGTATTTGCATTTCAGACTCTAACTCATAGGAAGAGAGCTGCATTGATCAGGATGGAGAGAACGCTCCTGAAGTCTCACTTCTAGGTGGCCACTTGCTTCATGCTGCTGCTAAGTCACTTCACTCGTGTCCGACTCTGTGTGACCCCATAGACAGCAGCCCACCAGGCTCCCCTGTCCCTGGGATTCTCCAGTCAAGAACACTGGAGTGGGTTGCCATGTCCTTCTCCAATGCATGAAAGTGAAAAGTGAAAGTGAAGTTGCTCAGTCCTGTCCGACCCTCAGCAACCCCACGGACTGCAGCCTACCAGGCTCCTCCGTCCATAGGATTTTCCAGGCAAGAGTACTGGAGTGCGGTGCCAGTGCCTTCTCCATGCTTCATGCTACAGGATTGTAATTCACCTGTGTTACAGATGACTTGCCTCACTCCAGGCTCTTCTCTTTTAGTTAATGGTTACATTTCAGAGAAAGTGATTCCTTCTCTGTAGCATTCATTTTGGTGTAGCTATGAGGCTTGTCGTCACAAGGTTCTTCATTAAATGCTCATGTGTTCACGGACCAATGCTGGTTTGAGTATGCAAAATAGACATGGTATCTAAAGCAGCAGAATGAATAGTAGAAACCATCTAACCATAAAATTATAGAACAGAAATAGAATGTTTATTTCACGTACCCAAAGTAGCACCTGAGTTTATTCAGTTTACTTCAGTCACTCAGTCATGTCCGACTCTTTGCGACCCCATAAACCACAGCACGCCAGGCCTTCCTGTCCATTACCAACTCCCGGAGTTTACTCAAACTCATGTCCACAGAGTCGGTGATGCCATCCAGCCATCTCATTCTCTGTCGTCCCCTTCTCCTCCCGCCCCCAACCTTTCCCAGCATCAGAGTCTTTTCCAGTAAGTCAACTCTTCCCATGAGGTGGCCAAAGTATTGCAGTTTCAGCTTTAGCATCAGTCCTTCCAATGAACACCCAGGATTGATCTCCTTTCAAATGGACTGGTTGGATCTCCTTCATTTAACAGAGGGCAGTTAACACACATATATGATAACATTGTGGTAAATATTTACCAACTGCATCTGGTCCCATCACTTCATGGGAAATAGATGGGGAAACAGTGCTTTCAATGCAAAGGCCGTAGGCATAGGATCTTTCACTGTATCTTCAGGGCTTCAGTATTTATTTTCCCAGCATCTTCTAATTCTTCGTCCACACCGGGCACCTGATACTGCACAGACTGTAGTGTGCATGCTGAGTCATTTAAACTGTTCTGTTTCCTTTGATCTTATATCCAGCTCCTCTGTCCATGGGATTCTTTAGACAAGAAGACTGGTTAGCTTGATAGACAGATGAGAAAGGGAAGAATATACACCGGAGGGATAACAAAATGTGCAAATTGATCTGTTGTTCCATGTCCAGTTCTAACTGTTGCTTCCTGACCTGCATACAGGTTTCTCAAGAGGCAGATCAGGTGGTCTGGTATTCCCATCTCTTTCAGAATTTTCCACAGTTTATTGTGATCTACAAACACCATGCAAATCTATACATGTGAAGTTTCCATTTACATTTGATTTGAATCTATAACTTTCTTTGCAATACCATGCAAGAGGATGCCCCCCTTTTGAAGTTAAAGAACATACTGCCCCACTGAACAGCTCAGGCCTTCATTTCTTTATCTATGGACTCGCAGTAAAGTCCAGAAGTCACTGATTTCACCCAAGGGTGAGCCTGGTCATCGTCTGTTTCCCAGTATCTCAGTGACACAGGAGTACATGGTTTAATTCGACACTGATCCCATTCTTGTCAAACACAGGAAAAGGCTTGCTGGGTTCAAATTACGCTACTTCCTAGCTGCATTTTGCCTTCGTGGCCATCTCTTATTGTCTCTCTGCCCTCCAAGACAAGGAGTATCCATCTCAGAGTCATTCTAATGTGATGAGAGATAATGTATTGAAAAAAAATGTATCACTCTGCCCAAATCTACTGATACCCTTGTGATTCTTAACACTGATATACTATAATATGGGCTTCCCTGGTGACACAACATGAAAGTATCTGCCCACATTGCAGGAGATGCAGGAAATGCAGGTTTCATCCCTGGGTCAGGAAGATCCCTTGGAGGAGGAAATGGCAACCTACTCCAGTATTTTTGCCTAGAGAATTTCACAGACAGTGAAGCCTGGCAGGCTGTAGTCCATGGGATCGCAGAGTCGGACATGACTGAGCATGTACACATACATACATATACTGTAATATACCTGAATATTTTATATATTCAGCAGTCCCAGTTAAAAAGATAGGGACACAGCAACCACCAAGATAAAAGACACAATTCTGGGTGCTCTCATTTACCCTTTGCATTCTTTGCCACTGCTCTCTCTCACTCACATTCTTGTGGCCACACGCTCCCAAACTGCTAAGCACAAATCTTACATAACAGCAGAAAAATCCCCACAGCTGTCTGTAGCCCTGCACTCAGAAATGACTCAAACACTGAGGCAGGAGCAGAGGAAAAAGAAGACTGAAAAACCTTTCTATTAAAACAAGGGCTTTGGTGGTAAGGAGACAAAGCTGATCTGACCTTCCTTCTCACCCCTGAGCTTTCATGCTTGCCGGCTGATTAGCTAGTGTCTGGAACTAATTAACAGGTGTGGCAAGAAACAGAGCAGGAAAAAAACAAACCTTGGCAACTTTCTCTCAGGGAATTGATGAGTCTAGATTTACAACAGCTCCTTTAGGACAGAACTGGCAGAGAACTCAGTGAGGCGAGTTCATTATTCAGAGTCCACCTATTCAGACTGTGAAAGGACTCACCACCAAGAAGCAAAAGTTAAGACTTCATCCCCAACTAAATGATGGCTCCCTTGACTACAGATGGTGCCCCAAACATCATGGACAAAAACATTTGAGCAGAAGTCTGAAGCCCAGGAGCAATCAGAGGACAAGAACATGTTTGCCAGACTCTGGAGTAAGACAGCAATGAAGGAAGCACAAATACTTTACAGCCATCAAAGACAATATTTTCCTAACTACTCAGAAACGTCCAGAAACTAATTACAAATCACACACTAACTTGCATGCCCTCTGAGGACGAAAAGTATTATTATATCCTGTTATCCAAGGTAACTTACCAAGAACTCCTGAAAGGTTTCTGCGGCCAAAAGAAAATAATAGTCTTTAAGTCCTTTTACGTTTTTATTCTCAGCCACAGGAATAAAATACATTTACCCAGTAAGGCTTTTTTCCCTTACTTCTATTGACACACATTATCATTTATTGAGTTTAAAATGCAATCAAGCATTTCATCCACCTTCCATCAGAATACACACAGAGTGGATCCCGTACAGCGGCCAAGAATGAAAGAATGAAGACATCTGTGCAGCTTGACCTTCAGTCCTCACTCACCTGGCCTTTCCCCTTTTCAGAACTCACATATCAGTCTCAAACTACACGTAGTTCAGTCCAGTAAGTGCAACTCGTATGTGTGGAGGTAGTCAACTATGTATGAATAAGCATCGATACCAGTGAAAATCAAAATGTTAGTCCCTCAATCATATCCGACTCTACAACTCCATGGACTGTAGCCCACCAGGCTCCTCTGTCCATGGAATTCTCCAGGCAAGAATACTGAAGTGGGTTGCCCTTCCCTTCTCCAAGGGATCTTCCTGACCCACATATTGAACCTGGGTCTCCTACACTGCAGGCAGATTCTTTACCATCTGAGTATCAACAACAGGTTGTTAGGAAAAACATCGCTATCTTAGGAGGCAGAAGTCTAGTTCCACCACTTTCAAAGGTATCTGATTCTGAGTAAGATTCTTAATTAAGCAAAACTTCCATGTGTTCATCTGGGAAGCACAAGGATGAATTTCAAATTAGATGGGCCCAGCCCCTAGCATGATGCTCACCATGCTGGTAGTAGCTGCTCGATTAATGGCCATATCATACTCACCATCACTGACTCAATGGACATGAGTCTGAGCAAGCTCTGGGAGATGGTAAACAACAGGGAAGCCTGGTGTGCTCCAGCCCACGGGGCTGCAAAGTCGGACATTATTTAGCGACACAACAACAACACTGGGAACACATCTGCAGGAGTAATAGCAGAATTTCAAGATACCCTCCCTCTTCCCTGGAAAACTGGCTGGGCACAAGGGAGTTCATGCTAGAAATCAGGGCTTGGAGCTTCCCTGGGAGATCAGTAGTAAAGAAACCACCTGCCAATGCAAGAGACATGGGTTCAACCCCTGATCCAGGAAGATCCCACATGCTGCAGAGCCAACTATGCCCGTGCACCACAACTACTAATCCTGTGCTCTAGAGCTGGGAGCCACAACTACTGAAGACCACACACCCTAGACCCCATGCTCTGCAACAAAAGAAGCCACCGCAAGGAGAAGCCCAAGCACTGCAACAGAGTGGCTTCCACTCTCCCCAACTAAAGAAAAGCCCGCACAGCAAAGAAGACCCAGCAGAGCCAAAAAATAAAGAAAGAGAGAAAAGAAATCAGGGCTTGAAGCAGGAAATACTACCCAAGAATAAAACTCCCAGTCCCAGAGAAAGAACAAGGAAGTGGGCAGCTATCAGCAGCAGCACACACGGGCGATCGCACCATCCCTGAAAAGGGACAGACCTGCCTTAATTAAGCAAGGGAAAGAAACACTACAGCTCTCTGTGGACAGAAAGGTCTGGAGCACTATTTGCCTTTAAGTGTCACCCTGAAATCTGGATCTGCTGAAGACAGTGAAAAGGTCCGTAGGGAGCTCCTTGTCTTCTGCTTCCCCTGTGGGTACATACAGCTGCTCTCATCATCTCTCCCCTGGGTTTCCAACGTAAGCTCAGGGCAGGGGATGGGGGTGGGGACTGAGGAGCCACTGACATCCCTTCAACAGCCTAGCTTGAAGACTTCAATATCCTTGGTTATCCCTCATAAACGAACTTAAAACTGAAGCCCAGTTTCTTATCAGCTGCACCAATGGGTATGTGTCCACCCTGCCCATCGTCCCCTGGGAAGGAAGTGGCCCCATCCACAACCCGAAAGAACAACTAAATGGCGATGGATTTTCCCAGCCAGCTCACTGCTTTCTCTGCTCCCCAGCAGCAGCATCTCCTGCCCAAATTCTTGGCCTGGAGACGTGCAGGGACATGCAGGACCCTGGCTAGAAACCCTTGTAGGCAGACTTGAGCTTTCTGATACAACTATGTTCGTTTCTTGCATTCACCCTATTTTCCACATCCAAATTAAGCAGCAGGTTGGCAAATTTGTTGTTCTTCAGTAGCTCAGTCGTCTCCTACTCTTTATGACCCCATGGACTGCAGCATGCCAGGCTTCTATCCTTCACTATCTCCCAAAGTTTGCAAAAACTCATGTCCATTGAGTCAATCATGCTATCCAACCATCTCATCCTTTGTCATCCCCTTCTCCTCCTGCCCTCAGTCTTTCCCAGCATCAGGATCTTTTCCAATGAGTCAGCTCTTGGCATCAGGTGGCCAAAATATTGGAGCTTCAGCTTCGGCCATCAGTCCTTCCAATGAATATTAAGGGTTGTTTTCCTTTAGGATTGACTTGTTTGATCTCCATGCAGTCCAAGGGACTCTCAGGAGTCTTCTCCAGCACCACAGCTTGAAAGCATCAATTCTTTGGTGCTCAGCTCAATTTTATGGTCCAAATCTCATATTCATATATGAGTCTCTCATTTTAACAGTCTGTTGGAAGAAGGAATCAAACATCCTCTAGAGACATAGGAAACTAGTCGATCTGATCACATGGACCACAGCCGAATGTGGTCCACTGGAGAAGGGAATGGCAAACCACTTCAGTATGCTTGTCGTGAGAACCCCCTGAACAGTAGCAAAGGGCCATACTGAATGAGGATACTGAATGAGGAATTCCCCAAGTCGGTAGATGCCCAGTATGCTACTGGAGATCAGTGGACATGAGTTTGAGTGAACTCTGGGAGTTGGTGATGGACAGGGAGGCCTGGCATGCTGTGATTCATGGGGTCGCAGAGAGTCGGACACGATTGAGTGACTGTACTGAACTGAACTGAACACTGTACTAATGCAGAGACTACCACCCAATCCACCTTAACAACTCCACAGCCGTATTAAAGCTTGGACCGCTCCCTGGTAATAAGCAGTTCAGTGTTTGCATCTGGTATGAGATTGGCTAAAAATAGGAACTTGGGCCACAGTAAATCCGAACACCCAGGAGAGTAAATGCAAACGCCTGGGAGGCTGTGTGAGGAATGATTCTATGGCTTCTCCCACTAGCAGGAAAGAATGGGCATTGTGACCCATTAGCAATCTTGTCAGGGAGTTTCTGCAGACCTCTGTGGACCCCTGCAATCTCCAGAGATCTCTAAGGTCCCCTCTGCTTTTTGAACTGCTGTGCAAGCATGCAATCAGAATTCTCAACTCTATACAGTTCTAGATTTCCTCCACAGCAAAGGCTGGCATCTTAAAAGCATTCAGGCCTGTTTGTAACCCTCCATAGGTCCCTCATGGCATCACCAGCTAGAAACCAGAAAGGGGAGACACAGAAGTCTGGAGCTCTGCTAAATGCCCACTCAGGAGCTAAAACAATAAAGGCGATTATTTTCAAGTGCTTCGTGTTTGCCAGGCCTGTGCCAAATGCACTCCCTGACTTACCTCAATTACTCCTTCAACAACCTCACAGAGCAGGGACTATTACCCCCTTTCACAGTCAGGCAAACAAAGCCCCAGCCCTCTATCCTGATACTACCCAGACTCCAGTGCTTCCTAGTGACAGTGCTTTTCAGGAGGAAATGCTCCATCAATGACAAGGGTCTCTCTTGGTCCTGTGGCTTCAAGGGGCAAGAGTTTAAGATGTGATTGCTGTCACACAGGGACTACAGCTAGGAAATGCTCTTGTGAAAGCTCAGGAAAAGTCTGAAGGAGCACCCTAGACCAGCACTATCCAATCAAGACACAGTACAAGCCACGAATGGGAGCCACATACGTTATTTTAAATTTTATGATAGTCATGTGAAACAATAAGAAGGCAGTGATATTCATCTTAATGTTGTACATTTAACCCTATATATCTAAAACATTCAAAAGACAATGTAAAATTTTATTATACATACTTGTTTCAGGGATTCCCTGGTGGTTCAGATGGTGAAAAAATCCACCTGCAATGCTGGAGACCCAGGTTTAATTCCTAGGTCGGGAAAATCCTCTTGAAAAGGGAAACACAACCCACTCCAATATTCTTGCCCGGAGAATCTCATGGATAGACAAGCCTGGCAGTCTACAGTCCATGAGGTCACATAAACTACAGCTTGCCAGGCTCTTCCTTCCATGGGGATTCTCCAGGCAAGAATATCAGAGTGAGCTGTTGTTCCCTTCTCCAGGGGATCTTCCAGACCTACAAAGAATGAGCAACTAAGCACACACCTACTTGTTTCATGTATCTTTGAAATGCAAGGTGTATTTCACATTTAAAGCACATCTCAATTCAGACAAGTCACATTTCAAGTGCTCAATGGCCACATGTGGCTACGGGGGAGTCCCCATACTGGACAGCACATTCACAGACATTTCACAATAAATTAGCAAAGGCTCAACAGTGCACACTGTTAAAACACACAATTGCACTCATCTCACACGCTAGCAAATTGATGCTCAAAATCCTACAAGTCAGGCTTCAACAGTATGTGAACCATGAACTTCCAGATGTTCAAGCTGGATTTAGAAAAGGAAGAGAAACCAGAGATCAAATTGCCAACATCCACTGGATCATTGAAAAAGCAAGAGAGTTCCAGAAAAACATCTACTTTTGCTTTATTGACTACACCAAAGCCTTTGATTGTGTGGATCACAACAAACTGTGGAAAACTCTTCAAGAGCTGGGAATACCAGACCACCTGACCTGCCTCCTGAAACATCTGTATGCAGGTCAAGAAGCAACAGTTAGAACTGGAAACAGAACAGACTGGTTCTAAATCGGGAAAGGAGTACATCAAGGCTGTATATTGTCACCCTGCTTAAACTTATATGCAGAGTACATCATGAGAAATGCCGGGCTGGATGAAGTGCAAGCTGGAATCAAGATTGCCAGGAGATATGTCAATAACCTCAGATACGCAGATGACACCACCCTTATGGCAGAAAGCGCAGAGGAAGTAAAGAACCTCTTGATGAAAATGAAAGAGGAGACTGGAAAAGCTGGCTTAAAACTCAACATTCAGAAAACTAAGATCATGGCATCCGGTCCCATTACTTCATGGCAAACAGATGGGGAAACAATGGATACAGTGACAGACTTTATTTTCCTGGGCTCCAAAATCACGGCAGATGGTGACTGAAGCCATGAAATTAAAAGATGCTTGCTCCTTAGAAGAAAAGCTATGACCAACCTAGACAGCATGTTAAAAAGCAGACACTTTACTTTGCTAACAAAATTCTGTCTAGTCAAAGCTATTGTTTTTCTAGCAGATATGTATGGATGTGAGAGTTGGACTATAAAGAAAGTTGAGCACCCCAGAATTTATGCTTTTGAACTGTGGTATTGGAGAGGACTCTTTAGAGTTCCTTGGATTGCAAGGATATCCAACCAGTCCATCCTTAAGGAAATCAGTCCTGAATGGTCATTGGAAGGACTAATGCTGAAGCTGAATCTCCAGTACTTTGGCCAACTGCTGTAAAGAACTAACTCATTGGAAAAGACCCTGATGCTGGGAAGGATTGAAGGCAGGAGGAGAAGAAAACGACAGAGGATGAGATGGTTGGATGGCATCACCTACTCAATGGATATGAGTTTGAGTGAGCTCCAGGAGTTGGTGATGGACAGGGAGGCCTGGCGTGCTGCAGTCCATGGACTCACAAAGAGTCGGACAAGACTTGACTGAACTATACAACAGTAGAAGGCTTCCCAATTGGTTTAATGGTAAACAATCCATCTGCCAATGCAGGAGACACGGGTTTGATCCCTGCGTCTGGAAGATCTCCTGGAGAAGGAAATGGAAATCCCATGGACAGATAAGCCTGGAGGGTTACAGTGCAAGGGGGTGGCAAAATACTTGGACATGACTGTGCAACTAAAGAGTAACATTGGAAGAGATCTCTGAGGGGAAAATCCACACCTAGGAAACAAATGTGGGCTCACCTGGTGTCATCCAAGTATTAATACTTGGTGCATTAAGAACACCACAAACTTATCTGATGTCAGCTTCACGAAAGAATTCCTTTTGCCTTTTATCCTAACTCTCCAATTTCCTTATCATAAACAACACTGATCAGAGGACCACTCAAATTTTGAGAAACAAGCTACCCTAAAGGAAACAATGAATGTATTCACAGTAAACACAAGATACTTTACCAGGTATAAACAACAGAGGGAAAGGATCCATTTATTCAGTCACAGTTTTAAAAACTGCTGTCACCAAGCCCATACTTAACACTTACTTAAATAGTCAAGAATCCAGAAAGGTGTTGCTTTGGAATATAAACAGTACTACAAAAGCCATAATATGATGCAAAACCTCTGGGCTTTGAAGAAAGGAAAAATAAGCAATTAATTTTAGACCCCCAAATCTCCATCAGTAAGGCTTACCCATTAGAATATGATGTAACCACTGCCGAGAGATTGGACTTCCTTCCCCCTGAATAAATGAGAGTCAAATACAAGCCAAATCAATTTCATGGATCAGGAAACCTTTGCACAAGGTACTTGCTATCAATACCTGCTCGTTTGGGTGAATTTCAAAATAGCTATATAGCTTTAAAATTGCTTATATAGCAGCAAATGTATTTGCAAGGATGTAAAAGCTCCCTAGATCTGCCTCTCATGCTACTTTCACGTTGGCTAACATGTCTTGATACAGCACAGGGATGACACTAAAGTCCTCTCCCAGTTCAATCCTTGCAGAGGACTCTAAGAGCCAGTTCAGGCCTTGGCAGGAAAGAGTTCTGTGATCAATGAGCAATATCTGCCATGGCTACAGGTAAAGATGAAGGGCCTCACATGTCAATTTGCAATCCCTGTGTAGAAAAAACTACAAAATAACACAGCGACAGGAAAGAGAAAAACACACATGGTACAGTACAGACTATCACTGAATGTTTCCATCTGTATGCACACTGGGGACGTGAATAGCCTCATACTAACAGAGATACACAAGGCATATGCATCCTGCCCACGGAGGTGAACAGCCTCACGCTAACAGAGATGCTAGCTGACAGAGACTGTCAACAGACAATGCTCCTGAGTGGCCACGTGTACCTTAATTCATCCACTGCCCACTCTGCTAGCAGAGAAGGAATACGATATCATCCAGAAAGCCAAGTTCAATTCTGCTGTGCTACTTCATTAGCTGGGGATCTCTGTTCTCCCGGAGCTCCAGCCCTCCTATGTTTTCTCAGGGTTGCGTGGAGTTACTGTTAGAGTCTGGAGTTGCCCTTCCCTCAAAAGAACAGAGGACACTCACGATAATGCAAGACACACAGCGAGGTTTATTTCCAGCTAGCTGGGGTCCAAGTGTCCGCCCGACGCAGCGGGTTTCAACAAGGACCCCGAGCACTTAGAGCCAAGGGGTTATATAGCATTTTCAAATCATGATATTTCTAAATTACCTAACTCACAGGAATTTTTTCATTACACACACCCACAGCTGTGCCTATCTCTCTCCTGGGGTCTTAAGGAGATAAGTTTATCAGACCTGTTTACCTAATTTTCAGTGTCGAAGCTGCCCACATCCTTGGTGTTTAAGATTAACTTGCCTTCCTGGTACTTAAGATTAACTTGTCTCCCAGGTTTTATCTAGTTCTTCTTCCCTCAAGTCACATACTCAGTAAAAATGGTTTTTCCAGCCTCTAAGATGGCCGTTCTTATGCTAACCCTTTCTTACAGTTACCTGACAGTATAGTTATGCAAATGCTTCTTTCACAAATCTTAACCAGCAGCTACTAAAAGAAGGCACCACTTATACTGTCCTAAGTGCTTAATACTTTCCTGGTGCTTTGCATACAGAATTTCATTCTATCTTCTCAAGGACTCTCAGAGATTGAAACTCTCATTTTCCCCATTCTACAGATGAGAAAACCAATCAAGTAGGTTCAGGGCCAAGCTGCTGCTGCTGCTAAGTCGCTTCAGTTGTGTCCAACTCTGTGCAACCCCATAGATGGAAGCCCACTAGGCTCCCCTGTCCCTGCGATTCTCCAGGCAAGAACACTGGAGTGGGTTGCCATTTCCTTCTCCAAAGCATGAAAGTGAAAAGTGAAAATGAAGTCGCTCAGTTGTGTCCAACTGTTAGCGACTCCATGGATTGCAGCCTACCAGGCTCCTCCATCCATGGGATTTTCTAGTACAGGCCAAAACTAAGATTCACTAACTTGAGCCAGTTAACCTGACTGACAGATCTGTGCAATTCTAAGAACATGCATTTGCCACTGGCTTCTTTCATCTGAATCCAGCCATCCCAAGTCTCATTTCCTCAAAATCCTATTAAAGGTCCCCAGGCATCTGAGAGTTACTTCCACAAACTGCTTTGTTTATCTGGCCAGAGTGCTTACAGTTCCCCCAGATTCTCCAAAAATCAATTTTCCATCCGCTCAGCATCTCGAGTGAAGGCAGAAACCTGAGGAACCAGCAGCTCCCTCAAGTCGGTTAATTCACTGCAGTAACTGAGGTGTTTTTCTTTTAAAAGAGCACATCCTACAGTGTTCAGGAAGAACTCTTATGCCAGAGTTAGCCATCCTCTCTATCACATAAAACAATTTCAGCAGCTTCTGCGCAAATTGACCAATTGAGAAAATGAGGGGCTGATGCCTAAAACTGTCAAGTGATTTTCTGCACCCTCCACATATGGCCCTTGCACACATGTAAGCTGAGAAAATGACTAGTTTTAGAAAACAACTAGTTGGGAGAGGAATGAAAGAAGGCAGGCATCGACTAGCATTGTGTTCTAGAAAACTAAACTTGTGCCTAAGCATATTTGCAATGACATGATGCACAGTCAACATCTGATTAATCAAGGGTAACTGACACGATAGTCAACCAGTACCTGTCAAGCAAGCCCAGGTGGTCATTTTTGGTCCTTCTCTGACCAATCTGCCCAAAGCCATTACCAAGCAACGGATGTACACTCAGCTCTAGGAAGCTCTGCTGTCCTCCACATATCTAGTGTCACTGTCACCAGGACAACCAAAGCAGAAATGAGACTGCCTAAGTCTTCTGCGTCAACCCTACAGCCAAGGGCATTTCTGATGCAAATGAACACCAGAGTCACAGAACTTAGCCTAAATTATTCCACAAGAGAAGAAAACAAAAGATTTGTCACCATCAAAACCTAGTCCTGCTGCCACATAAGACATTTGACCTTTAATTACAATATGTCATTTTCAGCAATAAATACCTTGATGATGAGTAACAGAAAGCACACATTTACCTTGTTTTCAGAGATGCACTTCAAACACCATGACAACATACATACATTCTGAATTCTCTAACAAAGATGTTGACTTTGAGTAACTTGTCTCTTAAGAGGATATGTGACATTTCTAGAAAACACATACAAGGGTGTCACTGTCTTGTACAATGTCCTGTAATTTTTCTAATTTTGCAATTTTTCTAATCTTTGTAATTTTGCTCAGGTTCCCTGATGGCTCAAAAAGTAAAGAATCCACCCGCAACATGGGAGACCCAGGTTCAACCCCTGGGTTGGGAATATGCCCTGGAGTGCTACCCACTCCTGGATTCTTGCCTTGAAAATTCCATGGTCAGACGACCATACAGTCCATGGGGTCACAAAAAGTTGAATACGACTGAGTGACTAACACTTTCACTTTTTATCAGCAGTCAAATATGACTGCCACCACCTAGACACTGAGGATTCAGTAGGCAGAGGAAGGATGGCGCTCCTGCCCTCAGAGGGCAAACAGTAGACTCTAATTAGGCTCTAAATCATAAGAGAAGAATTCACATAGATGGCATATTATAAGGACAAAAGGAGCTGGAATTAGGGTGAAGAAATCACCTCCTCAACCTTCCAACTGCTCACATCAAAAGCCACACACACTACTCCATCCAAAGTCCAGGTGTGCCTATGTTGCTGCTGGAAAAATTAAGATTCCTGAAATTTCTGTCACGTATCAGAAATCCATACATGGGTGTCACAGGTGAAAAAATTACTGGGTCGGGGATTTAATGTGAAAAAATTAAGCTCCTTGGGAAGGGGACATCGCCAATATTACTTCATTCACATTCCGCTGTAGCGGTCACTGGACTTCCCGTATCAGCCCCATCTTGGGTAGTTTGGTAACAACAAAGTGACCAAGGGCCCTAGTTCTTCAAAGTGAAACTTCTGTAAAAAAAAGAAATGTAACTTTTTAAAACTGAACAGTTCAGTTCACTTCAGTCGCTCAGTCGTGTCCGACTCTCCATGACCCCATGAATCACAGCACGCCAGGCCTCCCTGTCCATCACCAACTCCCGGAGTACACTCAAACTCATGTCCACAGAGTCGGTGATGCCATCCAGCCATCTCATTCTAGGTCGTCCCCTTCTCCTCCCGCCCCCAACCTTTCCCAGCATCAGCGTCTTTTCCAGTGAGTCAACTCGTCGCATGAGGTGGCCAAAGTATTGCAGTTTCAGCTTTAGCATCAGTCCCTCCAATGAACATCCAGGATTGATCTCCTTTACAATGGACTGGTTGGATCTCCTTGCAGTATAAGGGACTCTCAAGAGTCTTCTCCAACACCACAGTTCAAAAGCATCGATTCTTCAGCGATCAGCTTTCTTCACAGTCCAACTCTCACATCCATACGTGACCACGGGAAAAACCATTGCCTTGACTAGAAGGACCTTGGTTGGCAAAGTAATATCTCTGCTTTTTAATATACTATTAAGGCTGGTCATAACTTTCCTTCCAAGGAGCAAGCCAACTGCAATTTAGATCAGCAGGAAATCTTCCACATTATGATGAAGCATCCAAGCAGCAGCCTATCTCAGAGCCATAAAAGGACAGACCCGGGACAGCTGAACTTCAGGCAGACAGGAATGACGCCACGGCTTCAGGCAATGATGGGCTCCAACGCGCTAGCACATGCACACACATACACATTTACACCCAGCCAATCTGGGCAATATAAAACCCCAAACAAGCAACAGCAAAGAGATTTTTTTTAAAAAAAGAGTGTCCCTCGGGTAGAAATCGAGAAATCAGGCATGCTGGTGGCAAACCCCTCCAGGCATCAGCTGAGGATTGTAAATAACTGCTAGAGGCCAGGTGACTGCCCCTCTCTCAAGGGGCAGCCACTATTTAATTCCAGCTTACTATTGTCTCGAAGGAAGACACGTGCCCTAGGCTGTTGTACCTGCCTATTTTCCAGATTTTTACAAGAAGCCCCCATGAGGGCAGGGCTCTCCATCTGTTTTGGTCACCGCTATCTCCCCAGTGTCTGGTATTCAGGACACACTTGTTCATGACATGAATGAGAAATGCTCCAATTTTTAATTCAACCTTTTCTTCAACACAGTACAGCCAAAAATGCCAGATGCCCCCTGCAGAGCTCCAGATAACCCGAATGACTGTACCTTCTCCGTTTCTCTTTTCCAGAGCACGCTCTGGAACTAGGTTGGGTGCTTCATTTTAGATAAAGAACCCTGCCACCACTCTCCCAATCCTAAATCACATTCAGTAAGTTTTAAAAGTCAGGCATAACTTCATCAGCATGAGCAAACTTCCAATCTTTTTAAAAAAAAAAAAACCAAGGATTCCAGGAGATGAAGTTTCCTGTTAAAAAAAAAAAAAGCAGCTTACAGGCATTTCATTAACTAAGATCCCCTTACTATTCCATTTGCTAATTCCCTCAGGATATTCTGCAGCAGGGTTTGAGAAATAATGAAAGGGTTCTTGGTGCCTTAAAAAGCCAACTGTTAAGAGTAAAACTAACCAGAAGGACCCCTGACAAATCACATTATAATATGGACTAGGCATTGGACTCGAGTGTAGCACAGAAGTCACAGCCTCTGAAACCATCCAGTGTGGAATCAACAGTCCCTAAAATTCCAGAAGAATGTTAGAAGCCATTTCATTAAGGGTGAGGAAGACAACCCCAAAGAAACCTAGGGTCTTGCCCAGATTCCACAGCTGGCTTGGTGGGCTTCCATGGAGAGTTCTAAACTGCAGAGGAAAAATTCAGAACCCAAACTTTCTCCAGCCAAGTACAACTTCCCTTAGACATTTTCCTGAAGTCATAACTTGAGCCTGCAGCCCACATTTAAATGATAGATGGGATGATAAAATACCCCATTATTATAACATAACCATCTTTAACGCCCCAAACGAAAGTTCTTGAATTACAAACTAAACCAATTTAGATCCTTTTGAAGAGGAGTCAGAAAAACCACCAACAAACTCACTCTATCCTCAGTTATTATCAGCTTATTCAGAAGCTAAAGTAATTTGCAGAAAGGTCATCTCTTCAATGTAACCAAATAAAATCCTCTCCTAATTGCATCACTTCCTTATTTAATTGTAGCAAATACAGGAAGACACCTTTATTTCACCCAGTGTTTATGGTACTTGGCTTCTATGGGAAAAGCAGTAGCATGAAATATGAAAGGCTGGGTCTTTTAATCTGCCTTCCTGTGGAATTAGGAAAAATATCTTCCAAATGAACAGAAACCATTCTGATTCAAAATAATTCTAAGATACAATTAAGGAGACATATTTTAGCTACTCTAAGAACAAAGGTGACCCTGAACAAGCGACAACTTCCTTTTGGTTTCAGTTTCCTCATACTTAAGTGAGGATATCGTCGTTTCTTCTAGAGGGGATTAAAGGAATATAAAAAACTCACACATAGCAGCAAGATCATGGTAAGTGCCTCATGAGTGTGGGCTGTTATAACCAATGTCCCCACTTTGGAGATTAAATAAATGAGGCTATTTTCTCAACATAGCAACATAACATAGAATTCACATAGAATTTCAACCTGGAGCTCTGAGGTCCTAGTGTAGTTAGTGAATAAGAGGTGTGTATAACTGGGACTCATACATCCCCACTACCACCCAATCCCACTTCAACAGGATGTTGAGGAATTTACCCAGTGGCATAGTGACATGCCAGCTAACCAGCAACATAGCCAAGGTCATGGCCAGCTCTTAACCTTCACATTCACTGAATCAGAACACTTCAGGAAAAGTGATATTTAAAAGAAGAAAAAGAACAGAACTCATTTGTTATAAATAACTATGGCTTTGAAAATAAATCCTTTTGACGACTCGTGACTAACTTGACTCTTGAAAAGTAAATGACATTTCCTCATTAATCTGGATTATGCTTTTATATTTGGTACATGGCTAACAGCTATGTCTCCTATCCATATTATTCTACACTAATGAGTTTATCTGATTTAAGTACACTGTGAAATTCATGTGGCTGCAATGGTGTCAGAAATCAAATACCTCTTGGATTCATCTAATAACCTGTATGGAATCCTCAAAAGTATACCCACTGCAGTATCAGTTGCCAACTGTGTCCTCCTCCTCCTTAAGAAAATGGTATCACAGACCCAAAAATAAAACCAGTTGTTCTATTTTCTTACATGGAAGTGTTACATATTCCATGAACTATGCTTTCATTGCTTCTTTCTTAGTTGCTAAATTTCAGCAGCCAACTGTGTCACTTTGCTGCAGCCCCGAAATAGCTAAGTTGAGTACTTAAAATTGTATTCTGTTGTTTGGTCAGAACACCATCATGCTGATTTGTCTAAAAAAACCTGATTAGAAGGCAGGAGTTTTGCACACACAGTGCGTGCTTCTCTCTTGTATACGCTGCAGGTCTGAATCCATGAAGATATGGAGACAAGGGCGTGAATGTGTTCAAGTGTCACTCAAGTACAAAATAAAAGCAACACCCAAAGACTACTGCTTGCTTCCCAGTAGTGGCACACAACTAAAATCCAGAAATGACAGTCGCAAGTAGATCCATTCTCCTTAATTACCACACAGCACAGAGGCCTTAAAAGAGGGGTGGGCATTCCAGGGTGCAAGACCAAGCAACACTTTCTACCATGGGTAACACCACACAAGGACCTGGAAGATTCACATGGTATATTCTAAGCCTGCAGATACCGTTTCTCATCTTTAAGCAGGGAAAAAACAGACCTCCTTTGAGATGGGAGTAAGGAGGTATCTCAGACTTCACAGAGACTGTCTCATTTCTTTAAACCTCAAAATGTAACCATTTTACTAATTATATATGAAATGTCCCTGTGCCAGCCTAGCTTGCCTTCAAGAACAAATCCAGGTAAAAAACCTATCATGGAATTTAATATAATTTTTTTTTTTTTTTTACATACAGTTGTCCTTTTTTAGTTTAGTTTTTTCCTTAATCTATACTCCCTACTCGCAGATGCTAATTGCAGCCATGAAATTAAAAGACGCTTACTCCTTGGAAGGAAAGTTATGATCAACCTTGATAATATATTAAAAAGCAGAGACATTACTTTGCCAACAAAGGTCCGTCTAGTCAAGGCTATGGTTTTTCCAGTGGTCATGTATGGATGTGAGAGTTGGACTGTGAAGAAAGCTGATCACCAAAGAAGTGATGCTTTTGAACTGTGGTGTTGGAGAAGACTCTTGAGAGTCCCTTGTACCGCAAGGAGATCCAACCAGTCCATTCTAAGGGAGATCGATCCTGGGTGTTCATTGGAAGGACTTATGCTAAAGCTGAAACTGCAATACTTTGGCGACATGTTGACTCATGCGACAAGTTGACTCACTGGGAAAGACTGTGATTCTGGGAAGTGTTGGGGGCGGGAGGAGAAGGGGACGACGGAGAATGAGATGGCTGGATGGCATCACCAACTCTGTAGACAGGAGTTTGAGTGAACTCCGGGAGTTGGTGATGGACAGGCCTGGCGTGCTGTGATTCATGGGGTCGCGGAGAGTCGGACGCGACTGAACTGAACTGAACTGAACTGATACTCCCTACTCAACTCTCTTCAATACACAAAAAATAAACATGGTTACTTTATTGAGCACTTACTCTTTACCCTGCACAGAGCTCAGTCCTTTGGCAAGCATGCTCATTCCAAGCTTCATGAAGACCTTGGAAGTCAGGGTCCTCTCACGATGCCATTTTGTAGAGAAGGGGGAGGGGGGATAAAGCAAGGTACAGAGAGATTAAGTAACTCGTCCAAAGCAGTACAGCCAGTAATGGAAGAGACCAACTGGCTTGAGATGCTATTCTGATGTATTATAAACAACTTTCCATAGCTACCTGGTTTAGAAAGGAAAAAAACTGTATTAACACCATTCAAAAAGCTAAGATCATGGCATCCGGTCCCATCACTTCATGGCAAATAGATGGGGAAACAATGGAAACAGGGACAGACTTTATTTTGGGGGGCTCCAAAATCATGCAGATGGTGACTCCAGCCATGAAATTAAAATGCGCTTGCTCCTTGGAAGAAAAGCTATGACCAACCTAGACAGCGTATTAAAAAGCAGAGACATTACTTTGTGAACAAAGGTTTGTCTAGTCAAAGCTATGGTTTTTCCAGGAGTCATATATAGATGTGAGAATCAAACCATAAAGAAAGCTGAGCACCAAACAATTGATGCTTTGGAACTGTGGTGTTGGACAAGACTCTTGAGAGTCCCTTGGACTGCAAGGAGATCCAACCAGTCCATCCTAAAGGAAATCAGTCCTGAAGAGTCACTGAAAGGACTGATGCTGAAGCTGCAATACTTTAACCACCTGATATGATGAGCCAACTCACTGGAAAAGATCCTGATGCTGGGAAAAATTGAAGACAGGAGGAGACGGGGATGACAGAGGATGAGATGGTTGGATGGCATCACTGACTCGATGGACCTGAGTTTGAGCAAGATCTGGGAGTTGGGTGATGGACAGGGAAGCCTGGTGTGCTGCAGTCGATGGGTTCACAAAGAGTCGGACACAACTAAGCAAATGAACTGAGATTTCTCCTTTCCATAAGCAGATATAATCATTGTCTCCTTCAATGTGGAAGTTGCCTCCCATTGTCCACCCCAAGTACAGCAGGCAAATGAAAGGTAAAGTGAAAGTCGCTCAGTTGGGTCTAACTCTTTGCAATCCCATGGACTGTACAGTCTATGTATGGACTTCTCCAGGCCAGAATACTGGAGTGGGTAGCCTTTCCCTTCTCCAGGGGATCTTTCCAACCCAGGGATTGAACCCAGGTCTCCTGCATTGCAGGCAGATTTTTTACCAGCTGAGCCACAAGGGAAGCCCAAGAATACTGGAGTGGGCAGGACAGCAGGAACACTACTCAATTCAGTTAAGAGGGCTTCGAAAAGAGAAATCAGGCACTCTAGAACCTGGTGAGCTGACTGGCACTCCCCTAACCAGCCCTAAAAACACTTTTCACAATGTTTTTTAAAGTAGTCGTATCAACTGCTCTATGTGGTCCTAAGAAATTTCGAGCCTGCAGAGGCCCGACAAGCCAACTCAAATAGATTTCTTTTTTCTGTCAAAACAGCAAACATTTTGCTATGAATGATACGAAGGAAATGGCCTTTCCGATTAGAGGTGTCCCTACAGGAGGAGACTTGCACACGGAGCTCTCTAGCTACCTCAAGCAATCTTGCACGTCCATCATTGATAAACCTCACTGCCCTTCTCATCAGAGGAGAAAAACCACAAATTTACCTGTTATATATTTCAGTCATCACAGACTTTTGAAAATGAAATCCACCTAGGATTACCTTCAGACCTTTTTCTTTTAAGACATAAACAAATCCTTGGTCTTGAAAATTTTAAACAAAAAGGAAATGTAGGAAAAAAGCAGGAAGACGTAAACAGTGTATTTAAAATATACATCATTTCTCAAGTGATTTTTAGGTTACAACTGCATGTAAGTAATAGTTCAAGATGGTGGAGGAGAAGGATAATACAAGAGTCAAAGTACAGTCTGCAACAGGTAACTTTTTTTCACAGGTGCATCTGATCTTCTGAGGGCACAGAACGCTGTCATAGTTCAGGGCCTGGATCTTATACAAGCAAGAGAATCACTTCCGTTTCTCAGGCAAACAAAAGTATCAGATCATTTAATCATTTGGGATTACTTACTGAGGGCCTAACATGTGCCCAGGCAACCTCATTCGGGTTCCAATGCCTCATTCTGGTTCTGCAAAAGCCGCAGAATTCCACAAGCAGCCACTGCTCTTCTTAGAAGAACAGTCTCACTTTCCCGAGGCCCTCCCTGACTAGTTACCAGCTTTGCCTAAATCAAGCTCAGACGGAGAAATGAAAGTGGAGGCAAGGCACATTTTCTTGGCTTCCTTTATATTGTTGGATACATAGGCCTTTTATTCTCTGCAGACAATCAAAAACAAAGTTTCAGGTCATTACCATCCATCACCTCATAATGTTCAATCTATAACCAAAGCATAGCAAGAGCTTACTTGCCGGGGGGAGGGGGTGTTAACAAGCACTTCTGTGATAACTTCAGATGCTGTGAATTTCTACCATAAACTGATTTTTGAAATGTGACTCCATGAGAGATATACCCTAGGATTAAAGTGTTAATCACAATTTTTTTCAGTTTTCCAACTCATAAAGCACACCTCTATTACAATCTTACCCTGCTTAGAAATGACACTGCATTGTCCTGCATGCTGTAACTAAAATGTTGAATGTTATGTATTCAGATTTTCTTTTTTAATTTCACTATGAAAGGAAATAGGAAAAGCAACAAAACACTAGCAACATTTAATTTCTTTCCTCACCCTAGGTCTGGCTGACATGTCCAGATTGTCCTTTTGGTCAAGAAGTTTCTAGGAAAATGAGGAAGGGTAAGTAATGAGCTAAGGAAGTAGGAGGAGATCCCTAATAGCAATAGTTCTGGGGCATCTTAAATGCTCTTTCATGAGAGGCGAAAAGCTTCATTTTAATTAGCTCACTGATTATACTACATAAACTAGTTCTTCAGAACAGAAATAGAAAGATGAAATCAGAAAGGGTTTTTGTTTTATTTTGCTGTGTTAAAGCATCAGTATTCCCTGTACTGGCTCATGTAAACAACATTATCTTTTACTCTGTGAAAATGGGTCCATAATTAAGGGGAGTTGCCCAGAGCTTCTGGACAAGGAAATGGCAAGCCACTCCAGTATTCTTGCCGGGAGAATCCCAGGGACAGGGGAGCCTGGTGGGCTGCTGTCTATGGGGTTGCACAGAGTTGGACATGACTGAAGCGACTTAGCAGCAGCAGCAGCCGCCCAGAGCTTCACAATTGGTTAGTTCTTTTTCTCATTTCAGCCAGCCTCCCCAATAACCCTTCTGCCTCCACCAAGAGCAACTTCCCTACTTCTATCATGTCTATTTGTACTAATATTCTAACTTTATCATCTCTGTGACATGAACACTGTTTAGAAAGAAACAAAAGATTTTATTCCATCACTGCATCAAATGGACCCAGTTTCAAGACTAGACAAAGGTCCTTCACTGTCAAACGACACTTTGGGAACGGAGTTGGAGGTGCGTGACTTCTCACTCTATCCCTTAAGAGTAAGACTGCTGACTTACATTACTTATGTGTTTCTAATAAGGCCATGCAGGATGACCACCAGGACCAAAGCATGTACGTGTAAATGTATCAAGAGCCAGTTCAGAGGGAGACTCTCGAGACATCAATCACTGGTCCTCCGATTCTGACATATCCAACGTACACAGCAGAGCTTATCCATCTAAAACATTTCCAATATCAGCCTCCTAGATGTAATTACCTACAAAACATACCAGAATCATAGAGAAGGATTTCTCTCTGAGGGTGGAAAGAGAAATCAACTTAAAAGAAATTTTTTGTAAGTTTCTTTTGAAAGCTTAAGAATATAAAATACACAAAATGTTAACCCTTTTACGTAACAATGTATATGCTGTAAGATGAACTTACATTCCCAATGATTAGAGATATATACCAAATACCTAAATAAACTATGGATACAATTTAAAAAAATGGGGTATCGGGGAGGTGGGTAATGGAAGAGCAAAAATTGAGTTGTAATTGTTACAGCTGGACAGAGGATTCTCAGGGGCCCCTTAGGTTTCTCTATTTTCATAAAATCTTCCATATGAGTATTTTTTTTAAGATGTCAGAAAACAAGATACTATGCGCTAAATCATGTAGATAATCCTTATGCTCCGCAAAGTGGAAAACATCACTTGAAACACTAAGGGTGATGCGGGTCCCACAGCTGTCACACCGTATTTGAGAGACTAAAAGCCACTCTTTCCCATCCTCTGGTGAAAAACTCAGGCCAGGACGATGTTTCTCAAACCTTTCCAAATTAGAGCTACCCTGTATCCAGAACAAAACGTTATCAGAAAAGTTGGCGCGATTCTGAGAGGGAACACAAAATAACAAGGGATTTTGGTTAAGATGTCACAAGCCTGACCCTAACCCAAACCAGAAGCATCTTTATACCCGGTACCAACCAGACAAACGCTTTCCAGGTTGGACGGGGGCGTACCAAAGCGAACTCAGGTCCCCACCGCTCTTGGGCGGTTTAGAGCCACCCAGCAGCAGCAGAGCGAAGCTGAGACGGCGTCTCCGCTCCCCGGAGCATCTGCAGCTGCCGAGCTTCTGGCCCCAGCCGGGCGCCCCAGCCCCATTCCCACCGCGGTCCCAACCGCACCGAGGCGGTCGAGTCCGACGGGCGGAGGTGGCAGGAGCCTGACAAGTGGCTCGGGGGCGCCCCCTGAGGTCCAGAAGCGTAGCGGCACTTTCGGAAAACCCAACGCCGACGTCTCCGGCTCTGACATTTTAGCTTTGGTTGCAAAGCCTGCCGCTGCACCCTCTCCGGCGGCACTCTTCCAAACCACAACCCTCCTTCCCCGGGCACCGCTGTCATTTCCCTTTTAGACACCCTTTGGCTCCCGGACGACGGAATGGGCTCTTTGTTTACCTCGCAGCGAGGGCAGGCATAGGAAATGTGGAAGATGAAAACTGTCCCAGCCCGAAGCAGGCGGCATCACTGGAGGTCCCATTTTGGATTTCAGGCTTCCTCAGACATCAGGAAAAAGAAAAATCCCGGCTGGCCCACTGACTGTACATCCGAGTGTAAAGTGAACGCCAGAAGTGGAATCAGAAATTCCTTGTATTTCGCAAGGCTGCTCTCTGGCTGCTTCCCACTGCCCCCATTAAAGCGTGACCCCTACAAAGCTAAAGCACAGTGTGTGCGCCTGAGCCCACTCTGCCAGGACGTCCACGGCAAAGAAGAGTCTAGAAGGGGCAGATGGTTAACACAAACACTGAGGAGTGGTAGAGGGAATGTTCAGGAGTTACTGTCAAAACCGCCTCCAGCCCCCGGTGGAGGCAGGAGCCTGGTGGACAAACCCAGGCCTGGGGTAGAAGGTGGACACACGTCCTGGCTCCGCATCCGAGCTGGGATTCAGGACTGTGGCAGGAGTTCTGTGTGGTTCCAGAGACAGGAGGATGCGCAGAGGAAAAAGCGGGGTGCCGAAGAAAAGACCATACTTTGCCTCTCTGCCCCTCGAGGCACCCAGTTGCCTGCAAAGGGGACCCTCGCTGCCTGTCCCCGAGAGCAAGCAAGAGCGCCCGCACCCTGTTCCAGGGCGCACGACGCAGGTGGGGGACCCGTTGCACCAAAATCTGCGCTTGGGCCACCAGGGGACAGGCGGCTGTGACCAGGGGGAGCATAAACATTGGGGGGGGGGGGGGGCACGTTCCTCCGAATATCCAGGAGCTGGTGGATGAGAAGGCAGAAAAACGGGGGTTTCCCTGTCCTTAAAGCAAAGGACTAATAATGAATAGTCCCCTTCTTCCCACCCGTTCCCCGACTAGGAGAGGGGACGTGGTCTCCACCGGGAAGACGGGGTCGGGCAGATTCAAGGGAGCTAGGAGCTGCAGCCTGGTGTTAAGGGGGCTGCAAGAGGGAAGAGGGAGGCAGCTGGCCTCTGCCCTCCCCTAGCAAAAAGAAGAAGGCGGGTCGGCCGATGGAGGGCTGGAAGTGGAGGATCGCCGAGCCGCACACCCTCCGTGTGGTGATTTATTATTTTCATTAGCGGTCAACAGTGTTCCTGTCTTAACCCGACCAGAAAGTTGCTGGTGTGGGTCTGCCAGCTGCTAACAGCCTGCAAAAAGGCAAAGACGCAGGTAGGCAGGGCGCGAGGCAGGGCTCGAGACACAAAAAAATCCTCCAGGGCGCGAACAGCTCCCCAGCCGCCGACCCGCCCCCGCCCCCACGCCCCAACCCGAGCAGCCCAGCCAAGCAAAGGGGGCCGCGGGCCCAGGATGGGGGAGTCACGGATCTCCCTAAACCTCCTGCCCCCTGCTCTCCCACCGCGCCCAGGTCCCCGAGCCAGGAAGGTTCCCGAGCCCCAGCCCCGAGCAGAGGTCGTCCCTGACCCCCAAGACCCGAACGCAGGCTGCTCCCGACATCCCCAATCCTCCACGACCAGCCTCCAGCTTCCATTCCCCGAACATCAGCCCCTCCAAAGAGTCGCGGAGCAACAAATCCAATCCCCCTTCTGAGCTCCTTCAATGCTCGAGTGAGCGGGGAACGCACCCAGGGCCTCCCCCAAACCCACAGAGGCATCCCCCACAAATCCACAGAAGCATCCTCCCCATGGCCCCACTCTTCCGAAGAGCCTCAGAGCTCTAGGTCTCCTGCACAGCGGCGGAGCAGCCGAACGAGTCTTCTCCCAACTCCGGCTCCCCCAGGCCCCCAAAGCCGAGCGAGAGATAGACCCCTGCGGCCCCTGTTCCTCTCCCCGGCCAGCTCTTTGCTTCCACCCTCCCCAGCCACGAGCCTCCCTAAATTACGCCGCCAGAGTCAGCGGAGAGGATCCCTCTCTCCTCCCCGGATGCTCGACCTCCACTTAACCCTCTCCGGGGTCCCCGGGAAGGGCGCCTGAGCTCCATGCCCCAGCAGCAACTCCGCTTCCCCGTCGCGCGCTGGCCAGGGCCGCGTCCTCTCTGCGGTCAGCACTCACCGGGGAAGCACACGACATAATGGAGCACGGAAATGGTGATTTTCAGGAACAAAATCTACCAACACGGTTCCAGTAACCTCCGCCTGTCCGAAAACGCACATCGAAAAGAGGAAGGCAGGGGGGTAAACTTGTTGAGTAAGTTCTTACCTCGTCTAAGCCCTGGCTCTTCGCCTGCTCGCCTGATTTACTGGGGCCCCGCGCTCGGTGGCCGGAGCCACAGTCTGAAATCCGGGAAGCCGCCGAGCGTCCCCCGGAAAATCTCAAAAAGTGGCCGAGAACGCGGAGCCACGCTGGGGACGATCCTCGGCGGAGAAGCGCTGCTTTATGTTCAAAAATGAGCGAGTCGAGCGGGCAGGGCGAGGAGGCAGCGGGCGGCGGCGATGCCCGGAGCCCCGGGCAGGCAGAGACCGCCGCCGGCGGCGGCGAGTAGCCGAAGATCCCCACCTTGAGTCGGCAGCGAAGCCCGAGAGCCTGCGGGCGGCGGCGGGGCTGAGCGCGGCGCGGCGTCTCCGGGCTTCAGGCCGGTAGCTCCTTCCAGGGCCCCGGTAAGGAAGGAGGCCTGTTTGCAAGCGGGGAACGGGAGGGTAGAGGCGTGGGGAGAGCGAAGAGCCCCCAAAATAGAACAGCCGGAGGAAACCGAGGAAAACACAAAGGATCTCAGAGGGGCGCAGGGGCGAGGGCGCCTTCAGTCCATGCTCCTGAAAGTTGTGGCTCTGGCGCGAGCTGGGGAGGATCGGGGAGCGCAGGGCTGGAAACTAGCCATGCCTCCATACAGGAAGTAACATGTGAGCATGGATCCTGGCAGAGACTTCAAAGCCGGCGAGCGAGCAAGCAGGGGACGCGCGGCGGCGGCGGCGGCGGCGGCGGCGCGCGAGCAGTGGGCGCGCGGCGGCAGTGGGGACGCGCAGCCGGGCTGCCGGTCGCGGGGGCGCGCGCCCCGAGCTCTTAAAGCTGCAGCGCTGGGCTCTCCCCTCTCGGGCGTCTCACAACTAGGTTTTCCCCGCGCGCTGCAGAGACGGCCGGGGCAGGTTCGGGACTGGGGATCCTCTCTGGTCGGGTCTCGGAGAGAGGGAGGATGGCGAATGCTTTCGCGGGCCGACGAGTGTTTGCCTGTTTCCCGTCCTTCGAGCTCTTAAAGACGCCACTCTTTGAGCGGGCTTGGCTCGGAATCCCCCCGCTCCCGTCTACGTGGCTGGTGGATGGCGAGAGGGGAGCCCGGCTCGGGATTGAGGAGAGGAAGGGGCTGCCGGCTGCGTTTTGGGTTTCTTCTCCCTGGCAGCGCCACGGCGGGGCGCGCCCTGCTCGCGCCCCCAGCCCGATGAATTCCCCCACCAGGATACAAAGCCGAGCGGCCTTTGCACTCCGGCTCCGCTTTGCGATTTAATTTTTTTTTTTTTTTTCCTCCCTTTTCTGAAATTTTTGGCCTTGTTCCCGGCTGGGGACGGGGAGGGGAGGGGAGGAACACCGATCCTAGGCTTGCAAGCTCCAGCCCTGTCGAGTCCCACGCCCCCTTTCCCCGCGGCGCGGCTGATCAGTGGCCGAGTTTTCCCAGCTCGCCGCTCCACGGGAGGAGGGAAGGTTCCCGCACCCAGCCTGGTGGCGGGGAGAACGCGGGAAGTGCGCCTCTTATCCCTGGCTCGGTGAAAGCTGCGCCGCGTGGCTGGACCGATTTCCTGGCAGCATCACCGACTCTGTGGACGTGAGTTTGAGTGAACTCCAGGAGTTGGTGATGGACAGGGAGGCCTGGCGTGCTGTGATTCATGGGGTCGCGGAGAGTCGGACACGACTGAGCGACTGAACTGAACTGAACTGAACGGAGGGAGCGGCAACCTCTTTAGCAATCGTGGAGAGGCGTCCGAGGGAAATGGGAGTACAGGGCTTATCTGTAATGAGTTTTGTCCCTTAGTTCGTGGAGAGAAAGATCTTTATCGCTTAGACTTCTAAGTGCCCTATTTTCCCCTCCTAACGCTGGTGCTAAAAGTAGGGGAGGCGGGCTTCTGATTAAACGTGTAACTGAGCCAAAGTAATTAGCCATTTGTAATTTTTGCCTAATTTTTCTGCCTCTGTTTAAATGCCATCTGGACTGTTTTTAACTTGCCCCTGCTGTTTCGTCCCACCCCGCAGGGTCCCCCACCCATCCAAACAGCCCAACCGGATGCTAGGTTTTCAAATGTACAGATGTTCGAGAGCCTCCCGCAAGATGTTATTAGGGAAGCACTTTCACACCCACACTTCGAAAAGAAAAACCTTTGAAAAGTTATATTTGGGATTACGAACTAATAAAATCCAGGAAGTTCCCGGGGAGGACCGGCTCTCTATCTTTAGCAAAACGGGGATGAACACTCTCCCCCAGGGTGGAGAGTGAGTCGTTTGTTTGCTTTGTCATTTGGTCCTTCATGGTTTTGTTTGAATCCCGACTCCCCCATAAATGCTCGGAGACCGTCAGTTTTCTAGGGAGTGTTGTATTTAAGGGATGTCCATTGGTCAGTAGGAGCTTTCAGAGAGGTGCTTAGGACCCCTGCGCGTCTGACTAGTTCGTTAAAAACTGAGTGATAAAATGAAGAAATCTCTGGAATTTGAATCAGGACAGAACACCTGAATAGACGTACCCAAGTGAGTTTCTTCTGCATAATAAAAACTGCCGGTTGTGGAATGCATACATCTACTAGGTACTGTGCTAAATTCTTTCTCTAAATTGTTCATTCTGTAAATTCATTGACCAACTATTGAGGAAGGGACGGGGCCACTGGGGACACAGCCATGAAGAAAAAGAGGAGACCCATGACCTGTGTGGACCTTCCAAAGTACGGATTCACTCCCTCACAACCCTACAACAGTTCTTACAGCAGTAAGAATTATTCTCCCCATTGTAGACAAGGAACCGGGCACAGGGGAGTAAAATAACAGATCCCCAGCTGCTGCTGCTGCTGCTAAGTCGCTTCAGTTGTGTCTGACACTGTGCGACCCCATAGACAGCAGCCCACCAGGCTCCCCGGTCCCTGGGATTCTCCAGGCAAGAACACTGGAGTGGGTTGCCATTTCCTTCTCCAGTGCATGAAAGTGAAAAGTGAAAGTGAAGTTGCTAAGTTGTGTCTGACTCAGCAACACTACATACTGCAGCCTAACAGGCCCCTCCGTCCATGGGATTTTCCAGGCAAGAGTACTGGAGTGGTCATCATTGTCTTCTCCGGATCGCCAGCTAGTGAGAAGCAAAGTTAAGATATTCAGGTCTGTCTGCCTCCATAGACGTGAAAAGGCAAAGAAATGATGGTTTGAGAAGACACTGAAATGTGGGATGAGAAGAAATGATTCGGAGTAGGGAAAACTTCCCATGGGTTTGGAGAATGAATTACCACTACCCTTACAATATAGAAAGCCCACAATCAAAATTAACATTTAATTAGGTCAGGGCTGATGACTATGGTGGCCCTAGGCTGAAGTATACCAGAAAGTGCTCTTGGAAGCACCAGCCCACAACCCAGGCCCCATCAGTTTCCATAATAAAATATGTTACAGGCAGACCACATGAGAAGCCTTTTCATTCATTCTACAGCCAATTACAGAACAGTTCATACACACCAGATACTCAGTCAAGTGTTAGCAGCACAAAATGACAGGCAATGACCCTGACAATACTCTCACCTGCTGATTACGACCCCCTCCCCCCAGGTGATGATAGGGACTGCATCACAATGAGCCCTCCAGGATGCTTGGTGTGAAGGATCCTGTGAGTGCCAACAAAGGTGTGAATAGGCCTGGGAGTGCTTATCTACCCCATGCGGAAATAAGGCTGCAGAGAGAAGGTGCTGGTTTTCCTAATAAATTATTCCCAAACTTAATGACTTAAAACAATCTAGTATCCATTTATTATCTCACAGCTCTGTAGATCAGAAGCTGGGCCATAACGTAACTGGGTGCCTCTGTTCCAGGTCTCCCTAGGCTGAAATCAAGATGTTGGCCAGGGGTTCTCTTCTGGAGCTCAGGATCCTCTTTGAAACTCATTCACATTATTGAAAGATTTCAGTTTCTTGCTTTCATTTTATGACTTGAGTTGTTTCAGTTCAGCTCAGTCGCTCAGTCGTGTCCGACTCTTTGCGACCCCATGAATCACAGTACGCCAGGCCTCCCTGTCCATCACCAACTCCCAGAGTTCACTCAAACTCATGTCCATCGAGTCGGTGATGCCATCCAGCCATCTCATTCTCGGTCGTCCCCATCTCCTCCCACCCCCAATCCCTCCTAGCATCAGAGTCTTTTTCCAGTGAGTCAACTTATCACATGAGGTGGCCAAAGTATCGGAGTTTCAGCTTTAGCATCAGTCCTTCCAGTGAACACCCAGGGTTGATCTCCTTTAGAATGGACTGGTTGGATCTCCTTGCAGTCCAAGGGACTCTCAAGAGTCTTCACAGAGGTCCCTATTTTCTTGAGTGGCTGTTGGCTAGAAGTATGTCACAGCTAGAAGCTGCATTCCAGTCCCAGCCACATGGGCCCCTAACAATGTAACATCTTACCACTTTAGAACCAACAGGACAATAAAGAATAGACAGCATCTTCAATAAGTGGTGCTGAGAAAACTAGACAGCTGCATGTAAAAGAATGAAATTAGAACACTCCCTAACATCAAACACAAAAATAAACTCAAAATGGATCAAAGACCTGAATGTAAAACACTATATAAACCTCCTACAGGAAAACATAGGCAGGATACTCTTTGACATAAATCACAGCAAGATATTTTTTTACTCACCTCCTAAAAAAATTAAAATAAAAACAAAAATAATCAAATGGGACCTAATTAAACTTTAAAGCTTCTGTACAGTAAAGGAAACCATAAACAAAATGAGAAGACAGCCCTCATAATGGGAGAAAATATTTGCAAATGAAGCAACTGATAGAGAATTAATCTCCAAAATGTTCAAACAGTTCATGCAGCTCAATATCAAAAAAGCAAACAACCCAATCAAAAAATGGGTGAAAGACCTAAATAGACATTTCTTTGAAGATGTTCAGATGACCAACAAACACATGAAATGATGATCAACTAAATACAACAAAAGATGCTCAACTAATCAATTTGCATTAGAAATGGAAATCAAAACTACAATGAGGTATCACCTCACACCTGTCAAAACTATTCAAAAAATCTACAAACAATAAATGCTGGAGAGGGTGTGGAGAAAAAGGAACGCTCTTGCACTGTTGGTGAAAATGTAAATTGTTACAGCCACTACTGAGAACCGTATGGAAGTTCCTTAAAAAAATTAAAAATAGAATTAGTATTTGTTGCTGTTGTTTTTCAGTCGTGCTAAACTCTGCAACCCCATGGACTGCAGCACATCAGGCTCTTCTGTCCTTCACTATTTCCCAGTATGCTCAGATTCATATTTGTTGAGTAGGTATTGCCATCTAACCATCTCATCCTCTGCTGCCCCTTTCTCCTTTTGACTTCAATCTTTCCCAGCATGAGGGTCTTTTCCAATGAATCATCTCTTCCCATCCAATGGCCAAAGTATTAAAGAACTACCATAAGACCCAGCAATCCCACTCCAGGGCATATACACAGAGAAAACTAATGCCAAAGGACACATGACCCAGTGTTCACTGTAGCACTATTCACAATAGCCAGGACATGGATGCAACCTAAATGTCCATCAGGAGAGGAACCAATAAAGAAGTTAAGGTACATATATACAATGGAATGTTACTGAGACATAAAAAGGAATGAAATTGGGTCATCTGTAGAGATGTGGATGGACCTAGAAGCTGTCATAAAAAGTGAAGTAAGTCAGAAAGAGGAAAACAAATATTGTATATTAACACATATATGTGCATTTTAGAAAAATGGTTATCAGTTCTGTTCAGTTCAGTCGCTCAGTCGTGTCCGACTCTTTGCGACCCCATGAATCACAGCACACCAGGCCTCCCTGTCCATCACCAACTCCCAGAGATCACTCAAACCCATGTCCATCGAGTCGGTGATGCCATCCAGCCATCTCATTCTCTGTCGTCCCCGTCTCCTCCCAGCATCAGAGTCTTTTCCAGGGAGTCAACTCGTCGCATGAGGTGGTCAAAGTATTGCAGTTTCAGCTGTAGCATCAGTCCTTCCAATGAACACCCAGGATTGATCTCCTTTAGAATGGACTGGTTGGATCTCCTTACAGTCCAAGGGACTCTCAAGAGTCTTCTCCAGCACCACAGTTCAAAAGCATCAATTCTTTGGTGATCAGCTTTCTTCACAGTCCAACTCTCACATCCATACATGACCACGAAAAAAACCATAGCCTTGACTAGATGGACCTTGGTTGGCAAAGTAATGTCTCTGCTTTTTAATATGCTGTCTAGGTTGGTCATAACTTTCCTTCCAAGGAGTAAGCGTCTTTTGATTTCCTGGCTACAATCAGCATCTGCAGTGATTTTGGAGCCCCCAAAAATAAAGTCTGACACTGTTTCCACTGTTTCCCCATCTATTTCCCATGAAGTGATGGAACCAGATGCCATGATCTTCGTTTTCTGAATGTTGAGCTTCAAGTCAACCTTTTCACTCTCCTCTTTCACTTTCAACAAGAGGCCTTTGAGTTCCTCTTCACTTTCTGCAATAAGGGTGGTGTCATCTGCATATCTGAGGTTATTGATATTTCTCCCGGCAACCTTGATTCCGGCTTGTGCTTCTTCCAGCCCAGCGTTCCTCATGATGTACTCTGCATATAAGTTAAATAAGCAGGGTGACAATATACAACCTTGACATACTCCTTTTCCTATTTGGAACCAGTCTGTTGTTCCATGTCCAGTTCTAACTGTGGCTTCCTGACCTGCATACAGGTTTCTCAAGAGGCAGGTCAGGTGATCTGGTATTCCCATCTCTTTCAGAATGTTCCACAGTTTATTGTGATCCACACAGTCAAAGACATTGGCATAGTCAATGAAGCAGAAATAGATGTTCCTTGGAACTCTCTTGCTGTCTCCATAATCCAGCGGATGTTAGCAATTTGATCTCTGGTGCCTCTGCCTTTTCTAAAACCTGCTTGAACATCTGGAAGTTCACGATTCACATATTGCTGAAGCCTAGCTCGGAGAATTTTGAGCATGACTTTACCAGCGTGTGAGATGAGTGCAATTGTGCTGTAGTTTGAGCATTCTTTGGCATTCCCTTTCTTTGGGATTGGAATGAAGACTGACCTTTTCCAGTCCTGTAGCCATTGCTGAGTTTTCCAAATTTGCTGGCATATTGAGTGCAGCACTTTCACAGCATCATCTTTCAGGATTTGAAATAGCATCATCTTTCAGGATTTGAAATAGCTCAATTGGAATTCCATCACCTCCACTAGCTTTGTTCGTAGTGATGCTCTCTAAGGCCCTCTTGACTTCCCATTCCAAGATGTCTGGTTCCAGGTGAGTGATCACGCCATCGTGATTAGCTTTGTCGTGAAGATCTTTTTTGTACAATTCTTCTGTGTATTCTTGCCACCTCTTCTAATATCTTCTGCTTCTGTTAGGTCCATACAATTTCTGTCCTTTATCGAGCCCATCTTTGTATGAAATGTTCCTTTGATATCTCTAATTTTCTTGAAAAGATCTCTTGTTCTTCCTATTCTCTTGTTTTCCTCTATTTCTTTGCATTGGTCGCTGAGGAAGGCTTTCTTATCTCTCCTTGCTATTCCTTGGAACTCTGCATTCATATGTTTATATCTTTCCTTTTCTCCTTTGCTTTTCACTTCTCTTTTCACAGCTGTTTGTAAGGCCTCCCCAGACAGCCATTTTGCTTTTTTGCATTTCTTTTCCATGGGGATGATCTGGGTCCCTGTGTCCTGTACAATGTATAGACGATCTTATTATAAAGCAGAAACAGAGACACAGATATAGAGAACAAATATATGGACACCAAGGGTTGGGGGGAGAGCAATGAATTGGGAAACCAGAATTGATGTGTATACATTATTGATTTTGTTTTTGTTTAGTCGCTAAGTCTGGTTCTTGAAACCTCATCAACTGTTGCTGGCCAGACTCCTCTGTCCGTGGGATTTCCCAGGTAAGAATACAGGAGAGGGTTGTCATTTCCTTCTCCAGGGGATGTTTCCAACCCAGGGACCGAACCTGAGTCTTCTGTATTGGCAGGCAGATTCTTTACCACTGATCAACCAGGGAAGCCACACTATTGATACTATATATAAAATAGATAACTGATGAGAACCTACTGTATAGCTCAGGGAATCCTATTGTATGCTCTGTGGTAACTTAAATGGAAAGGAAATCCAAAAAAGAGGGGATATATGTATATGTATAGCTGATGCATTTTGCTGTATGGTAGAATCTAACACAACATTGCAAAGCAACCATATTCCAGTAAAAATTAATTTACAAAAATATATAAAACCAACAAGAGAATCTCCCTCCAGTTTGCTGTGAAGGAATTTTGGGAATTACAATTCCAACACTTTGCCATATGATGTAACCTAATTAAGGAGTGACTATCCTTTCACATTCACAGGTCTCACCCATATGAGAAGAAGATTACATACCAGGGGTAAGAATCTTGAGGATCATCTTAGAATTCTTCTTATCATAATGCTGTTGATCTCTTTTGAGTATTGCGTCTTCAGTCACTAAGTTGTGTCCAACTCTTTGCGACCCCACAGACTGTAACCTTCCAAGCTCCTCTGTCCATGGGATTTTCCTGGCAAGCATACTGGAGTGGGTTGCCATTTCCTCCTCCAAGGGATCCTCCTGACCCAGGGATCGAATTCTCATCTCTTGTGTCTTCTGCATTAGCAGGTGGATTCTTTACCACCAGAGCACTTGGAAAGCCCGTGTTTTGAGTACAGACTGATAGTTAAAGGCAACAGCTCCCAAGCCAATCTGTTTGGGTTCTGATACTTATATCTGCTTGACTATGGGCAACTTAATCATATAACTTTTCATCACTTGAGTGCCTCAGTTTCCTCATGTGTCAAAAGGGAATAGTAACACACCTACACTTAAATTGAGAAGATTAGAAGGAGTTAAACAGAACAAAGTAATTTGAGCAGTGCCAGGTTCCTAATAAGCAATTAATAAACATAAACTATTACTGTTATCTTCTTAATAAGCTTTAGCAATAAGGAGTGAACATCTGTTATTTTTTTACCTGCTCAGCTCCCATTTCTTTTCTTCTAAGAAATGCATTCCAGTTCCCTTTGTGCTAATCTCCCAGATGGTCTTGGGAAGCCTAACCCCTCTTCCCCCAAACTCTACGCTCTGCCTCTCCACTTCACTGGCTCACCTCACCTGTCCCAGCTTGACTGTTTGGACCATCTCAACCTTCTGGCCTGACTCACTTAGATATGACTACATATTTCTACCTGGTCCAATGAAAGTCAAATTTCCTCCTGGGTTTATCCAACCTGGATGAACTTGAGCCTCGTGAAGCAAGGAGGCTTGAGAAGAACCTGCTTGGGGTGAAGCTGACACACAGAGGAAAGTGGGGTGGGGTGTGGGGATGCTAGGGACCAATAAACCTCTGATATCATCACTTGTATCTTTGGGTTAATCTTACTTAAACCCAGGTCAGATGCTGGACTTCTCAGTTTCTTAAGCTGCTAAATTCCTTTTATTCTTTTTACCTGTTTAATTTGGGTTTTTATTCAATTGGAACTAAAAACTTTAAACCTGGGACTTGTGGCAAAAGATTAGTGAAATATCCACATTTTATATTTTTTTTATAAAGAAAGAAGCAGGTGCTCTTAGAATTAAGTAATTTACACAAGGCAGTAAACAACAGAAGACCCGAGCTTCTGACACCCAACCTACAGTAGCAATCATGTTTTTCTTGTGTAAAAAAATCAGTCCAAAATTTAGTCACTTGAAACAATAACCATTCTGTTTGTTCTTGATTCTGTAGGCCAGTAATTTGGGCTGAGCTTAGCCAGGTAGCTCTGCTAGTTTTGTCTGAGGTCACACATGCAGCTATGGCACCAGCTTCCAGAGGCTCAACTAGGTCTGCACAGGACAAGATAGCCTCAGTCACATGCCTGCCAACTGGTGTTGGCTTTTGGCTGAAGCCCCTTAGACCTCAGTCATTGATTTCTCCAGTAACCTCTCTCAGACTTATTCACACAGAACTCTCGGGCCAGTAGGACAGAAGGTTTTAAAGATGCCTTGGAAGCTGCAAGGCATCTTGAGATCTAGACTTACCATTGGCATTACATCACTTCCACAGCATTTTTAAGAAATATTTATTTATTTGGCTGTGCTGGGTCTTGCTTGCGGTGTATGGAATCTAATTCGCTGACCAGGGATTGAACCTAGGCACCCTGCATTGGGAGCACAGAGTCTTAGCCACTGGACCACCAGGGAGGTCCCTTCCAGAGCATTTTGTTGGTCACAGTAAGTCTAAAAGCCCAGATGCAGGGGAAGGTAGAAATAGGCCCTAGTCCTTGAGGGGAGTAGGCTTCCCAGGTGGCAAAATGGTCAAGAATCTGCCTGCCAATGCAGGAGACACAGGAGATGGGGGTTCGATCCCTGACTCTGGAAGATCCCCTGGAGAAGAGAATGACTACCCACTCCAGTATTCTTGCCTGGTAAATCCCATGGACAGAGGAGCCTGGCTGGCTACAGTCCATGGGGTCACAGAGAGTCGCACATGACTGAGCCACGACAACTAGAGATAGGCACAGAGGGAAAATGATGTGCAAACACGTGGGAAGAAGACAGTCACGTGACTGGAGGGATGCACCCACAAGCTTGGGACCACCAAGGGTTGATGGCAAACACCAGAAACTAGGAAGAGGTAAGAACGATTCCCTGCCATGTTTCAGAGGAAGCATGGCCCTGCTGACACTTCGATTTTGGACTCCAAGCCTCCTGAGCTTTGAGACAATACATTTGTGTTGTTTTAAGCAACTTGGTTTGTGGTGTTTTGTTATAGAAACTCTAGGAAACCTAAACAGAGCCCTTGAATGGTTTTCATGTGTAGACAAATCACAGTTGTGACCATATTTTCCACCTCACAAATGAATGTTTGCAAAACTCTACAGAAAACCTATTCTAGTCATTCTGACTTTGCCTTTTGAGGCGATGTTTTATTTTAGGAGAAAAGAAATTTAGACTTAGCATAACTGCTTATTCTGAAAAAAACTGACAAAGAAAAACCTCAAAGTCCTCTAATAATAATGATATCCATTATTCCATAAAACTCTATATCCAGCTGCCTAAACAGAGAAACAAGTAGTGGGGCTAGTTTAATATACTATTTCGGAAGTCAGATTCAATACTAACAGCAAACAGCAAACACAACTGATGAGGCTCTTTTTTATAATGAGTTGGAAGCCTAAAACAAGTCAACTGGAGCCAAGAAAGAAGTTATCGATTTGACACTGCTTGCAAACCCAAGACTTTGGGTTAGACTGGATGCATGGGCTCCAGTGATGCCTCCATGCACCTGCTTGAGATCTCATGGTTCTGCTTTCCCTTACTTTGATTTCCTTGACTGGCTCCTGTGACTCCTGTTCTCAAAAAAAGGATCTTCCCCAGTGTCCATATTGATGCCCCTGGATATATTTTGATATGTATATATATATACCTATCTTTGGTCCCATAACTGCCTGGAACAAAGTACTGGTCTTGACCAACCTGGTGATGGAGGCAGGGCTCCCTTTTGATAGGATAGTCAGAAAAGAAACTTGTTGACAACAGTCTTTTCAGATTGGAAAGATTATTATCCCTATTTTAAGGAAACAGTGGGAATAATTATAGATGAAAAGTAAAGGATTGAGAGGTTAGGTACTTTGATGTGAGGCTAACAAGGAGCTGAAGATTAAAGCAGTTCAGTCACTGGAGTAACTTAGGCTCAAACATAAATCCTAATGCTAAGGCTAAATGCTAAATGAGTCAAGGTTAAAAATCATAGTAACATGACTTACTAACATCATAGATCCAGAGTAATCAGAGATGGTGATAACAATTCTTGAACAAGAAGCCTCATCACAGTATTTATAGGTAAAGAGTAGAAAAAAATTAATGTTCAACTGTTGGGGGGGGTTTCAATTAAATAATTATTTCCCTGTTTAGTGGAGTATTATGCTGCTATTCACAATAATGTTTTGACATTGAATGTGTTAAACCCTAAAATATTTTTTTTACAGCTGTAATGATCTTTTCCACAATTTCAGAAAAAAATATGAAATACTGTGAAAGCCGTGGGTTTAGTTTTTTCTGTTTAATATTTTTCTATTACTGAAGAAGAATCCCTAATTTTTCTGAAATGGCTGATTTTTCAGACCTATAAAATATCTCAGCGACCCAACCTCTTAAAAAGGCAAACAAGGAAGAAAATTTACATATAAAGTATTCCTGGGACTTTCCTAGTGGTCCAGTAGTATAAGACTCCTGGTTCCCAAAGGAAGGGACCTGGGTGCAATTCTGATCAAGAAACTAGATCCCTCATACTGCAACAAGATCCCACTTGCTGCAACTAAGGCCTGAAGCAGCCAAATAAATAAACAAATATTTGTTTAAAAAGGTGTCTGTGTGCATGTTCAGTCTATTTAGTCGCATACGACTCTTGCGACCCCATGGACTGAAGCCTGCCAGGCTCTTCTGTTCACGGGATTCTCCAGGTAAGAATACTGGAGTGGGTTGCTATGCCCTCCTCCGGGGGATCTTTCTGACCCAGGGATCAAATCTGCATCTCTTGCATTGCAGGCAGATTCTTTACTGCTGAGCCACTAGGGGAACTCTCAAATAAGGTATTCCTTAATAATACTAAATTTTGGTAACATGCAGTGAAAGGGGTTCTCCTATATATCAGTGGAAGACAAATTGTACATGTTCTGAAAGACAAATGGTCAGTGTGTAACAAAAACCTCAAAAACATTCATATCATTTGACCCCAAATTAAACTTAGTACACTTAGAGATAATCGGAGACAGGGTTTCCCAGGTGGCTCAGTGGTAAAGAACATGCTGCCAATGCAAGAGACGCAAGAGATTCTGGTTAGATCCTTGGGTTGGGAAGATCCCCTAGACTCAGTAATGGCAACTGGTTCCCAGTATTCTTCCTGAAGAATACCATGGACAGAGGATCCTGTCAGGCTACAGTTCGTGGGGTCACAAAGAGTTGGACACGACTGAGTGACAAAGTGCACACGCTCAAACACATACACACACAATGAGAGATAATCATAAATGCCTCAAAAATATTTACAAAGATATTCTTTGCAAAAATTTTATAATCCAAGTTGTATATAACACTGTATTGAAACACCTACTATAGATTACTGCACAGCCATTTAAATGATGTTTATGAAGACATTTTCTATATATGAAATAATTGGGAGAAAATACACTGAAACATTTTAAATGTTTATCTTCAGTTCAGTTGCTCAGTCGTGTCCGACACTTTGCGACCCCATGTATCACAGCACGCCAGACCTCCCTGTACATCACCAACTCCCGAAGTTCACTCAAACTCATGTCCATCGAGTCAGTGATGCCATCCAGCCATCTCATTCTCTGTCTTCCCCTTCTCCTCCCGCCCACAATCCCTCCCAGCATCAGTCTTTTCCAGTGAGTCAACTCGTCGCATGAGGTGGCCAAAGTATTGCAGTTTCAGCTTTAGCATCAGTCCTTCCAATGAACACCAAGGATCGATCTCTTTAGAATGGACTGGTTGGATCTTCTTTCAGTCCAAGGGACTCTCAAGAGTCTTCTCCAGCACCACAGTTCAAAAGCATCAATTCTTCGGTGATCAGCTTTCTTCACAGTCCAACTCTTACATCCATACATGACCACTAGAAAACCCGTTAGTTAAATTACCACTGGTTTTTCTTTTCTTCTTTACATTTCTAACACATTTGCACTTTTCTATGAGGAACTTCTTTTTGAAAAACAGAAATATTTGTAGTGGCAACATAAGATATCACTCATTTTTGTCCCCCAAACAACAAAAATTTGGCATTCATCCACAAAAGGGTTGTGGAATCCAGCACTATACACCAAGGCACCTGAAATGTGCCATGCCTTGGGTAATACATAGTCCGACCTCAGTCCTGACTGTGACTGAAGTAGCCAGTGAACACACTCCAGCCCCTCTCAGCAACATTTGGGAACTCCTGGAAAACACCTGGAAAATCTCCCACGAATGACAGAGCCTATATGGGAGTTCATGTTTCCAGAGGAGAAGTTACAGCATACCATTGAAGAAAAAAAAAAAAAAAAAAAAAATATATATATATATATATGAGTGTGGATGCACTGGAATGGGTAATTAGTAAAGACTGGAGAAGGTGTCCAAAGTATTGCAGTTTCAGCTTTAGCATCAGTCCTTCCAATGAACACCAAGGATCGATCTCTTCAATGGTATACTAGAAATACTAGAAATGCGAAAGTGAAGTCGCTCAGTCATGTCTGGCTCTTTGCAACCCCATGGATCGTAGCTTACCAGGCTTCTCCATCCATGGGATTTTACAGGCAATAGTACTGGAGTGGGTTGCCATTTCTGCTAGAAATGCAAAGACAGAAACAAAAACATTAAGGAACTTGGAAAGATCAAGGAAACATGAAATCTTCAAAGAATCACAATAATATTTTTATAACCAAAGCCACAGACATGGAGATCAGAAATGTACCTGGATAAAGAATTCAAATAGGTATTTTAAAGAAACTCAATGAGCTATAAGAAAATACAGAAAGATAATTCACCGAAGTCAGAAAACAATAACAAAGTGAGAAATTTAAGAAAGAGATAGGAATCGTAAAAAAAAAAAAGAAACAGAAATTCCAGGGCTGAAGAATACGATGAATGAAACTTTAAACTGTGACACAGTGCATCAATATCAGAATAGATCAAGCCCCTTCTGAGGCAAAAGACAGGAACTTTGACATTGTCCGATCATTGGGAAGCAAAGGGGAAAAAATGAAAAAGAATGAAGAACGCCTATATGATATATGGGATACTAGCAAAAGAAGCAAACTGCAAATTATTGAAGTTCCAGATGGAAAGGGGGAAAGACAACTAACCTAAAGCAATAGTGGCTGAGAGTTTTCCAAATCTGGGCAGAGATTTGGATATCTAACTTCACGAACTTCATAGGTCACCAAACGAACCAAACAAAATCAATTTGAAGAGAACTTATCTAAGACAAATTAAAATAAAATTGTAAAATATTTTTTTAAAAAAAGAATCTTTAAAGTAGTAAGAGAAAAAAAATCTTGTAATTTAAAGTGATCCACCATAAGGTTACCAGCAGATTTCTCAACATAAATCTTATGCATCAAAAGAGAGTGAGTTGATATATTCAAACTTTTGAAAGAAAAGAAAAACAGCCAACCAAGAGTATTTCACTGGGCAAAGTTGTCCCTCAGAAATAAAGAAGACAGAAAGATTTTCTTAGACAAACTAAAGCTAAGAGAATTCACCACCACTAAATCTTCCTTAAGGGAAATGCTGCAGGAAATTCTTTAAGCTGAAATGGAAAGATGATAATTAGTTACATGAAAATATACATCATACTTATAAAGGTAAGTATACAGTCAAATCCAGAATACTATCATATTGTAATCTGCTGAAGTGTTAACCAATTAATCCTAGTATAAAGGTTAAAGAGTATTAAATATAATCATAGCTACAATAATTTGTTAATGAATACACAGTACAGAAAGAACTAAATTTTGACATTAAAAAAAAAATGAAATAAACTAAACCCCCAAACCACCCCCCCAAAAAAAACAATAAAGGGCAAGGGAATAAAAGGGTAGAGTCTTTGTATGTGTTTGAAATTAAGTACTTACCAGTGTGTAATAGACTATTACAACTATGGGATGTTTCATGGAAGTTTCGCAGTAACTATAAGCAAGATACTTTTCCCAAACAGTAAAGAGAAGAGAATCCTAATACTAGGGTTAGGATACTAATACCCCAAAATCATCAAATCATAGAGAAAGGTGGCAACAAAGGTAGAAAGGAATAACTACAAAACAGCCAGAAAACAATAATATGGCACTAGTAAGTTCTTGGGTGCTGTGCTCAGCTGCTTCAGTCGTTTCTCTTTGTGACCCCATGAACCGTAGCCCACCAAGCTTCTCTGTCCAAGGGATTTCCCAGTCAAGAATACTGGAGTGGGTTGCCATGCCCTCCTCCAGAGGATCCTCCCAACCCAGGGATCAATCCTGCATCTCCTGTGTCTCCTTGTTACAGGCCAATTCTTTACCTGCTGATCTCTCCAGGAAGCAGTAACTCCTTGGTGATGGTGGTTTACTCGCTAAGTCGTGTCCAACTCTTGGGACCCCATGGACTGTAGCCTGCCAGGCTCCTCTGTCCATGGGATTCTCCAAGCAAGAATACTGGAGTGGGTTGCCATTTCCTTCTCCAGGGGATTTTCCTGACCCAGGAATCGAACCTGGGTTTCCTGCATTTCAGGCAGATTCTTTACCAAATGAGCTATGAGGGAAACCCTTACTTATCAGTAATTGCTGTAAATGTAAATGAATTGAATTCTCCAATCTAAAGGCCGGATTAACAGATTAAAAAAAAAAAAGTAGACCTGTCTATGTACTACCTACAAAAGACACACTGCAGCTTTAAGGAAACACATAGGCTCAAAGTAAGTAGATGGAAAAAGATATTTTATGCAAGTGGAAATCAAAAGAAAGCAGAGGTAGTTATACTGAGACAACATAGATTTTAAGTAAAAAAAATGGTAATTAGAGACAAAGAGGATCATTATATAGTTACAAAGGGGTCAACTTATTAAGAGAGATAACCATCATAAATATATACACATCCAGTATCAACATACCTAAATATGTTGAACAAATATGACCAGATTTCAAGGGAGAAACGCACAATACAATAATAGTAGGAGACCTTAATTTGGCCCCTGTCACCAATGGACAGATCATCCACACAGAAAATCAACAATGAAATATTAGACTTGAACCATTCTTTCAATCAAATTGACTTAGCAGACACACATAGACCATACTGTGTTGCAGAGTGCAGATGTAGAACATTTCCAGCATTGCAGAAAGTTCTACTGGATTAGACCAGGATATATTTAACAAATGTGCAGAAGTAATTCAATGGCAGAAGGACAGTCTTTTCAACAAAAGGCTGGAGTAGTTGTGTATACACAGTTTAATCATATATATACATATATATAATATTAAATTTAAAGTCAATAAATTTAATTTAATTATATATATAACTAAAGTATGACACAAGTGAACTTATCTGGTAACAAAGAAACAGACTTACAGACACAGAGAATGGACTTGTGTTTACCAAGGGGGAGGTATGGAGGGGTGGAGTGGGAGCTTGGGGTTAGTAGATGAAAACTAACATATATAGAATGGTTAAACATCAACATCCTACTGTATAGCACAGGGAACTATATTCACTATCCTGTGATAAACGTAATGGAAAATAATATTGAAAAAGAAGCTGAATCACTCTGCTACACAGCAGAAATTAACACAACATTGTAAATAAACTATACCTCCATTAAAAATTATATATATATATCTATAAAAACAATAAACCTATGCTTAAACTTTACAATTTGCATAAAAATTAATTAAAATGGATCATAGATTTAAGAGTGAAATATAAAAGCATAAAATTTTAGAGGAAAAATGAGAAAACATTCAGAGTTCAGGGCTAAGGAAACAGTTGTTAGAAACAACACCAACAGCGAAATCAAAAAAAAAAAAGAAATTGATTAAATTTGACCTCATGAAAAATTTAAAACTTTTACTCTCTGAAAACTCATAAGACTAGATTGAGAAGATAAGGTACAGAGTGAGAGAAAATATTAACACACTATATATCCAACAGAGCTCTAGTATCTAAAATATTTAAAGATGTCTCAAAACTCCAGAGTAAAAACAAATAAACCAATTAGAAAATGAACAAAAGCAATGAAGAGACATTTCACACAAGAGAATATACAGATAGCAAATGGAATTTTTCTGTATCTTGACTGTATCACCATCAGTATCCTGGTTCTAATATTATACTATTATAGTTATAGATGTTACCATTGGGAGAAACTGGGTAAAGGGTATATGAGACCTCACATTATTATTTTTCTGTTTTACTTTTTAACAACAGCTTTATTGAGATATAATTCACATGTCATAAATTTTTACATTCTAAAATGTGCAAGTCACCTTCAGTGGCTTTTCGTATACTTACAAGGTTGTTCAATCATCACTCCTATCTAATTCCAGAAGATTTTCATCAACTTCAGAAGGAACCCTATACCTATTAAACACTTACTCCCTATCCCCCATCACCTTATCTTCTCTAGCTTCTTGCTAGCCCCAATGGGCTTTCTGTCTTGTGGATTTGTCTCCTGTGGCTATTTCATATAAATGGAACCATACACTATGTGACCTTTTGTGTGTGGCCTCTTTCACTTAGCATAAAGTTTTTAAGGGTCATCTGCCTTGTAGCATATATCAGGACTTCATTTCTCTTTAAACTGAATATTATTTCATTTCTCTTGATATACCATATTTTATCCATTCATCAGTTGATTATCCATTCATCAGTTGATGACTATTTGGGTCATTTCCACTTTTCAGCTATTATGAATAATGCTATCATGAGCATTTGTACACATATTTTTGTGTGGACGTATATTTTCACTCTCTTGGGTATATATTAATGAATGGAATTGTTGGGTCATACAATTCTGAAAGAGATGGGAACACCAGACCACCTGACCTGCCTCTTGAGAAACCTGTATGCAGGTCAGGATGCAACAGTTACAACTGGACATGGAACAACAGACTGGTTCCAAATAGGAAAAGGAGTATGTCAAGGTTTGGGGGAGCCGGCCTGAACAAGGCCCCAAATGTTGGCCGTGGGAATGCCTTGTAAGTGCTGTTCCCTGTCCTGCCACCCCTTAAGAGAGTCATAAAACGTTTACTAGGCCTTATTTTTTCTTCCTTGAGAAAAACAGAGCAAATAATCCTTTGCTAGGTTTCTTGTTTTTTCCCCCAGATTTATGTAGGTATGTTTTTCTTATCTCTTAAAATAGATTAAGAATGTACTCCCTAAACTTTATAGCCTGTGGACTTGTTTTTCTTATCTCGTGAGCATTAGTCTAAATGCTAAGCTTGTCTTAGAAAGCAAACAAGCCTTTGTAATCTTCTATAGATGCAATAACTAACCTGGTAAATGACTTGGTATTTTTATGTACCCTGTTCCCTGTCTCACTTTGTATAAAAATCCTGGCCTTTTTCAATAAAGTCGCTGATTTGCCTCACGAGCATTCAGTCCTCTCGACCCCATTCTTTACTCCTTAATTCTCTTCTCAGCCTTCTACGTCGTTGCGGTCCGGACCTGTTCTCTTTGCCGGCTGGCACTGGCAAAGGTTGTATATTGTCACCCTGCTTATTTAACTTATATGCAGAGTACATCATGAGGAATCCTGGGCTGGAAGAAGCACAAGCTGGAATCAACATTGCCAGGAGAAATATCAATAACCTCAGATATGCAGATGACACCACCCTTACGGCAGAAAGTGAAGAGGAACTCAAAGGCCTCTTGATGTAAGTGAAAGAGGAGAGTGAAAAGGTTGGTTTGAAGCTCAACATTCAGAAAACGAAAATCATGGCATCTGGTCCCATCACTTCATGGGAAATAGATGGGGAAACAGTGAAAACCATGTCAGACTTTATTTTTGGGGGCTTCAAAATCACTGTGGATGCTGATGGAGCTATGAAATTAAAAGACACTTACTCCTTGGAAGGAAAGTTATGACCAACCTAGACAGCATATTAAAAAGCAGAGACATTACTTTGCCAACAAAGGTCCGTCTAGTCAAGGCTATGGTTTTTCCTGTGGTCATGTATGGATGTGAGAGTTGGACTGTGAAGAAAGCTGATCACCAAAGAATTGATGCTTTTGAACTGTGGTGCTGGAGAAGACTCTTTAGAGTCCCTTGGACTGCAAGGATATCCAACCAGTCCATTCTAGAGGAGATCAATCCTGTGTGTTCATTGGAAGGACTGATGCTACAGCTGAAACTGCAATACTTTGGCCACCTCATGTGACGAGTTGACTCACTGGAAAAAAGTCTGATGCTGGGAGGGATTGGGGGTGGGAGGAGAAGGGGACGACAGAGAATGAGATGGCTGGATGGCATCACCGACTCGATGGGCGTGAGTTTGAGTGAACTCCAGGAGTTGGTGATGGACAAGGAGGCCTGGCATGCTGTGATTCATGAGTCAGACATGACTGAGTGACTGAACTGAACTGAAATGAACTGATTCTTATGTTTTGGCTTTCTCTCTAAATTCTTTTGGATTTTTTTCTTTTTTTTTTTTTTCTCCCTCTGTTATAGTTATATTTTGGATACTATGAAATCTAATTTAGCTTTTGAGCTTTTTTTTTTTTTTTCTCATTCACATTTTTTACTGCTGTTATAAACAATCAGCCTTTTGCAGGTCTGTGAAGTTTTCGTTTTTCTTTTTCTAATTTTAAATTTTAATCTACCTAAGAAAACTACTTATTCCTTTGTTTGCTTTTCCTACTGTTCTTTCCCTGCTAGATGTTAAACTTTAATGTTTATAAATCCTCTTTTTCTACCTCTGTTTAAGTTTACTAATCTATTCTTTCTCTATTTCCTTTGTTCTCAACATAATTTTTAGGTTTATTTTCATTAGTTCATCCGCCAATTATAATCTTGCTCTAGTTTTGTTTTCCAGTTTTTACATTAATTAGTTTTGTTCTGATAGATACAATTTTTGGTTCCCTTTGTTCTCTGGGTCAACGTATTGTTTTACTTTCATTAGACTGTTTTGATTTTTCTATGAGTGTATATGTGTATGTGTATGTTCAGTCACTCTTTTTACTGTTGTTATAAACCTCTGCCTCTACATTGGCCTTTTATTGTTCTGTGGAGTTTTCCTTTTATTTTTAAATTTCTTCTTCCTTTTATTTCTATTTTTTATAATTTTAACTTTAATTTTTTAATCCTATTATATTTTTTCTATATTTATTTCTTTGATTGCCTTTCCTACGCTTCTTTTCCCATTGCGGTTAATCTTTGAAAGTGAAGTTGCTCAGTTGTGTCCGACTCTTTGCGACCCCATGGACTGTAGCCTACCAGGCTTCTCAGTCCATGGGATTTTCCTGGCAATAACACTAGAGGAGGTTGCCATTTCCTTCTCCCAGGTATCTTCCCAACCCAGGGATCAAACCTGGGTCTCCCGCATTGTAGGCAGAGCCTTTACCCTCTGAGCCGTATTTAAATCTTCTTCATCTACCTCCGTTTAATTTTGCCTATCTATTCATTTCCTTTCCTCTCAACATATTTGTTAGTTTTGTTTTCATTGATCTATTCCCCACTTAGGACCTTGCTTTATTATTGTTTTTTGCCCAGTTTGTGCTATAGTTAGTTTGTTCTTAACTGGTAAATATAATTTTTTATTTATCTGTTTACTGGCTCAGTCTACTCTTTTTTTGTTGGACTACTTTCACTTTGCTCATGGGCAAGCAATATGTGTGCAATATACACATATACGCATGTGTATATTCCATTAATTTCATTATTATTTCCCTGATTTTGTAACTGCCATTTGCCTGGGGTTCATCTTTGACTTCTAATTTTTGGATATTTCTTATAATCTTACTTAACACTATAACAATCCATTTGTGAAATCTTTATTCCTGATCTGAGATCAAGTTCTGAACCCTTGGTATTAGAACACTGACTCAAAGACCCTAGACTACCGGAGAACTACCGATAGGGAGTATCAGATAGTGAGAATTCAAAGGAAACCACTTGAATACAAGACGTGGCATCACCCAACCACCAGTAGCACCTTGTGCAGAACAACTCATCCAAAAAACAAACAAAACAAAATAAAAACCCAATCATCAGCAGAGAGGATTACCACCTCACTCAGCCCTGCCCATCAGAGTAAACAAAAACAAACAAACAAAAACTCAGCACAAATATCACCCTTTAGGAACCATACACAAACCACTGGACCATCCTTAGAATGGCAGAAACCAAAAGGAAGAAAAAATTCAACTTTGAAGCCTGGAAAAGAAGATACCTCAAACAATAAAATAAAATACATGAAAAAGAAAGAAAAGACAGAGAAATAGTACACAAACGAAGGAACAAGCTAGAAACACAGAAGTCCAAATAAATGAAGAGGAAATGGGCAAACTACCTGAAAAAGAATTCAGAATAATGGTAGTAAAGATGATCAAAAACCTTGTATACAAAATGGAGAAAATGAAAGAATCAATGAACAAAGACCTAGAGGAATTACATAATAAACATACAGAGACAAACAACACAATTACTGAAATTAAAAAATACTCTAAAAGGAATAAATAGCAGACTATCTAAAGCAGAAGAATGAATTTGTGAACTGGAAGATAAAATGGTGGAAATACTGCTGAAGACCAGAATAAAGTAAAAAGAAAGAAAAAAACATAGGATAGTCTCAGAGACCTCAGGGACAATATCAAATGCACAAACAGTTGAATTACACTGGCCCCAGAAGAAGAAAGGATACGAGAAATTTTCTGAAGAGATTATAGCTGAAAATTTCCTGAATAAGGAAAAGGAAATAGTCAATCAAGTCCAAGAGGCAAAGACATGCACACATCAAACTAACAAAGACTAAACACAAAGAAACAATATTAAAAGCAGCAGGGGTGAAGTAACAACTAACATGCCAGGTAAACCCCATATGCTTAACAGCTGTTCTTTCAGCAGAGACTGCAGACCAGAAGGGAATGACAGAGTATATTTAAAGAATTGAAAAGGAAAAATCTACAACCAAGATTACTATACCTAGAAGGATCTCTTTCAAAATTGATGGAGGAATTAAAGCCTGTTCAGATAAGCATAGGTTAATACAATTAAGTACCACCAAACCAGCTTTACAACAATGTTAAAGGGACATTTATAGTCAAGAAATACAAGAAAAAAAAAAAAAAAAACTAAACTACAAAATCAATCCCAAACAATTTTAAAAAATGGCAATAGGAATATATATCTCAATAATTACCTTAAATATAAGTGGACTAAATACTCTGACCAAAAGACACAGACTGGCTGAAAGGATACAAAAATGACACCCATATATATGTTGTATACAAGAAACTCACTCCAGACTGAAAGGCGCATATTGACTAAATGGGAGAGGATGGAAAAAATACATTCCACTAAAATGGGAAGCAAATGAAAGCTGGAGTAGCAATCCTTATATCAGACACAATAGACCTTAAACTCAAAAAGATTACAAGAGATAGGGAAGTACACTACAGAATGATCAAGGGGTTAATCCAAGATAAAGACATAACAATTATAAACATTTACGCAATACAGGAGAACCTCAATACATAAGACAAACAGTAATAGACATAACAGTAGAAATTTACAGTAACACAATCATATTGGAAGTCTTTAACAATCCATTCACACCAATGGACAGATTATCAAAACAGAAAATTAATAAGGAAACACAATTTTTAAATGACACATGAGATGAGATTGATCTCATTGATATATTCAGGACATGCCATCCAAAAGCAGAATAAGCTACCATCTTTTCAAGTGCACATGGAACATTCTCCAGGATAGACCACACCTAGGCCACAAATCACACCTTAGTAAAATTAAGAAAATTGAAATAGTATCAAGCATCTTCTCTGACTACAACCATATGAAACTAGATATCAATTACAAATAAACAGTGTAAGAAACAAAAACACATGGAGATTAAACAACAAGTTTCTAAATAACCAACAGGTTACTGAAGAAATAAAAAGGGAAATTAAAAAATCCTAGAAATAAATGACAATGAAAACACAACCCAGAACCTATGGGATGTAGTAAAAGCAGTTCTATGAGAGAAGTTTATAGCAATACAATCCTAACTCAACAAACAAGAAAATCATCGAATAGACAACCTAAATTACAGCTATAACAGTATGGAATTTCTTCAGAAAAATAACACTAGAAAACTCTAATCTCAAAAGATACATGCACTACGAGGTTCATAGCAGCACTATTCACAATAGCCAAAACACAGAAAACATTCTAAATGTCCATTGAAAGATGAATGAATAAAGAAGTGGTACATATATAAAACAGAATAGTACTCAGCTATGAAAATTGAAATGATGCTATTTGCAGCACCATGGCTGGACACAGAGATTATCAAACAAAGTGAAATAGGTCATACTGCTGCTGCTGCTGCTGCTAAGTCCCTTCAGTCGTGTCCGACTATGTGTGACCCCATAGATTGCAGTCCACCAGGCTGTGCCATCCCTGGGATTCTCCAGGCAAGAGTACTATATTGGGTTGCCATTGTCTTCTCCAATAAGTCATACAGAGAAAGGCAAATACCAAATGTATTGACAGCCAACAAATACTTATATGTGGAATCTAAGTATGACACAAATGAACATATCTATGAAACCAAAACAAATATGGAAACAGAAAACAGACCTATAGTTTTCAAGAAGAAGGGGGTTTTGTGGAGGATGGAGTAGGAGGTTGAGGTTAGCAGATGTATACTATTACATAAGGAATGTATGAATAACAAGGTCCTACTTTAGAGCACAGAAACCTATATTCAGTATCCTGTCATAAACCATATGGGAAAAGAATATAAAAAATACATATGTATGGGACTTACCTGGTTGCCCAGTGGTTAAGACTCTGCACTTCCACTGCAGGGGGTGTGGGTTCAAGCCCAGGTCAGGGAACTAATCCCACATACCCAGCGGCATAGCCAAAAAAATAAAGATTAAAAAATATATATATATAAACACACATGCACAATGATACACACACACACACATAAGTGTATAACTGAATCACTTTGAGTAAAGCAGAAATATGCCAGCAGATTTGGAAAACTCAGCAGTGGCCACAGGACTGGAAGAGGTCAGTCTTCATTCCAATCCCAAAGAAAGGCAATGCCAAAGAATGCTCAAACTACCGGACAATTGCACTCATCTCACACGCTAGTAAAGTCATGCTCAAAATTCTCCAAGCCAGGTTTCAGCAGTATGTAAACCGTGAACTCCCAGATGTTCAAGCAGGTTTTAGAAAAGGCAGAGGCCCCAGAGATCAAATTGCCAACATCCGCTGGATCATGGAGAAAGCAAGAGAGTTTCAGAAAAACATCTATTTCTGCTTCATTGACTATGCCAAAGCCTTTGACTGTGTGGATCACAATAAACTGTGGAACATTCTGAAAGAGATGGGAATACCAGACCACCTGACCTGTCTCTTGAGAAACCTGTATGCAGGTCAGGAAGCAACAGTTAGAACTGGACATGGAACAACAGACTGGTTCCAAATAGGAAAAGGTGTACGTCAAGGTTGTATATTGTCACCTTGCTTATTTAACTTCTATGCAGAGTACATCATGAGGAACGCTGGGCTGGAAGAAGCACAAGCTGGAATCAAGATTGCTGGGAGAAATATCAATAACCTCAGATATGCAGATGACACTACCCTTATGGCAGAAAGTGAAGAGGAACTCAAAAGCCTCTTGATGAAAGTGAAAGAGGAGAGTGAAAAGGTTGGCTTGAAGCTCAACATTCAGAGAACAAAGATCATGGCATCTGGTCCCATCACTTCATGGGAAATAGATGGAAAAACAGTGGAAACAGTGTCAGACTTTGATTTTTTGGGCTCCAAAATCACTGCAGATGCTGATTGCAGCCATGAAATTAAAAGACGCTTGCTCCTTGGAAGGAAAGTTATGACCAACCTTGATAGTATATTAAAAAGCAGAGACATTACTTTGCCAACCAAGGTCCGTCTAGTCAAGGCAATGGTTTTTCCCGTGGTCATGTATGGATGTGAGAGCTGGACTGTGAAGAAAGCTGATCGCCGAAGAATCGATGCTTTTGAATTGTGGTGTTGGAGAAGACTCTTGAGAGTCCCTTATACTGCAAGGAGATCCAACCAGTCCATTCTAAAGGAGATCAATCCTGGATGTTCATTGGAGGGACTGATGCTAAAGCTGAAACTGCAATACTTTGGCCACCTCATGCGACGAGTTGACCCACTGGAAAAGACTCTGATGCTGGGAAAGGTTGGGGGCGGGAGGAGAAGGGGACGACCGAGAATGAGATGGCTGGATGGCATCACCGACTCTGTGGACATGAGTTTGAGTGTACTCCGGGAGTTGGTGATGGACGGGGAGGCCTGGCGTGCTGTGATTCAGGGGTCGCGGAGAGTCGGACACGACTGAGTGACTGAACTGAACTGAACTGAAAGCAGAAATAAGCACAACATTGTAAATCAACTATACTTCAACTAAAAAATGACATGACTGAGAAGAAAAAACACCACTATGTCTTATGGTATCTAAAGCTTATATTTCAAAGAAAACTGTAAAATTAGGCTCCAATTAAAATAAATACATTTATATGTAAAAAAATAAATAAATAAACAAGCATAGTTCACTAACTAATGGCACAGTTGCTGAAATACTTATAGAGATGCATACTGATATCTGCAATTTACCACAAAATGCATCAAAGAATAAGATGGACTGATGGATGGGTAGAGGGATGGACAAACGGATAGATATGTGACCAAAAAAAAAAAAAAAATATATATATATATACAAATATATATTGCAAAATGGTTACAGTAGAATCGAGGTGGGAACTCTATCTTAACTAGGAAATATTTTCAACTTTGTTTACTGTTTGGAAAAATTTATAATAAAACTTTCAGCAAAGTACAGAGCAAAGAGCAATGAAAACCAAAGTGCACATGAAGTGTAATTCCAATTTTAAAAATATGAGATGAAAAATGATGGAGAGGAAATAGCCTAGAATATGCACTATGGTGAAAGTTGTTTTTAGCTTACTTGTTCACACTCCCTGCACCAATCAAGTTTTTTGCCAATATCCACAGACTATATTTTCGTATAATAAAAGTTTCATCACCTTCCCTCTGTCCCAAAGGAGCCAAGCCTACTGGGCAACATTATTGCCCTGCTCATTTCCTTTCCTTGTGACCTTGGTTTTGAGCACCTGATGGGGCTCACAGAGTCCTTCACTTATAGCTCTAGAGACATGACCCGTTGTCTTCACAGGGCTGACCAACTCTATGGCTAACTCATCTGTTTGGAGCCCCAGGTGCAGCCCCACACAACCTTTCTTCATTTGGCTCATCATGGTGCTACACACCTCCACTTCATATATATATATATATAAAAGAAGCAGTCGCTTCAGTCATGTCCAACTCTATGTGACCCCATAGACGGCAGCCCACCAGGCTACTCTGTCCCTGGGATTCTCCAGGCAAGAATACTGGATGAGATGCCATTTCTTTCTCCAATATATATATGAGGGTAAAGTATATGTGGAAAGGCACACAGGTGAACTCAGAGTAAGTAACCCCCAACCCCAGCCAGAATTCTTTCAGCCTACACCCTCTAGTTACCTGGAGTTTTCTCAATTATATAAATTTCTTAATTTAAGTGATCTTTATCCAGAAGCTAAAAGGGGAAATTTACACTTTGTAGTAAAATTCCTGCATGGGTAAAATAAGTAATAAAGAAGGAATTATAAAATGCCAATTAAGCAATATTTGGAAAATACCTGACAAAAGGCCCATTTACTTAATTTATACAGAGTTCAAAGTTAAAAGAAGAAGATGAAAAACTGAATAGAAGACAAACATCAAGTAAAAAAAAAAAATGGTAAAAACAAACTACTCAGAAGAAAAAAATTAAAAAGCTATCAAAAAAACAGAAGGAAATGTTGGACCTAATTGGTAATAAAAGAAATTCAAATCAAACTAGTAGTGGAATACCACTTCTCACCATGCCAATTGCCAAAGTTCAATGAGAACGTTAAAGATACCAAATTTTTCCTCCAAATTGAGGATGAGTTTGGAAAATGAGTGTTCATGAAGTGTTGTGAAAGCATAGTGTGAGGCAATTTTCTGAAGGACAATTTGACAATATCTAGCAAATTTATAAATGCATGGAGCCACATAGCAAGGCCCTGTTTAGAATTTATATTGTAGAAATATTAATATAATTTCAACAAGATTATATATATGATACTCACTGCAATGTTTTTCTTTTTCCCCATCATGCTAGAATATCTCTTTGGGCCCCTTCCCCACCACTTTCCTTTCCCCAAGCAACCTCTGTTCTCAGGTCTATCAGTATAGATTAGTTTAATCCAGAACTTCCTATAAATGTAGCCTACAGTAGGTACATGTGTAGTTGCTTTATATGTTGTTATTTTCTGCTGTACAACAATGTAAATCAGCCGGGCATATGTATTTGTGTATATATATATATATATATGTATGTGTATGTGTATATATATGTGTGTATGTGTATATATATATATTTATACACAAATATATATACAATCCCTCTTTTTTAAATTCCCTTCCAATTTAGGTTAGTGCAGAACATCGAAGAAAGTTTCCTGTACTACACAGATGGTTCTCTTTAGTGATCAAGGCATTATTCTCCAAAATACATTAACAGCTCATGTAACCTTAAAAAACTAAAAATAGAATTACCATGTGATCCAGCAATCCCACTCCAGGGTGTATTCCAGGAGAAAACCTTAATTTCAAAAGATACATACACCTCAATGTTCATGCAACATTATTTAATCATAATAAAAATGGAATATAAACAAAGTAAAAACCCTTGAAGCAAATAGTCTCTAAACAGGGGTGTCAAATTACTAGGTATTTGTGAAAGTTCAGTTCAGTTCAGTTGCTCAGTCGTGTCCGACTCTCTGCGACGCCATGAATCTCAGCACGCCAGGCCTCCCTGTCTATCACCAACTCCTGGAGTTCACTCAAACTCATGTCCACAGAGTCGGTGATGCCATCCAGCCATCTCATTCTCTGTCGTCCCCTTCTCCTCCCGCCCCCAACCTTTCCCAGCATCAGAGTCTTTTCCAGTGGGTCAACTCATCGCATGAGGTGGCCAAAGTATTGAAGTTTCAGCTTTAGCATCAGTCCTTCTAATGAATACCCAGGGTTGATCTCCTCTAGAATGGACTGGTTGTGAAAGCAGAGGCCAACAAATGTCCATCTAGCCAAAGCTATGGTTTTTTCAGGAATCATGTATGGATATGAGTTGGACTATAAAGAAAGCTGAGCACCGATTGTTCATGCTTCAGAACTATGGTATTGGAGAAGACTCTTGAGAGTCCCTTGGACAGCAAGGAGATTCAACCAGTCTGTGCTACAGGAAATCTGTCCTGAATATTCATTGGAAGGGCTGATGCTTAAGCTGAAACTGCAATACTTTGGCCACCTGATGGGAAGAACTGACTTACTGGAAAAGACCCTGATGCTGGGAAAGATTGAAGGCAAGAGAAGGGGATTATAGGATGAGATGGTTGGATGGCATCATCTCAGTGGACATGAGTTTTAGGAAACTCTACTAGTTGATGATGGACAGGAAGGCCTGGCACGCTGCAGTCCATGGAGTTGCAAAGAATCAGACATGACTGACTGGCTCAAACTGAACTGCCTGACATACACTGAATAACATCCTAATACAGCTGCAAAATTGACATACTATCCCAAGAGTAGTGTATTACATAATATATTTTTTTCATAGTATATATGTGAAAATAACCACAGATGAATACCTCTATGTATGGTTAAAATGATACAATTATCTGTACAGCTACAAAAATAAGGCCATTTGAATCAACCTGTATGGACTGAGAGATGATCATACAGTGACATGAGACACACAGAGAAAGATAATTACCAAACAATATCACTTAAATGTGGAATCTAAGATATGACACAAATGAACATATGGATTGAAACAGAAGCACACTCATGGACATAGAGAACAGACTTGTGGCTTCCAAGGAAGAGATAACTGGGGGTGAGGAATGGAGTAAGAGATTGGGTTTACGAGATATAAACTAGAGTATATAGAATGTATGGACAAATTCTTACTCTAGATCACAGAGAACTATATTCAGTATCTTATGATAAATCATGATGGAAAAATATATATGGGACTTCCCCGGCATTCCACTAATTAAGACTCCACACTTCCACTGCAAGGGATGCAGGTTCAATCCCTTGTCATGGAGTTAATTCCCCATGCTGCACAGTGTAGCCAAAGAAAATAAAAAAGATTAAATAAACTAATGTATATAAATATAAATAAATATATATATATATATATATATATATACATATACACACATATCAGGGACCAGCCTCGATATGGCCCAGAGTATCCTCGGGATGAACGGCGTTGGCGTCAGAGAGAGAGAGAGAGACAGGGGCTGATGATTCCTTGGTTTACGCTGGAAACCAATAAAACCCCAGCACGGGGTTTGCTCTGTTTACGTAGGCCGCAGGCGCCCTCTCGAATCACTGAAGGCACCCCACCAGGGCACCCCCTCGAGTGGGTCTTAGAAGCCCAGGCAGATAAGTAAACTCAGAGGGCCCAGCACTCCAAGGATCTCAACCAGAAAAAGGAGAATAAAGAAAAGGACAGAAAAAGAGAAAGAACGATATGGGGAGACCAAGCTTCAGTGAGCAAGGCCCAAAACTTTATTTTCCAGTGCTGCTTTTATACCCTAAGTTATGTGCATAAGAAACAGAGAAAGGGAGGTATAGAGTCACGCCAAAATCATGTGGGGTCAGCAGTCTTGACCCTTATCAGGATCAGGGCTTATTTTTGTGTGTCTCGTGATAAAAGTTTTAGGTGGTTTACATCATCTTCTGGCCAGGGGGCCTGCTAACAGTTTATGGCCCTCTCTTCTAACAATAGGTTAGTTAGCAAGTACATCATCTTCTGGCCAGGGGGCCTGCTAACAGTTTATGGCCCTCTCTCCTAATAATAGGTTAGTTAGCTAGTAAAAGGCTTATATTCTTTTAAGGTGACTTTCCTAGAGTCAGTCGCTAGACACATAACAAAGTTACATTCCTATAAGGCACCGGTGTAGTGAGCTACAAGAAAGGAATTTATTAACTTAAGATCTGATGTGGTTAAATCAAAGGCTACTACTTATATTCTCTATATGTGATTAATATATTTCCAAGGATACAATAGATAGAGGAAACTTTGCAGCAAGCATTGATTCAACAATGAAATCTTTTTTAGTATTATTCTAATGATTTTAACTTCTTCAACAGATTTCTGTATTTTAGAATATTAGGCTTTCTGTCCTTGCATGGCTGGGAGGCTATAAACAGTCACATTCCTAGTTGTCAGAGCCCGGACAAACTTGTCATGCAGGTTAGAAAGCTATCAGAGGGCTTGGATTGGAACACTCCTGTTAGGCTGAGAACTTTTAAACTACAGCTCTGAATTAATGTTTTCAAAGAAAGGTGGTTGGGGGGAAGCCCCCGTAAGTATTAGAGGACTTGATAAGAGGCGTAAGATAGTAAAGTAAAGCAGTCAGACTCCAGTTTTCTTTGGGGTAGATGCTCAGGTAAGTCCAGGGGGTTCCTCAAGTTCTGATTAGCCTTTGCCCGTCAGGCCTCTTCCCCAGTTGACCTTTGCCACGGGTAGGATTTCCCTCGCTGGCTCCCGGCACACACACAATGTCTATATAAACATAAAAGTGTACAACTGAATCACTCTGCAGTAAATCACCCATTAACACAGCGTTGTAAATCAGCTATACTTAAATAAAAAAGTAACATGACAGGGAAAGATAAGATTGGTATATTTCATTGTATGTAAAGTTTATATCCAAAGAAAGTTGCTATAAACAAACATGGCTCACTACGTAGTGACTGGGTGTGCTGAAAAACTTAAGGACACATATAATGATGTCCACAATATACCACAAATTGCACAAAGGAAAAAGAAAAATTGATGATTGGAGAGAGGGATTGACAAATGCACAGATAGGTGAAAAAGGAAGTATCTTAAAAAGGCTTGAAAACCAGACCCCTGTATATGCTTTCTACAAGACAGCTGCCTCAAACCATGAGCCAAATATAGAGTAAAAGTGAAGGGTTGGAAATAGGCATTTCATGTAAGTGGAGATCACAAGCAAGAATAAGCAATACTCATATCAGATAAAATAGAAAGGCCGTGAGATGAGACAAAGAAGGATACTACATAATGATCACAGTATCAATCCAAGATTATAAATATATATACACCCAAGATAGGAACACCACAATATGTAAGGCAAAAGCTAAAAGTATGAAAGGGGAAATTAACACTAACACAATAATAGTGGGAGACTTTAATACCTCATTCACACCTATGGATAGATCAACCAAACAAATTTAACAAGGAAACACAAACTTTAAGTGATACAATGGACCAGTTAGATCTAATTGATATTTATAGAACATTTCACCCCAAAGCAATGGATTTTAGCTTTTTTGTAAGTGCAAATGGAATATTCTCCAGGATAAATCACATCCTGGTCCATAAAGCTAGACTTGGTAAATTAAAAAAACAAACAAACAAAAAAAAACCTCAAAATCATTTCAAGTATCTTTTCTGATCATAAGGCAGTAAGACTAGATGGCAAGTACAGGGGGAAAAAAGCTATTAAAAATACAAACATATGGAGGCTAAACCACAGACTTCTGAATAGCCAACAAATAACATAAGATATCAAAAAAGAAATCAAAATATGCAGAGAAACAAATGAAAATGAAAACCCAACCTAAAGCCTATGGGATTCAGTAAAAGCAATGCTAAGGGGAATGTTCATAGCAGTACAATCTTACCTCAAGAAGCAAGAGAAAGATCAAATACATTACCTTACTTTACACCTAAAGCAACTAGAAAAGTGAAGGACCACTGGGTTAGTAGAAGGAAAGACATCATAAAACATAGGGCAGAAATAAATGAAAAAAATAAAAGGAGACTAGCAAAAATCAAAACTAAAACTGATTCTTTGAGAAGATAAATCAAGTAGACAAACAATTAGCCAGACTCATCAAGAAAAAAAGGGAGAAGAATCAAATCAACAAAATTAGAAATGAAAATGGAGAAATCTCAAAAATCATAAGAGACTATTATTGGCAGTTATATGACAATAAAATGGACATCTTGGAAGAAATAGACGAATTCCTCGAAAACTATCACTATCCGAAACTGAACCAGGTAGAAAAAGAAAATCTTAATAGACACATTACAAGCACAGAAATCGAAAAATAAAAAATCTTCCAACAAACAAAAGCCCAGGACCAGATGGCTTCACAGGTGAATTCTACTAAAAATTGAGAGAAGAGCTAACATCTGTCCTACTCAAAACTTTTCAGAAAATTGCAGAGGAAGGTAAACTCCAAACTCTTTCTATGAAATCACCATCACCCTAATATCAAAATCAGAAACAGATGCCAGAAAAAAAGAAAACAGGCCAATACCACTGATGAACATAGATGAAGAATCCTCAACAAATTTATAATAAACAGAATTGAACAACATATTAAAAAGATCAGGCATCATGAACAACTGGGCTTTATCCCAGGGATACAAGGATTCTTCAATATTCACAAATCAGTCAATGTGATACACCATGTTAACAGACTGAAAGATAAAAAAAAAAAAAAAAAAAAGATTATCTCCATAGTTGCAGAGAAACCTTCGACAAAATCGATCATCTATTTATGATAAAAACCCTCCAGAAACAGACACAGGAAGGACACACTTCAACATAAAAAAAAAAAAAAAAAATGATAAACCCACAGCAAACATTTCATCAGTGATGAAAATATGGAAGTATTTCCCATAAAGTCAATAAGAATACAAGGGTGCCCACTCACACCATTACTATTCAACGTAGTTTTGGAAATTTTAGCCACAGCAATTTGAGATGTAAAGAAATGAAAGGTAATACAGATTGGAAAGGAAGAAGTAAAACTCTCACTGTTTGCTGATGACATGATCCTCCACATAGAAAACCCTAAACACTACACCAGAAAATTACTAGAGCTACACGGTGAATATAGTAAAGTTGCAGGATATAAAATAAATACACAGGAATCCTTTGCATTTCTATACTCTAACAAAGAGAAATCAAGGGAACAACCACATTTCACCATTGCGAAGGAAAGAATAAAATACTTAGGAATGAATCCATCTAAAGATACAAAAGACCTATATATTGAAAACTATAAAACACTCATGAGTGAAATCAAAGATGACATAGATGGAGAAATATACTATGTTCATAGATCAGAAGAACCAATATAGTAAAAATGAGTATACTACCTAAAGCTATCTATAGATTCAATGCAATCCCTATTAAGCTACCAACAGTATTTTGCACAGAACTGGAACAAATAAATTTATAATGTGTTTGGAGATACAAAACACTTTGAATCTTGAGAAAGAAGAAGGAACTGGAGGAATTAACCTGCATGATTTCGGATTATACTAAAAAGTACAGTCATCAAAACAGTATAGTACTGGCACAAAGACAGAAATATAGATCAACGGAAAAAAGAAACAGAAAGCTCAGAAATAAATCCACCACCTTACCCTTGACAAAACATGCAAGAATACACAATGGGGAAAGGACAATCTCTTTAATAAGTGGTGATGGAAAAACTGGTCAACCACTTGGAAAAGAATAAAGCTAACACTTTCTAACACCATGCTGCTGCTGCTGCTGCGTCACTTCAGTCATGTCCGACTCTGTGTGACCCCATAGACAGAAGCCAACACCATACACAAACATAAACTCAAAATGGATTAAAAATCGAAATATAAGACTAGAAACTGCTACATTCCTAGAGGAAAACATAGGCAAATCACTCTCTGATATAAATCACATCAGGATCCTTTCTGAAAGTAAACAAATGACATAATTAAATTTAAAATCTTTTGCACAATGAATGAAATTATAAGCAAGTTAAAAAGGCAGCCTCCAGAATGCAAACACATAATAGCAAACGAAGCAACTGACAAATAATCTCAAAAATATACAAGCATCTCAATACCAGAAAAATAAACTACCCAATCAAAACTCACTGGAAAAGACTCTGATACTGGGAGGGATTTGGGGCAGGAGGAGAAGGGGATGACAGAGAATGAGATGGCTGGATGGCATCACTGACTCGATGGATATGAGTTTGAGTGAACTCCGGGAGTTGGTGATGGACAGGGAGGCATGACGTGCTGTGATTCATGGGGTCACAAAGAGTTGGACATGACTGAGTGAACTGAACTGAACTGAATAAAAAAATGGGCCAAAGAATGAAACAGACATTTTTTCCAAAGAAGTCATACATATGGCTAACAAACATATGAAAAGATGATCAACATCACTCATCATCAAAGAAATAAAAATCAAAACCAATATGAGGTACCATTTCACTCCCATTAGAATTTCTGCTATCAAAAAGTCTACAAACAATAAATGCTGGAGAGGCTGCAGAGAAAAGGGAAACTATCTTATACTGTTGGTGGAACTGCAAAGTAGTAGAGCCACTATTGAGAATAGTGTGGAGATTCCTTAAAAAGCTGAAAATAGAACTGCCATACAATCCAGCAATGCCATTGCTTGGCATACATACTGAGGAAATCAGAATTGAAAGAGACACATTTACCCCAATGTTCATCATAGCACTGTTTACAGTAGCTTAGACATGGAAGCAACATAGATGTCCTTCGGCAGGTGAATGGATAAGAAAGCTGTGGTATATATACTAAATGGAATGTCACTCAACTATTAAAAGAACACATTTGAATAAGTTCTAATGAAGTGGATGAAACTTGAACCTATTACCCAGAGTGAAGTAAGTCAGAAAGGAAATCGTTACATGCAATAGAGCATATTAAGGCATACATATGGGATTTAGAAAGATGGTAATGATGACCATATAGGCAAGACAGCAAAAGAGACACAGATATAGAGACCAAAATTTTGGACGCTGTAGGAGAAAGTCAGGATGGGGTGACTTCAGAGGCTAGCACTGAAACATGTATATTACCACATGTGGAAAAGATCAGCAGTCCAACTTCAATGCATGAAACAGGGCACTCAAAGCTGGTGTACTGGCAAAATGCTGAAAGATGGGATAGGGTGGGAGGTGGGAGGGAGTTCTGGATGGGGTACACATGTACACCCTTGGCTGATTTAAGTCAATGTATGGCCAAAATCACCACAATATTATAAAGTAATTAGCCTCCAATTAAAATAAATAAATTTAATTAAAAGAAAAAGACTCATATACAAGCTGCCTAAAAGAAACTCACTTCAGACCTTAAGACACATTTAGATTGAAAGTGAGAGGATGGAAAAGTATATTCCATGCAAATGGGAAGCAAAAGGCAGCAGAAGTAGCAATCCTTTGTCAGAAAAACAAGACCTTAAACTGAAGAAGATTACAGGAGATAAGGAAGGACACTATATCATGATCAATACATTGACAATACATGTCAGTACAATGAGACTACACAAGGAATAAATCCAAGATAAAGACATAACAATTGTAAATATCTATGTACTTAACATAGGAGCAACTCAGTACATAGACACTAACAGACATAAAAAGAGAAACACAGTAACACAATCATAGTAGAAGACTTTAACACCCCCACTCAAACCAGAGGACATATCAAAACAGAAAATTAACAAGGAAACACAATTCCTAAATGATGCATGAGATGAGATGGATCTCACTGATATCTCAGGACATGTCATCCAAATGCAGCAGAATACAGCTACTTCTCAAGTAGCACATGGAACATTCTACAGGATAGACATCAAACCTACAGGATCACACATCAAACTTCAGTAAATGTAAGATAATTTAAATTGTAACAAGTATCTTCTTTGACCACAACACTATGAGACTAGATATCAATTATAAGGAATATACTGTAAGAAACACAAATATATGGAGATTAAACAACACTTTTCTAAATAACCAACAGGTTACTGAAGAAATCAAAAAGGAAATAAAAAATTTTCTGGAAACAAAGGACAATGAAAACACGACCATTCAATACCTATGGGATGCAGCAAAAAAAAAAAAAAAAAAACATTTTTAAGAGAGAAGTTTATTGCAATACAATCCTAACCCAAGAACTAAGAAACAAGAAAATCATCTAATATACAACCTCAATTTACACGTTAAAAAAAAAAAAAACTGGAAAAGAGAAACAAACAAACAAAAAATTAGTAGAAGAAAAGAAATAAAGATTTGAGGAGAAACAAATGGAAGAAAGAAACATTAGTAAAGATTAATTAAACTAAAAGCTGGTTCTCTGAGAAGACAAGCAAAATTGACAAACCTTTAGCTATACTCATCGAGCAAAAATAGAGAAAAAATCAAGTCAACAAACTTAGAAATGAAAAAGGAGAAGTAACAACAGTCAATGTAGGAATGCAAGCGATTATAATAGACTCTTATGAAAATCTTTATGTCAATAAATTGGATAACCTGGAAGAAATGAACAGATTCTTAGAAAACCTCAATCTTCTAAGACTGAACCAGCAAGAATTAGAATTTATGAATAACCTAATTACAAGCTCTAAATCAAAACTGTGATGAAAAGTCTCCCAAAAGACAAAACCCAGAAGCAGTTCGTTTCACAGCTGAATTGTATCACACACTTAGAGATGAGCAAATTCCTGTCCTTCTAAAACTCTTTCATAAAATTGCAGAGGAAGGGAAACTTACAAACTGATTCTACGAGGCTCTTGTATACAACATATATTTTGGCTCAATGGTAAAGTATTTGCCTGCAATGGAGAATCCATAGCAGATGTGAGTTATATCTCTGGGATGAGCGCATCCCCTCAAGGAGAACGTGGGAACCACTCCAGTAATCTTGCCTGGAGAATCACCATGGACAGAAGAGACTGGTGAGCTTATAGTCCATGGGGATGGCAAAGAGTTGGACACAAATGAGCACCTAAACAATAGACAAACATTCTTAAGAGAAACTCTGAAGATGCCAGAAATAGATGAGAAAATTCTCAGCCTAAAAAACTGAAAGAAAAAGCCTAGAGTGTAGAGCTGAATTATAAAAAACCTAAACAATAGAGCAGAACTGGTTTTTCCCGTGGTCATGTATGGATGTGAGAGTTGGACTGTGAAGAAAGCTGATCGCCGAAGAATCGATGCTTTTGAACTGTGGTGTTGGAGAAGACTCTTGAGAGTCCCTTATACTGCAAGGAGATCCAACCAGTGCATTCTAAAGGAGATCAATCCTGGATGTTCATTGGAGGGACTGATGTTGAAGCTGAAACTGCAATACTTTGGCCACCTCATGCGGCGAGTTGACTCACTGGAAAAGACTCTGATGATGGGAAAGGTTGGGGGCGGGAGGAGAAGGGGACGACAGAGAATGAGATGGCTGGATGGCATCACCAACTCTGTGGACAAGAGTTTGAGTGTACTCCGGGAGTTGGTGATGGACAGGGAGGCCTGGCGTTCTGTGATTCATGGGGTCGCGGAGAGTCGGACACGACTGAGCGACTGAACTGAACTGATAGAAGATTTTAGGCAATAAAGTGTCTTCCAAAAATAGTGTAAACGCTATGTTCCACACAAATGAGAGAAGTAATTTTTAATACTTATTCAGTTGAACAACTTTCTAGCTACATTCATAAAGTAAATGAAATAAAAATGACTAGAAAATAAATGTAGTATAAGATATATTGATCATTTTATATCTAATTTAGACTGCAAAGCTGTAAGGGAATTTTTGAGAAGGAACAGCTGCAAAAGATACAGTTTTAGCAGACCCAATGAAAGTAATTTTATTTGCATTTTTCATAGTCCCAAAATAACTGACAGTTAAGAGTGAATTTCACTCTGAAACATATTTTTCAAATTCAGCAGGATATTGCATATTCAAATATAGGAAGATTTTGTACTTTTCAAGCTAAAAAATTTGAACTGGACATGGAACAACAGACTGGTTCTAAAAAGTTAGAACTGGACATGGAACAACAGACTGGTTCCAAATAGGAAAAGGAGTAAGTCAAGGGTGTATACTGTCTCCTAGCTTATTTAACTTATATGCAGTGTACATCATGAGGAACGCTGGGCTGGAAGAAGCACAAGCTGGAATCAAGACTGCTGGGAGAAGTATCATAACCTCAGATATGCAGATGACACCACTCTTATGGCAGAAAGTGAAGAGGAACTCAAAAGCCTCTTGATGAAAGTGAAAGAGGAGAGTGAAAAAGTTGGCTTCAAGCTCAACATTCAGAAAACAAAGATCATGGCATCTGGTCCCATCACTTAATGGGAAATAGATGGGGAAACAGTGGAAACCATGTCAGACTTTATTTTTTTGGGCTCCATAATCACTGCGGATGCTGATTGCAGCCATGAAATTAAAAGACGCTTACTCCTTGGAAGGAAAGTTATGACCAACCTAGATAGCGTATTAAAAAGCAGAGATATTACTTTGCAGACAAAGGACTGTCTAGTCAAGGCTACGGTTTTCCAGTGGTCACGTATGGATGTGAGAGTTGGACTGTGAAGAAAGCTGTTCGCTGAAGAATTGATACTTTTGAGCTCTGGTGCTGGAGAAGACGCTTGAGAGTCCCTTGCACTTCAAGGAGATCCAACCAGTCCATTCTAAAGGAGATCACTCCTGGGTGTTCATTAGAAGGACTGATGCTGAAGCTGAAACTGCAATACTTTGGCCACCTCATGCAATGAGTTGACTCACTGGAAAAGACTCTGATGCTGGGCGGGATTGGGTGCAAGAGGAGAAGGGGACGACAGAGAATGAGATGGCTGGATGTCATCACCGACTCAATGGACATGAGTTTGAGTGAACTCCGGGAGTTGGTGATGGACGGGGAGGCCTGGCGTGCTGTGATTCATGGGGTAACAAAGAGTCGGACTTGACTCAGCCACTTAACTGAATTGAACTGAACATGGTGTGTGTATTAATACATTCCCTCAGGGACTACAGGCTGTTCAGGAAGTGGTCTCAAGGACTTCCAAACCATTAAGGATTCTCTGTGGAATGGAGCAGTGGTAACTATGGCAACGTGTGTTGGTGACAACTGTTTAATAGGGTCATTTTTTATTTAACTCCCTCATAGAAGACAATGAACTTTTAAAGATATGTACTAAAATTATGGCTGCATGAAATTATATTTATAATATGTTTCAGTTCAGTTGTTCAGTTGTGTCTGACTCTTTGCGACCCCATCAATCACAGCATGCCAGGCCTCCCTGTTCATCACCAACTCCCAGAGTTCACTCAAACTCATGTCCATTGAGTCGGTGATGACATCCAGCCATCTCATTCTCTGTCGTCCCCTTCTCCTCCCACCCCCAATCCATCCCACGCCTATATAAATATGTGTGTATATATACACTAAAATTTTGTACATTGTGAATAATAATAAAATATTAAAACCTGACATAAATGACAACAAACTTTTAACACTTAAACCAAAATAATTTGGATTTGCAGGGGAAACATTTAATTGCTGACATTATTTTAGAATACTGGAATATGGCGATGGTAATAAAAGCAGAACCAGCCTTTACTTGTTTTTATTTTTGTAATAAAAATTTTCGTGGGCAATGCCCCCCAATATTGCCTGCACTAAATGTAGGTCACTCGCTCTGCCCTGCCTGTGGAAGGCCACTGCTCCATTCTAAATTCTTTAGCTAAAAAGGGGCTCATTGATATTGGCTTTGTGACCTCTAAAAGACACCATTACTTTCCTTCTTTTCTTCTCTCTTACCTCTCCCCTATTTCTTTCCTGTTCTTACTTATTATACAATTATATAATATATAAACTTTCTTTTATAGTTATTACAAAATACTTGCTCTATTCCCTATGCTGTACAATACACCTTTGAGCTCATCTTACAACTAACAATTTGTGCCTCCATCTCACCCACATCTGTATGGCTCCTTCCCCTTCCCCTACCCTCTGGTAACCAGTAGATAGATCTTTGTACCTGTGAGACCCTATTTTTGTTATATTCTCTATCTTGTGGTATTTTAAGATTAAAGCTGAAACTCCAATACTTTGGCCACTTCATGCGACGAGTTGACTCACTGGAAAAGACTCTGATGCTGGGAAAGTTTGGGGGCGGGAGAAGAAGGGGACGACCGAGAATGAGATGGATGGATGGCATCACCGACTCTGTGGACATGAGTTTGAGTGAACTCCGGGAGTTGGTGATGGACAGGGAGGCCTGGCGTGCTGTGATTCATGGGGTCGCGGAGAGTCGGACACGACTGAGCGACTGAACTGAACTGAACTGAAGTGATAGCATACAGTATTTTTCTTTCTTATTGTATTAAGTATTATATTCTCCATGTTGCTGCAAATGGCATTAATTCCCTCATTTTATGGCTAAATATCATTCTATACGTCTTCCTTGGTGGCTCAGTGGTAAAGAATCCTGCCTCTCAAGCAAGACATGTTCAATCCCTAGGTAAGAAAAATACTTGGAGAAGGAAAAGGCAACCCACTGGAGTATTTTTGCCTGGAAAGTTCCATGGACAGAGGAGTCTGGAGGGGTTGAGTCCTTAGAGTCACAAAGAGGGGACATGCCTTAGTGACTGAAAAACAAGTGTCCCATAGTACATATATAACAATCTTTATCCATTCACCTGTTGTCTGATGGACATTTAGGTTGATTCCATATCTTGTGTGCTTCAAGTAACATTGGGGTACATGTGTCTTTTTAATTGACATGACATTTTTTTTCTTTTTAAAATATATATCGAAGAGTGAAATTGTTAGGTCATGAGCTGTCCCATTTTTAGTTTTCTGAGATATCTCCATACTGAAAAACAACGTTATTTAATTCCTATGGACTACCTCTTAGAAAGCAAGTTTGTGTATTTGAGGCTGTTCGTGGCTGACATCTTATCTTGAGGTATAATAAACACTACTATGAGGTAGGTACCCTTGGGGCAACTACTTTGTATGCATTTTTAGCAAATGGAATGGCCATCCCACACATGACACGGCTCCCTTGCTGTGTTCCCAACTTTGCACTCACAAACAGAAACACCAAGTCCTCTCCCACTTCTCCCATGGGAAATATATCTTTGAGGCTCAGTCTGGACACAGTTCTCCCCACTACTTTCTGGCTAACTGGACATTCTTTTCCCATGTCTAACTCCAACGGACCCATTTCACTCTGTTTTCACACGTATCCCTTTAATTTTTTAAACATATTAGTTTCTACCTTTATTCCTTTATTTTTTACTACTGTTCTTTTCCCCTTCAGTGAAGTTTTAGTATATATAACCCTATTTTACCCAACTCTATTAAATTTGCATTATTATTTTTCTGTATTTTCTTTCTTTCCTTTCCTCTGAACATATTAGGTTTATTTCCATTGCTTCATTCCACAAAATCACTGTGCTTGAGTTTTGTTTTCCAGTTTGTTCTTCAGTTAGTTTTGTTCTGGTAGATATAATTTTTGGTTTCCTATGTTCACCAGGTCAATTTATTGTACTTTATTTTTGTTTAACAGGTTTTATCTTGCTTATTGGTGTATTTGTATATGTTTGTATTCATTCACAATTTTCATTGTTGTTATGAACTTCTGACTCTATGTTGGGCTTTTGCAGTTTGTGGAATTTTCCTTATTTTTTTCTGTTTTCTTTATTTTTCTTTTTTTAGTTTTAATTTTTAATAGCATATTATATTTTTCTACATTTATTCCTTTGTTTGCCTTTTTACTGTTTTTTCCCCTTGCAGTTAATCTTTAATGTATATAAATCTTCTTGGTCTACCTCTATTTAACTTTGCATATATATTCTTTCTTACTTTTCTTTCTTTCCTTCCTCTCAAAATTTTGTTAGTTTTATATTCATTGCTTTATTCCCCACTTGGCACTTTGTTTTAGTTTTGTTTTCCAGTTTGTCCTTTTAGTTAATTTTGTTCTTAATATGTAAATATAATTTTTTATTTACTTTGTTCATCATGTCATTATAGTTTATTTTTGTTGGGCTATTTTCACTTTCCTCATGGGTGTATATGTATACTTGTATGTTCCATTATTTTAATTATTATTTCCTGGATTTTGTAACTGCAACTTATTGGGGGTTCATCTTTAGCTTCCTGTTGAATATTTATTTTAATTGCTTAATGCCATAACAAACCACTTGTGGAATTTTCCTTCCTGCCCCGAGATCAAGTACTGATCTTTTGCAATGTGAGCACTGACTTCAAGAACCTAAACTACCAGAGAACTAACCCTGCAGAGTATAATATAATGAGAATTCATACAATGGAAACCACTTGAATACAAGCTAGGCATTACCCAAAGACCAGTAGCACCCTGTGCAGGACACCTCATCCAAAAAACAATAAATAAATAAATAGGAATAAAAACCCAATAATCTGCAGACAGGATTACCACCTCACTCAGCTTTGCCCATCAGAGTTTAAAGAAACAAACAAATAAAAATTCAGCACAAATCTCACCTTATATGATGCTTACACAAACCACTGGACCAACCGTAGGATGGTAGAAACCATAAGGAAGAAAGAAGTCAAAGTGCAAGCTTGGGAAAAAGAGATCTCAGACACAATAAGTTAAAAAAATCTTAATGAAAAGGCACGGAAATTCTACATGAATAAAGGAACAAAGTAGATACACAGAAGTGAAGAGGAAATAGGCAAAGTATCTGAAAAAGAATTCAGGATAATAATAGTAAAGATAATTAAAAACTTTGAAAACAAAATGGGGAAAATGCCAAAATCCATGAAAAAAGATCTAGAAAAAACTAAAGAATAAACATACAGAAAAGAAACAAAAAAATCACTCAAATTAAAAATACTCTAAAAGGAATCAATAGCAGAATATCTGAAGCAGAAGAAGAATTCAGCAAGTTGGAGAAAAGAACAACAGTAATAACTGCCAAAGAGCAGAATAAAATAAAAACAATGAAAAGAACTGAGGATAGTCTCAGAAACACATGGGACAATATCAAATGCACCAACATTAAAATTATAGAGGTCCCAGAAGAAGAAATGAATAAAGGGATATGAGAAAAATTTTGAAGGGATTATAGCTGAAAATTTCCCCAACATGGAAAAGGAAATAGTCAATCGTGGCCAAGAAGTTCAGGGTCCCATACAGATTAAATCCAAGGAGAAATATGTCAAGACAAATACTAATCAAACTAATAAAGATGAAAGTTAAAGAAAGAATATGAAAAGAAGCTAGGGAGAAGCAACAAGTAACATAAAAGGGAAACCACATACGTTTAACATCTGTTGTTTCAGCAGAAACTCTACAGACCTTAAAGGAAGGGAATGTCAGGAAAAGCACTGAAAGGGAAAAACCTATACTCAAGATTACTGTCCCTGGCAAGGATCTCCTTCAATACGGATGGAGAATCAGAAGCTTTTCCAAAAGGCGAAAGGAAAGAGAATTCACTAACACAAAATCAGCCTTACATCAAATTTAAAGGGACTTATATAGTCCAAGAAAAGAAAAAAGAGTGGCAAAATAAACCCCAAACAATTAAGAAAATGGCAATAAGAACGTATATATCAATACTTACTTTACATGTAAATGGATTAAATGCTCCAACCATAAGACATAGACTGGCTGAATGGATACAAAAACAAGACCCAGGGGAGTGGCCCCAAGATGGTGGAGCAATAAGACGGGGAGACCACTTTCTTCTTCACAAATTCATCAAAATATCATTTGAATGCTAAGCAACTTCAAAACAATTTCTGAATGATGGTGGAGGACACCAGATACCCAGAATGGCAGCCCATTGTCTTCAATAGGAGAACAAAGAATTGCTCAAATACCAAAAGATACCTAACCAGCTGCCTACAGTCCCCTCACCCTGCTGGAGGCAGAGAGGCAGGTGTGTGAGGGTCAGAGCCAGGAAGCAAGGGACAATCTTGGCCCCAGAGACTGGCATTCCTCCACCAAACTGTGAGCAAGCTCCCAGTTGCTAACCACATCTTCCCAGGATTCTGGATGGTTGACATCTACCAAGACTCGCAGCCTGAGATCAGCTCCCCAGAGGAGACACATGAAACACCTAAGATGGTGCTCTCATGGCACACCTGGAAAACTGAGTGGCTCAGACTGGGGAGGTGATTAATATTCATGGCCCACCTGGGATAGCACACACATCAAGCACCAGGTTGACTGCGGTGCTCAGACCTGGAAAGGGCATACAACACACACGCCTGAGTGAGTCTGTGCGTTTGTAGAGTTCCTAAGAACCTGAATCTGAGCAGTTTAGACCTGGGAAGTGCACGAAATGCAGGGCCCGCTTTGGACAGTACCCCTGAAGAGCAAACTAGATCCTGAGCAGTGTAGACCCAGAAATCACATGCCACCATGACCTAGGGCAAACCCAGTGTGGTCCATACACTGTGAGCACCCCCCACAAGCACATGCCAGTGATATTTGCAGTTTTCGTCCCTCCTCACAACACAACTGAACAAGTGAGCCTAAATAAGTGACCACCTTCGCCCTCTTATGTCAGGATGAAAATTAAACATTGTCAGACAGAGGAAGCCAAAATAAGAAAAGAGGAACGACAGGTGCAACATATTAAAACCCTAAAGCTACCAATGACTAAGCATTGGAAGGGGCCTATAGAAATAGAGAAGAAGCACAAGCTGAAACAAGGAACTATCTGAAACTGATATGACCCCAATAGCCAACAATATGTCCAGGGAAATTCCTAGATCTATTTTTACTATTATCAATTTTTAATTAAAAAAATTGAGTTCTTTATTTCTCCTTTAATGTTCATTTTTATAAACTTTTAGAAACTATTTTTCCAGCAAATTTCATATATATTTATAATTTTGTGATTGATTTTCCTCTGTATACTTAAAACTGTATTTTGGAGACTCTAAACTCTACTCTAGATCTTTAAAATTAATTTATATATTTTAATTGAAGGTTAATTACTTTACAATATCGTAGTGGTTTTTGCCATACATTGACATGAATTAATCGTGGGTGAACATCTGTCCCTCAAGCTGAAACCTCCTCTCATCTCCCTCCCTACCCCTTCCCTCTGGGTCATCCCAGTGCACTGGCCCTTAGCTCCCTGTCTCGTACATCTAACTGGACTAGCGAGCTATTTCACATATGGTAATATACAAGTCATAACGCTAGTCACTCAAGTCATTCCCACCTCGCCTTCTCCCACAGAGACCAAAAGTCTGTTCTTTATCTCTGTGTCTCTTTTGTTGTCTCACATATAGGGTCCTTGTTATCATCTTTTTAAAATTCCATATATATTCATTAATATACTGTATTGGTGTTTTTCTTTCTGACTTACTTCACTCTGTATAATAGGTTTCAGTTTCATACACCTCAATAGAACAGATTCAAATGCATTATTTTTAATGGCTGAATAATATTCCATCGATTCATGGGGTAGCAAAGAGTCGGACACGACTGAGGGACTGAATTGAACTGAATTGAATATTCCATTGTGTGTACGTACCACAGCTTTCTTATCCATTCTTCTTCTCATGGACATATAGTTTACTTCCATGTCCTAGTTATTGTAAACAGTGCTGTGATGAACATTGGGGTACACGTATCACTTTCAATTCTGTTTTCCTCAGGGTGTATGCCCAGCAGTGGGATTGCTGGGTTGTATGGCCATTCTATTTCCAGTATTTTAAGGAATCTCCACACTTTTCCATAGTGGTTGCACTAGTTTGCATTGCTGCCAACAGTGTAAGAGGGTTCCCTTTTCTCCACACCTTCTCCAGCTTTCTGGAATAAGTTGTTCCCCCTACTTTCTAGCTAACTGGATGTTTTTGGCCCATCTCCAAGTACACAGGACCCATCTCCCTCCCTCCTAACTCAATTATCCCTTCCCTGCTTTCTCTGGTCCCCACTATCTCTCAGAGAGCTCAGAGACATACATAGTTCTACATGAGTTTATTTTATTTTCATCATTATTATATGCTGTTGGCATAGGATTCAATGTCTGTACTTTTGGTCATTTCATAGTGGCAAGACCCCTGAGGATTTCTGAGGTCTCAAGCTCTATTCTGAAATCACTGGTTACCCACTAGTCGAACTGGAATGGCAGGATTCTACACGATGCCTGGGACCTCCTCTGGTTCATTCAGATTCAGCTCTTCATTCACCTTGGAACACTGGCTACTTTGAGCCTCTAATTTTCTTCAGTTGCTTTGAGATGGGAGGTTTTTGTTTTTTTGTGGGTTTTTTTTTTTTGTTGTTGTTGAAGTTTCCTTGGTAAGCCTTGCTTAATTGTGCTTATTCAACCTCACAGTTACCCTGGCCACTTGGAGAAAACAAGAGTGAGCACAGAAAAGTGTGGGTTTGGGGAAGCGGGTGAAGATGGATGGCAACAATGGCTTCAGGAGAAGGGTTGTGTGCAGAGAAGGGGTATGAGCCAGACAAGGACAAGGTAGGGACTATTATGGGGCAGTGTCAAAGGGCAAGAGGATCTTGGGAGGGTTCAGTTAACCTTGAAACTTCTTTTTGAGCTCAGTTGAAAGGAGGTCTCCATCTTTTCATTCTCGGTATCTAGATTTGGCTTTTCCATAATTAATGTAGAGCCTTGTGATTTGTCAATCACCTTAGTCATTTTGAGGACTCCCAGTGGTCAACTCCCAAGTTCCTGGGGACCCCTATATATACCACAACACAGGGGGACACACCCTTATGTTTTATTAGGTCACAAATCACTTCCCCAGGCAATGGTGGCCCTGGGTGAACCTTGACATCACAAAGCACCATCCTGACACCTCTAGGGTAGGATGGAGGGCAACTCATATTATTTGCTGGGAGAAATGAGGCATTTGTAATGCCCCTTAATAGCCCTCTAAACTCAGCTGCCATCCTCATCTCTTTAAGTCAACTCTGAAGAGTCACATGGCAGGGAGAATGTGTCTCCTCCAAACCTTGCCTCACAGCCTCAGTATTCAGACCTTCTTTCTGTTCTCACTCACATTTAATCATTATCACGTTTTTAATATCTTGCCTAAAATCCATCCATGATAATTAGGTTCTACTGAATTATCTGTGGAAATGAGACTCATTCCACTTTCCTCCTACATGGTGGTCTTAAAGCACGTTGAAGACCATTTAATTCTGGGTCACCTACCAGAAATATTTTCCATCCCACCTCCTTTTCTCAGTGTTCATGTGGCTCTTCTCAGTTTTGTAGTTTCCAGTCTGAAACCCCTGTCTTCAGGCTATTAGACTGCACTGAACAAACTTGCCCTTGCTCCAGCTGGAATTGTCTTGTTTCAAGTCTAGGAGTCATGGTCACCTCACTAAGTGTATTACCCAGGTTTGGGTTATAACACGGTGATGGGGATGAGGAAGATAAATGCATGCTTCAGATTATACTCAGTAATCCCATGCAGGAAATGACCACTCGTGACTAATTAACCCAGGAGGGTGGAGCTTTCTCAGATATGTGTGAGCCTCATGTGCAAAGATCTTCTCAACATGTGCCCTCACAAATTACTTTTCTCATCCTGTTTTCCTTCAGGCACCTCCATTGGAGCTTTTCTCACAGTTGAGACCATGGTGGAATTCATTCCTATTAATAACTACCAGAAGTTTCCAGCTCCTTGGAGGAAGTACTAATTAATCATGTCTTGCCCATCTAGTTCCCAATATCTCTCACTGAGGGTATTGGCTCTGGAGGACAGGGGAATTCGTGTGCTTCATTGCAGTCCTTTTGTTCCTAATTGACAAGCAGGCTCAGGCAGCCTGAGGACACTGTGCCTCCTGTATCTTGGAGATACAGTTTTTTGTCTTAGTGGGGCTTCCTGGATTTTCTGAGAGGAACCCACTTCCTGGTGTCCCCTGGCTGCTTATTCACCAAGGATGCATCACACTGCTTAAAATTTTATGAGGTAGGACAAAACACACCATAAACGAACCCAAAGGATGACTCTTAAAATTTTTTTAGAGGCTAAGACATGATAGAAAAATGTGCAAAAGGCATGAACCAACAGTTTATAGGAAAGAAGTAGGACTGGACATTCACTTAATTAGATGTTTAAAAGACATGAGCAGCCAATTGACAAGAATGGTATAGAACTAGACCCTAACCACATTAAAACTATATTTAATCTCATTAAGGTAAGAAAAATCACATTGAAACCCTCTTGAGAAATCATACTGACCCAGAAGTGGCATAGGTTTTAGAACTTTCAGAGACATTAAAACACTTGGAATAACTGTGTTTCATACTTTCTGAATTTAGGTTGAGACCTTGATATCATGAAATACACTCAATTTCATCTTATAGATATGAAAACTGTAGTGTCAGATGACAAAAACTGTGGATAGGAAGTATGACAGATTGGACAAGGCCGCAGGAAAAATTTGCGTACATGAACAGGTAGCAGCAGAAAGTTTCCAGAATGAAGCACAGACTACACCAATATATACAAAGAAGGATACAGAATAATCTATTGATTTTTGCCCCCCAAAGAATGCAGCATTGGTAAAACATTTCAAAATCAATCAGTGTAATTCAGCTTACTAAAGAACTAAAAATGAAACACGGAAGGATCATCTCGATAAATGCTGAAAAATAATTCGATAAAATCTAATACCTGTTCCTGGGTTGGGATGATCCCCTGGGGGGAGGGCATGGAAACACACTCTAGTGTTCTTGCCTGGAGAATCCCCAAGACCAGAGGAGCCTGGTAAGTTTACACTCCATGGGTTCTCAAAGATCTGGACACAACTGAATGTGCACCTTCTGTAAGAAAAACTCAGCAAACTAGAAATAGAAAACTTCCTCAACCTGATGAAGGTAATAAGCTGTATAACTGACACCACACTTTATAGTAGAACACTGGGTGTTTTACTTCTAAGATCAGCATCAACAAAAATATGTCCACTCTCATTATATTGAATTTCTGTCCATGAAGTCATTTTAGAAAATATAGAGACATTATCCAGTTTGAAAAAGAACAATTAAACTGTTTTGATTTGTCAGTGACATCTATGTAGAATATCCAATGAAATCTACAGCAACAAAATAACTAAAACTAATAATTAATTTAAGCAATCTTGAAAGATATACAGATGATATATACAATTTAAGCATTTGTTTTAATTAATTGTGCCATGATGGGCCAAGATGAATCCAGCAAGACTGGGACTGAACCTGAGGCTCCAAAGAGATGAGTCAGCCATAGGCTTGGTCAGCCCTGTGAAATCAATGGTGACACATCTTTAGAGCTGTGATTGGAGGGCTCTGGAAGCCCCAGCAGGTGCTCAAATCTAAGATCACAAGGAGGGGAGCACAAGCAGGGCAATGATGTTGTCCAGTAGGCCTGTCTCCCTTGGGCCAGAGGCAGTTCAGAAGATGATGCTAAATTTATTCAGGAAAATGTAGTTTGTGGATATTGGGAAGAGAACTAGGTCAGTGCACGCAGTGAGAAAAAGTAAAAACCATGTTTAACTTCAATATAGTTCATATTTTGTGGCTTCCTTGGTGGCTCAGTGGTAAAGAACCCACCTGCCAATTCAGGAGTCAGGAGTCAGATCCCTGGGTCAGGAAGATCCCTTGGAGAAGGGATTGGTAACCCACTCAAGCATTCTTGCCTGGAGTATCCTGTGAAGAGAAGAGACTGGTGGGGTTCAGTCTCTGGGGTTGCAAAAGAATCTGACACGGCTGAGTGACTGAGAACACAATATATTACCCTATGTCATTTGCATCTTTTTTAAGTTCATATTTTTAAAGTTGAAACTATACTTCATCTGCATTTTGGTTTCCACTGTTCTTTGTTCTGCATTTTTCCAACACTTTATTGTAAAAATTTTCAAAGATTCAACAAGGTTGAACATGTTTTCTAGCTAATACACGAAGACTTCCCACCAAATACCACTATAACTATTTTACAATACTTCATTTCTCATGTGTCTATCCACTGTCCATCCCTCTATCCATTGATTAATACATATTATTGCGTGGTGTATTTTATGATAAATTGTAGACATCAATATGAAAGTCCGTAAATATTTCAGGAAGCCTGTCATAAAGTAGTGAGCTGTATTTGTTTGCAGCACTTTTTTTTTGGATACAAAATTTACACACAATGAAATATACCAATCTAGTTTTCACCATTCATGTTATTTTTTATTGAAGTATACAATATTTTGATATAAAGTTTACAGACAATGAAATATACCAATCTATTTTTTGCCATTCATATTACTTTTTATTGAAGTATACAATATTGTGATAATTTGTGCTGACAGCAAAGTGATTCAGTTATAGACATACATGTGTGTATATACACGGTGTGTACTTATATAGATATATCTTTTCTTAATCCTTTTTTTTTTTTTTTTTTTGTCTATGCTGTGGCTATGTGGCATTAGTTCCCTGACCAGGGATTGAACACACACGCTCTGCAGTGAAAATGTGGAGTCTTTACCACTTGACCACCAGGGAAGTCCTATATGTATATTTTTTAATATTATTTTCCAATATGGCTTATCATAGGATACTGAATGTAGTTCTCTGTGTTCTACAGTAGGACCTTTTTGTTTATGCATTCCATATGTAATAGTTTACATCTGTTAACCCCAACCTCCTATGCTTCCCACCCCCAACCTCTTGCTTTTAGGAAAACATAGGTCTATTCTCTGTTTCCATGAGTCTGTTTCTGTTTTGTAGATATGTTCATTTGTGTAATACTTTGATTCCACATATAAGTGATATCATTTGGTATTTGTCTTTATTTGTCTGACATTTCACTTTGTATGATCATCTCTCAGTCCACCCATTTTGCTGCAAATGGCATCATTTCAAATTGTATGGCTGAGTACTATTGCATTTTATATGTGTACCAATTCTTCTTAATCCATTCATTTTGACAATCCCTGGTCAAGGAAGTAATCCCACATGTCACACAGTGTAGGTGAAAAAAAAAACAAAACACAAAGATAAACAAAAGATATATATACACATAATGTATATAGACATATATATGTTTAACTGAATCACTTTGCTGTAAAGCAGAAATTAACACAACATTGTAAGTCAACTATACTTATACTGCAAGGAGATCCAACCAGTCCATTCTAAAGGAGATCAATCCTGGATGTTCATTGGAGGGACTGATGCTAAAGCTGAAACTGCAATACTTTGGCCACCTCATGCGACGAGTTGACTCACTGGAAAAGACTCTGATACTGGGAAAGGTTGGGGGTGGGAGGAGAAGGGGATGACTGAGAATGAGATGGCTGGATGGCATCATCGACTCGATGGGCATGAGTTTGAGTGAACTCCGGGAGTTGGTGATGGACAGGGAGGCCTGGCGTGCTGTGATTCATGGGGTCGCGGGGAGTCGGACACGACTGAGCGAATGAACTGAACTGAACTGATACTTCAACTAAAAATATAACATTAATAGAAAAAAGGTTGGTATATTTCATTATATGTTAAGTTTATATAGAGAGAAAATCACAGACACAGCTATAAAATTGTAAACAAATGGCTAAGTACTTAACGGCAGGCTTGCTGAAATTACTATGGAGATGCATAATGATGGGTGCAATTTATCACAAAATGTACCAAGAAATAAATGGATTGATGGATGGATAGAGGGATGAACAAATGGATAGATACATGACAAACGAAGTATTGTAAAATAGTTACAGTAGAATCTAGGTTCAGAAGTCTCCATGTATTATCTAAAAAACAAATTTCAATTTTATGAATGTTTGGAAATGTTTATAGTAAAATGTTTGGTAAATGCAGAGCAAAGAACAATGAAAACCAAAAGGCACATGAAGTGTAATTCCAACTTTAAAAACATGAGCTGAAAAATGATGAGAATATAAAGGGCTAAAATATGCACAGTGGTGAAAGTAATCATAGTTTTTGCTTAATTTTTCACACCCTGTGCACTGACCAAGTTATTTTCCCAATATCCACAGACTATATTTTCCATAGTATAGGTACCATCACCTTCCCTCTGACCCAAGGGAGACAGGCATACTAAGCAGCATCATTGCCCTGCTTGTGCTCCCCTCCAGGTGACCTTGGCTTTGAGCACCTGCTGGGGCTCCCAGAGTCCTCCAATCACAGCTCTAGAGATGTATCCCCGTTGGCTTCACAGGACTGACCAAGCCTTTGGCAGGGTCATCTGTTTGGATTCCCAGGTGCTGCCCTACGCGTCATGGCTTCGTCTTGGCCCATCATGGCGCTAACCCCCCCACACACACTTCTTTTTCTTCTTCTTTTTTTAAATATTCTTTCTTTATATGCATATGTATTAGAGGGAAAATTAAAAAGCTTATTGAAAAGTACCTGTGGAATGGCACACAGATGAACTGAGCGAGAACAGCATCTCCAGTTCTTTCAACCAACCGCCTAGCTTCCTAAAGTTCTTCTCAGTTATTTCAATTTCTTGTTTTAAGTGATCTTTGTTCAGAAGCCAAAAACGTGAAACTTACAAAAGTTTCTATGCAGTAATGTAAAGTTCCTACATGGCAAAATAATAAACAGGAATGATAAAATGCCGAGAAATATTTGGAAGATACCTGACAAAGTTTTCATTTACCTATTATATGCAGAGTTCAAAATCAAAATTGAAAATAAGAAAAAGAAGCTGGAAAGACCAATAGAATACAAAGATGAAGTAAGCTTACTGAACTAAGAAACACATATTACACAGAGAAAGGAAAAAGAAGCACAACTTTCAAAAAACAGAGGGAAAATGGTGAACCTAACTAGTAATAAAAGAAATGCACACCAAAACAATAATGGAAAATGATTTATTACCGTGCGAATAGCCAAAAGTTCAATGAGAAAGTTGAAAAGTATCAATTTTTCCTCCAACTTGAGGATGAGGGATTGAGATATTAATGCTCATAGATTGCTCTGAAAGCATAAATTATACAAGTTTCTGAATGACAGTTTGACTGCATCTAATAAACTTACAAATGTGTGGAGCCATTTAGCAAAACCCTGTTTAGTATTTACATTACAGAAACATTTATGCAAAATTATATAAATATTCAGTACAGTTCAGTCACTCAGTCGTGTCTGACTTTTTACAACCGCATGAATCACAGCATGCCAGGCCTCCCTGTCCATCACCAACTCCCGGCGTTCACTCAAACCCACCTCCATCGAGTCAGTGATGCCACCCAGCCATCTCATTCTCTGTAGTCCCCGTCTCCTCCTACCCCCAATCCTTCCCATCATCAGAGTCTTTTCCAGTGAGTCAACTCATCGCATGAGGTGGCCAAAGTTTTGCAGTTTCAGCTTTAGCATCAGTCCTTCCAATGAATACCCAGGACTGATCTCCTGTAGAATGGACTGGTTGGATCTCCTTGCAGTACAAGGGACTCTCAAGAGTCTTCTCCAACACCACAGTTCAAAAGCATCAATTCTTCGGCGATCAGCTTTCTTCACAGTCCAACTCTCACATCCATACATGACCACGGGAAAAACCATAGCCTTGACTAGACGGACCTTGGATAGCAAAGTAATGTCTCTGCTTTTTAATATGGTATCTAGTTAGTCATAACTTTCCTTCCAAGGAGTAAGCATCTTTTAATTTCATGGCTGCAATCAGCATCCACAGTGATTTTGGAGTCCAGAAAATTAAAGTCTGACACTGTTTCAACTGTTTCCCCATCTGTTTCCCCTGTTATTAATATCATAGCTGGAATTTTAAAACACTTTGAGCCTATATGAAACAAGCTAGTTGCACAGTTGCATTACTGTTGAAGTTATGACAGCCAGTTGTCACAAAGTCTCTAGTTTGCTATGAAATACCTAAATCCTCCATCCTAAAGGACATCAGTGCTAAGTGTTCATTGGAAGGACTGATGTTGAAGCTGAAACTCCAATCTTTTGGCCATCTGATGTGAAGAGCTGACTCACTGGAAAAGACCCTATTGCCGGGAAAGATTGAGGGCAGGAGGAGAAGGGGACGACAGAGGATGAGATGGTTGGATGGTGTCACAGTCACGATGGATATGAGTTTGAGTAGACTCTGGGAGTTGGTGATGGATAGGGAGGCCTGGCGTGCTGCAGTCCATGGGGTGGCAGAGAGTCGGACATGACTGAGCAACTGAACTGAACTGAAGAATGAAAATGAGGAGAATAAACATAGCCATGTGGATCAAAAGAAAAACTCCAAGGTATCTGATACAAATGTATGACAGAGAAAAACCAAAGATTCTGAGGGTTTAAACTCAAAGAAAATCTAAACATAAAATCAAAACAATAAGAAAAACATTTCAAAATACACAATGCACTGCCTGTAGAAAGAGAGAGAAACGGAACAAAGGTAAATTATACAGAAGGGGTATGTCCTCTCTGATCTGTCTCAAAATCCCCAGGGAACCTCCTTCGCTGGCAAGATCGTTGCCTCAGAGCAACTGGCTCCAACATCATACCATGACTTGCCACAACAATGTGGCATTATATTATTAAAGTAAAAGATAAAAACTCAAGGGGAGGAACACGTCCCATTAGAAATTCGACTTCCACTCAATAGCAAGTCTATGTCTGACTCTCCCATCACTTTACTGTCCTAACAATGGAGCCAAGTGGATATCCCGTCCTAGAACTGACTTCCACAGTTTCTCCAAACGTGAGCGGCCGGAGATTCAAAGGCCAAATGAAGATTCAGCGGGACGCGATGATTCCACAGCACTGTCAGCAGAGACAGAGACAGACGGAGGGAAGTACACAATCTAAGGGTTTTAATGTCTCTAAGAGACAGAACACGATCACAGCCACACATACCCAAAAAAACTCAGAATTTTCCACTTGCATCTGTTGTAGATTGCAAATGACTGTCCTTTAAAAAAGAAAAAAAATAATCTTGTCACCATAAAACAAGCACTGTAATTCTCAGGTTGTAAGATTTGGCTAGTTTCTAAATGTACAAGAATAATTGCTTATTTTTATCACATTGCCACCACACAATTCATACACCCACTGTGGATGTGATCTGAAGTTTTTGCTGGCACGAGCTGAGTGGTGACATATTTCTTCACTTCTGAGTATGTTCCCGCCCGGTTCTGCAACGCTCACAGCGTCTGGGCTCACCCACACTTTCCAAAGCCAGGGTTATTTTAAGACAACACTTTTGGTGTCTTAGGATAGCTCACTTCCTTATCTGCTCACCTGTGCAGTGGCTTTGCCTTTCCTTCTTGAATCACAGCGTAAAAAGCGACCAACTATACAGACAGTGAGCAGCAGAAAGTGGCAGAGACATGGGGCCACCCCCTCATGAGAGCAATCCTGTAAGAGATGCCCCGGCAAGACGGAAGTCGCTCCGACCCCAGGACGCTCCTCCCTGAGCCCCAGAATCAAGGACAGCAGATGTCACTGCCTGAATGAAGCGAAGGGCTTTGTGGACAATGCCAACAGGGGTACCTAATCACTCGCTTTTGAGTCAGTTAAAGGGGAGATTATCTTAGAGGTTCTGATCCTCTCAGCCGGTTCTCCCTCACAAGCAGAGCTTTTTCGCTGACGGTTTAGCAGAAGGGGTAAGTCGGAGATACCCCAGGCATACGAAGGACAAATGTGAATCAGCTGACTTGAGATGGATGGACCTAGAGCCCGACACACGGAGTGAAGTAAGTCAGAAAGACATATAGTTAAACATATGTTTAACACATATACGTGGAATCCAGAAAGATGGTGCAGAACAAGACTGTAGATGCAGGAGTAGAGAACAGACATGTGGACACAACTGGGTAAGGAGAGGGTGGCGTGAACTGAGACAGTTGCACTGACAAACACGACCACGTGTAATCGAGACAGCTAGTGGGAAACCGCTGATTAGAATAGGGAGCTCAGCCTGGTGCTCGGAGATGACAAAGAAGGGTGGTATGGCTGGAAGACAGGGAGGTTCAAGAAAGAGGTGATAACTCTGTGTATGTGTGTGTGTGTATTATAACATTATAATGCTATAATATTATGTAACGTGTTAAATTATAACATTGTTATACACATGAAATGTTTTATAAGATAAATACATGGAATGTTATAAAATTCCCGCTGTGATATGAGTTACAGCCCTATATATAACTATACACACACACATATATAGTAATGGCTGACTTACACTGCTGTATGACAGAAAGCATCAATTCTTTGGTGCTCAGCTTTCTTTATAATCTATAGAATGGATGCTTCTGAATTGTGGGGTTGGGGAAGACTCTTGAGAGTCCCTTGAGTGGCAAGGAAATCCAAGTAGTACATCCTAAAGGAAATCAGTCCTGAATATTCATTGGAAGGACTGATGCTGAAGCTGAAACTCTGATCCTTTGGCCACCTGATGCAAAGAACTGACTCACTGGAAAAGACTCTGATGATGGGAAAAATTGAAGGCAGGAGGACAAGGGGATGACAGAGGATGAGATGGTTGGATGGCATCTCCGATTCAATGGACATGGGTTTGGGTGAACTCCTGGAGTTGGTGATGGACAGTGAGGCCTGGCATGCTGCGGTTCATGGGGTCGCAAAGAGTCGGACATGACTGAATGACTGAACTGAACCGAATGGCAGAAAGCAATACAACACTGTGAAACAATTATCTTGTGATTTAAAAATAATTAAATTTAAAAATAATTTTTAAAAAGTGTGTCAGTGCATTCTTTCTTACTTGGAAGACAAGAAACCACATGCAGGGACAGGTGAGAGGTGTCCAGGAATAGAGTATGGCCACCACCCGACATCTAGCAATAAAGCAAAAACCTGCACTGACAAGCAGCAAGCTTCTCCACCATGGGAAGGAGTCTGGATCTGGATCTGGGGTCTTCTCCACAGAGCCCACAGTCAGGAGCCTACTCTAAAGGGCACTGTGTGACTTTGGTCTTCCAAGACACTTAGCAAGAATTCTGCAATGCCTTGCTGCGTTCTTGACCTACAAGAACTGTGAGCTAATAAGCAGATTGTGTCTGAAGTCATCCACACCTTTGGTCAGTTGTTACACAGTGGTAGAAAAGTAATACCAATGTCTTCCTTGAGAACTTCTGACTCTTCTGGGTATAAGATAAGCTACAAGGATGCAGTGGACAACACAAGGTATATAATCAATATTTAATAACTTTATAAGGAGTATAACCCATCAAAATATTGCATTAACTTATTGTACACTTGAAACTAATATACTATTTTTTAAACTTTTCTATTTTTTACTGGTGTATAGCTGATAAACAATGTTGTGATAGTTTCAGGGGGACAGCAAAGGGACTCAGCCATACATGCACATATATCCATTCTCCCCAAACTCCCCTCCCATCCAGGCTGCCACATGACATTGAGCAGAGTTCCCTGCACTGTACAGCAGGTCTTTGTTGGTTCTTCACATTAAATACAGCAGTGTGTCCATGTCCATCCCAGACTCCCTGACTATCCCTTTCTCCATCCTTCCCCGCTGAGAACCATAAGGTTATTACAGAGTTCCCTGTGCTGTCCAGCAGGTCCTTGTTGGTTCTCCATGTTGAACATAGCAGTGTCTACATGCCTACCTCAAGCTCCCTAACTTTCTCTTCCCCTCACTCTTCTGCCCTCAAGTTCTGTGAGTCTGTTTCTGTTTTGTAAATAGGTAGCATTTCTTTTTTTTTTTTTTTTATGTAGCTAATTTATTTTTTATTGGAGGCAAATTATTTTACAATATTATATTGGTTGGTTTTGTCATACATTGATATGAATTTGCCCCGGGTTTACATAAGTTCCCCCTCCTGAACCCCCCTCCCACCTCCCTCCTCCCTTTATCCTCCCTCTGGGTCATCCCCGCATGCCAGCCCCGAGCATCCTATAACATGCATTGACCCTGAACTAGTGATTCGTTTCACATATGACAACATACGTGTTTCAATACAGACAAGCAAAAGCTGAGAGAATTCAGCATTACCAAACCAGCTCTCCAACAAATGGTATAGGTAGCATTTCTTATGCACCCTTATTTTCTCTGCAGTTCTGTTTACAATAGTCCAGACATGGAAACAATGTAAATGTGCACTGACAGAGGAATGCATAAAGAAGATACTGTGTGTGTCTGTGTGTGTGTGTGTACACACAATTACGTAGAATGAAATAATATCATTTTTGTAGCAACATGGATGGACCTACTTACTGATCATCATACTGAGTAAAGTAAATCAGACTAATATAATATTGTAAAGTTGACTATACTTCAATGAGAGCAACATAAAATAAAATGCACCCAAACCTTGGGACTGGCTATTTTGAGATGACCATGGGCTATAAAGGACTTCCCTAGTGGTCCAGCTGCTAAAGAATCTGCCTGCAATGCAGCAGACCCCAGTTCAATTCCTGGGTCGGGAAGATCCCCTGGAGAAGGGATAGGATACCCATTCCAGTATTCTTGGCCTTCCCTGGTGGCTCAGCTGGTAAAGAATCCACCTGCAATGAGGGAAGACCTGGATTTGATCCCTGGGTTGGGAAGATCCCCTGGAGAAGGGAAAGGCTACCCACTCTAGTATTCTGGCCTGGAGAATTCCATGGACTGTATAGTTCACGGGATCACAAAGAGTTTGACACAACTGAGGGACTTGCACTTTCATACGATACAAACAGGCAATAAAGGTCCATCTGGGGTTAGTCTTGTCTCCTTTCTCCTGCAGTGTACAAGTCACACTGCTTATACCATCTACAAGTTTCTTAAATACATCCTTCCTGGATTCTCAGCTGGGTGACTTTCATCTACGTTTTGGCAAGAACCTCCTCCTTCTCTCATCTCATCTCCAGCCTCTGGTCTGAGCTCCCTCTGACCGTCCACCACCAGATTCATCCTTGCAAAACAGAGCTGGGACTGACCTGCCTATGCTGCTTCTTTAAAAATATAAAATAAGGAATCATCATGGGGTGCTTCCCTGGTGGCTCAATTGTAAAGACTCCACCTGCCAACACTGGAGACACAAGTTAGATCCCCAGTCCGGGAAGATTCCACTTGCCTCAGAACAACTATGTCCATGTACCACAAGTACTGAGCCTGAGTACTAGAGCCCAGGAATCACAACCACTGAGCCCACTTGTCACAACTAGTGAAGTTCGTGTGCCCTAGAGACTGTGCTCTGCAATGAGAAGCCTGCAAACCATAAACAGAGAACAATTTCTGCTCGCCCCAACTGGAGAAGAGTCTGTAGCAGCAAAGACCCAGCACAGCCAAGAAATAAATAAAATCAGCTTTACAAAAAGAATCATCATTACCTCCTTTGTTAAGCATGCAACTCTCCTGCTGGAAGTCAAGTTCTCCAGGACCCATCTCCAATCTTCCTCTCAGTCATTAATTTTTGTGACATCACACAGTATTGACTCCAATCAAACCAGCGCCTTGGACTGATGAGTTCCTGTCCGTGTAGTTTCGTGATGTTCTGCCTCCACCCAACAGCACCAGAAACATGCTGTTTCTGCTGCACGTGCTAATGTGTGCCTTGATACAGGGGTGGTGCTGGTACACCCGCCTCAGTTCAGTTCAGTCGCTCAATTGTGTCCGACTCTTTGCGACCCCGTGGACTGCAGCACACCAAGCCTTCCCTTCCATCACCATCTCCCAGAGCTTGCTCAAACTCATGTCCATTGGGTTGGTGATGCCACCCAGCCATCTCATCCTGGAAGGCCTGTTCATATCAGAAACTGAGCAGTCCAACCTACCTTCCACAATGTATGTTTCATACTCTGAAGATGATCAGACTCGGAGAACAAGAAGATGGGGAAACGGAGCTGGATAACAGAGCTGCCCGTGAGGGAAAGCTCATGGTTTCTCAGCCTGCCTTCCACGTTCCTGCACGAAAGCAATCAAGGAAAACCCCCAGGGCTCTTCTCTTTATAAGCAGAAAGGCTACCTGGAGAAGAGGAGGCTCTAGGGTGAGTCCTGATGTCCCCTTGTACAGGACACTTGCTGTACCATTCGGGGGCTCTGTGACATGGAACGGAATCATCAGAGGTGCAGTCCAACACAACCTTAGCGGTCACAAAGCCTGCTCATCTGTACTGTATGCCTGGACACTTTCACTAAATATATGGAAGCGGAACTGCAAAACTGCAGTGACAGGAACTCACACCAACTGCCTGGTAAATTAAACACTGATTTCAAACGCTTTTTGAGCAAAGAGAAGGGGTTTAGTGGTTTAGAAGTGGTTTAGGTCAATGTAGCAAAGCCACTACAATATTGTAAGGTAATTAGCCGCCAAATAAAATAAATATATTTTTTAAAAAGTGGTTTAGCGAAGAGAATGGAAAACACACACCTACTTGACACCCAACAGTATTCTAGTCATTCCACATCTGTTAGCAAAGATTAAATTTATGTGTAAAGGAAAATAATGAAAGAGCCAGAAAGAATACTTGAAGATTAAAATTAGAAGGATGGGAATAGTTCATCAGAACAATGGAAGACAAAATAGGGGAACACCTAGAATATAAAACTAAAAGATAATGTGTATATATAATTTGAGATAAAAGAATAAAAGCAATTTAGTTGTCCAATCAAGTGCTTTATTTTCCTTTTTTCTAAAAACATGAGTAATACACTTTTCAGAAAGAGAAAATAGAAGGGAATATGTTACTTTTACAAATATAAAGCTGGAAACATGGTTTTAGGTCCAAGGTAAGAGGAATGAGCGAGAACACAAGGCCTCCTGTAATTCTAGACTCTCATCGAGTAAGTCAATCACAAATGCTGGGACATGCAGTCCATGTAGATTATTAACCAAGGAGTGCGATTTAAAGTTCAAAAGTTAAACAGTAAAATCCACAGTTGTCATATAGAAACTGATTAGCAAGTGTCTACAGAATACTGTAGTAGAAGCAGTGACTCCCCCTCTTTCGGGATGACCATGCTCCGATCCCAGAAACCTGTGCAGATGGTACCATACAGCGACTCTGAAGATGGGAAGAAATTAAGGATCCTTGGACAGAAAATTATCCTGGCTTATCTGGTGGGCCCAATGGAATCCCAAGGACCCTTATGAGAGGGATGCAGGATGGTCAAAGGTGGGAAAGTGATGTGAGGTAAGAAGCAGAGATTAAACAATGTGCTTCAAAGGTGGAGACAGGGGCTGTAAGCCCTGCAATAGGGGTGTCCTTTAGAAACCAGAAAAGGCAAAGCACTGGATCCTCCCCCAGGAGCCTCTGGAAAGAATGCTATCCAGTCCCCTGCAAATACCTGGATTTTAGCCCAAGGAGACCCACTGCAAACTTCTGACCTCTAGACCTGAAAGATGATAACTGTGGGCTGTGGTAAGTTACTAAATGTGTTTTTATTTGCTCAAGCAGCAATAGGGAACTAATCCTGGTATGAGAATGAGCTAATACATGAGTAAATAAATGGATGGATGGATAAATAAATGTACAGTTAAATTTGTACAGTGTACACATTTATAGATACATCTATCAGTAAAATTTAGATACATCTATCAATAAAATCTACAGATAGATCTATCAATAAAACTTAGAGATAGATCTGTCGATAAAACAGATACATCTAACAATGAAACTTACAGACACATCTATCAATAAAACTTATAGATACATTGATAAAACAGATATATTATCAATAGAACTTATAGATACATCTACCAATAGAACATACAGATACATCTATCAATAAAACTTAGATATATCTATCAATATAGCCTATAATACATCTGTCAATAGAACTGATAGATACATCTATCAATAAAGCTGATAGATACATCAATAAAACTAATAGATAAATCTATCCATAGAACTTATAGATATATCTATCAATAGAAATTACAGATGCATCAATAAAACTTACAGATACATCTATCATTAGAACTTACAGATACATCTATCAACTGAACTTATGGATACATCTATCAATAAAACTCACAGGTACATCTATTAAAAAATCTTATAACTACATCTATCAATAATACATAGATACATCTAGCAATAAAACTTATAGATACATCTATAAAAAAATCTTACAGATACATCTATCAATAAAACTTACAGATACATTATCAAAAAAATCTTATAGATATAACTATCGATAAAACTTAGATATATCTACCAGTAGAACTTACAGATATATCTATCAATAAAACTTACAGATACATCTATCAAAAAATCTTATAGATACATCTATCAATAGAATTAATAGATACATCAATAAAACTCACAGATAGATCTATCAATAAAGCTTACAGACACATCTATCAAAATATCTTATAGACACATCTATCAAAAAATCTTATAGACACATGTATCAGAAAATCTTTTAGACACATCTATCAATAAAATTCATAGATTACCAATAAAACTTACAGATATAAATTGATAAATAACTATACAAATAAATTTGCATGAGGTGCCTCCATAAGCCTGAAGGAGTACCACCAAGGCCCTGGGGATGCTGTGACTATGTGCTGTATACATCTATCGTTTCTGGACACACTATCAGGTTCAGCTGATACTGTATTTCCTAGCTGTCTTCATCAACATGTGTTCTTATTTCATCATCCCTGCATATATTCATTTAAATAAGCAGAAGGCAACAGAGAGATGTCCCCCTCAGCATTTGCTTTAACACACGTGATTAAATTTTTTCTGACTTCTGAGTATTCCTATGTTCCTGGCTTGGTACAAAGCAGTAGTATGGTTTCTTAATATTACACAAATTTCCCATCATCACAGCCCCAGATCACATGCCAGCCACTTAACAAGCAACAAGAAGCAGCCAGCTGGCATCCTTAGCTGAAAGTGAATGCCAAGCTTTTTCATGAGACTGCAACCCCATTTTGTTAATTTAACTTGCGGGTGGCCTCAAACTTTGCTTTTTAGACCACGACTGCAGGTTCCACTTCTCAAGGAATATCTTCATTTAGAGGCTTCTAAACTATGCTGGAAGGAAAGTTATGACCAACCTTGATAGTATATTAAAAAGCAGAGACATTACTTTGCCAACCAAGGTCCATCTAGTCAAGGCTATGGTTTTTCCTGTGGTCATGTATGGATGTGAGAGTTGGACTGTAAAGAAAGCTGATCACCAAAGAAGTGATGCTTTTGAACTGTGGTGTTGGAGAAGACTCTTGAGAGTCCCTTATACTGCAAGGAGATCCAACCAGTCCATTCTAAAGGAGATCAATCCTGGATGTTCACTGGAAGGACTGATGCTAAAGCTGAAACTGCAATACTTTGGCCACCTCATGCGACGAGTTGACTCACTGGAAAAGACTCTGATGCTGGGAAAGGTTGGGGGCGGGAGGAGAAGAGGACGACGGAGAATGAGATGGCTGGATGGCATCACCGACTCTGTGGACTTGAGTTTGAGTGAACTCCGGGAGTTGGTGATGGACAGGGAGGCCTGGCATGCTGTGATTCATGGGGTCGTGGAGAGTCGGACAAGACTGAGCGACTGAACTGAACTGAAACTATGCTGGGGACTTCTCTGGTGGTCCAGTGGTTAAAAATCTGCCAGCCAATGCAGGACACGTGGGCTCCACCCCCAACGCAGGAAGATCCCACGTGCTGCAGAGCAACTAAGCTCATGCACAGCAGCTACTGAGCCTGTGTTCTGGAGCCTGGGAGCCACAACTACTGAGCCTGCCCTCTGGAGCCCTTGTTCCACAGTGAGAGAAGCCACCACAATGAGAAACCCACTCACGACCATGAGAGAAAGCTTACATGCACAGCCATAAGTAAATAAACATTATTTTTTTTAAATACTTGAAAAATAAAGTAAAATATGTTGCAAAAAAAATTCATATATTTGAAGCTGGGTCTTACTCATCTCAAAGGAAGTGAAAGAGACACAGAGACAAGGATAGAAGCTCAGTTCTATTTCTAACTCCAGGCAGGAGTTTGCACTCTGGGTGCATATTCACATCAACTGTGGGGGCCTCAGAAAGTGGAGAGCCATCTTCCACAACCCTCCACCCCCCTGCACTGGGTGAGAATCTATAGGCATGGTGCCCCACCAACAACATTTGAACAAACAACTCAGGCTAAAGGAAAAATGACTTCAAGAGGATACAGTAATGAGCCCCTACATGTGGTACGATGTATTGTCCAATGAATACGGAGATTTTATGACCATGTTTTATCACAACTGTAACACTAGCAGTGACTAATGCCTCATTCTTCCTTTCTGCTGAAAGCTGTCCCTAATATACCAACACCCCACATGCTCAATAAATGTTCTCAGATATAACTAAATCTGACTCTAAAGTTACTCTTGAAATTGATTCATAATCATAGAATAGGGATACTGGGCCTATTTATGAACTGTAAGACTGGACTTTCCTAAGAATCTGTTCAGTTCAGTCGCTCAGTCCTGTCCAACTCTGTGACCCCATGGACTGCAGCAAGCGAGGCTTCCCTGTCAATCACCAGCTCCCAGAACTTGCTCGAACTCATGTCTATTGAGTGGGTGATGCCACCCAACCATCTCCTCCTGTGACGTCCCCTTCTCTTCCTGCCTTCAATCTTTCCCAGCATCAGGGTCTTTTCCAATGAGTCAGCTCTTTGCATCAGGTGGCCAAAGGATTGGAGCTTCAGCTCCAAGAAGCTTCCTAACTTTCCGAAGAATAGTCAGGCTGAAATCAGGCACACGAATTAAAGCTGTTAAAGCTAAACTGTGTTGCAATGGTTTTAAAATACTTTTCATTCCAGGCTCCCCTGGTGGCTCAGTGGTAAGGAATCCACTGGCCAGTGTAGGTGATGCAGGTTCAATCCCTGACCCTGGAAGACCCCCCACACCATGGAGTCACCAAGTCCAACCCTCAAAAGTACTGAGCCTGTGCTATAAGGCCCAGGGACCACAACCACTGAAGCCTGAGCTCCCTAGAGCCACTCTCTGGTCAGCAACAGAAGCCACTGCAATGAGAAGCCCCTGCTCACCCCATCTAGAGAAAGACCCACATAGCAATAAAGACACAACACTTCCAAAGACAAATAAATATTTTAAAAAAGAATTCATGTATTAAAATATATATATATATATATATATATATATATATATATATATATTTCATTCCATTTAAAGATTTATGAAACTGAATTGCTTTCTGAAAGCACTTTTCCAAACGACTGGCCCTTCTTCTGAATAGATATAATCAAAAAGGTCACACAAGAAAGTATTGAGTTTTGGAACATCTTATGGAAAAACCCAAGTTAACTTTAAAGCCAAGCCAACAAATTTAAAAATATGTTTCTATTGTTCAGTCACTAAGTCATGTCTGACTCTGCGATCACATGGACAGCAGCATGCCAAAGTACAGAACTGTGTAAAAATAGAGCTCATTATAATTCTCCCCCAATTTTATTTTTTCCCTCTAGTTTTTTTTTTTTTTTTTTTTTTTACCATATCCGTCCAAAGATCTAATTATGTTCTGAACTTTGGAATATATTTTCTCCATGGTAAATTCACCTTAAGTGCTGAATCATGTGGAAGTTCCAGCAGGTGTTGCTTATTTAATTGGGTGATTTCTCCCAGTTCTCTTTCATCTTTCTCATCTTTGGAACAATTTCAAATTATCCATATTTTCAGACATCTGATAAGCTCCTGATCCTAGTGGTCCAGGTGCAGTCTAATAAAGTAAGCACATCACATCACCTAAAAATATCAGAGGAGCCACTTGCCTTTCCAGCTTTCTGTCTACTTTCTGCACTGCATCTTCCACACTGGAAAGGATTCCTGAAAAGTTACTCTGTGAAATAATGCCATTTGCTGCAACACGGATGGACCTAGAGGTTGTCATACTGAGTGTACTCAGTCAGACAGAGAAGGAGAAATATCAAATGACATTCCCTATACATGGAATCTAAAAAGGAATGATACAAATGAATGCATGTACAAAACACAAAGATATTCACACACTGAAAGAATGAAGTAACAGTTGCTGGGGAAAGGGATTCTTAGGGAGTTTGGGATGGACATGCACACACTGCTGCATTTAACATGGAGAACCCACAAGGACCTACCAGATAGCACCGGGAACTCTGCTCAATACTCTGTAAAACCTTTATGGTTACCAGGGGAAAGGATGGGGGAAGGGATTCCTAGGGAGTTTGGGATGGACATGGACACACTGCTGTATTTAAGGAGAACCAGAAAGGACCTGTTGGACAGCAGAGGGAACTCTGCTCAATACTCTGTAATAAGCTTATGGTTCCCAGGGGGAAGGTTGGGGGGAGGGATAGTCAGGGAGTTTGGGATGGACATGGACACAATGCTGTGTTTAACATGGAGAACAAACAAGGAGTTATTGTATACCAAAAAAAAAAAAAGAAAGAAAGAAAGAAAAGTTACTCTGTAATACTTAAACATTTATGAGTGAGTGAGAGGCGGAGTGGCAATGTGCCCTGTGTGCATTCTCTTATCTAAGGATCACTGGAGGAGATTCTTCTGAAGTTGACTAGCCAATCTTAATAGCATTCAGCTTCCATGCCTGAGATCGTGGTACTGACCAAGGACAGACTGGAGTGCATTGAGAACACATGGTTCAGCAACGCTGTTCATGACATTCAAGTTACAAACCTTCCTCTGAGATTTCCATGGCATCCTTTTTCTCCGCACACAGTTTTCATTTCCACGTAACTCTTTAAAGAGTTGACACTAATGTGTATCCATCCAAAAGGGATTGTTAAAAAGGAAAAAAAAAAAAAGCACTTTCTCAGCAGAAATGTCTTGACCAGAATATGTCTTCTCAATGGAAGTTAAGATCATAAATATTTTTGTACACATTTAGGTAGAAGGGGAAGATATGTAATTATGCATTTGATTGCTGACCTGATTTTCTGTGTTAGCTGACGACAAAAAAGAAAAGTTTCTGTATTTTTGTAAAACAAAATGACTCCATGAAGAGGACACAGGGCATTAAATATATTAAAATACAAACTATTCTCAGTTTGGACCATGAAAAGGATTACAAGTTACACTTAATTATTTTAAGAGTAAAATCAGTAACTATGTGTTATACTGTGTATGTGCTGTGGTTAGTCTCTCAGTCGTGTCTGACTCTTTGTGACCACATGGACTGTAGCCTGCAGGGTTCCTCTGTCCATGGGGATTCTCCAGGCAAGAATACTGGATGGGTTTCATGTCCTTCTCCAGGGGATCTTCCCAACCCAGGGATCTAATCCACATCTCCCATACTGCAGGTAGATTCTTTATCATCTGAGCCATCAGGGAAACCCTATACTGTGTGTATATATATATTCTTCAGTTAAATTTATGAATTGTCTTATAATCCCACAGAAAAAATCTATCAAGTAACAACAACAATAGAAAATAATTACAATGCTTGGCATTATATTTATAAGACACTGATTCAACTAGCAGTTAATGTGGAAGTCATTTTTCCACTGCTCCCAGCAAGCAAAATAACTATGAATATACAGTTCAATAAACAAGTCCTTTTGTGAAAATTTACATGTATATAAAAGACAGGACAGAACTTCATCTATGTATTAACAGATACAACTACTTTGGCCACCTGATGCAAAGAGCTGATTCATTGGAAAAGACCCTGATGCTGGGAAAGATTGAAGGCAGGAGGAGAAGGGGATGACAGAGGATGAGATGGTTGGATGGCATCACCAATGTGATGGACATGAGTTTGAGTAAACTCCAGAAGTTTGTGATGGACAGGGAGGCCTGGCATGCTGCAGTCCATGGGGTCGCCAAGAGTCGGACACGACTGAGTGACTGAAAAGAACTGAAAGGTGGAGAAGGCATCGGTGATTTTCCATGGATGAAGAGACAGAGCACAGAGGATTTTTCAGAAAGAGGAACTACCCTGTGAGCTTTTATAATAATGGATACGTGATTAGACATTTTTCCAAGTCCACTGAATAGACAACTTGAAGAGTGAACCCTACCTTAAACAATAGACGTCGAGTGATTATGATGTGTCATAATGAGAGTTCATCTTTGATTTTATAAAAATGCACCGTTTTTTATTAAAAAAATATAGTACCATTCCGTGATGTCGATAATGGGAGAAGTCATATACATATCAAGGCAGGAAATACATGGGAAACCTCTGCACCGCCCTGTTGATTTTTATGTAAACCTAACACTCTGAATAAAAAATAGCATCAAAAAAAAAAAAGAAACACCAGGTCACAATCCCCACTCATCCTTCCACCACAGGGATTGTCAGGGCCGGTATTCCAGAGTGTGGAGATGACTGGAGGTCTTCTCCTGGTGGGAGTGAACTGGCTGTGGCTACACTGAGTGTTCTAACAGTAACTGCTTCTAGCCGTAGTCCTCTATATTCTTGTTATTTCATTTCTGAATATTCAGTGTACTTTGCTACTTTTTAAAATCACTGTCTTAGCGCCATGGAGAATTAAGGAAAATGTGTGTGTCCCTGTTAGGAGAGAAACCATGGGGTCCCAAAGAGACGGACACGACTGAATGAACTGAACTGAGGACAGAAGCTGGTTGTGCAGAGTGATGCTCAGGAGAAACCGGTTATAGTGAGTGCAAGTGACCTGCCAGACTCCAACAGCCAGCTACATGATCAGGAGAACTGCTGCATATAATAGAGGAAAGTGCAACAGCTCTGCGGGAGGGAAATCCGAAGGAAGAATGGCTTTCTGGCAGCTTATGGAATGCGGCTTCAAAGTTTTCGTAATTTGGCTATTAAAGAAAATATGGACTGAAAAAAAAAACAAAAAACACCAGGGAGGATGATTCTGAGTTTAAGCAGCGTACAGTCACAGGTGGATACATCAGCATCAGCCACTGCTCTGAGAATAAGCGAAACTGGCTTCTTCACAAAACTGAGCTGTGGCTCTTGAAATGGCCATCGCAAACAGTGGATCTCAGATTTCAGGGATGGATACAGCACAGTGTCTCCTCATCGTCACAGCGGCTCCAACTTTTTCCAAATACGGAGTGAGAATCGCTAAACATCTCTTCAGATTCTGTTTCTTTTCTTTTTTTTAAAATTTAATGAATACTTATTAAACATTGATTCGGGGTAATTACTATGCCAGTAGTTAATTGGTTAATTGGAAAACTCTACAAAAGTAATGGTCTAAAAAAACAGAAAATAAGAACTAAACTAAAAATGTATACAACATTCATTCTCCCATATCTTAATGTATGTAGGTTTTTTTTGTTTGTTTTTTGAATGTATGTCTCTTCAATCCTAAAAAAACCAACCCTGAATATTCATTGGAAAGGCTAATGCTGAAGCTACTTTGGCCACCTCAGGCAACGAACTAACTCACTGGAAAAAACCCTGATGCTGGGAAAGATTGAAGGCAGGAGGAGAAGGAGACAACAGAAGATGAGATGGTCAGATGGAATCACTGACTCAATGGACATGAATCTGAGCACACTCTGAGAGATAGGGAAGGACAGGGAGGCCTGGTGTTCTGCAGTCCACCGGGTCACAAAGAGTCAGACCCAACAAGTAAGGAACTGAATGACATCTCTTAGCTTGAGCTTAGTATCTTTTCCATAAGCCACACCTCTAATTACTTGCTTCTTCTTCAAAGACACTGGTAAAGGAATTTAAACCCAGATTTCTGAGAGAGATTACAGTATCTATGGACTTTTGAATGTCCATGCTTTTCTTTTTCCTAGATTGCAGTATGTCTACGATCAATATCATATGCTTACTTCCTATGTTTCAAGAAATGATGTGTTACCAGGGGACTCTAATGGGCCTCTGAAGACTGAAAAGTAGTCATTAAAATATTATCCAGTGTCAATCCATCAACAGGACAGATATTCTCCTTCTGGATTACTTTTTTCTTTCCTTATATGATACCTACGAGATTAAGAAGGATAAAATCAGAGACAATTAGAGACATCGAAATCAGAGCAAAGTTAATGTGTAGTTTGTGGCTCAATACAAAAGCCAGACATTTTACAAAGGAACGGACCAGGGGATTACAGGAAAGGAAAATGCCACAAAACTTTAGGAAAGCAGTATTTCAAGACTCACACATTAACAACGCACTTGCCATAGTGTGCCACTGGACAGAGTGTTTTATTGATAAACTGCCCTAATAGTTGTGCTCAATATGAGTGTCTACAATCACTGTAATAAGAAGAAAGTGAACCTTGTTGGGCTATGTGAAACGCTGAGAATCACACTACTGGAGGGAGGACGTGGAACTAAGTGTGAGGCATTTCCTTACGTATCCGCTCTCATGTCTTATATCACGTTTTACTCAAGCTCTTGAAATGGTAATGCCAGTAACCTCCCACCTAAACCTTTATTGAAAAGAAACTGTTAACAAATCAAAAATCGAGTGCATGAAAATATTCATAACAGTAAAAACTGTGAGGTACCCACAGAAACAAGTAAAATTTGGTATATTTATCAAAAGACAAGAGTTAACTTATAATTCTGAAATGCATTTGGTGTTATAGAAAATAACACTGATAAACTAGTAAATGAAAAAAAGCAGATTAAAACATTTTATGAAAACTACAATTTCAAATACCAGACCACCTTACCTGCTTCCTGAGAAATCTGAAATCAGGTTAAGAAGAAAAAGTTAGATCTGGACATGGAACAACAGACTGGTTCCATATTGGAAAAAGAGTACATCAAGGCTGTATATTGTCACCTTGCTTATTTAACTTATATGCAGAGTACATCATGAGAAATGCTGGGCTGGAAGAGGCACAAGATGGAATCAAGATCACCGGGAGAAATATCAATAACCTCAGATATGCAGATGACACCTCCCTTGTGACAGAAAGTGAAGAAGAACTAAAGAGCCTCTTGATGAAAGTGAAAGAGGAGAATGAAAAAGTTGGCTTAAAGCTCAACAGTCAGAAAACGAAGATCATGGCATCCGGTCCCATCATGTCATGGAAAACAGATGGGGAAACAATAGAATCAGCAACAGACTATTTTCCTGGGTTCCAAAACCACTGCAGATGATGACTGCAGCCATGAACTTAAAAGATGGTTGCTTCTTGGAAGAAAAGCTATGACAAACCTAGAAAGCATATTAAAAAACAGAGACAATATTTTCCTGACAAAGTTCTGTCTAGTCAAGGTTATGGTTTTTCCAGTGGTCATGTATGGATGTGAGAGTTGGACTATAAAGAAAGCTGAGCACCGAGGAATTGATGCTTTTTAACTGTGGTGTTGGAGAAGACTCTTGAGAGTCCCTTGGACATCCTAAAGGAAATCAGCCCTGAATATTCATTGAAAAGATTGATGGTGAAGCTCCCATACTTTGGCCACCTGATGAGAAGAACTGACTCATTGGACAAGATCCTGATGCTGGGAAAGATTGAAGGCAGGAGGAGAAGGGGATGGCAGAGAAGGAGTTGGTTGGATGGCATCACTGACTTGATGGACATGAGTTTGAGCAAGCTCCAGGAGTTGGTGATGGTCAGGGAAGCCTGGCGTGCTGCAGTCTATGGGGTATCAAACAGTCGGACACAACTGAGCAACTGAACTGAATGATAATTTGTAATAATAGAAATATAACTTAAGAAACCTTTAAAAATCATTAGAACATGAATTTCAGCTCAGAATAAATTACATAGGTCTGTATAGATGTGTAAGAGGAAAGATAATTCATTTTTCTATCAATGGATTCTTGGAAAGTTTCCAATATGGGGTCTGGAAATCAAATATCCAAATTGAAAATCTACTGAACATGCATCCCTTAAGCTAACCCAAACAGACAATGGCCAAAAAAGCGGGATAGGACATTAAGGATGGAGATACAATCATGTGGAATGAACTTCTTAAAACTCCTTTCACTATGTTTAAACCTCTTTCTTGCCTGTATTTGTGCATTCAAACTCTTTGTAAGAGGGGTGGTCAGAAGCCAATGCCACTGTGCTCAATATTAACGAAGGATGCTAATCAATTTCAGAACATTCAAACCAAGCAATGACACCACATGGCAAGCTGAACTAACTGGTAAGCAGCCTTGTTGTCTTCTTAATACATTTTTACATTCTTCTCAGCTATGACATCTAATACAATTCCATGTAGCCATATATTACGCTTGATGATAAAGTCACAGCTTCTCAGGAGTATGACTTAAGTGATCATCATCAACACGGACCTATTTGAATAATTAGTGCTGGGAGCCAGCGAGGGAAATCCTACCTGTGCAAAGGTCAATTGGGGAAGAGGCCTGATGGGCAAAGACTAATCAGGACTCGAGGAACCCCCCTGGACTTACCCGAGCATCTACCCTAAAGAAAACCGGAGTCTGACTGCCTTACTATCTTACATCTCTTAACAAGTCCTCTAATACTTATGGGGGCTTCCCTCCAACCACCTTTCTCTGAAAACATTAATTCAGAGCTGTAGTTAAAAAGTTCTCCTCGGCTTAATAGGAGTGTTCCAATCCAAGCCCCTCTGATAGATTTCTAACTTGCCTGACAAGTTTGTCCGGGCTCTTACAACTACGAATGTGACTGTTTACAGCCTCCCAGCCATTCAAGGACAGAAAGCCTAATATTCTAAAATACAGGAATTTGTTGGAGAAGTTAAAATCATTAGAATAGTACTAAAAAAGATTTCATTGTTGAATCAATGCTTGCTGCAAAGTTTCCTCTATCTATTGTATCCTTGGAAATATATTAATCACATATAGAGAAAATAAGTAGTAGCCTTTGATTTAACCACATCAGATCTTAAGTTAATAAATTCCTTTCTTGTAGCTCACTGCACCCTTGCCTTATAGGAATGTAACTTTGTCATGTGTCTTTGGAAAATAGCGCCTAACTTTAGGAAAATCACCTTGAAAGAATATAAGCCTTTTTCTAGCTAACTAACCTTTGTTAGGAGAGAGGGCCATAAACTGTTAGCAGGCCACCTGGCCAGAAGATGATATAAACCACCTAAAACTTTTGTATATCACGAGACATACAAAAATAAGCCCTGATCCTGATAAGGGTCAAGACTGCTGACCCCACATGATTTTGGCGTGACTCTATACCTCCCTTTTTCTATTTTTTATGTGCACAACTTAGGGTATAAAAGTAGCACTGGAGAATAAAGTTTTGGGCCTTGCTCACTGAAGCTTGGTCTCACCATGTCATTTTTTCTCTTTCCGTCCTTTTCTCTATTCTCCTTTTTCTGGTTGAGATCCTTGGAGTGCTGGGCCCTCTGCGTTTACTTATCTGCCTGGGCTTCTAAGACCCACTTGAGGGGGTGCCCTGGTGGGGTGCCTAGGTGATTTGAGAGGGCGTCTGCAGCCTACATAAACAGAGCAAACCTCATGCTGGGGTTTTATTGATTTCCTGCATAAACCAGGGAATTATCAGCCCCATCTCTCTCTTTCTCTCTCTCTCTCGCTGATGCCAACGCTGTTCATCCCGAGGATACTCTGGGCCATATCGAGGCAGGTCCCTGATAAATTGCAGACGCTTTTTCTGGTCTTGGATAAAAGCTAAGTCTCACTAGTTTACACAGAGCCCAGTCTACCTGGCATCTACACCTCACGTCGAGTATTAGAAGGTTCTAAGTGAAAGTCGCTCAGCTGTGTCTGACTCTTTGCAACCCCATGGACCATATAGTCCATAGAATTCTCCAGGCCAGAATACTGGAGTGGGTAGACTTTTCCTTCTCCAAGGGGATCTTCCCAAACCAGGGATCGAACCCAGATCTCCCGCATTTAATGAAGATTCTTTACCAGCTGAGCCACAAGGGAGGCCCAGGGAGTTCTAAGGAATGGTCCAAAACAAGTATACTGACCAGACTTCTGGACTCTCATCAAATACTGAACTTGACACATTCTTCCAAGGAAGCCAAGAAGGAAAGTAATTTCGGAATTCTGGGTTTATGCGGTGGCCTAGACATAAATTTCTTTTAAAGGGATTGGATTTCATCTTGTCTCAAGAAACTAAAATAACAGGAAATAAATAAGACCAAGAAATTAATTTAAAAGTGGGTAAGTTACACATGTTTTACATAAGCCGTTAGAACAGCACAGTCTGATTTGTAAATGTCTCCAATTTTATTGGAAAAACAAACAGGTATTTTTATAGCTTCGAACTGTGGCAAATACGTCTGTGACAGCAAAGACCCTTAAGTCCAAACTCAGCCACCAGGGAAACCCTGAGCCACCAGGTAAGCCCCTAGATTTTTCTCATAATCATTTTTAGAGTCTATTTTCTTGATGTGGACTAGCCTATAAAGGATTTCTTTTCCAAGTTACTGATCATTTCATTGCTTTAATCTGAGAGGTCTCCAACTCTTTCAAATTTCAGAAAAATTTCTCTAGTGGGTGTTGCATTAATACTGACCCTCTTGCAACCATCGTGAATTTCAAATAACTTAAATGAACTTACAAGAAGCTCGTGTACTTTATTGTCTGATGTATTTTGGCCTGAACACTGGAGCATCGAACCCACATCTCCTGCACTGGCAAGCAGATGCTTTACCATCTGAATGAACAGGGATCCGGAGGGCAAGACCCTCTTTCGCAAATGCCAATATTCATATCTTAGTATCCAGTTTTATTTTTCAGGCACTGAGATGATGCCTTTTGAGGATCTGGAAGTTCTCCATTCCTGGAACTATTCATACACAGCTGGATGTACAAGTAGTGGAAATGGAAAAGCAAGTTTCCAAATGGTGGCCAATTTGAGTCTAGAAAATATATATATAAAAAAAAGAAAAAAGAACAAGAATTCCATGGAATTCTCCAGACCAGAATAATGGAGTGGGTAGCCTTTCCCGTCTCCAGGGGATTTTTCCAACCCAGGGACCGAACCCATGTCTCCTGCATTGCAGGGAGATTCTTTACCAGCTGAGCCACCAAGGAAGCCCAGAAAATATATCTAACATCCCACCAAATGCTCACCTAGTCTAAGGTTCTGTGAATCTAAGGATCCGTGTCTTTGCTTGGTTTACATTTTAAATCCTCCTTGGGGAATACAAGGCCTCACCTTTATTTCCAGGGAACCAGTAAATACAGAACTGAGAGCTTAGGGGTTGACTCAATGTGCAAATGACATGTTACTGAGATGTCTCAGATCTTACTGACAAACCCGAGTGAACTTTTGTGGTCAACCCAATACAGAGTCACAGGGCCTCCTCCCGAGAGTCCCCCTGCTTTCTCTCCAGCATGGAAGCTGGATTTCTTCCAAGGGAGGCTCAGGGATTTACAGTGTCACAAGCAAGACATCTGTCACCCTCCCTGAGACTGAGGCATGGACTGGCACAGCACCACGTGGCCACATTTCATGGGTGAAGTAAGGTCACAGGGAGCCCAGGTTCAGGATGGAAGAGGCTACGTGAGGGCTTGTATACTTGTTGTGATTCATTCAGTCATCTTTGGGTGCATGCATCCTCGGTCACTCAGGTGTGTTCAACACTTTGCGACCCCATGGACTGTAGCCCCTCTAGGCTCCTCTGTCCATGGGATTTCCCAGGGAAGCATACTGGAGCAGGGTTGCCGTTTCTTTCTCCAGGGGATCCTCCCGATCCAACGATTGAATCTCCATCTCTTACACTGGCAGACAGATCCTTTACCCCTGAGCTACTAGGGAAGCCTATCTTTGGGACCAGCATGCTATATCTGGTTTCCAAATATTCAGTTCTCTTCCAAGACACCAAAGTCATGTTATTCCAGAGTCAAGGGTGGGGTGGAGTTACAAAAGTGTGTCTTCTAAGATCCTTCAGGTGCAGAAGGATTTACTTGGGTGCAGCTCCTTTAATCTGAAAGCATGTGAACCAAAAAGATGAGTCACTTGACTCTCAGGTGTAAACAAACAACCATGAGACAGGCATAGAAGTAGGAGAATGGTCACAGACACCTCAGTATGAACACTCAAGTTTCATACAGACTTTTCAACCGTGTGAAAACTCTTAGAACAACTGACCGTCGACGGTGCCCTTCCAAGCACCCAGATTTCAGTTCTGATGTACATTTTCCTCTTTCAAGAAGCCAGAGCTTCTTGGAGTAATGACTGGTTCTCACTGAGGGTCAGGGGGAAAACAAGATGAGACCAGAATATCTGGACAAATCAAGAGAAATAAAGATACCAAAGACAAGCAGGGACTCAGTGGCCAAGCCGAAGGAGCTTGCACTTGTCGATGCTGAGACAATTTCAGCTTCAGTAAGTAAAGGACAGATCTGAGTGAAACCTCACAAATATATTTCATTTCAGTCGCTCAGTCCGGTCTGACTCTTTGTGACCCCATGGACTGTAGCACACCAGGTTTCCCTGTCAATGACCAGCTCCTGGCTGGACTAGGAATGTGAGGGATGTGTTTTAGCACAGCCTTACACGCTCAGAGTCATGATTGAGTCTAAGAGGAAAGTACTTCTCAAAAGGAAGTGCTAATCCCATTCCAGCAGCAACATAGAATCCAGTTCATAGGAGACCCTCCCAAATTTTGAGACAAAATTGTATTGGCCAGAAGTGTGATCCATCTGGAATAGAAGAGCATGGCTTAGTTCAAAATGTAAATGTGACCCTCAGCATTCACAGTTATGCATGGGCAGGAGGCAGGTTGAGAAATTTATACATAGGGTGTGTTTTCTGGTTTTCAAGCAGCTAAGGAACATGTTAGAAAGGCAAAGAACATTCCAGAAGATGGAGCCCAAAGCGCTGCAGAACAATAGACTACGGAGCAACTTTCAGGAAGCTCCTGGAGACTGGCCCTTCAGTAAATTACAGCCATGGAAACAATGAATTAGACTTGCATATGCCCATATGCACAGCTTGTCAATTTGTGTATTTCATCAATAGGAAAATAAAAAAGCTGTCACTTGTCATTTCAATTTTTAGTGCTCTATGAATTTTTAAAGACGTGTCTACTTTTTAAAGTATAAGTGGTATCATCTGGACATTGATATTAGGAATCACTTTATCTTTTCACTGTATTTCTGTACATTAAAAAATAAACTCATGTCACTGTTAAAAAAGCATAACTCATGAAAGAGAAATTCTGAATCTAGGATCTTCTGTTCAAAGACTTCAAATATTGAAAGCTTTTGAAAAATACCTGCCATAACATGGTTAATTTGGGGGGGGGAATGAACAATTTTATTGTCCCAAAGTTGAAGACTGAATTTTTTATCAAAGAATATACACAAAAATATTCTTTAGCCATTATAATGATGTAGGTGCCTATTATTATTGTCAACTTATGTTTCTAAATATACTAAATGGTCAGAAAAGGATGATCTGTTAGTGAATGCAGCTACCATCCTGTTCTTCATTACATATATATATATACATACATATTCAGTATTTGAATATACACATATATTCCAGTATTTGAATATTTACATACACACATATACATACATACATACATATACACACAGACACCTTGCCACCTACCCAACAGCTTGAGTGCACACACACTTCTATCTCCAATACATACACAAATAATCAATGAGGTAAAATGTCATAATATTAAAAACAAGTGGTTAAGTTTCAATGCTGAGCTCTGCCCATTGTGAGCAGCCAATATGAACATTAAACACTGAATCGATTAGAAACGGAAACAGCTCACACATTAAATCTGCACATAAGAACCGAGCATGCCTCATTATCAGTAAGGTGATGACTTCCAAATCTATGACCCACCTCCCACTTCCCATGCGAGCGACACAACTGCTTTCCTGATACTTCTGAAGCACCTCCACCAGGACATCCTGCAAACACTATGTGAGAAAAAAAAAAAATCCATTATTTTCATCTCCCAAGCCTAGCATTTGCATTCTCTAATATTTATCCATTTTCCCAAGACTTTTATCTGATAATAACCATGGAGTGCTGTCATCAATAGGCATTAATAAGTATATACAGTTAGGAATATTTCTGGCAAGTAAGAAAATGTTATTTATCTCATGGGGTTGTGGAGGTTATTTAAATGCACTGCCTTTAACATGCCCAAAACAAGTCCTGAGACAACTGAGCACTAAATGAACAGTGGAAATGAAGTGAAGTCGCTCAGTCGTGTCCAACTCTTTGTGACCCCATGGACTGTAACCTACCAGGCTTCTCCATCCATGGGATTTTCCAGGCAAGAGTACTGGAGTGGGTTGCCTTTTCCTTCTAAAGGGGATCTTCCTGACCCAGGGATTGATCCCAGGTCTCCCCAATGCAGGAAGATGCTTTACACTCTGAGCCACCAGGGGCTATAAATGAACAGTAGATATCATTAAAATTATCATTATTATCATCCTCTTTATTCTTCATGTCATATTTATGTATGTATAGTGGTTTTGTAACTGGCCACTTTATTTAACATACTTTCGTTATTAGCATTATGAATTCTTTTGACTTTCCTATTTTTTTTTTTTTAATGTGGACCGTTTTTAAAGTCTTCATTGAATTTGTGACAGTATTGCTTCTGCTCCATGCTTTTGCCTTTTGGCCATGATGCATGTGGGATCTTAAGTTTCCCACCACGGATCAAACCCACACCCTCTGCATTGGGAGGCAAAGTCTTAACCACCGGACCACCAGGGAAGCCTCTGGCTTTTCTGCCTTGTAAGGAGATGCTCATTTAGATTTCCAAAAGTTTAAATCATTGCATTGGCTAGTACTCTCACACTGATGTCATTAATAATAATAAAAATGACAGCAGGTGCCCTTCCTTCCTGTTCACTCTAGTGGAATATTTCTTTCATCATCAAGATAAATTTAGGCATTTGGCTGTGGTTACTTTTATTACTTTCATTTCTATTTTACCTAGACTTTTATCTGAAACAGTGGCTGCATTTTATCAAATTCTTCTTTGGCACTAATTGAAACAGCAAAGTTTTGTTTTTTTTTTTTTTTTCATTTAACTTAATAACGTCATGAATTACATTAATACATCTCCTAATATTGAATCATTTTGGTATTCCTAAAATAGCTGTTATTTCATTATGGGGTATTATGTCTTAATATACTGCTAGATCAAATGCTCAGTTAAAGAGTTTCCATTAATATTTATATAATTCAGATGACACATATTATGCATATACCTTTCTTACTCTCTGATCGCTTTCAGATTTTAATATCAGAGTTAATCTACCTTTATCATGTTTAATACAATGACTCCTTTTTTATGGCCTTGGCCAGTTTTAGTACCACAGGGATTAATTTTTCCTTTAAAGTTCAATAGCATAGTAATTTCACTTGACTCATATTATGGGGAAAATTACCTATGAAATAACCTTTATCTGACACTTTGTAAGTGAGCAGAGGGAGTGGAGGAAATTTTGACAACCTTTTTCAACTGCGACCATGATGACTGGTCTGTTTAAACTTTCCTAAATTTCAGCAAGAAGATGTACCTCCAAACATTCTGTTGCTTTCCCTATATATCCCAACTTAATATTCTCACTTATCATTGATATTTCTCTCTCCTACCTCTTTCTTTGTCTCACTTGAACTAGTGTACACAGGATTTTTTCCATAGGTTCAGCAGAGTGCACCAGGCCTCAGGAAAGTAGACTCTATGAGTAATGACCAAGTTTTTTCTAGACGATAAACCAGCTCAAGGAGAGCACATATAAATCTGCAAGCTGGTAATCTTTGTCTTATCATAAGTTGCACAGAGAAATGCATGGTAAGCAGCATGAAACAACCACTTAAAGGAAACATGGTCACCTTGTCCTGCAATGAGACAATGAGAAGCAAGCTCCAAAACATAAGGACCAGAACCAAGAAAACAGCCAGTTTTTTTCCCAAACCACAGCTGCTGCAGTGGTCACTGCTGGTCTGTCGACGGGGGGATGCTCTGAGCCTGGACTCTGCTCTTGTAACTCTCCACCACGTGGATCTGTGGTGGGTGCCCCGCTGTAGCCCGACCAAGAGAGAATAAAGCACTTGCATGTGTGGTCAGCCACCCCCACCCCCACTAGAGCCCTAGACCATGACGGTGCCCAGGACGGGGACCAAGAGCTACAGATTGAGCCCTGGGTCCATTCGCTCCTCCTTTGTCTACTGCACCCAATTAAGTAAGCCCAGGCAAGGAATCCGCATTTCTGAAAACACTCAACTAGCTCAGCCTGGGTTGGAGAGCCGGACAAACCACATTGGTATAAACTGGTCCTAATACTGCTGTAGTCAAGAGTTTCTACATCCTTGGAACCAGACTCGGGACTTGGATTTGGTGAGAAGCCCCCCAGTATGGACCAGATGAAGCTGTAATAATGCACACCCGATGCTGTGACCACAGTGGAACTCCGCCATTCCAAAGCTCTCAGAACTAGGCCAAATACTCGCTAGGAGAAGTTTCAACAACCTCGGACATGCAGATGACGCCAGCCTTATGGCAGAAAGAAAAAAGGAACTAAAGAGCCTCCTGATGAGTGTGAGAGAGAAGAGTGAAAAAAGCTGCTTGAAATTCAACATTCAAAACACTAGAATCAAGGCATCTGGTCCCATCACTTCATGGCAAATAGATGGGGAAACGATGGAAATAGTGACAGATTTTATTTTCTTGGGCTCCAAAATCACTGCAGAGGATGACTACAATGAAATTAAAAGATACTTTCTCCTTGGAAGAAAAGCTATGACAAACCTAGACAGTGTATTAAAAAGCAAAGATATCAGTTTGCTGGCAAATATTCATATAATCAAAGGTATGGTTTTTCCAGTAGTCACATATGGATGTGGTAGTTGGAAACTAAAGAAGGCTGAGCGCAAAAGAATTGATGCTTTTGATCTGTGGTGTTGGAGAAAACTCTTGAGGCTCCCTTGGACTGCAAGGAGATCCAACTAGTCCATCCCAAAGGAAATCAACCCTGAATATTCATTGGAAGGTCTGATGCTGAAGCTCCAATACTTTGGCCACCTGATGTGAAGAACTGATGCACTGGAAAAGACCCTGATGATGGGAAAGATTGAGGACAGTGGGAAAAGTGGGTGGCAGAAGATGACATAGTTAGATGGCACCAGTGACTCAATGGACATGAATTTGAGCAAGCTCTAGGAAACAGTGGAGGAGAGGGGAGCCTGGTGCACTGCAGTCTGATGGGTTACAAAAAATCAGACACGAGTTAGCAACTGAATGACAACTTGTCGCTTAAGCTGACTTGAGTTCCACAACAGGTGGACAGCAGATAACTGCAGAGAATCAACTGAATCCATCCCATAACTTCCCATAAAGATTCCCACACCTCCTTTTCTATCCTTATGTGTTCTGTTTTCAGCTTCTGGCACCTTCTGTCTTAAGAGGACTGGGTCCACAGGAACAAGGATAGCACTGCCAAACACAGATTGTACACATTGCACAATACCTGAAAGAAACTGGTAGAAAGAAACTTCCTTTATAAATCCTACCCTGTTTTCCTAAGTCTTATTTTTTTTAAATTTCTTCTAAAAAATTTTTCTCCTTCCTCCTATTTTTCTGGCTATTCAGTCAAATTACTGTAAGGTTTATTTTATGGGATTAGAAATGAAAACATATCCTTTGAATTTTCTTTTTTTTTTTAATTTTATTTATTTATTTATTTATTTGCATTACAATAGTTTAATATGAACAATCAGAACTAATTAACAGTATAACAATATTTTACAACTGAAATAATTAAAATAAACTATAAAATTACTACATAAAACAGGTTTGATCTAGCTTATTTACTTTCTATAATCTCTTCAGTGCTGCAAAACCATTTATTTCTTTTTTTTTTCATGTTTTAATAAACACTTCGTCTTTTTGTATTGCTTTTTTTTATCACAATAATAGAAATATAACATCATATATCACTGTAAAACACATTTCCACATAAATGCTGATAAGCACAAAATATTTTTCATCATTTACATTTTAACTGTAATAATATATGGCAGAATTAAAGCTGCATCCATCATGTGTCTAACTCACCTTGCTGTAATGAATTTTTGAATGTAATGGTTTCTGTCGCAAAGTAAAATCGTACATAATGTCTAGTGACACAGTACGCTGGTGGATGGGTGGATTTGGAAAATGGAAATGCAACTTTATTTTTAATTAGATTTATAAACTTCACCACCTCCACCTCCAGCCAGCTTCCCAACCCTCCCTCCCACCACCATTATTTATTTATTATTTTTTTTTTTTTTAATGAGGCTTTTAATTAATGTTTGACAGAGTTGATTCAGGTTGAATAGACTAAATTTCTTTAAACAAACTTACTTATACTCCAGAGTCCTTTAAAAACTTAATAGCATTTATACATTGAAGGTATTTGATTTTCTTGTAACTAGCACTTCAAATGCAACAAGCATTTGAAGCAACAAGCATTTGAACCAACAAGTAAAACTTTCTACAGTTCATAACTTTTATAAATAAAATAAATTAAATGTACAGTGAATAAGTTCTCTGAAATATTTCAATATTTCTGCAGGTTTAGTAACATCGTAAAATACATTTCAACTAAAATTCACAAATCTAAAAACCTGTTAGGCATTTTTAGGCGTTTTAAGTTGGAAATGAAGACCAATGTTACATCGTAATATGCCAATTACAAATAGTACTTCAAATAGCAAATACTACAGTTTGTCCCAAACTTTAAAAACTATTCATGAACTCAACACTGAACTATTGATGGCTATGAGAATTGTTTCCTAGCCTTTTTGAAAATTTCAACCCATTTACGTTTAAGGTAATTATTGATAAGTACGATCCCGTAGCCATTTTCTTTATTACTTTGGGTTCAAGTTTATACACTCTTTCTGTGTTTCCTGTCTAGAGAAGATCCTTTAGCATTTGTTGGAGAGCTGGTTTGGTGATGCTGAATTCCCTCAGCTTTTGCTTGTCTGTAAAGCTTTTGATTTCTCCTTCATATTTGAATTAGATCCTTGCTGGGTATAATAATCTGGGCTGTAGGGTATTTTCTATCATCACTTTAAGTATGTTTTGCCACTCCCTTCTGGCCTGAAGAGTTTCTGTTGAAAGATCAGCTGTTATCCTTATGGGAATCCCCTTATGTGTTGTTTGCTGCTTTTCCCTTGCTGCTTTTAATATTTGTTCTTTGTGTTTGATCTTTGTTAATTTGATTAATATGTATCTAGGAGTATTTTGCCTTGGGTTTATCCTGTTGGGGACTCTCTGGGTTTCTTGGACTTGGGTGATTATTTCTTTCCCTATTTTAGGGAAGTTTTCAACTATTATCTCCTCAAGTATTCTCTCATGGTCTTTCTTTTTGTCTTCTTCTTCTGGGACTCCTATGATTCGAATGTTGGAGCGTTTAACATTGTCCCAGAGGTTTCTAATATTGTCCTCATTTCTTTTAATTCGTTTTTCTTTTTTCCTCTCTGTTTCATTTATTTTTACAATTTTATCTTCTAGTTCGCTAATCCTGTCTTCTGCCTCTGTTATTCTATTGTTTGTTCCCTCCAGAGTGTTTCTGATCTCATCTATTGCATTATTCATTGTATATTGACTCTTTTTTATTTCTTCTAAGTCCTTATTAAATCTTTCTTCCATCTTCTCAATCCTTTTCTCCAGGTTATTTATCTGTAACTCCATTTTGCTTTCAAGATTTTGAATCATTTTCACCATCAAAATTTGAAATTCTTTATCAGGTAGATTCCCTATATCTTCTTCTTTTGTTTGTGTTGGTGGGCAATTATCTTGTTCCTTTACTTGCTGGGTATTTCTCTGCCTCTTCATCTTGCTTATATTGCTTTGCTTGGGGTGGCCTTTCCCTCTTCTTGCAGTTTGTGGAGTTCTCTTTATTATGTAGTTTCTTCGCTGTGTGTGGGGTTGGACGGGTGACTTGTCCGGGTTCCCTGGTTAGGGAGGCATGTGTCAGTGTTCTGGTGGGTGGAGCTTGATTTCTTCTCTTTCCTTTAGAAGACAATGGGCTGCTTTTCTGGGAGCCTGATGTCCTCTGCCAGTATTCAGAAGTTGTTTTGTGGACTTTACTCCGCATTCAAATGTTCTTTTGATGAATTTGTGGGGAAGAAAGTGGTCTCGCCGTCTTATCCCTCCGCCATCTTGTTCCTTCCTCCCCAGAACACTGGATTTTTATATTCCACTTGATCGTGGAGTACCTCTTCCCAGCTGCTCCAGCAAGGCGCAGACGCTGTACCTTACCTTGGACGAGGGGTATCTCCTCAAGGCCGCCCCTCCTGCTTTGAATGTGGATCAGCTCCTCTCGGCCCTCCGGTGCCCAAGCAGCCACCGCCTCCTGGACGTGGTGCAGCTCCTCTCGGCCACCGCCCTAACCCTGGGCGCGGGGCAGCTCCTCTCAGCCACGATTCTGCACGTGGTCGGTTGCGCCGGGAGCCGGGCGTCTCTCGCGTCTGGGCCGCCGGGAGCCGGGCGTCTCTCGCGTCTGCGCCGCCGGGAGCCGGGCGTCTCTCGCCTCCTTTGAATTTTCTTCAAAGGACATTTTGGACTGAACTGTCTGTCAACAACATCTGCAGCTGGCTCACTCTGATTTGTTAAATGTTTGGGAATTTGGGGGGTGGGGTCCCTGCTGTTCAACGCTGTCATTATTTAAAATGAATGTATATAAACTTTCATTCAAAACTGTATTAAAGCCATACTAATAAATAAAAACTGTAATTCTCTCAGCGTCTCCCTACTTATTATGGCTAATTGGGTATTCACATATGTGGAGGAGGAGATGGCAAATCACTCCAGGATTCTTGCCTGGGAAACCCCATGGGTCCTGTTGAACTGTATAAGTTCATGTGGTCGCAGAGTCAGACACAACTAAGCACACTGCACCCATGGTGGGAAAGCTCTATACTGGTGAATACCATACATTTCTTCCCATTTTCATTACAAATAACCACACTGGGAGCTTGAAACTGGCCATGGTAGGGGTATTTCCACCACAGAAACGCAAGGGCTATGAATCGGGACTTAAGATAAACTTCTGTCGATTTCCTAGACTAAAGAATGTGAAAGCTGCTCAGTCATGTCTGACTCTTCGCAACCCTATGAACTATAGTCTGCCAGGCTCCTCTGTCCATGGGATTCTCCAGTTGATAATACTGGAGCGGGTTGCCATTTCCTCCTCCAAGAGATCTTTCCCTACCCAGGGACTGAACCCAGGTCTCTGCATTGCAAGCAGATTTCTTTACCATCTGAGCCAACAGGGAAGCCCAGAGTAAATGAAATATTGGTTAAAATGGTAACAGTGCAACCATAACAATTTTACAGCCAAAATCCAGTGGACAGCCATTATACTGTGATTAATCAACATGCAACAAAGGAGAAACTGTCTCTAGGATTTGAAGCTCATTCACTACCCAACTCAGCAAAGAAAGTGCTCAACTACTCACGTACCAGTAAAGTCCTGATGTACATGTTCCCTGTTTTATTTTTGTCTTACTCAGTAATATGAATGAATATACAAACCCACTTATGCTTAAAACATGCCTACAAAAGCAGCTGCTAAGTAGTTAAATACATTCTTTACTGTTGGAGCCACCAGGTAAGCCCTAAATCATTACTAACCTACCATTAACCATGCCAGTTATTTCTCTGCCCAGCAGCATTAGTTTTTAATGCTTGCAATTATATTTTAAACGTTCCATTGTTTTATGTCCTTAATCTCTAGATGCCCTCTTAAATAACCCTAATTACTTTGAGTGGTATGTTGAAAAGAACACACCCACTTAGGGTTTTATTATCAGTTCAGTTCAGTTCACTTCAGTCGCTCAGTTCAGTTCAGTTCAGTCACTCAGTCATGTCCGACTCTTTGTGACCCCATGAATCACAGCACGCCAGGCCTCCCTGTCCATCACCAACTCCCGGAATTCACTCAAACTCATGACCACAGAGTCGGTGATGCCATCCAGCCATCTCATTCTTGGTCGTCCCCTTCTCCTCCCACCCCCAAACTTTCCTAGCATCAGAGTCTTTTCCAGTGAGTCAACTTGTCGCATGAGGTGGCCAAAGTATTGCAGTTTCAGCTGTAGCATCAGTCCTTCCGATAAACACCCAGGATTGATCTCCTTTAGAATGGACTTGTTGGACCTCCTTGCAGTCCTAGGGACTCCCAAGGGTCTTCTCCAACACCACAGTTCGAAAGCATCAATTATTTGGTGATCAGTTTTCTTCACAGTCCAACTCTCACATCCATACATGACCACGGGAAAAAACATAGCCTTGACTAGACGGACCTTTGTAGGCAAAGTAATGTCTCTGCTTTTTAATATACTATCAAGGTTGGTCATAACTTTCCTTCCAAGGAGCAAGCGTCTTTTAATTTCATGGCTGCAATCAGCATCTGCAGTGATTTTGGAGCCCAAAAAAATAAAGTCTGACACTGTTTCCACTGTTTCCCCATCTATTTCCCATGAAGTGATGGGACCAGATACCACAATCTTCGTTTTCTGAATGTTGAGCTTCAAGCCAACCTTTTCACTCTCCTCTTTCACTTTCAACAAGAGGCCTTTGAGTTCCTCTTCACTTTCTGCCATAAGGGTGGTGTCATCCTAATATCTGAGGTTATTGATATTTCTCCCAGAAATCTTGATTCCAGCTTGTGCTTCTTCCAGCCCAGCGTTCCTCATGATGTACTCTGCATATAAGTTAAATAAGCAAGGTGACAATATACAGCCTTGACGCACTCCTTTTCCTGTTTGGAACCAGTCTGTTGTTCCATGTCCAGTTCTAACTGTGGCTTCCTGACCTGCATACAGGTTTCTTAAGAGGCAGGTCAGGTGGTCTGGTATTCCCATCTCTTTCAGAATGTTCCACAGTTTATTTTGATCCACACAGTCAAAGGATTTGGCATAGTCAATGAAGCAGAAATAGATGGTTTTCTGGAACTCTCTTGCTTTCTCCATGATCCAGAGGATGTTGGCAATTTGATCTCTGCTGCCTCTGCCTTTTCTAAAACCTGCTTGAACATCTGGGAGTTCACGGTTCACATATTGCTGAAGCCTGACTTGGAGAATTTTGAGCATGACTTTACTAGCTTGTGAGATGAGTGGAATTGTGCGGTAGTTTGAGCATTCTTTAGCATTGCCTTTCTTTGGGATTGGAATGAAGACTGACCTTTTCCAGTCCTGTGGCCACTGCTGAGTTTTCCAAATTTGCTGGCATATTGAGTGCAGCACTTTCACAGCATCATCTTTCAAGATTTGAAATAGCTCAACTGGAATTCCATCACCTCCACTAGCTTTGTTCCTAGTGATGCTTTCTAAGGCCCACTTGACTTCACATTCCAAGATGTCTGGCTCTAGGTCAGTGATTACATTATCGTGACTATCTTGTTCATGAAGATATTTTTTGTACAGTTCTTCTGTGTATCCTTGCCACCTCTTCTTAATATCTTCTGCTTCTGTTAGGTCCATACCATTTCTGTCTTTTATCGAGCCCATCTTTGCATGAAATGTTCCCTTGGAATCTCTAATTTTCTTCAAGAGATCTCTTGTTTTTCCCATTCTGTTGTTTTCCTCTATTTCTTTGCATTGATCACTGAGGAAGGCTTTCTTAACTCTACTTGCTATTCTTTGGAACTCTGCATTCAGATGCTTATATCTTTCCTTTTCTCCTTTGCTTTTCACTTCTCTTCTTTTCACAGCTATTTGTAAGTCCTCCTCAGACAGCCATTTGCTTTTTTTGCATTTCTTTTCCATGGGATGGTCTTGGTCCCTGTCTCCTGTACAATGTCACGAATCTCTGTCCAGAGTTCATCAGGCACTCTATCGAATCGAGTCCCTTAAATCTATTTCTCACTTCCACTGTATAATCATAAGGGATTTGATTTAGGTCATATCTGAATTGTCTAGTGGTTTTCCCTACTTTCTTCAATTTAAGTCTGAATTTGGCAATAAGGAGTTCATGATCTGAGCCACAGTCAGCTCCTGGTCTTGTCTTTGCTAACTGTATAGAGCTTCTCCACCTTTGGCTGCAAAGAATATAATCAATCTGATTTCGGTGTTGACCAACTGGTGATGTCCATGTGTAGAGTCTTCTCTTGGGTTGTTGGAAGAGGGTGTTTGCTATGACCAGTGCGTTCTCTTGGCAAAACTCTATTAGACTTTGCCCTGCTTCATTCCGTGCTCCAAGGCCAAATTTGCCTGTTACTCCAGGTGTTTCTTGACTTCCGACTTTTGCATTCCAGTCCCCTATAATGAAAAGGACATCTTTTGGGAGTGTTAGTTCTAAAAGGTCTTGTAGGTCTTCATAAAACCGTTCAACTTCGGCTTCTTCAGCATTACTGGTTGGGGCATAGACTTGGATTCCTGTAATTTTGAATGGTTTGCCTTGGAAACGAACAGAAATCATTCTGTCATTTTTACGATTGCATCCAAGTACTGCATTTCAGACTCTTTTGTTAACCATAATGGCTACTCCATTTCTTCTAAGGGATTCCTGCCCACAGTAGTAGATATAATGGTCATCTGAGTTAAATTCACCCATTCCAGTCCATTTTAGTTCACTGATTTCTAGAATGGCTATGTTCACTCTTGCCATCTCCTGTTTGACCACTCCCAATTTGCCTTGATTCATGGACCTAACATTCCAGGTTCCTATGCAATATTGCTCTTTACAGCACCGGACCTTGCTTCTATCACCCGTCACATCCACAACTGGGTATTAGTGTTGCTTTTGCTCCATCCCTTTATTCTTTCTAGAGTTATTTCTCCACTGATCTCCAGTAGCATACTGGGCACCTACCGACCTGGGGAATTCCTGATTCAGTAGCCTATCATTTTGCCCTTTGATACTGTTCATGAGTTTCTCAAGGCAAGTATACTGAAGTGGTTTGCCATTCCCTTCTCCAGTGGACCACATTCGGCTGTGGTCCACGTGATCAGATTGACTAGTTTTCTGTGATTATGATTTCAGTGGGTTTTATTATACTGTCTTCTCATTAAGTCCTAATTTTATTCTTCTTGAGTCATAAAATGCGGCATTGGCTACTGCTCCCTTTATTGATTTATGGGGTGGGGGGGGTTGTCCTTGCAGCCCGATATGAAGCCAAATGTGGAAATGTTCCACAGGTCCAGGAGAGGAAGGCTCAGTCTGCCTGGCTGGTCTTTGCATAACAGAGGTATTAAATAGACAGACATACATGCTACATCCTCCTCACTACTGTATTTGCTTCTTTGGTTACAAGGCCCTTGGAGGTCTCAGCCTCGGCTTCTCCCTGTAATATTGTCTTACACAAGATGACTAAGCACATTCATCATTTATTTTCCCTGATTCAGGAAGATCCCCCTGCAGAAGGGACTGGCAACCCAGTCCAGTATCCTTGCCTGGAGAAATCCCATGGACAGAGGAGCCAGGCGGGCTACAGTCCATGGTTTCGCAGAAAATCAGATACGACTGAGCAACTAACAACTTTCATAGTTAATTTATACTTGTTGAAACTTTTCCTAAATATGTGGCTCTATTTGTTTTAGGTGCGTCTCTGGTAGACAGTTTATCACTTGACTTTAATTTGCAATGAGTATCATTCTGTATTAACAGAGATTCTATTTGCATGCGTGCACACTAAGTTACTCAGTTGTGTACAGGTCTTTGCAACCCCATGGACTGCAGCCCGCAAGGTTCCTCTGTCTATGGGATTCTCCAGGCGAGAATCCTGGAATGGGTTGCCATGCGCTTCTCCAGGCTGCAGGCCAAGTTTCCACGCACATGACGACATACTTTCAATTTGCTGTTCATCACTTTTGCGACTTCTTTTACAGCTAACAACGTTTCCTTAAAAAGTTCACAACTGGATCAAAATCATAGCTAAATTCGTCAAAGCTATCAAAAGCTAGAAATAAACCACTGACAAACTCAGAAGGAAAAGCCAACAGATGAAGAAGCAAACTATCCACTAACTCCATTCTCTCTTTTTATTACAAATATGGGTGTATTTTATCATTTGTCAAGTGCAGATGCACAGGTTACATATGTGCGTATGAGAGCTATATATACCATATGGGTACGAGTTGACATACACGGATACATATTTCTATATCACACATGGAATCATTCTTGTCACTTGAGGGTTATTCCTCAACTCACTACTGAGACTTTAGTAACTAGAACATTAGAGTCTCTTGGGAACAGTAATCCAAAAATCTATCCTCCAGCTACTCAGAGTAGCAGAAAACCAAACACACCAAGAAAAAAACCTGCACATAACACCAATTACTATATGATTCTCAAGGACAAGGTGGACTGTGATGCGTGCCCCTGTCTGACTGACTCCACACGACAAAGATGTATCTCTGGCCCACTTATCCTCAGGTGGACCCCTCACTCACCAGCTGTGACTTCTAGAGCTTGATAGCCTCCTGGGTCCCTGCCTGGTCCCCAAGCAGGCAATTCCTGCTCACCAAGGGGTGCAGGGGAGAGAGCTGATCACAGAGGAGGAGGTGCAGAATTTGGTGAGCATCAGTCGGTCTCCTCACCAACCCCAGGATGTTACCTGTACGATGTGCGTCCAGCAGAGTCCTGGGGGCAGTTTTCCCTTCCCTTCCTCCTCTGCCATCTGTCAGAATTCAGTCTCATGCTCGCCTCTAACTGCAGAGGGAGATGGGGACAACCTGTGCTGGCCTCAGAAGCAGCATGGTAGATGCTGGGCATAGCCCAGCTTCAGGATACAGGTGGCCTGGGTCTCCACGGAAGGAGGCACAGGCTTCCCCCCTACCCCGGGCGGGTGCACTGGACCACGAAGAAGGGACCACTGGTCAACAGGACACTGACTTTGCACTGGGCTTTTCAACATTAAGGATACAAAAAAAGGCCAATTCCTGTGATAGATGATGTATGAAGTGGGCTTCCCAGGTGGCTCAGTGGTTTAAAAAAAAAAAATCCACTTTGCAATACAGGAGACATGGGTTCGATTCCTGGGTCAGGGAGATGACCTGGAAAAGGAAATGGCAACCCACTCCAGTATTCCTGACCAGGAAAACCCATGGACAGAGGAGTCCAGAGGGCTATACAGTCCATGGGGGTCGCAAAGAGTTGGACACGACTGAGTGACTAAATAGCAACAACCGCCACCCACGCTAAAGTTGCTGCAACAGTGAACTGACACACCCCTTTCCAAAAGAAAGGCTGTCCTCGACACTTTCCCCTCTCTCCCTCCTAACCAGCTCTGGGGTATCTCCATGTGGTCTGGCATCACACAGTATGACCCTAATCTTCAGAACTCTCTAGTAAGAAAGTTTTCAGTGGCCATTATCTCTGACCACCCTGGAATAATAAGAAAAGCCATGTTTCAAGACACTGCCCCACTCCAAGTCCTGACACAGCACAGGCCCTGTAGGATCTCAGCGATGTGAAAACGGGGGAAGAAGAGGTTGAAGGAACCATGGCTGGTAAGACTTCAAGTAGTACGTGCAGCTGGCCCCGTGTTGTTGAAGCAAACACAGGCTGAGGCTGGGTTTCAGACAACACAGGAGGGCCATGTCAGCTGGTCTGGCCAGCTGCTCAGATTCTGGGGAAAGCAAGATTGGGAGACTGTGATCTGTGATAAGGATGTCTGGAGGTGTGTGAGGGTTGGGTCAGAACAGGAACAGAGTATATTCCTGCTCACCAAGAGGGAGTTTTATGGTAGAGGAGAAGCTCAAGAATTCAGGGAATGTCAGCCAGTCTCTTCCCCAGAGGAATATACATTGGTGAAGTTACTCTGGAGAACAATACAACCAGCAAACCCATTCCTAGGGCGTATATCCAGACAGAGCTCCAGCTCAGACACATGCACCCCGACGTTCACAGCAGCACTAGTCACTATAGCGGAGGCAGGAAAAGAAGCTCAATGTCCATCGGCAGAATGGAGGAAGACGACGTGGTAGATGGAAATCACGGAATATTACTCAGCCATAAACACAAATGGAGTTACGCCATCTGCCACGACATGGGTGGACCCAGAGATGGTCATGCTGAGAGCAGGGACTCAGAGAGAGGAAAGCAAACAGCGCCTGATGTCACCAATACATGGAATCTGCAACACGACACCAATGAACTGGTTACAAAATGGCAACAGATTCACAGACACAGGGAACTGGCTTGTGGGTGTCAAAGGGGGCGAGGGTGGGGAATAGATGGATTAAGAGTTTGGGATTAGCGATGCAATATCCTGTGACACACCATAATGGAAAAGAATAAGAAAAAGAAATGTACATATATATACATATATGCATAACTGAATCACTTTACTGCACAGCAGAAACTAACCCAGCACTATAAATCAGCTATACTCCAATAAAATGAAGTTTAAAAAAATTATGAGTTTTTCTAAGCACAACACTTAGGTAATGGTTCATAACACATTTCTAAACTATATTTTACCAAGGCTTCAGAACACATTTTTCTTTAAAATCACAAATAAACACCCAATTTTCATTTTCATTCTAGTACACATTTTGTATCATTTGGCCGTTTTTTAGTTTACAGATATTTAATGATATTCATTATTATTAAAGAAACAAATGAGTCCATGAACATGTGATGAAAGTGGGATTTCTTTTTTAAAAAAGAACATGTTACACATAACAAATATATGATTTGAAAGTAAAACTGTTGCTGCAATCCCTTGGTGTTGGGTCAACTTCAGGAAAGCTGATAAAAGAAAAATAATCAGATGATATTTAAATTTTACATATTTTAAAATAAAAAAAAAAAAGGTAGAGGTGATAGAAAAATTGGTGATTGCCAGGGACTGGAAAGAAGGGAGGGGTAAGAAGAGAGCTCTCAGGGCAGTGGGATGATTCCACACGATCCTGTCATCGTGAAGACAGGACGTGGTGTATTGGGTAAAACCCATAGCACGCTCAGTGCAACAAGCAAGCCCTAGAGTAAACAAGAGACACCAGTTCACAATTATGTGTCAATAAAATATGTAACTTTTTGAGCAAAAATAAAAAAACAACCTCCAACTGCAGATCTTGGAAAATGAAAGGTTTATGATGGTAGGACGTTGAGGTGATGTCTTCATCAGTAAGTTGAAGAGACAGTCCGAACGCATGGCACGCAAGTCACAATATGTGTCTCCTGCATTGCAGGCTGATTATTTACCAGCGGAGCCACCATCAATTGTGACAGAACACGTGAAACTAAGGCAAGATGTCAATGAAGTGAAACTCACTCAGTCATGTCTGACTCCCTGAGATCCCTTGGACTATACAGTCCATGCCATGGAATTCTCCAGGCCAGAAAACTGGAGTTCGGTAGCCTTTCCCTTCTCAAGGGGATCTTCCCAACCAAGGGATTGAACCCAGGTCTTCCACATTGCAGGCGGATTCTTTGCCAGCTGAGCCATGAAGGAAGCACAAGAAGACTGGAGTGGGTAGCCTATCCCTTCTCCAGGGGATCTTCCCAGCCCAGGAATCGAATCAGGGTTTCCTGCGTTGCAGGCAAATCCTTTATCAACTGACCTATCATCAATTGTAACAGAACAGATGCAACTCAGGCAAGATGTCAATGAAAGACTGACCAGAGACAAAACAAAGATACACAGGAACTCTGCCCTTTCTGCTAAATTTTTCTGTAAAACTGAAAGTGCTCTGAGAAATAAAATATGTAACTTTTTGAGCAAAAAAAAAAAAAAACACCTCTCCATCTGCAGAGCTCAGAAAATGAAATGTTTATGATGATGGGACGTTTAGTTGATGTCTTCATCAGTAAGTTGCAGAGACAGTCTGAATGCATGGCATGGTACATCACAATATGTGAAATACAAATCAGAATTAAACAAACTTCCCAACGGGGGTAAAAAAAAGAAAGTGATCCAAAGTCTCGAGACCAAAGTTCCATATGGTTTGCATCAAAGACTACCTGCAGGGGTTACATGAGGATTTCGAAGGGATTCCTGCACCCCTGCCCCGCCTCCTGCCGTGGCTGTCTCAACTCTTCCCTGTGCTTAGAGGCCGTTTTTTGAGGAGGGTGTGGTGTTCATAATGTCCTCCTGACTTGCAAAGGGGTACATAAATTGCAAATAACAGGGGACTTCATAAATTTGTTGGAGGGCTCTGTTCCCTGGCTGGTGGAAAATCAGGGTCAGGGTGACCTCGGCATAAAGGCAGCATGAAGCACGGTGCGGGGGGCGGGGCACAGTCCCCCATTACCCATCTCGTGTCTGTCCCCTGCATCTGATCAGGGGGTGATGGTGGGTGTGTGGTGCTTTATCACAGCCTATGGGGATGTGCCTTCGACTCCTGGGCACAGGTCCCTGAGAACACTGCCGACCTGTCTGCACGCTGGTGAGCAGGCCCCGGGAATCTCAACTGCGCCCTCAGCCGCTGAAGACTGGGTGACAGGGGGTGGGGGTGCCTCAGCTCCCAGGCCTTCTAACGGACACCCACCCCACCACCACCCCTGAAAGTCTTGTTCAAGGCCATCAACTTTGAATGCAGTCGCCACTGACAAGGCCGCCCATTGTTTAACCATGACCGAATTCTGTGAGATGCTGGGTTTTGAATGTGTTGAATGAAAAATTCTTTCCCGAGCTGTGAAAAGTTGGCAAGGGCCTGATTCAAGGGGCTGGAGCTGAAACAATGCTCCCCTCATGAGACTCAGCCATCGGGCAAGCCTGTAAAACGAAGGAGAAACTGAAACACAGCCGTGAGCCAGGGGCCAACGATGCCAGAGCAAACCAGACAGGATGATGCTCTCATCTGGAGGAAGAAGCATACGGTTACAGAGCACTCCGGGATGATCCAAAGATCAAACAGCCACGTCTTCGAAGGAGAAGCGAAAACACAAAATCACAGCCACCGTTCCCTGAATCTGAGGGCTTATTATATTACTGGGTTTTATCACCGTAAGGAAGAGGTGACTTGAGCCTACAGCTGAGTTAAGCCTACAGCTGAGTTAAGCCTGCAGCTGAGTTAAGCCTACAGCTTCCCCTGTGGCTCAGCAGTAGAGAATCTACCTGCCAAGTTTGTAAGACGTGGGTTCAATTCCTGGGTTGGGAAGATCCCCTGGCGAAGGGAATGGCAACCCACTGCAGTATCCTTGCCTGGGAAATCCCACAGACAGAGGAGCCTGGTGGGTTACACAGTCCAAGGGGTCGCAAACAGTCAGATGCGACTGAGCAACTAAGCACACACACAGAAGCCCACAGCTACTTAGTGTGTCTATGTTTGTACTAAGTTGCTCAGTCGTGTCTGACTCTTTGTGACCCCATGGACTGTAGCTCACCAGGGTCCTCTGTTCATGGGATTCTCCAGGCACAAATACCAGGATGGGTTTTCTTCTCCATGGCATCTTCCCAACCCAAGGGTCGAGTTCACATCTCTTATGTCGCCTGGAGGACCTCTCAAAGAGTCATATTTCTTGACGAGATCACGCTGACATTGGGACATCAACTTTGACTTTTCAAAGTTGTCCCCATCTGTTTTGCCCTCTGTGGTGTATCTGTCTCTCATTAGCTCTTGAAATCCCTTTGAATTGTCTGTCTCCAGAGAGCCCCCAAACTTATTCTCAACTGAAGACACCACCTTCTTACTTCAGCTGCAAAACAGGAAGCCATTGTCCTCATCCATGGACCCGTTTTAAGAATCTTATGGACACTTCCTGTAGCTGGACTCTATTCTGGATTCAAGAAGTTATTTCTTTTTTAAAAAAATCATTTATGTGGATTTTTTTTCAGAGTTGCCAGTGACCGGAGATCAAACCTACACCCTATGTACTGGAAGGCAACGTCTTAACCACTGGAGCCCCAGGGAAGGCCCAAGAAATATTTCTTGATTAGAGAATACAGGTACCAGGGCCAGCTTGTTGTCACAGTTTCTCTCCATCACACAGTTTCTCTTCTCTGGCTTGGTTCTTTAGCCTTCCCAGGCCTCGGGAGTTACTAGTGGTACCTGCCTCCTAGGGTCATTCTGACAAATGAACTTGAGCCCCTGTGAGATGCTCTGCACAGTGGTATCTGACCTGAGTGTCCCCTCACAAGCTCTCAGTAACAGTAAACTCTAAGAAGCCACATCGATACGAACCATGTCACATAAGCAGCTCAGAGAAACCCAGTAATCCTTTTCTCACTTCCATTAGCATACACCATTTAACACCCTGATGCTTGCTCAGTCGTGTCTGACTCTCTGCAACCCCGTGGATTATAGCCTGCCAGGCTCTACTGTCCATGGGAGTCTCCAGGCAAGAATACTGGAGTGGGTTGCCATGTCCTCCTCCAGGGGATCTTCCCAACCCAGGGATCAAACCTGGGTCTCCTGTATTGCAGGCAGATTCTTTACTGTCAGAGCCACCAGGGAACATTTTACATTGACCACATGTAGAACATAGTATTTTAGATACATTGTGTTTAATGAATTGTAATGTCAATTTAATTTCATCGGTTTCTTTTTTATTGTATTTCTTAACTGAAGGATAATTGCTTTACAGAATTTTGTTGTTTTCTTATCAAACCTGAACATGAATCAGCCGCAGGTATACATGCACCAGTTTCTTTTTTACCTTTTTAATGTGAGTACTAGAACTTTTTATCAGGGAAGCCCTAACTCAGTCGGTAAAGACTCTGCCTGCAGGGCAGGAAACCCAGATTTGATCCTTGGGTTGGGAAGATCCCCTGGAGAAGGAAATGGCAACCCACTCCAGTATCCTTGCCTGGAAAATCTCATGGACACAGGAGCCTGGTGGGCTGCAGTCCATGGGGTCACAAAGAGTTGGGCATGACTGAGCAACTAACACTGACTAACTAGAACTTTTACAGTTACAGAGGCACTTCACATTTTGGCTGATGTTTATATTCTGTTAGACAAAGGTGATTAACAAGAAACAAGAGAAAACTTTCTAATACCATTTCAACTATCGTTTTTAAGTTGTATAGAAAACTTCCAAGTGTAATATATGAAATTCATCAGTATAGTAAGTATATATCTCTCTCCCTGTATCAGTTAAGTTCAGTCTCTCAGTTGTGTCCGACTCTTTGAGACCCCCATGGACTGTAGCCCGCCGGGCTCTTCTGTGCGTGGGATTCTCCATGCAAGAATACTGGAATGAGTTCATTCCCTTCTCCAGTGGATCTTCCCAACCCAGGGATTGAACCTAGGTCTCCCATACTGCAGGCAGATTCTTTACCATCTAAGCCACCAGGGAAGCCCAAATACTAGAAGATACTACTCAGCCATAAAAAAGATGGAATTTTGCCATGTGTGACAACATGCATGGACCTTTAGTTTCTTATCTTAGTGAAATGAGTCAAACACAGAAACACAAGTATCTTATATTTAAGTCATGTATAGACAGGGAGGCCTGGCGTGCTGTGATTCATCGGGTCGCAGAGAGTCGGACACAACTGAGCGACTTAACTGAACTGAACTGAACTGATGGAATACGAAAGAGACACAGATGAACAAACCAAACAAAAACATCTTGATACAGAGAACAGAGCAGTGGTTACAAGAAGGCAAAGGGGCAGGAAGAGGGTGAAATGGGCATTGGGGGATCAACTGCATGGTGACATGTGGAAATGATTTTGGTGGTCAGCACACTCTAGTGTATAGAGAGTAGAGATACAGTGTTGCACACATGAAACATATGTTATAACCAGTTACCTCAGTAAAAAATAAATTTAAACCTGAAGCAAATTAAGTAAAATCTACATGGAAGTGACAGCTGCACCATAAAGAAAGCTGAGCACCAAAGAATGGATGCTCTGGAACCATGGTGTTAGAGAATACTTTTGGGAGTCCCTTGGACTGCAAGGAGATCCAACCAGTGCATCCTAAAAGAGATCAATCCTGAATATTCATTAGAAGAACTGATGCTGAAACTGAATTGCCAATCCTTTGGCCACGTGATGCAAAGAACTGATTAATTGGAAAAGACCCTAATGCTGGGAAAGATTAAGGGCAGGAGGAGAAGGGGTGACAGAGGATGAGATGGTTGGATGGCATCACCAACTTGGACATGAGTTTGAGCAAGCTCCAGGAGTTGGTAATGGACAGGAAACCCTGGCATGCTGCAGTCCATGGGGTCTCCTAGTCAGACACAACTAAGCTACTAAACTGAAAATATACATGGTGATAAATTTCTTTAAATGCATGTGCATTCTTCTTCCAGAACAAACTCGGTCTTCATCTTGAAGTGAGGATACCCTGCCTTGCAGACCACTGGGCTTTCCCAACCAGTAACCCCCAAAGGCAGGGTAAACCCCAGTTCAGTTCAGTTCAGTTCAGTCGCTCAGTCGTGTCCGACTCTCCACAACCCCATGAATTACAGCACACCAGGCCTCCCTGTCCATCACCAACTCCCGGAGTACACTCAAACTCATGTCCACAGAGTCGGTGATGCCATCCAGCCATCTCATTCTCCGTCATCCCCTTCTCCTCCCGCCCCCAACCTTTCCCAGCATCAGAGTCTTTTCCAGTGAGTCAACTCATCGCATGAGGTGGCCAAAGTATTGCAGTTTCAGCTTTAGCATCAGTCCCTCCAATGAACATCCAGGATTGATCTCCTTTAGAATGGACTGGTTGGATCTCCTTGCAGTATATGGGACTCTTAACCCCAAGGCTCCCCTAAATACCCAGCCTGGGTCCCCAAAGCTATAAGTGCCCATGGACTGAAGGTCTAACCCCGATAGGGACAGCGGCATTTTCTGCATGTAAGCGTAGTGGGTTCTAGGGAGGTCTCTCAGACACCCCGTGACACTGCAGAACTGCTGGGCGGGTGGGGGTGGGGGGCTGCTGTGTCCCTGCTGACTCACTCCAACAGACATTCCCAGCACGTTCCTCAGCCTCTCACCCATCGAACTCACCTGTCTGCAAGGGACAGAGAGACAACTAGGCCCCTGGCCACAAAGACGTGGCCTCCATGTGAGAAACGGTGGCTCTCCAACCACTAGGAGACCAAAATTACTATTCTTACTAGCTTTACCTGAGGGCAAAGTTGAGCTTTCTACTGTGAAGCAGTGCTCTCAACCTCACTCCCAGTTGTGAGCCATTATTAGTTGTGGGGAGGCGGCCATCTGACTAATTTTAAAGAACTTCGTTATTTTTGTACTCTGGGTTTATTTATTCCAGAAAATAGTGAGGAAGATGCTGCTCCTCATGAAACAATTGGCCTTTGCAGCAGTTATGAGTTGCCTGTCTCCTGTATGTTTGTATAATATCTTCTCAGTTACATAATGGTTCACATTATCTGCTAAGTGCCAAGGTCACGCTAAGTTCAGGCTTTGAAAATACATGTACAAATAGAGTGCTGTAAAATGAATTTTTCCCACTCCTTGGGGGAGATTGGGAGTTGCTTTCATTGTACCCTTTTATTAAACAAACTCAAGTATTTGCTTCAACTGACTGACCTCAAGCTATTCCTCGGCATCTTATAATTGCCGGGAGAAATGAATACCTGATAAAAGATGGTTATGAGATTAATTTCGAAGACACCAAAGAATTCAGAGCCCCAGAAACCTAATTCTGCCCATGGCACCAGCCTCATTTAACCACAGGCTGCCAACAAAGTGCATATGTCGTTTTTGGTACTGTGCGTGCCTGCAACCAGTGGTTATTTCCAATTCTTGCCATTTTAATTTGCAACAGGAACAGACTTCCTATTGCAGAAGAAAATGTCAAAGTCAAAGTATTAGTTACTTAGTAGTGTCTGACTCTTTGCCACCCCATGGACTGTAGCCTGCCAGGCTCCTCTGTCTGGGATTTCCAGGCAATAATACTGGAGTGGCTTGACATTTCCTTCTCCAGGGCATCTTCCTGACCCATGGATAGAACCCGGGTCTCCCGACTGGGGGAAGATTCTTTACCATCTGAGTCACCAGGGAACTGCAGAAGTCACCTGCCTAAACCAGCCTCATGATCATATTTATGGGTCATATGGGTAACCACCCAGTCCCATGGCTTCTGAAACCACAAAACCCTCGTGTTCCTGGTCATCTCATTAAGCAACATCTTCATCTGAAAATCTGTTTCAAACCTACTTTAAAATGACTCTTGTTTCTCAATGACCCCCTCATGCTTCCCAAAGTTTGCTGGAAGCCCCTTGGAGATGCCATGGATTTGGGAAGCTTCACTTCTTAACATGGGAAGAGTCCATGAAGGTTTCATCTTTGGTGTTGCAAAGATGAACTATGTTGCAGAAGAGTGCATAAGAGGGTGCTGTTTCAAGAAGAGAAAATGAAAAAGTGAAAGTGAAGTCACTCACTCCTGTCTGACTCTTTGTGACCCCATGGACCATAGCCTACCATGCTCCTCCATCCATGGGATTTTCCAGGCAAGAGTACTGCAGTGGGTTGCCATTTCCTTCTCCAAGAAGACAGGCTATCACTAAAAACACCATTAGGAGCCTTGCTTTATACCTCTGTGTACCTAGACGTCTACCCTCGCAGCAGAACTAGGGCAGAAACAGCCCTTTGGTTAAAAAAAAAAAAAAAAATCCTAGTCCAATTCCCATGGGAACCACTCAGAGCTGAAACGGCTTTGCCCTCCTCTGCTTGGTAAGACACAGTGCCACGAACACGGTTAACTGACCACCATACACTTGAATGCTGCCAACAGATTTGATGACCAATGTTCCACAGAAGTGGAATTAGGTCACATGATGCTTATTATTTTATTAGGTGACCTTATTTTATTAAGTGAGTGTGAACTCACCTACACTGGTAATCATTTTGCAACCAACAGTGGTTATCAAATCAACACTTCTTAAACTTAAACTTACACCATGTTATATGCCAAATATACTGCAATACAACTGGGGGAAATACAACTGAGCTGTGCCCACCTTAACCCCAACCATGAACTCCTTTATTCCTACATGTGCAGTGATCCTTTCAGTTCTCACCCAGCTCTCACCTCCCTTGAAAGCTCATTTTCACCCCCCAAGTGGTACCTCTTGTCTCTCAAGAACAGTTAGTCTCTGACATTCAAACAAATTCCCTTCAAAGAGCATCTTTTAAGTCCAACTGGTTCAAAAAGTACAACAGACTTGGCCTAGGCACCCAGCTAACACTGTCAAGCTAAAGAGTGTGTGTTAGCCACTCAATCATGTCTGACTCTTTGGGACCCCAGGGACTGTAGCCTGCCAGACTCCTCTGTCCATGGGATTCTCCAGGCAAGAATACTGGAGTGCGTTGTCATTCCCTTCTCCAAGGGAATCTTGCCAACCCAGGGATCGTACCCAGGTTCCCGCATTGCAGGCAGAGTCTTTACCATCGGAGCCACCTAGAGTGGTGTAGTGTAATAAGTTTATAATACTTTCCACACAAATAATACATTTAAAAACAAACAAACAAACAAACACAGGGACTTCTCTGGTGGTCAAGAGGCTAAGAATCTGCCTTGCAAGCCCAGGGACATGGGTTCAAACCCTGGCTGGGAAAGATCCCACATGCTTCAGGGCAACTAAGCTCAAGAGTCACAACTGGAGAAAGTCCATGTGCAACAATGAAGATCTTGTACAGCCAAAAAAAAAATAATAATAATTTAAATTTGGAAAAGTTTTAGAAAAGCAAATGCAAACCTTAGCAAAGAGTACCTCAGTACAACAGCTGGCGCTTTTGAGCAGTACCAGGCTACGTCACTGCTGCTTGTACAACTGCTTCCAGACATCCCGGGCATGAAATAAAGACACTGTCTCTGGCACTCTATGCAGCACTGTACAGCAAGATACACAGAAAACACAGACACTTGCAGAGGACAGAGGCACGTGACAACGTCCATCGGGCCCATGATCCAACTTAGGCGACTGGGCACGTGAACGCACTCTCGTATCTCTGAAGGTTCACAGCTTGGAGGTGCATATGTAGGGGACTTGCTGTGCAGAACGCTTAGGACTCTGCTGGCTTGGCAATATCATTAGGTAGCCCATGCAGTCGCCTCTTTTCTCACGTGAATACTGTCTGCGTGTTCCTAACTGCGTTCTCCTTAAGATCATAAAACGTGTTCCATCGGTATTTTATCATCCTTGCAGAGAAACATGCCAAGAGGCAGATACCCAACTCAACTCAAAGGGAAACATAATATGGAACGCTGTGTTAATCACAAAAGGGAGTTTTACTTGAAACTGGGAAGACTGTTTCTCAAACCCCCTTCCAAACAGATGACCTGAACTCTGTCCAGAAGGATCTCCCAGCAACCTCCATGTCCTTGTCTTATTAACTACATTCACTGCTTTATTTCTATAAAGGGTTTTTAAATTGAAAGTGAAAGAAGTGAAAGAAAGTGAAAGGCACTCAGTCGTGCCCAACCCTTTGCAACCCCAAGGATTATACAGTCCATGGAATTGTCCAGGCCAGACTACTGCAGTGGGTAGACTTTCCCTTCTCCAGGGGATCATCCTAACCCAGGGATCGAACCTAGGTCTCCCGCAATGAGGGCGGATTCTTTACCTACTGGGCCACCAGGGAAGCCCAAGAACACTGGAGTGGGTAGCCTATCCCTTCTCCAGCAGATTCCTGACCCAGGAATCAAACTGGGGTCTCCTGCATTGCAGGTGGATTCTTTACCAACTGAGCCACCAGGGAAGCCCAAGAACACTGGAGTGGGTAGACTATCCCTTCTCCAGGGGATTTTCCCAACCCAGGAATCAAACCAGGGTCTCCCGCATTGCCAGTAGATTCTTTACCAACTGAGCTATCAGGGAAGCCCATTTTTTTTACATTACATTAATTAAATAAAATAATAATTTAATCATTAATTATTTACTGGGCTGTGTTGGATCTCAGTTGTAGCAGGTGTGATCTTTGGTTGCAGTCTGCAGGCTCTCCAGCTGGGGCACTAGGTCTTAGTAGCCACAAGGCATGTGGGATTTTCCTTCCCCGACCAGGGATCAAACCCAGGTCCTCTGCGCTGAAAGGCAGATTCTTAATCACTTGATGGTCAGGAAAGCCCAGATTCGCTGGTTTCAACTACGCCAGCCATGTTTCTGCCATTACTTACTGTCTGTCCTTTTTTTTTTCACATTCATGGCTCTCCTGAGTCAAGCCTACCACACATAGGGTACTGCAGATTCCTAGAAGGTTTGCCTTGATAGTACATAACTGATTCATCACAAACTAATGTCCAAAGAAGCAAGTACTCTCCACCTATCCAGTGCTAAACTTCTAGCTTCAATACAGAGATGTTCCTCCCTCCTCCCAGGATACTAACCTCAGAAAAACTATGCCAGGAGTTTTCAGTGAACACAAGGCAAGCATTAAAACATTATTCTCCATAAAAAAAGTAATCAAGCTTTGAGAAAGATGTGAAAATACATCTAGTGACATTTTATCCTGAATTTCCATCTTCGCCACCTAAATAGCAGTGAGATTAAATCTAGAATAAATAACTCTTTGAGCACATGAGCATATATTTTTTACTTGACTCCGAGAGTTTGAGGTACAGCAATTTTGGTCTCTGGCGATGAGTGCAGGGGTCCTGAAATTCACCTCTGCGATTTTTTTGTGTGTTTCTAGAAAATGATCTGTCTGTAACATGTACTGATATAATCCTGTATCCAGGTAGAACAATTATGCTATTATCCAATGGAGGTTAAGAAAACACTTGGGCTATTTTCATACACGTTAATAACTACGTGAGTTAAGAACAGTGGAGGTATTATGTTTCCTTATAAACTGAAAAGATTTCTAGAAGATTTCAGGTAAAATAGGCATAAGGCTCCTTAAGCAAAAAATTTTAATTTCACATTAATTGTGACCACCAGGCATTTTGTGGTATAAAAGTAAGACATTTCACTAAATAAAGTAGAAATTCTCAGTTTCACAGTAAGAAATGCCTCAAATTACTGAAGAAGTCCTACATGATAGCAATTCATATGTATTAAAAAATTATCCTTTCCAAAATGTCCTTAAACATCATGTGACATCTTAAATCCAATGTTAGTGAAAGTTTATCAGCTAAATTATCAGCTTTCCTCGTGGCTCAGATGGTAAAGAATCCACCTGCAGTGCAGGAGACTTGGGTCTGATCCCTGGGTCAGGAAGATTCCCCTGGAGAAAGGAATGGCCACCTGCTCCAGTCTCCTTGCCTGAAAAATCCCATGGACAGAGGAGCCTGGTGGGCCACAGTCCATGGGGTGGCAAAGAGTCAGACACAACTGAGCGACTAACACACACAATAGCTAAATAACCAAAGACAGCAGAAGTTTCTTCATTCACCTACTCCTTCCTCCTCACTAACATGTTCATACGTGCCAGCAGCATGTAATTCGTGCACACAACGATGTGGCTTTGCAATGTCTGCATTCTAAGAGGACAGTTAGCTAGTTAATGCTGCAAGAGGTATACTATCTGACCACAGCTACATTTTATGCAGAAATGAAGATAGAACTGTGACTTAGATAGGCACCCGAGGAAAAGACTTCAGCCAGCGTCTCCATCAGCCAATCCCTGACCTGCCCGCAGGTCTCCTCCCGAGTCCCATTCCTCCTCGTGTTCAACTGTCTCCCGGAGAGACACTCAGCCCCGGACTCCACGGGAGAGTGAACAACTGCCTTAGGCATGTTCAGTTCAGTTCAGTCACTCAGTCATGTCCGACTCTTTGCAACGCCATGGACTGCAACACACCAGGCCTCCCTGTCCGTCACCAACTCCCAGAGTTTTCTCAGTTCAGTTCAGTTCAGTCACTCAGTCGTGTCCTACTCTTCGCGACCCCATGAATCACAGCACACCAGGCTGTCCATCACCAACACTCGGAGTTCACTCAAACTCATGTCCACAGAGTCTGTGATGCCATCCAGCCATCTCATTCTTGGTCATCCCCTGCTCCTCCCGCCTCCAACCTTTCCCAGCATCAGAGTCTTTTCCAGTGAGTCAACTCGTCGCATGAGGTGGCCAAAGTATTGCAGTTTCAGCTGTAGCATCAGTCCTTCCAACGAACACCCAGGATCGATCTCCCTTAGAATGGACTGGTTGGATCTCCTTGCGGTACAGGGAATCTCAAGAGTCTTCTCCAGCACCACAGTTCAAAAGCATCAATTCTTCGGCAATCAGCTTTCTTCACAGTCCAACTCTCACATCCATACATGACCACGGGAAAAACCATAGCCTTGACTAGACGGACCTTTGTTGGCAAAGTAATATCTCTGCTTTTTAATACATGTTTATTGAGTTGGTGATGCCATCCAACCATCTCATCTTCCATCATCCCCTTCTCCTCCCACATTCAATCTTTCCCAGCATCAGGGTTTCTTTTCAGATGAGTCAGTTCTTCATATCAGGTGGCCAAAGTATTGGAGTTTCAGCTTCAGCATCAGTCCTTCCAGTGAAGATTCAGGACTGATCTCCTTTAGGATGGACTGGTTGGATCTCCTTGCTGTCCAAAGGACTCTCAAGAGTCTTCTCCAACACCAAGTTCAAAAGCATCCATTCTTTGGTGCTCAGCTTTCTTTATGAGTCTGACTTAATTAGGACTTCCACCAGGAAGGGCAGCTAGGGGTTAGATGCTCCAGGCTACCCCAGACGACAGACAAAAGGCTACAGGAAAGCAGGAAGCAGGGCCAGTGCCTGCAAAAGTGCCAGGCTCAGGATGTCCTATGATCCACTCAGGCTGAAGTGCACAGATCCCCTGGGGGTGTGATAAGGCCGGCCCCTTAAGTAGGACCCTGGGACAGCCACTGCCTTTCTCCTTTCTGCCTGGGCTAAGCACAAATTCCCGCCACTCTGCACCACTCTCCCTCTGCTCTCCCCACCAAACAGGCCAAGGCTGACTGGGCTCTCAGTCTCACAGAAGTCAACATCTGAAAACCTTTTCCAAAGAAAAACAGCTTTTTTCTGAGAAACCACAACATGGAAAGTACCAAGTTAGGAGGAATGGTCCTTTGATTCTCTGTGTGCCTCTACACCACCAGCGGGAGACCAAGGGCAAAAACCACTACAATATCGTAAAGTAATTAGCCTTCAATTAAAATAAATTAATTTTAAAAAACCTCATAATGGGTTCCCTTAGCTGGCGTCTTGGAATCTGAGACACATGTCACAAATAGAAACCCCACAGGTCCAACTTCAGGCCCTATCTGTGATACTCAGGTGTGTGAAATGGGATTAGAAATGAGGTTGTTTGCTTTTTCTTGAATTCTTCTCTTCCTAAGGTCTTCACTGTAGCTCAAGTGGTGAAGCATCTGCCTGCAACACAGGAGACCCAGGTTTGATCCCTGGGTTGGGAAGAGCCTCTGGAGAAGGAAATGGCAACCCTCTTCAGGATTGTTGCCTGAATAATCCCATGGACAGAGGAGCCTGGTAGGCTACAGTCCATGAGTTCTCAGAGAGTCAGACACGACTGAGCGTCTAACCCTACTACTACATATTCCTAAGATATAAAATTCTGTATTGATAAATCAAGGTTATTTCCATAGAAATTCTCATTGTTACAGTATCTATGAGATTTCAATTTTTTTTCACTTGCAAATGTAGTACATGGAGACAAATGATCAGTGTTTCTCTCAAATGCTGTGTGTGCATGCTCAACCATGTCCAACTCTCTGAGACCCCATGGACTGCAGCCCCACCAGGCTCCTTTATACATTGGATTCTCCAGGCAAGGATACTGAAGTGGGTTGCCATGCCCTCCTCCAGGGGATCTTCCTGACCCAGGGATCGCACCAGGTCTCTTGCATCTCCTCCACTGCCAGTCAGGTTATTTTCCAGTTAGTACCACCAGGGAAGTCCATATCAAATGCTAATCTAAACCATGAATATCTCAGACCGCATATGTCTGCATTCTCTTCCACAAGCTGAAGGTTGGGTTTTCATCCCCTGGGTTTTTGATCTCACCATCTTTCACCTGCCCTTATCTGTCCTTTACTATTCTTGGTAACCCTGGTGAGGGTCGGAATAATTTCTTCCAGCATAGCATTGAGCTCCTTTCTTCTCATTTAGATCACTATTTTCTCCAGCTCTGCTCTCTGTAGACCGCAGGCCCCATGGACGTGCCTGAAGGTTGATGATAAGTGGGACTGTGGTCAAATGTGTCACGGTCACAGGAAGAGGAGGTCTCATCTTAAGACATTGCTGCTGTTGTTCAGTCCCTCAGTCAGGTCCAGTTCTTTGTGACTCCTTGGACCATAGCCTGCCAGGCTCCTCTGTCCATAGGGATTTCCCAGGCAAGACTACTGGAGTGGGTTGCCCTGTCCTCCTCCAGGGGATCTTCCCCAAACGTGGATCCAACATACACCTCCTGTGTTGGCAGGCAGACCTCTGAGCCATGCCAGTGATGACTAGTACCTTCCAGTCCTCATTTCATGGTCTGCAATCCCTGGGTTAGGTTGGGTCTTCCTTTCCCACCCAAACCTTCCCGGCCACTGTTGCTCTGTCTGGCAGTCTCTCAGTCACTGCTCTCTTCTCACAGGGGTGACCTTTCTCCATGTCTGTTATGTCTGTTTCACCCTCCTTGACTGTTTTGCCCAACACTGACATCCACAACAGCAGGAAATCTCTAAGTGTGAAATGACTTTCTAGAGGGGGGCGTTTCTCTCAGCCGGTGGAAGAAATCCACTCCCAGAAACAAGCTGCCACCAAGCAGTGCATTTTAAAAGGTTGAGGTCATTTGATAAGCCCCAGGCAAAAATGTTCAATTAAAATTGGTCAAGTAACTGTAACACACAGAAGAAAAGAAAGTGTAAGTCACCAAATTAGATCAGGCTGTAGACTGCCAGTTCATTACGCCCTCCACAGTGTCCTTGGTGATGCTCTGAACAGCAAGCATCATAATAAGGCAGGAACCTACTGATAGTGACCTTGAGAAGAGTATCTGAAGCAGAAAGAGAAATTCCTTAACCTGCTGCTGCTTCAGTCGTGTCTGACTCTGTGTGACCCCGTAGGTGGCCGCCCACCAGGTTCCCCCGTCCCTGGGATTCTCCAGGCAAGAATACTGGAGTGGGTTGCCACTGCCTTCTCCTTAACCTCAAAGGGTCAAAATGTTTCTTGTATCTTTCAATATGTTGTACAAGTTTTCTTTTTCATTCTACAGTCATACAGTTAGGCTAATACTATTGCCCAGCAGCTATCTGGCTGTTACATTTACATTTAAGTGACATTAAAATTAAATGAGGGACTCTGCTGGTGGTCCAGTGGTGATATATCTGCCTGCCAACATGGGAAACACACAAAGGTTTAACAATTAATCTAGATGAAGAGCATACCAATGTGCAAAGTACTATCCATTCACCTTTCCTCTGGATTTGAAAAATATCTAGAATTAAAACATCTGGGGCAATACCTAAAATTAAAAGAAAACCGCTCTTTAGAGCTAAAAGAAGTTATATATATATATATATATATATTTCAATATGATGTATAATTATTCTCTATGCTCGTTCAAACATAACTGAAGGGCAGGAAGATTTTAACTAAATGTTTGCACTATGCATTACTCTCCAAACTGCTTCTCTATTTTAGTAATAGATACAGCTATCACGATTGCACAGTATTTGATTGTGAAGATTTGTCCATTGAGTAGATACTGAGGCTGGTCACAATTCTGGCTTCTAAACACCATCTCACAATTCATTCTTTTAACACTACAGGGCAGATTCCCCCAAATGGAACAGTAAGATGAAATGGCACCTACTTTTAACATCTAGTGCTAGATTATTTTCCCAAAAGACAAGAGCAAGTTACACACTTCAGGGATGCATGCCTGAGTCTGCCCACAACCTTTACTTCTCCAGCGTGGTGAATTCCCAGTCTTTTTTAAAATGTTGCTATTCTGAGGAGGCGTTTTAAGGAAGCACAAGTAAAATATTCTCAAGAGAGGCCCCTAGGAGTCCTAAAATACTGACATTACTTTCAAAGGACAAAAAGGGAGAGGTGTGAAAAGACAGATACCCTCTTCTCCTCTAATTTCCCATTGTTTCAGCACCTATGAATTTAGATTACACTTAACTTATGGGATGCGGCCGCCGCTCGGGCTCCTTGCAGGTAACACGCGGAGCGGCCCCTGCAGGGCCGAAGGCGCCGCGGCTGGGCACGCGGAACTGGGCGCCAAGCCAAAGCGGGCGGTCCCCACTGCCCGCCGCGCCCCGAGCCCCGGCAGTCCGAGCCTGGCCCGGCGGCGGCGCGGCTGGAGGAGTTGCTTCTGGGACCCGGGCTGCGGCCGGGGCCGAGGTCACGGCAGATGCGGGCCCTGGAGCCGCGCGCCCGGGTGTCAGCGGCACGAGGGACAAAGGGCGCGGCGTAGAGGGGGCTCGCTCACCGCCGCCCCGGCAGCGCAGGCTTCCCGTTGACCCCGGGCGCACGGGCGCCTCTGGCGAGTTCCCCGGAGTGGACACCTGGCCCCGCGCCACCCGCCAGCTGGCCGCCGCGCAAACGATAGCTGGGCGCAGCCGGGCCGCCTGGCCGCCCGCCCAAAGGGTAAAGGCGGCGTCCTCGCCGAGCCGCGAGTGCCAGCCTCCCCGCGCTGGCTGCCCGGCCGAGCGGCGTGCCCTGGGCCGGGGCCCCCGGGGCCACCACCGAGCTGCCGTTCCCCAGCGCCGGGCTTGGAGTTTGGGGAAGCCGAGCGGCTGGCACAGCCGCCGCCTCACCTCCTGAGAACTCCGCGGGGCTTCTCGTCTTGTCGATGTGTCTGCAGGCTGTGCGTATTTTCTTCCTTCTTTTTTTTTTTTTTTTTAAATTTATTTTATTGGAGGCAAATTACCTTACATTAATATATTGGTTGGTTTTGCCATACATTGACATGAATCAGCCCCCGGTGTACCTGTGCTCTCCCTCCCGAACCCCCCTCCCACCTCCCTCCTCCCCATATCCTCCCTCCATGTCATTTCCGCGCACCAGCCCCAGGCATCCTGTATCATGCGTGGAACCTGGACTGGTCACTTATGATAATATACATGCTACAATGCCGTTCTCCCCAATCATCCCACCTTCACCCTCTCCCACAGAGTCCCAAAGACTGTTCTATATGCCTAAGTCTCTTTTGCAGTCTCGTGTACAGGGTTCAGGTTTCCATCTTTCTTAATTCCATATATATGCGTTCAGTTCAGTTCAGTTCAGTCGCTCAGTCGTGTCCGACTCTCCGCGACCCCTGAATCACAGCACGCCAGGCCTCCCTGTCCATCACCAACTCCCGGAGTACACTCAAACTCATGTCCACAGAGTCGGTGATGCCATCCAGCCATCTCATTCTCCGTCGTCACCTTCTCCTCCCGCCCCCAACCTTTCCCAGCATCAGAGTCTTTTCCAGTGAGTCAACTCGTCGCATGAGGTGGCCAAAGTATTGCAGTTTCAGCTTTAGCATCAGTCCCTCCAATGAACACCCAGGATTGATCTCCTTTAGAATGGACTGGTTGGATCTCCTTGCAGTATAAGGGACTCTCAAGAGTCTTCTCCAACACCACAATTCAAAAGCATCGATTCTTCGGCGATCAGCTTTCTTCACAGTCCAACTCTCACATCCATACATGACCACGGGAAAAACCATTGCCTTGACTAGACGGACCTTGGTTGGCAAAGTAATGTCTCTGCTTTTTAATATACTATCAAGGTTGGTCATAACTTTCCTTCCAAGGAGCAAGCGTCTTTTAATTTCATGGCTGCAATCAGCATCTGCAGTGATTTTGGAGCCCAAAAAAACAAAGTCTGACACTGTTTCCACTGTTTTTCCATCTATTTCCCATGAAGTGATGGGACCAGATGCCATGATCTTTGTTTTCTGAATGTTGAGCTTCAAGCCAACCTTTTCACTCTCCTCTTTCACTTTCATCAAGAGGCCTTTGAGTTCCTCTTCACTTTCTGCCATAAGGGTGGTGTCATCTGCATATCTGAGGTTATTGATATTTCTCCCAGCAATCTTGATTCCAGCTTGTGCTTCTTCCAGCCCAGCGTTCCTCATGATGTACTCTGCATAGAAGTTAAATAAGCAAGGTGACAATATACAACCTTGATGTACACCTTTTCCTATTTGGAACCAGTCTGTTGTTCCATGTCCAGTTCTGACTGTTGCTTCCTGACCTGCATACAGGTTTCTCAAGAGGCAGGTCAGGTGGTCTGGGATTCCCATCTCTTTCAGAATGTTCCACAGTTTATTGTGATCCACACAGTCAAAGGCTTTGGCATAGTCAATGAAGCAGAAATAGATGTTTTTCTGAAACTCTCTTGCTTTCTCCATGGAACCCATTATACAGAGTGAAGTAAGCCAGAAAGAAAAACATCAATACAGTATACTATATATGGGTTAGTATACTGTATTGATGTTTTTCTTTCTGGCTTACTTCACTCTGTATAATGGGTTCCAATTTCATCCACCTCATTAAAACTGATTCAAATGCATTCTTCTTGATGGCTGAAAAATACTCCATTGTGTATATGTACCAAAGCTTTCTTATCCATTCGTCTGCAGATGGACATCTAGTTTGCTTCCATGTCCTGGCTATTATAAACAGTGCTGCAATGAACTTTGGATTACATGTGTCTCTTTCAGTTCTGGTTTCCTCGGTGTGTATGCCCAGGAGTGCGATTGCTGGACTCAAAATGGATTAGAGAGCTAAATGTAAGACCAGACACTATAAAACTCCTAGAGGAGAACATAGGCAAAACACTCTCTGACATATATCACAGCAGGATCCTCCAATACCCACCTCCCAGAATATTGGAAATAAAAGCAAAAATAAACAAATGGGACCTAATTAAAATCAAAAGCTTCTGCACAGCAAAAGAAACTCTAAGCAAGGTGAAAAGACAGCCTGCAGAATGGGAGAAAATAATAGCAAATGAAGCAACTGATAAAGGATTAATCTCCAAAATATACAAGCAGCTCCTGCAGCTCAATTTCAGAAAACTAAGTGACCCAATCAAAAAATGGGCCAAAGAACTAAACAGACATTTCTCCAAAGAAGACATAAAGATGGCGAACAAACACATGAAAAAAATGCTCAACATCCCTCATCATCAGAGAAATGCAAATCAAAACCACAATGAGATACCATTTCACACCAGTCAGAATGGCTACTATCCAAAAGTCTACAAGCAATAAATGCTGGAGAGGGTGTGGAGAAAAGGGAACCCTCTTACACTGTTGGTGGGAATGCAAACTAGTACAGCCACTATGGAGAACAGTGTGGAGATTCCTCAAAAAACTGGAAATGGAACTGCCATATGATCTTCCTTCTTTTTTAAACCTCTCACAAAAGAAAGGAGTTAGAGAAACGAGCTAGCCAGAGCCCCGTGAGTTATCCCATGCAGCTGTTTCTCTTGGAGCGCAGATGCATGGGGAGTGTTTCTTGAGAAACACTTAACAGTGAGGACTCACGGGATCCCCCCTCCCTGTCCCGCCTCCCCGCAGCCCCGACCGCGCCTGGGGCGCCCCAGAGGGAGGTAGGGTGAAGTATCACCTGTTGACTTCGATGGGAAAATGGCTACAAGCTAGCAAGCTGGAAACTTTCTGGGACAGTGGAACTGGGAATGTCGAACCTCCCGCAGTCATTCTTGCAGTCCGCAGGCATGGCTCTCGCGCGGTACTCAGTTAAAAAACCGGGAAGGCGATCCGAAGAGGAAGCTACTTGGAGTAGCATTGTGTTCAGCGCTGCGTTGCGGGGAGGGCGGGAGAGATGAGTCTCCAGTGCCTTGGGGGCCCCAAGAGAGGAGCAGCCTGCTCGGGTCTCCAGGTGCTAGGTCAGGAACAGCTGTGTTCTTTATTCTGGTTTCCAAACGCACTCTCATCTCACGCTGGCAGAGGGCAACCGGTGTGTGGATGGATCAATACTGATGAGCTGGAAAGGCCAGTCTGAGGCCAGAAGGCCCTTCAGTGCAGCTGGAAAAAATTTTAGTAGGTGTTCACTGCTAATTTTTCCAGGGATTGTGTAGGTTTGATCTGTACCTGTCAGCCACTTACTGCAGTCCAGACTGCTGTGTCAGGCGTCACTGAGTCCCCAGGGTTCAGAGCTCAGGGACTGCTGTGTGTTTGCTTTTGAGAGATGTTGTGCCCTCTCTGAGGGCTCTTTGACTTTTTCGTTGATGACTGCTTGATGGGTTTTAACCCCCTGAAAACAGAAGCTTGGTATAAGGAGTTTGAGATACTGAAAATAAAGAGGCTTGTGCTTCAGTTCCCAATCTAACTACTTACAGGCGCCAGTGAATTCTCAACACAGTTGGGGCAAGCACAGAAATGGGACAGGAATCTGATCAACAGTGTGGTCACTGGTGGAGCTAACTGAAGCCCTGCATGGTCTGAACTTGAGGCCATGATGTTGCTCCTTTCTTCTCTGTCCATGAGGCAATCTTCCATGGCCCAAAAGCCAGAGCTCACAGGCAGGATATCCCCTGGGGAATATGAATGGGGTGATGCCATCCAAGGCCCATCCAGAGAGTGTTATGCCCTGAGTCCAGTCCCCCCATACTGGTAGAATAAGACACTCGAAGCAATGCAAAAGCAAGAATGGGCTTTATTTCTAGCTGGAGCTGGGGCTCCTGCCCCTCCCAGCTCAGTGGAATGCGGACAAGAGCCCTGAGTCCAGGTCACAGATTACATAAGTACCTACTTTTGTTCAAACGATCAAGCTGGCAGAAGCTCATTGGCCAGTTCATGTGCGCGGGGGTTTTTCTGGGGGATTTCCCGTTTTCCTCTGATTGGCCTGATTTTTGGCTCGACTTTTCTAGGGAGGAGTTTCTTAATTTTGGCACCGGTGGGATCTTCTTAGGGAGGAGTTTCTGTGAACTTAGCCTCCACCCTGTCTCCAGGAGATCAAAACAGGCCTAAGCAAGGTCTCAGGCCTATCCTGGCTACTCAGATGTTAAGGGCTCCTAACACCAAGGCCCATCCAGAGAGAGAAACAGAATGTGCCCCTTTTCCTGGTTCATACTGCTGTTTAGTCTCTCAGTCGTGTCTGACTCTTTGCAACCCCATGTACTACAGCCCCCCAGGCTCCTCTGGTCTGTGGGATTTCCCAGGCAAGACTACTGGATTGCCATTTTCCTTCTCCTGGTACAAAAAGGCAGAAGGGACCTGCCGGGAGCCAGCGAGGGAAATCCTACCTATGGCAAAGGTCAACTGGGGAAGAGGCCTGACGGGCAAAGGCTAATCAGGGCTCGAGGAACCCCCTGGACTTACCTGAGCATCTACCCCAAAGAAAACTGGAGTCTGACTGCTTTTCTATCTTACGCCTCTTACCAAGTCCTCTAATACTTACAGGGGCTTCCCCCCAACCACCTTTCTCTGAAAACATTAATTCAGAGCTGCAGTTTAAAAGTTCTCCTCGGCTTGATAGGAGTGTTCCAATCCAAGCCCCTCTGATAGCTTTCTAACTTGCATGACAAGTTTGTCCGGGCTCTTACAACTATGAGTGTGACTGTTTATAGCCTCCCAGCCATGCAAGGACAGAAAGCCTAATATTCTGAAATACAGGAATTTGTTGAAGAAGTTAAAATCATTAGAATAGTACTAGAAAAGATTTCATTGTTGAATCAATGCTTGCTGCAGTTTCCTCTATCTATTGTATTCTTGGAAATACATTAATCCTTTGATTTAACCACATCAGATCTTAAGTTAATAAATTCCTTTCTTGCAGCTCACTACACCGGTGCCTTATAGGAATGTAACTTTGTTATGTGTCTACCACCTAACTTTAGGAAAGTCACCTTAAAAGAAAAGTCTTTTACTTGCTAACTAACCTATTGTCAGGAGAGAGGGCCATAAAACTGTTAGCAGGCCCCCTGGCCAGAAGATGATGTAAATCACCTAAAACTTTTATCACACAAAAATAAGCCCTGGTCCTGATAAGGGTCAAGACTGCTGACCCCACGTGATTTTGGTGTGAATCTATACCTCCATTTCTCTGTTTCTTATGCGCATAACTTAGGGTATAAAAGCAGCACTGGAAAATAAAGTTTTGGGCCTTGCTCACTGAAGCTTGGTCTCCCCGTGTCGTTCTTTCTCTTTTTCCATCCTTTTCTCTATTCTCCTTTTTCTGGTTGAGATCCTTGGAGCACTGGGCCCTCTGAGTTTACTTATCTGCCTGGGCTTCTAAGACCCACTCGAGGGGGTGCCCTGGTGGGGTGCCTCAAGTGATTCGAGAGGGCGCCTGTGGCCTACGTAAACAGAGCAAGCCCCGTGCTGGGGTTTTATTGGTTTCCAGCATAAACCAAGGAATCATCAGCCCCTGTCTCTCTCTCTCTTTCTCTCTCTCTCTGACGCCGACGCCGTTCATCCCGAGGATACCCTGGGTCATATCGGGGCTGGACCCCGATAGGGACCTGTCTCCCTCCAAGTGCCACTTCATAGTGGCAGGGCTTCTTGTACCTAAGCTTCCAGCCTGCCTGAAATCCTTGCAGAAAAAAAGTCCATCTACTTTTGGAGGAGGAGGATTAATGTGTTCAGCCATGTGGTTTATGCAGTACATACAGATGCCTGGTCACGGAGCCAGTGCCCTGGGTCTGCCCCAAAGAAGGGTGCCCTTCTCTCAGTTGCATCAGGTTACCTGATGGGCTACTGCTGGCCCTGGTTGGCTAGCCCATCCTCAGGAATTTTTAAAAGTTGACGGCAGCCTGTTGTTCAGTCACTCAGTCGTCGCTGACTCTTCGCGACCCAATGGACTGCAGCACGCCAGGCTTCCCTCTCCTTCAGTGTCTCCTGGAGTTTGCGCAGACTCATGTCCATTGAGTCAGTGATGCTGTCTGACCATCTCATCCTCTGCCACCTGCTTTTCCTCTTGTCCTCGATCTTTCCCAGCATCAGGGTCTTTTCTAGTGAGTCAGATGTTTGCATCAGGTGGTCAAAATATTGGAGCTTCAGCAACATGATGGCAACATGGGTGATCCCAAGACAGGACGTCAGGGACTGGGCACTGGGAACTAATCTCTGCAGAATAACGAAGTGAAGTGAAAGTCACTCAGTCGTATCTGACTCTTTGGGACCCCATGGACGAGTCCATGGGATTCTCCAGGTCAGAATACTGGAGTGGATAGCCTTTCCCTTCTCCAGGGGATCTTCCCAACTCAGGGATCAAACCCAGGTTTCCAGCGTTGTAGGCTGATTCTTTACCAGCTGAGCCACAAGGAAAGCCCAATAATAACAGTAGCGGGAACCAATTGTTTCCATATATGCCCTCGTTTAATCCTTAGCACAACCTCCTGGTACCCTATGGTGCTGATGAGGAATGGATCCTTGGAAAGACCAGGCAACTCAGTGTAGCAAGTCCAAGTCTGTCTGCCCGCAGGGCCTGTGCTGTTAACCACTGGGCAAGACTAAGGTAAGGTTCCTGACACAGTGTAGCACAATTGCATTTGCTAATCCACAGTATTTTCTGAGCTACCCTACTCTGCCCATTAGCAATCAAGCCTTAAATGGAAAGAGCATTTGCGAGTGTCCTTGGGGGCAGCAGAGAAGTGGGGATCTTGGACCAGGGAAGGGAAGCAGCAATGAAGAGGGAAGATTCAGCCAGGATGGGGAGTGGGGCAGAGTCTAGGCACCCTGATGTCCCTGCCAGAGAAGAGAGGGACCCCTTCTGAGATGGGCTCATCCATCCTGTTGACCCCTGCAAGAGTCCAGGTCTGGTCCTGATGTTCAGGTCTGTCGTCTGCCTTCCTTCTCTCTCAGCAGCCCTTGACTGAGTACCAAAAGCACTAGTGTGTGTTACAGACAATCTGAGATGAAAAAGGAGGCACAGCAACTAATGCTGTTTTTCAGTTGCTAAGTTGTGTCTGACTCTGCGACCCCATGGACTGCAGCACGCCGGGCTCCTCTGTCCTGCACCATCTCTGGGAGTTTGCTCAAATTCATGTCCTTTGAGTTGATGATGCCTTCCAACCATCTCATCCTCTGCCACAGCAACTAATTCAGAAGCACAGATTAGTTCCCGATGCAGTACTCTTCCTAGAGGGCCATTTGAACCTCAGAGATCCACTTGTGAAATACTGGCATCATCAACTCAATGGATATGGGTTTGCACAAACTTCAGGAGATGGTGAAGGACAGGGAAGCCTGGCATGCTGCAGTCCATGGGGTCGCAAAGAGACACATCTGAGTGACTGAACAACAAACTCAAATATCTGGGCCTGAAGCAGACAACATGAAGACCAGTTATGGCACCCTCTGTCAGCTCACAGCTCCATTTCACATTTAAAATTGATATGAAACTAAATCATTTGATTTCCTTCATATTCACTTTCTGAACCAAAGAACTCTTTTATTCCCCCTGTATTAAGTCAGGGTAGCTTCCTAACTGTTCAATCTTTTTTCACTTGTTGTATCAGGAGTAATTTCTGGAGCTCAAATACAGACACAGTGGTTGGGGCCTGCGTGGTGACCTCTGTTGTGTTTGCAACCGTAATTTGGATTTGACCAGCGGTTTATCCGTTCAGTGAAAAAGAGGGGGAAAAAGTGACACACAGTGGCTGGAATATTCCCCCTGTACTTGCTGAAAGCATGAGTTACAAGTGAATTATCTCAGGTGGAGAAGTTGGAGGGCCCAGCACCGCGAGAGCTGCAAAGCCTTTCCTCTCTGGGGGGTAAACCTGACCTCTTCCCCGGACCTGGACAGGAACAGTGCTGCCATAGAAGAAAGGATCCTGTTGACTGTTGTTGGATCCTCGCACATTCACTCAGACAGAGGGCTGCGGAAAAGAGACCCATGACGTCCAGTGGCCCCTTGGGCTGACTCTGGGGTATTCCCTGGAAGACCTGGAAACAAATAAAGGTTCAAACTCATGTTGACCTTTGAACAGCATGATTTTGAACTGTGTGGGTACACTTATATGCAGATTATTTTCTGTAGCAAAGACCTCAGTACTAAAAAAAAGAAAAAAATGAAAAAACAAAATTTTAAGGGGCGCGAGTTTGGTCAGTGGTCAGGAAACTTAAGATCCCACACGCCACGCAGTGGAGCCAAAAAAAAAAAAGCAAAAACAAGACTACATGGTCTGTGGTTATTTGAGTCCCAGGATGGCAAGGGACTGCAGATACAAAGCTCTACGTAGATTTTCAACAGCAAGGAGTGTCAGTGCCCCTAACCACCAAGTTGTTCAGGGGTCATTTGTACATCTAAAGTGCCTCCCAGTCAAACGGCCTGAAATTTTCTTCCATCTCAGCGTGAAGGATTGGGACTGCTCCCTTAGTAGGGAAGATGAGAGCTTTGCTTATTACCAGTCAACCAGCCGCTCCAGGGGACTCTCAAATTATTCTCAAATGAATGTGCTTTCTTCTCCCTTGACGAAAGAGCTTGTAATAACAGTTAATCTTCCTTTTACATTCATTAAACCTAGTGCTTTTCTAAGCACTTTCAGGGGGTGTGCTGCTCAACCCTCATGACAACCATGTTAGGTGGGCCTAGTTCAGTTCAGTTCAGTTCAGTCGCTCAGTCGTGTCTGACTCTCCGCGACCCCATGAATCACAGCACGCCAGGCCTCCCTGTCCATCACCACTCCCGGAGTTCACTCAAACTCATGTCCACAGAGTCGGTGATGCCATCCAGCCATCTCATTCTCTGTCGTCCCCTTCTCCTCCCGCCCCCAACCTTTCCCAGCATCAGAGTCTTTTCCAGTGAGTCAACTCGTCGCATGAGGTGGCCAAAGTATTGGAGTTTCAGCTTTAGCATCAGTCCTTCCAATGAAAACCCACGATTGATCTCCTTTAGAATAGACTGGTTGGATCTCCTTGCAGTCCAAGGGACTCTCAAGAGTCTTCTCTAACACCACAGTTCAAAAGCATCAATTCTTCGGTGATCAGCTTTCTGAGGAAACTGAGGCCCAGAGAGGTGAAGTAACTTGTCCAAAGTCAGGTAGCACTAGACCTAGACAAGATCCCGGTAAAACCAAAGAGAGTGCTTATTGAAGGTGTGCAGGGCATGGGGACAGATACAGTGTGATGGGGAGGGGAGGTGGTTTCATAATTGGTGAATTCCATGTTAGCAAGTTCTTAGGCAGCTGCTGGGAAGTTCTTTCCCTTTGCCGAGTGCACAGGCCATGAACTCAAAGATAGGCAGCACACGCAGGGCCACCGAAGTAAGAAATGGCAAGGCTGGGAGACAGCATTTCGTTGTAATGTCTTGCCTATTTGAAAGAAAAGCTAAAATAAGTGTCTTTATAACTTGACTCCCTCACCAACATTGGAGGTCATGTCTTCACCTAGAAGAGGTCCTCACTTAGAAGAGGACACCCCACTGTCCTTTAGGACACAGCCTAACAATGCTGGAATAATGCTGTCCCCAGCATCAGCCTGCAATGGGCCCTCCTTGCTCTGTCTGTCCCCTGAGTGGGAACCACAGGCATGTGCCTGCCACCCCACCTCTGTTAAACTCTTCTTTCTCCCAGATTTTCATTGAATAAGCGGGAGTGTCTGTGTTCTGCAGAGAGACCATAAGCCCTTTTACAATCAGGACCATGCTTCACATGCACACACACACACACACACACACACACACACACACACAATTGTTGTGCTAAGACCCAACAATGAATATGTATTGAGTTTTCTTGATCGCATGAATCAAGATGGTAACTTTTTTTTAACTTTGTAAACTGGTTCAAGGACTATAAAAATGACCTGCCTTATGGGGCTGATAAACAAAGGATTCCCTTAAATCAGTGTTTCTCAGGGATAATCCAGCATCAGAAATCCAAGGACCCCTGACATAGTTGGTTGCATCTGGGCCCGGGAGAAGCTCCTGTGCCCAAGGTGATGGTTCTGCCCACTTGAGTTTTGAAAGCACACCTTAAAGGTGTTTAGGATCACACCCTATAAACTCACAGCATAAATAAATAATTGACCATCTAGCTCTTTTTCACTTGAGGTAAACATGCCTACTGTATGTCTGCATGTGTGCCAAGTTGCTTCAGTCGTGTCCAACTCTTGGCAATCCCATGGACTGCAGCCCACCGGGCTCCTCTGTCCATGGGATTCTCCAGGCAAGAATACTGGAGTGGGTTACCATGCCTTCCTTCAAGGGATCTTCCTGACCCAGGGATCGAACCTGTGTCTCTTACTTCTCCTGTATTGCCAGGCGGGTTCTTAACCATGAGCACCACCTGGGAAGCCCGCCTGATGTATAAACTTTCTACCAAGGCGCTGATGAGGATTGATGTGGTGTCACTTTTCGCGCAGGTTTCTAGCCAGCAGTATGCTTATTTAACTTATATGCAGAGTACATCATGAGTAACGCTGGGCTGGAAGAAGCACAAGCTGGAATCAAGATTGCTGGGAGAAATATCAATAACCTCAGATATGCAGATGACACTACCCTTATGGCAGAAAGTGAAGAGGAACTCAAAAGCCTCTTGATGAAAGTGAAAGAGGAGCGTGAAAAGGTTGGCTTGAAGCTCAACATTCAGAAAACAAAGATCATGGCATCTGGTCTCATCACTTCATGGGAAATAGATGGAAAAACAGACTTTACTTTTTTGGGCTCCAAAATCACTGCAGATGGTGATTGCAGCCATGAAATTAAAAGACGCTTGCTCCTTGGAAGGAAAGTTATGACCAACCTTGATAGTATATTAAAAAGCAGAGACATTACTTTGCCAACCGAGGTCCGTCTAGTCAAGGCAATGGTTCTTCCCGTGGTCATGTATGGATGTGAGAGCTGGACTGTGAAGAAAGCTGATCACTGAAGAATCGATGCTTTTGATCTGTGGTGTTGGAGAAGACTCTTGAGAGTCCCTTATACTGCAAGGAGATCCAACCAGTCCATTCTAAAGGAGAACAATCCTGGATGTTCATTGGAGGGACTGATGCTGAAGCTGAAACTGCAATACTTTGGCCACCTCATGCGACGAGTTGACTCACTGGAAAAGACTCTGATGCTGGGAAAGGTTGAGGGTGGGAGGAGAAGGTGACGACAGAGAATGAGATGGCTGGATGGCATCACTGACTCTGTGGACAAGAGTTTGAGTGTACTCTGGGAGTTGGTGATGGACAGGGAGGCCTGGCGTGCTGTGATTCATGGGGTCGCGGAGAGTTGGACACGACTGAGCGACTGACATGAACTGAACTGATGCTGGACCTAGAGGCCGGCGGGGAGTAGCTGTCAGGATGGCCAAGTGGGACGCCAGTCTGGACCTCTGTTCTTCTTCCCTTCTGGGCCAAGTTCCTCATGGGTTTTGCTTCCCTCATGTATTTTGCCTGGAGCTATGATGGAGACTTTGTCTTTGATGACTCTGAAGCTATTGTTAACAATAAGGTTCGTATCTTGATGTCTGCCTGGTAAACTGACTTGCCTGCATCTCAGTAATGATCTGCATCAGTTGTTTTCTATGGCTGTGGTCCTCAACCTCTCTGACACCAGGGGCCAGTTTCCTGGAAGACAGTTTTTTCCTCGGACTGGGGCAGTGGGGGAATGGTTTCAGGATGATTCAAGCGCATTATATTTACTGTGTGTTTTATTTCTATGATTAGTACATCAGCCACACTTCAGCTCACCAGGCATTAGAAACCAGAGGCTGGGGAACCCTGCTCCACTGAACTTTGGCTGAGCCTTTATCTGAGCCCACATCGTGCTCCAGATTTTCCATCTTTTTTTAGAGAGCACCTCCTTGATTTAGGACCCCTTTTATTGCTGGCAGCAGGGTCTCCCAGCCTTGCCTAACCTCAGGCTTTGCCCTGGCTGGGTGCCCTGCATGAGGCCCCAGCCCACGCAAATATCAGAGAGACCGTTCTTCTAACATGACAAGGCCACGCATGGTATTGCAGAGCCTTGCAGGCTATTTCAGGTTTTGTGAGAAAATTTGACAGAACTCTAGGCCAGAAGGATGCCCCCATCAGACACATACACACCAGGCATGCACGCGTGCGCGCGCGCGCACACACACAAACACACACACACACGCAGAGTTTCTGTGGGTTTCGCAAATAGGAGAGGACTGAGCAGTCTCACCAAACACAGCACAGGGTGAGTGTAAGTTGAGGGCTCAGGACTTGTGTTGGGGACAGGGCACCGAGGAACCTCGGAGAGGCCTGGGAATGCCGGGGAGGGTGTATTGGTGGGTTACAGGGACCGCTGTTGGCTTACAGGTGAAGCAGGTTACATGGCACCACTGGAGAACTGGGGTTTGCACACTGCTGACAAAGACTTACAGTAACCTTGTTCAGTCACTCAGTCATGTCCAGCTCTTTACAACCCCATAGACTGCAGCACGCCAGGCCTTCCTTGTCTATCACCAACTCCCGGAGCTTACTCAAACTCATGTCCTTCGAGTTGATGATGCCATCCAACCATTTCATCCTCTTTTGCCCCCTTCTCCTCCTGCCCTCAGTCTTTCCCAACATCTGGGTCTTTTCCAGTGGGTCAGCTGTTCTCATCAGGTGGCCAAAGGATTGGAGCTTCAGCTTCAGCATCAGGCCTTCCAATGAATATTGAGGGTTGATTTCCTTCAGGATGGACTGGCTGGATCTCCTTGCAGTCCTAGGGACTCTCAAGAGTCTTCTCCAACACCACAGTTCAAAAGCATCCATTCTTGGGTACTCAGATTTCTTCATGGTCCAGCTCTCACATCCATACACGACTGCTGGAAAAACCATAGCTGACTTGATCAGACACTAACTTGAGGGGACATCATCAAGGCTCAACCCCCAGAGCAGGCACATAAGCCCTGAGATTGCTCCTTACACACAGTATATCTTTGTAGCAGAGCTGTCCAGTGGAATTTCACATGGTGACCCAGAGTTCCTAGACCTGTGCTCTCCAATATGGTGACCACTGGCCACATGTGACTTTGACCCCTTGACATCTGCCCAAGATGACTGAGAAGCTGTAATTTTTATTTTATTTTTGTCTGCACTGGGCCTTCCTTGCTGTGCATGCTCTCTTTCGCTGTGGTGTGAAGTGAAATTTGCTCAGTCGTGTGTGACTCTTTGTGACTTCAGGAACTATACAGTCCATGGAATTCTCCAGGCCAGAATACTGGAATGGGTAGCCTTTCCCTTCTCCAGGGGATGGATCTTCTCAACCCAGGGATCGAACCTAGGTCTCCCACAGACATTGATCACTCAAGAGCTTTTGTGTAGCAGAGTTTTATTAAAGTGACAAAGGACAGAGAATGCTTCTGCCACAGACATCAGAAGGGGGATGAGAGTGCCCCACTTGCTAGTCTTATCAATGCCTTATATACTTTTACCCACTCCCACAACAAACAAATTAACAAGATTAGAACTAACAATAGAAATATCTTATCAGACCGACTCCCACAACATACCTCTTAAGATAACAAGATTAGTCAGAAATTCTTGGTAAAAAGGAGAACATGTCCTTGAGCAAGATACTTGTTGTTACATAATCCTTAGTACAGAGTTTAAGGAAAAACATACCCTTAAACCATAAGCTCTGGGCTTAAAGAAAAAATTTTTTCTTGTGACTAATACAAGGAATGTAAGAGGAAAGAGGACAGTGGAAAAGCTGGCTTAAAACTTAGCATTCAAAAAACTAAAGTCAAGGCATCTGGCCCCATCACTTCATAGCAAATAGATGGGTAAACAATGGAAACAGTGACACACTTTATTTTCTTTGGCTCCAAAATCACTGCAGATCGTCACTGCAGCCATGAAATTAAAAGACGCTTGCTCTGTGACAGAAAAGCTATGATCAACCTAGAAAACATATTAAAAAACAGGGACATTGCTTTGCTGACAAAGGTTTGCCTAGTCAAAGCTATGGTTTTTCCAGTAGTCTTGTATGGATGTGAGAGTTGGATTATAGAGAAAGCTGAGCACTGAAGAATTGATGCTTTTGAACTGTGGTGTTGGAGAAGACTCTTGAGAGTCCCTTGGACTGCAAGGAGATCCAACTAGTCAATCCTAAAGGCAGTCAACCCTAAATATTCATTGGAAGGACTGCTCTTGAAGCTGAAATGCCAATACTTTGGCCACCTGCTGAGAAGAACTGACTCATTTGAAAAGACCCTGATGCCAGGAAAGATTGAAGGCAGGAGGAGAAGGGGACGACAGAGGATGAGATGGTTGGATTGCCTCACTGACTTGATTGACATGAGTTTGAGCAAGCTCCGGGACTTGGTGATGGACAGGGAGGCCTGGCGTGCTGCAGTCCATGGGGTCTCAAAGAGTTGGACACAACAGAGTGACTGAACTGAACTGAAGACAAGGAATTTTAAAAAAAAATTGTCCTTTTCTCCTCCTTGAGAGCCCTGGACTCCTTATCAACCTACCTAAGAATTAACTCTCTCACCAGCAAGTTAGTGTTTTGGGGGATGGGGGAGGGTTAGGGGGAGGTATACTAAATAAAGCTTGATTCTTGTGTTTGAATCTCATATCTCCCACTTACCAGCTTTGTGAATTTGAACAAGTTACTTAACCTTTCTGTTCCTCGATTTTCCTGTCAACAAAAGGTGTGCTTTTATGGAATTGGTGATGGTTGAATAAGAAAATGTTGGTAAAATGCGGAAATATAATAGGAACTTAGCCTATACTAGCTCAACTATTATTATAACCTCTGAAAATATTGAATACACTCTTTCTTTGAAATAATTTTGCCTCACACTTTTATTTCTTTTTCTTACTTGCTTTGGAGACTTACTGTCATCTGAAATTGTAATCTCAACTGAGATCACACTTGGTAGGCAATCTACTGAAAAATTCAGAAGGAAAATATTTCTGTTTTATTTGGAAAGTCTAATTTTTGTTCATCCCATGATTTGACCTCCTCACATAGTTAACATATCATCTGTCATTGAATGCTAAAATATAGAGCACATATTTAAACCTGCACCTGTGGCAGCAAGATGCTTAAGAACGCCTGCTTCCTTGAAGCTTAATGAAATTTCTTGACTGGGAAGACTTTGGTGTGTTGTGTTTGAAAGGCAACATACTTTGGATATAGGACCTGATATACTTATGGGGCTTCACACACCAGCCTCACTTCCAAAGACTGTTATTTTAGCTAGACCACCTAAGGCCCCTGGAGTGTCGTACCATGCATTGCTGAACCTTCCTACATAAAATCCATTGATTATTATTTACCTCATGGAGAGAGTGATATGGAAATGGCAACTCTTTCTCATGGAAGCCGAGTCAGACTGTCATTCTCAACTTGAGCACGTGTAGGAATTAACTGGAAAACTTGGCTAAAAATGCAGATCCCCACGATCCGATGAAACTGATCCCTTAGGTTTGAGTTAAAGCCTAAGAACCTGTATTTGTGAATACCAGTTGCAAGTAGCCCAAGACCAGGATTTGGAGTATATTTTCACACTTAATGTAGAATTAGTATCTGATTTGGGAAGTGGATACTAAAAGCTGCATTTTATTACTGGTCTTGTGAGTCACACATAGGAACAGTGTTCCAGATGTTTCTTATAATAAAAGGATAGAACAAGCATTTGATTATTTGAACTAATTAACTGATGATTCCATGTGTTCATAATACATATATATTTTGATTATTTGCACTAATTAATTGATGGCCATTTATGTTCACAATACATATATATAATTTCCACTAATTAATTGATGAGTATATGTTCATTATATATATATATATATATTTGATTATTTGCACTAATTGATGGCTATATATGTTCATAATACATATATGTATTTTTTAAATCAGGTAGGGACCTGATAGCACCTAATGTATAATTAAATCCATAGTTTTATCAACTGTACCTTTTCAGTTTACATGTCACTTGCACAGTCTTTTAGATTTGGTCTGAATTATATCAAGTCTAAGACCCACAGGATAGCGATCATTTTTACTTTTGGCCTAGATCAGAGTTTCTCAACCTTGGTATTTGTGACATTTTGAGATGGACAGTGTTTTTTGTTGTGGAAGACTGCTCTGTGCATTATGGGATGTTTAGCAGCATCCCAGGCCTCCACCCACTAGATTCCAGAACACCTGCACAGATATAACCACTAAAATTGTTTCCAGACTTTGCCAAGTGGCCATGGGGGTAGGGAGGAACACAGTCATCTCTAGATGAGAATCTCTGGCCTAGACTATAGTAATATCACACTTTTCTTTAGTAATAGTAATAGTGGGATTTCAGACTTTTCTTTCCTATTTCACTAATAATGTTCTACTAGAGATGAATTCTCTAGAACAAATGTAATACTTGTTAATGGCCTGAAGCTTACAAGTTCTTGGATCTATCCTGACCTACTCAGATGCCTCCTGCAGAGAAACTGGCAGCCAGCTTTAGCTAGCCTGATGCTTGATTTGACTTAAACACCTGCTTAAATATTAGCTGTGTGGGTTACTCTTGCTTAGTCTTCCTCCTGTTGGATCATAAACCAGTTCTGCTGTGGATAGTCCATTCCTGAAAGGTAAGCCAAGCCCCAGTTTGTATAACTGTGTTCTGTTCATTTGGATCCTTTTATCCATTGGAATAGTCCTGCTATTGCATGAGACCCCCACACCCTGAGTCCATGGCAAGAGTGTAGTTGCCACCTGATAGTAGAAGCCACTGCTCATCCATGGCCCCCATGCCGATGGGTCCTGCCATCGTCCAGGTGAGATGCATCCAGCCAAGTACGCTGCATGCATCCCTCATGATGGCATTGGTGAAGAAATGCTTTTCTGTTCCTTTCCACCTGGCGTGTAGTTGCCTAGCTCTGTAGTGTTTTGTGCCACTTACCCTGTGGATGGAAATTGTATACACAGCAGAATGCCTGGCAAGGCATGGAAAGGTCCAGCCGTCACTAGTAGCTCAAGTCTGTATCCTGAGATGTAGATCTCCCATGTTTCACGTGATGTAAATTCTCAAGGTTGTAAATTCTCAAGTCGTTACTAAGGTAACGACTAAGGTATCCGTGTTAATTACCCAGGTAATTACCAAGCATCAGAGGACACGTGAAACTGCCACGTGCCCTTGTTTGAAATGGAACTGCTGCCTCACTTAAGGATGGGAGATAATCCGTGTGTAAGTTCTCACAGGGCCCCTTTGGAGTCCACTGTGTCCTAAATCTCAGGCCACTACCCCGCTAAGCTGAGCACCTGTCTCCGCTGCTCAGCTGAGCGACCCTTTAAAAGACAGCGGTGCCCAGGAGACAGCACTCCCCAAGTGCCTATGGTGAGCTCGTCACTTTAGGCTCGTGACCTCTTTTAATCCCCCCAACCATTGAGATCATTGGCAGAGCCCCTGCCTCACAGATGAGGCCATGTCTCTACAGGTGGTGGTTTGTCAGCATGGCTCGTACACTGTGGGCAGCCACAGGGTCAGACCTAGACCGACGACACACCTTGGCGTCTCCCAGCAGCGCATCGCGTGGTTGGGGTTTAGGTCCTCCCACAGCCCTCTGCACCGCCATATGACTCCTGACCACCTGGTTGGAGAGTAGTTTGTGAAGCGGGGGTCGGAAGGACTAACCCTCCTCTTCTTCTGTGTTTGATCTTAGAACCTTCCCACTTAGCTTAGGGTTGGAGGTCTGTAACCCCTTGGTTTCCTCATGAGAATTACTTTCATGTAGGGGCTAGGGGTGGTTCTTTTTTTAGAAAGGGTAATATTGATCGAAGTAACTGTTTTAACTATTAAAAATAGATTAAAATTGCAACTTGAAGTTCCCTTTATATAAAGCCTTAACTCTCAATGAGCATGTGAGAAGACCTCAGTTGACACTTCAGATGATCGGGGTATGGAATACCAGTTAAAGTGTGTTGTGGAAGATGCACTGTTATTTTTTTAAGCATTGAACCTCTCTTTCTCTACCCTCTGCTAAACAAAACTTTGAGTCCCTGCAAGAGTTTTAGGAATAATGCAGAGAGTCTGTGAAATACAGGTGCTTGGCAGTATTTTGTGATATTGCGCATCTAAACTGGTGGTCCTCAACCTGGGTGATGCTGCTCCCTGGGGGAACTTTGGCAATGTCTGGAGACATTTTGGTTGTTACCAGTGGTGGGCTGCTACTGAAATCTAGTGGACTAATTTCCTTAAATATATTGAGAACATTTCCAACTCAGGAGGCTTCTGAAACATCCTACAATAAATAAGACAGCCCCTACAAAAGAATTATCTGCCTTAAAATGTCAATAGTGCCAAAATGTTCATGTCTAGATGATATTTATAAAAGGGCATATAAACATCTGTGACCATCTCCCCAACTTTAAAGCTGTCTCAGTTCAGTTCAGTTCAGTCACTCAGTCATGTCTGACTCTTTGTGACCCCATGAACCACAGCATGCCAGGCCTCCCTGTCCATCACCAACTCCTGGAGTCCACCCAAACCCATTCCATTGAGTTGGTGATGCCATCCAACCATCTCATCCTCTGTCATCCCTTTCTTCTCCTGCCCTCCCTCAATCTTTCCCAGCATCAGGGTCGTTTCAAATGAGTCAGCTCTCCGCTCCAATAGTTGGCACAAACTATGGGAGCTTCAGCTTCAACATCAGTCCTTACGATGAACACCCAGGACTGATCTCCTTTGGAATGGACTGGTTGGATCTCCTTGCAGTCCTAGGGACTCTCAAGAGTCTTCTCCAACACCACAGTTCAAAAGCATCAATTCTTCGGCGATCAGCTTTCTTTATTGTCCAACTCTCACATCCGTATATGACCACTGGAAAAACCATAGCCTTGATTAGATGGACCTTTGTTGACAAAGTAATATCTCTGCTTTTTAATATGCTGTCTAGACTGGTCATAACTTTCCTTCCAAGGAGTAAGCATCTGTTAATTTCATGGCTGCAGTCACCATCTGCAGTGATTTGGAAGCCCCCCAAAATGAAGTCAGCCACTGTTTCCACTGTTTCCCATCTGTTTGCTGTGAAGTGATGGGACTTCTCATTAAAGCTGTCTGGCGCTCCGCAGATTTACTCTTATGTGCCCATGGGTAAGTAGTGTGTAGTTGTTCCACCCTGTTCATTGCAGCTTGTCTCATGTTAGCATCTTGATTGTATTAAAGGAAAAACTGGGCTCCATACACTTGTATGTCATATATATTATCTATTTTTCCCTAACACTGATGACTCTCTTTGTATGCTTGTGTGTCTTCAAAAAATTTTGACCATCATATCAATTTTTATCAATGAAGTTTTCTCTTGATCAGTATCTTCAGTTATGATCCAAGGGATTTTGAGATATAATATTCTTGATTGTGTTTACATTTCTTTTCAAACAGAACAAAGGTTTTGCAGTTCAGGCTCACCCATCAGTAGAGTTTTCTTATTGGATCATCTCTGTTAATGCTCCTCAGAATAAAAGATCAACTAGATATTGTATCAGTTTATCAACTTGTTGAAAATAAGCCTACATAAATACATGCTGTGAGCACCACGTGTGCACACAGCATGTCTGAGCTTGAGACAAAACCTGCCATCTTCCAAATGGCAGCTCTTGAGGTTTGAAGACGAACCTGTGAGGAGGTGAGAGTGGTGGCCCATCCCTCACTTCCAGCTCCCCCTGCTCCATGCCCACCCTGTGCAGTCTGTAGCCTGGTCCTCCGTGGGTCTGCTGGCCTAGTCTACACTTGGCAGAGGGTTCTGAAGTGTACCTGCAGGATTTTAATTTCTCAAGGTGACTTAGTGCCAACTCGGAGAGATTAATGTCTACTGAAAGAATTTATGAGTTGCATCTCACAAGAGAACGGGGTCTGCCATGCCACACAGGGCCACTGGGGAAGTTCCAGGTTGGTTAGGAGGCAAAAAGGAGTGAGGGGAGAGCACAGAGCAGGGGGAAAGGGGGCAGCCTTTACTGGGGTTTCTGAAGGAAAAGGCAAGTGGAGCCTGGTAAACAGGGTTGGACTGGCGAGTTTTAATAACATCGGTGGGCTCTAGGAGTGGTCCTCCTTATATGGTAACTGGCCCTAGGGTGATTTGGAGCAGGAAACAATGCCTTGGTTTGTGTTAGGTAAAAGGTTTGGCTGGTGGAATATAAAGGTGCGTCCCCAGGCTCAGCACTGTCTTTAAGAGTTAAGCTAGCCCTGGGAGGGACTGGGGGTGGGTGAGTAGGATCTCTCAGGTCCCTAAGACCTCTAAGATTTAAAAACATTGTAAGATACAGAAAATAAAAAACCGAACGTGATTAACACATGGAGAACCTACAAACAGTTGGAAGCAAGGGAACTGGTGTCCAATAACTAAACTCACGAAGACTGGATGTCTAAAGCAGAATGCGTTTGTATTAATTTGAGGGGAGGAAGATTTCTTCCAGATCTTTAAATGTGCCTTCCAGAACTTTGAATGGTGGTTCGGGAATAATTGGGATTCCCTGATAGCTCCGTTGGTAATGAATCTGCCTGCAGTGCAGGAGATGGGTTTGATCCCTGGGTTGGGAAGATCCCCTGGAGAAGGGAAAAGCTACCCACTCCAGTATTCTGGCCTGGAGAATTCCATGGACTGTGTAGTCTATGGGGTTGCAGTCACAACTGAGCGACATTCACTTTCTTTCATGAAAATAATTAGGAAGCAAGTTAGAGTAATTTTAGAGCTGGTCTGGGTTATGTGATAATGGGAATGAAGATAGATTCAGCTTACCTATGCTCTGCAGCCATGAAATTAAAAGACACTTACTCCTTGGAAGGAAAGTTATGACCAACCTAGATAGCATATTAAAAAGCAGAGACATTACTTTGCCAACAAAGGTCCGTCTAGTCAAGGCTATGGTTTTTCCAGTGGTCATGTATGGATGTGAGAGTTGGACTGTGAAGAAGGTTGATCGCTAAAGAACTGATGCTTTTGAACTGTGGTGCTGGAGATGACTCTTGAGAGGCACTTGGACTGCAAGGAGATCCAACCAGTCTATTCTAAAGGAGATCAATCCTGGGTTTTCATTGGAAGGACTGATTCTAAAGCTGAAACTGCAATACTTTGGCCACCTCATGCTAAGAGTTGAGGCCTGGCATGCTGTGATTCATGGGGTCGCAGAGTCGGACACGACTGAGCGACTGAATGGAACTGATGCTCTGTCGAAACCCGCGTATCACTTTTAACCTTCTGCCAGAACACCCTCCTGAATCCACCTCTTGCCTTCTCCGTTTTCTGTGCCTTAGTGGATGGTCACCTTCTGGCAGAAGGGACTCATGTGGTCAGTCAGGCTGAAGCCACCCCAGCTGTCGTCACTGACCTGTACCCTGCAGAGTGTGGTTCTGTTTGTCTTACACTAATGTACACATCACTCGGATTGAAACTTCGAGTGTCTCCAAGCTCTGCGGTCATGCATGACCACAGTTGGTTAGTATAGCAGTTCTGTGTGGAGTTTTACCAATACGGCTCCCAGGAATTCCTAGGACTCTTCCATTTCTTACATAACACTTCCTGTAGTACATACACTCAGACAGAAAAAAACAAAACGTTTTGTGGGAAGAGTCTTGAAAGATATCATTTCTAGCCCCAGCAATGCTTTACCCTGGTGGTGTGACCTTCCGAAACCTCAGCTTTCTTTGTTGTAAGATGAGAGGTTGAGGTCGGTGACCTACAAGGTCCTGCCCGGCACCATCCTGTTCTGAGAAGGATGAGTTTTGTCACAATGTACAGTTTGTTTTGCACTGGTAGCAAAAACATCACATGTGCAATTTATTATCATTGTCTTTTGATTTTTAAAAAATTTCCTTGCATCTCACATGAGCAGATGTCCCTGGCTTATAAGCTACTTCTGTTGTGTCCTGTCACTTAATTCCTGGGGACAGCACATTGTGTGGCTACAGGCTCAGTGCTAATAATCAAGATGATATGTTCTGCTTGCTGTGACTTTTTTGCGTTTCTGGGGGTGAAATGCAGATGCTTTTCAATTATTCTAAGGGAATTTTGATTAACCCCCTGGGTAGAGTTTGTGTACCACCTGCCATGGAGAAGCAAGCTTTATTGAACAGAAGGTATAGAATTGAATTGCTCATATTTGTTTTCTTTCTGGTGCCTATAGTATTTCAAGCTAAAGCATTTTAATAAATATTTAATAAATATCTGTCTAAAATAGGTCAAAACTATTAGAAACTAAACCTCTTTTGTTCTTCAATTTCAAATGCAAATAAGTTCATTTGATTCTAAGTGGAATTTCCAAAGATTCACATTTTTCTTTTATATATGTAAAAAGTAGTTATATTTGACTGCAGTAGTCAGCATCCTGCTTACTACTTAATTCTAAATATTTGCCCTTAGCAGCAACATCGCTAATTTTGTTGCTGTTTTTGCAGATGTCTTGCATGTTTACTGTTTTTTTCTCCTTATCCATTTTTTACCTTTTGCCTCTGGCCAAAATACAGGTGTTTGATTTACAGAGAATTTTCAAACGGCTACCTCTGAAGCTTTAAGAAAACGAACCAGTTTTATTAGGATATAATTCCCTTTCCACGCATTGCACCCGTCATTCCAAGAGCACAGGTGAGTATGTTTTAGTCTATTCACAGGGCTGTACAACCCTCACTGTAATCAGTTTTACAGCATTTTTATCACCCCCAAAAGAAACCCCAAGTCCTTTAGCAGTCACTGCCCTTTTCTTTTCTCTCACCCCTTGCCAGCTACTAACCTACTCTCCATCTGTGTGTATTTACCCATCCTGGGCATTGCCTAGAAACAAAGCCATACAACATATGATCTGTTGTGACTGGCTTCTTTCACTTAGCACCTTTGCAAAGATTCACCCGTGTAGTAGCATCAACCCTTCATTCATCTTTTTTGCCAAATAATACTCCACTCTATGGACATACCACATTTTTTCCTTCAGAATGGCCATCTAACGTGCTTGCCTTTTGAGCTATTATATATGATGCCATTATGAACAATCCTTTATATATGTTTTTTGTGTGAATGCATGTTCTCATTTTTCTTGAGTGTATACCTCCGAGTGGGATTTCTGCGTCATGTAGCAATTCTCTGTCTTAAATTTTTGATGATCTGCCAGCCTTCTCTAAAGCCATTATACCATTTTACATTCCCCTCAGCGCTTAATCAAACATTATTTAGTTTCTCCATATTCTTGCCAATGGACTTCCCTGGTAGCTCAGACGGTAAAGCATCTGCCTACAATGTGGGAGACCCGGGTTCAGTCCCTGGGTTGGGAAGATCCCCTGGAGAAGGAAATGACAATCCACTCCAGTGTTCATGCCTGGAAAATCCCATGGAATGAGAAGCCTGGTGGACTATAGTCCATGGCATGGGGTCGTAAAGAGTCGGACATGACTGAGCAACTTCACTTTCACTTGCCAACATGTGTCGCTATCTTTTTTTTCTTGCAGTATAATTGACATATAATGTTATACTAGTTTCAGATGTACAGCATAATGATGCAGATTTGCATTGTTTTTGATCACCACAGTAAGTCTGGTTAACATCTAATGTCTTTTAGATTCTAGCCACCTGGTAGGTATGCGGACAGGACTCCTTTTTTTCTTTTTGAGTTTTTAAATTTTTTATTTTATATTGGTATATATCCGATCAACCATGTTGTGATAGTTTCAGGTGGACAGCAAAGGGACTCAGCCAGACATATACATGCATCTGTTCTCCCCCAAACTCCCCTCCCATCCAGGGTGCCACGTAACACTGATCAGAGTTCCGTATGCTATACAGTAGATCTTTGTTGGTTAGCCCTTTTAAATATAGCAGTGTATACATGTCAATCCCAAACTCCCTAACTATCCCTTCCCCTACCCCGCTCTGACAACCATAATTCGTTGTCTAAGTCTGTGAGTCTACAGGACTCATTTAAATAGGATTCCTCCTTCTCCCTAGCACTTATGGCAAATGCAAAAGTATCCAAAATGGTGTATTAGTTGTTTTATTAAAACAAATTTAACCCTAACACAACAACAAAGCATATACATTTTAATTATTGTATATTTTCTATTACATTGTTATCTCTTCCTCCAATACAATGTTTTTATATTGAGCAAGCAGTTCCTTTTATTTCCCTAGGCTTTTTTTTTTTTTAATGGCAGCACATACTGTGCAGGAAGGTCATTACATAAAGAGAGGAAAAAAGAATAATCATCATCGAAGAGAAAGTTAATGCTGTTCATATAATTTTTTAATAGGCACCTTGTACTGTTTTGAGATTTAAACCAACTAATCATGTTTTGTTCACATTCCTGTTCCGTCCCCTCTGGTTTCCTGTGAACTGATGTTTTGCTTCAAAAATGCAGATAGTGAAAATATTTGTCAAAGCTTCAAATACCAGCATTTTAATTTTTTAGTCATTTAGGTATTAATTCTGTTCTGTAGACCACCTACATGTGTTTGTAAGGACTGTAATAACTGACACTGTATTTAATTAGCACTAATAGTGTGTAGAAGGAAAAGCATATTAAGTATCTTTCTGAGTCACTAGTTCAAAATTATCAGAAGCTTGGAAGAAAAAGTCCTTATCTAGGTTACACTGATATTTTGCATCGCATCACTGAGTCACTCAGTCATGTCTGACACTTTGTGACCCCAGGGACTGCAGCCCACCAGGCTCCTCTGTCAATGGGATTTCCCAGGCAAGAATACTGGAAAGGAGTGGGTAGCCATTCTCTTCTCGAGGGGAATCTTCCCAACCCAAGAATCGAACCCATGTCTCTTATGTCTCTTGCATTGGCAGGCGGATTCTTTACCACTGTGTCACCTGGGAATAGCCGTGGAAATCTGTGATCCATTTCCAAATTCATTCATTCACTTAAGATTTTATTGAGTGCTGTTATATGCCAAACCATGCCCGAGGTGCTGGGGACATGGACCAGTTTCAGTAGGACAGAAGCGTGAATCACAAGTAGGTAGCAACCAACTGATATATACAGTGTAGTAAGTGAATATTGGTATGTCCACAAAAATCAAGCTTTCATAGCTTTTCATAGCAAAACTGGAGGAAACCAAGGTCATTCTCAGAGTGCCCTGTTGGAGGTAGGGCAGGGAAGTCGCATAAAGGGGAGGATGAAGACTTTGGACTCTGATATTGGCACTCTTTTCTCCCTTCGTGATCTTAAGAGCCATTTTTCATTCTCTTGTCTTAAGTCACTTTCCCCAAGTGTAACGATCTTGCTTCCTTTCTTGAATTTCATGTTGGATTCAGTACTTACCACTTCAATTATGTATATCCTTTCTGTTTGTTCACTGAAAGTAATTTACACGTCAATAATAAGGGAGGTTTATTGGAAATTGTGCATGCATGCTCAGTCATGTCCTGTACCAGGTATCGAACCCGCATCTCCCACATTGCAGCCAGAATACTGGAATGGGTAGCAGTTCCCTTCTCCAGGGGATCTTCCCAACCCAGGGACCGAACCCAGATCTCCTGGGTTGCAGGCGGATTCCGTACCGTCTGAGCCGCCACGGAAGCCCAGAGAGCACTTGTCCCACCGAGCCAGCCAGGAGTTGAACTTGGAATCTTCTGATCGGTAGTCAGATGCGTTACCCGTTGTGCCACTGGCCCTGAGGCCAGATTCTATACTTACTGCTTCAGTTTTTTGTGCTCCTTCCGATTGTACACAGATAGTGATTTACATGTTGATAGTGAGGGAGGTTGTACATGTGTCCAGGGAGGGGATACATAGGAAACTGCACATGCGTGCTTAGTCGTGTCCTGACCCAGGTATTGAGCCCATGCCTCCCACATTGCAGGTGGATTCTTTACTGCTGAGCAACCAGGGAATATCTTTTGCATAATTTTGCTTAAAGCTAAAACAAAAGCTGTTCTAAAAAATAAAGACTATTTTTTAAAATGTAATGTACCGGTTCGTGATTAAGGACATATATACCTTTACAGGGCACCTACGTTTTTGAGTCAGGCAGATACTTATTGATTGGCTATTCCAGCTTTGCTTACTAATGCTCTCTAATACCAGTTCCCTGGTCTGTAAAATAAGAGTAATAACAGCATCTACCTCGTTAGCTATTGTGAGAATTAGATGAGAGAATGCATGCGGACTGAGCTTCCTTGGTGGCTCAGCGGTAAAGAATCCACCTGCAATGCAGGAGACTTGGGAGATGTAAGTTCAGTCTATGGGTTGGAAGATCCACTGGAGGAGGAAATGGCAACCCACTCCAGTGTTCTAGCCTGGAGAATCCCTTGGACAGAGCCTGGTGGGTTACAGTCCATAGGGTTGCAAAGAGTTGGACATGACTAAGCAACTAACACTTTCACTCACTTTCATTCTATTGATATAACAATAGCTTTTCTATTTAAAAGACCAGTGTAAGAACAAGTGTATTTTACTTTACACTATTTTAGAGTTAAGTCATACTATTATATATACCATAGATGCTGTTTGTTATTTATTATCTAATGTATCTAATAGTGGAGTTAGCAAAAAAGCAACTAAATTATCCAAAGGTGGCTTTGTACTATCCTCCTGGTTGGCTTACTCAACACCCTTGAAGGTGAACAAGAGAGAAATTTGGCCCAGACTGGTCTTTTCCTGCATTCATCACTTAAAAGGGGGGGTGGGGAGAAAGAATGGGGAGAACAGGCCATCTTTTACTTTTATAATTTTTAATCCATCATTAAAAGTACAACTTGCTTTATGATCTAAAAAAATATCATATAAGTCTTCATATTAGGAACAAAAGTGAACCTTTCAGACAAAAAGGAGCAGGGCTTAATCTGCATTAGCCCTTTGATGTATTTCTAGATTTTACAAAGCTTCCCGTCATTCCCAGCCACGCTGAGACAGACCTAGTCACATGTCCGGCAACGCTGTGTTCTGTCTCCTCAGCACTGCTGAGCTGGAGACACCGCCTGTGAGTGGCTGGGGCTGGACTGTTGCCCCTGGGATGTGTTAGCACAGGGATGGGCCCCAGTTCTTCTCCAGGCAAAAGTTCTTTAAAAAAATTTTTTTTTAAATTTTATATTGGAGTATAGTTGATTAAAGGCGAAGACTTTTAAGTTAATAATTGGTTCGGAAAAATTAACTATCACCCCTTTTACTCTTCTTTTGAATATTTCTTTAAGATGTAACTGTTTATTGGTATATCTTGGGGGCTTGATTGATAAGTGGGAAAATGCCAGCTGAAAAAAGGCATGTTCATCTGTAGTTTTGAAATAGGAAATGTAGTAGATAAGTTTTGCTTCTAAATTTAAAAGATCCTATATTTTGAATTCTTGCCATTTTTAGTCCCTTCATTTCATCATTTCTGTAACCTAGTTTTATGTTAGAAGCTGCTGAACTTTATGTAACAATTTCTTTTTGTTTTGTTTTCTTCTGTGATTTTCTTACGTTTAATCTTATTTAAAAATTTTGTTGGGGTAGAGTTGATTTACAACGTTGTGTTAGTTTTGGGTGTATGCAAGGTGAATCAGTTACATGTATATCCACTCTTTTTTTTAGATTCTTTTCCTATATAGGCCATTACAGAGTATTGAGTAGAGTTCCCTGTGCTATACAGTAGGTCCTTATTAGTTACCTATTTTATAACAACTGCTTGATGAGCACATATTCTTTTGTTGTGATGGTGATGGGTTGGTGTATGTTTTTATTTTTTTATTTTTATTTTTTGACTGTGATCCAATCAAACTTCATTTACAAGCCACTAGCAATCCAATCGGAGAAGGCAATGGCAAGCCACTCCAGTACTCTTGCCTAGAAAATCCCATGGATGGAGGAGCCTGGTTGGCTGTAGTCCGTGGGGTCGCTAAGGGTCGGACAAGACTGAGCGACTTCACTTTCACTTTTCACTTTCACACATTGAAGAAGGAAATGGCAACCCACTCCAGTGTTCTTGCCTGGAGAATCCCAGGGACGGGGGAGCCTGGTGGGCTTCCATCTATGGGGTCGCATAAAGTCGGACATGACTGAAGTGACTTAGCAGCAGCAGCAATCCAAATCTCTCCCATAGGTTGTTACCTAGCTGCACCCCAAAGACCTACAAGGCCTGCACTTGCCAAGGTTCAAGATTGAAGAAAGAGCCTGGAGTCAGCAAAAAAAGACATCAGTTCAGTTCAGTTCAGTTCAGTGGCTCAGTCATGTCCGACTCTCCGCGATCCCATGAAGCACAGCACGCCAGGCCTCCCTGTCCATCACCAACTCCCGGAGTTCACTCAAACTCATGTCCACAGAGTCAGTGACGCCATCCAGCCATCTCATTCTCTGTCGTCCCCTTCTCCTCCCGCCCCCAATCCCTCCCAGCATCAGAGTCTTTTCCAATGAGTCAACTCTTCGCATGAGGTGGCCAAAGTATTGCAGTTTCAGCTTCAGCATCAGTCCTTCCAATGAACACCCAGGATCGATCTCCCTTAGAATGGACTGGTTGGATCTCCTTGCGGTACAAGGGACTCTCAAGAGTCTTCTCCAACACCACAGTTCAAAAGCATCAGTTCTTCGGCGATCATCTTTCTTCACAGTCCAACTCTCACATCCATACATGACCACTGGAAAAACCATAGCCTTGACTAGACGGACCTTGGTTGGCAAAGTAATGTCTCTGCTTTTTAATATATTATCAAGGTTGGTCATAACTTTCCTTCCAAGGAGTAAGTGTCTTTTAATTTCATGACTGCAATCAGCATCTGCAGTGATTTTGGAGCCCCCAAAAATAAAGTCTGACACTGTTTGCACTGTTTTTCCATCTATTTCCCATGAAGTGATGGGACCAGATGCCACGATCTTTTTCTTAATGTTGAGCTTCAAGCCAACCTTTTCACTTTCATCAAGAGGCTTTTGAGTTCCTCTTCACTTTCTGCCATAAGGGTAGTGTCATCTGCATATCTGAGATTATTCATATTTCTCCCAGCAATCTTGATTCCAGCTTGTGCTTCTTCTGGGAGTTCCTCATGTTTAACTCCTCATGTTTAATTACCCTTTTAATTCCTCATGTTTTTAATACCCTTTCTGTTGATCAGCATCATTGCCAGAAGTGGCACTTGGTTTCAACTAGCTTCATAGACGGGAAGAAAAGAGTCCAGGTTTCAGTTTCACAAATGGGAAGAGAAACAAAAAACAAAACAAAACCTAAAAGGAAAAGGAAGCAATTTGTTAGCAGTGAGCCACTGTGCAGAGGAGGATAACCTGCCTTCAAAGATTTTAGTCTGGAACACCGTAATATGGTGTTTAATAAATAGTTAACTTCAAAGGGCTCCACTACAAGAGAGTAGGCAGCTTTCCTACTATTCTTGTTTCTGGCTCAGTTTTACTATAAGTGGCTCACATCCGGCCCTCTGTGGTTTCAGACGGTTATTCGTGTTTATGATCCTAACGCTGACACTGTAAGAACTGTGGCCCTATTTTAAGTCAAGAGCAAGCGTGCAGCAGTCTTCAGGAACTGATCAGGGCTCTCCCAAAGCCCTGACACCGTGACACATCTTACGGAAAGTGCTCAGGCACTATAAACCATATGCACGTGACTGTGTCCTCCAAAAATAAGCTGAGTTTGCTAAGAAAGGGCCAGAAAAACTCATTAAATGTACCCAAAGTTTTTGATGTATTGTGGTCACTCCTCGCTTCTAAACACTGTGCTCAATATCCTTCAGATAAAAGCCCAAGGTTACAAAGATCACTGGAGATGCTTGGAGCTTTTCTTTTTCTTCCTGTGGGTATATTTGGCATGTGTGTGGAACTGAGGGGCCACTAGTAATATCAGTTTCTTCCAGATATTAGCCGATAGCCAGATAGAATGAAACCATAAGCTACTGAAACTCAGAAAGCGGCTATGGTTGTTTTTTCTTTTTCACTATAGATTTTAACCCAACAGAGTATTGGGTCTCCATGGAGCCTGGCTGAATCTTTTTTGAAGAGGCTTCCCCAGAGATTCTGGTGACTATCCCTGTATAATCACTGCTATGAATTCTTGTTGGGTATGGTTTGGTTTGGTTCATTTTGTTATTGCTCACTATTGACTCAGTGATAGGACCTGGGGCCATCCTAAGAAATAAAGGCTTGAGACCGTTTCACTCTGGCCACTCCTGCTTTGGTGCCTATTCCTTCCTCTCACTCGCTCCGTCAGTTCAGAACTGGAGAGACTGCACTACTCTCAGATCTAGCCATCTGGGCATAGGGCAGAGGGGTGAAGGGGAAAGGGGGTGAGTGAGCATGTGGAAGGGAGAAACCGACCCACCCCATTGCACTCACACCAGTGGAAAGGGTTTAAGGACTGGGCCAGGTTTCTGCATTATCCTCGTTGTTCTTTAAAGCACTGGCTGCTGGAGTCATCACTTTCTCTTCCATCCCTTGTATCCTTGAGTCTTTACCTGGAACCAGCTCACTGACTACAGCCATGAAATTAAAAGACGCTTGCTCCTTGGAAGAAAAGCTGTGATAAACCTAGACAGCATATTAAAAAGCAGAGACATCACTTTGCTGACAGAAGTCTGCAGAGTCAGAGCTATAGTTTTTCCAGTAGTCACTTAAGGATGTGAGAGTTGGATCATAAAGAAGGCTGAGCATCGAAGAATTGATGCTTTTGAACTGTGGTGCTGGAGAAGCCTCTTGAGAGTCCCTTGGACCGCAGAGAGATCCAACCAGTCCACCCTAAAGAAAATCAACCCTGAATATGCATTGGAAGGACTGATGCTGAAGCTGAAACTCCAGTATGATGTGAAGAGTCAACTGAATGGAAAAGACCCTGATCCTGGGAAAGATTGAAGGGAGAAGGAGGAGGGTGGTAGAAGACAAGATGAATGGATGGCATCATCGACACAATGGACATGAGTTTGAGCAAACTCTGGGAGATAGAGGAGGACAGGGAAACCTGGCGTGTTGCAGTTCATGGGGTCACAAAGAAACACACACAACTTAGTGACTGAACAACAAAGCTCACTGAGGGAGGTAGGGGTGCTCTGTGGGTTTCCAGTTGTGTCTTCTGAGACCCCTTCTGAACTTGGACACAGATAGCCATATTACAGATCTTAAAATCCTGGGTTCAAGCATGTCTAGTTTAGGTATTCCACGGGTCAGTGCCTTCAGAGGAGCAGTTCACACTAGTGTCCAGCATGAGTGATTTGTAATAGGAGCTTCTCCAAGAGAATTAGACTCCTTTTCAATCTGGAAATCCCAGTGCCAGGAATTCAACCTCAGAAGTTGTTTTAGTTAGGTTTTTTTTTGCTTGCAGGAGATTCACATTTCTTAAACTTAGTACCAGGGAATGTAGACAGAGGCCTTTGGAAATGGCCAGTTGTCCAGGCCCTGGGGAATGCATTAGCTGGTAGTTCTCTGGATCTTCTTGCTCCGATCATCTCCATCCTAATCGTGTAATCTTGAGCACTGGCCTGTGTTGAGCACACCATATATGTGAGGCATTTCGGATTGCCTTCTCTTTTACTCTTCCCATGAGGTGAGCCTCAGTACTGATTATTGTTCACTTTTGAAATGAAGGACTTGAGGTGCCCAGGCATCAGGCCATCTTCCAGGGTCACAGAGCCACTACCAGAAACAGGACTTGGCCCAGGGGGTGTCTGATGGCACAGCTGGGCCCAGTAGCCCGTTACAAGCAGCTCCTGGATGGTCTCACTCTGGACACATTAGTGACAGCGCCCCCAGCCAGGTCTGCCTCCATCCACCCCTGGCTTTGCCTTCCTCTGCTGGCTACAGTTTCTGCACATGGCAGGTGGACCCCAGTCTCACAGCCTCATCAGCATCCTCTAGGTCGTGCTTTCCCTGGAAGCTGCCTCATTCCTAAGAGCAGGAGACTCTGACTGGTCTCTCTCATCTTTTCTCACCTAGATGTTTGGTGGATTGCTGGATAATCCAAGGTTTGCTGCCCTCTAACCCCATCAGTCAGAAGTGGGGATAGGAAGTGGGGCTATGCAAGGCTGTGGGTTACCACTTAGGGTGACTCTGATGGGATGGCCCCAAGATTGAAGCTCCCCTGAGGACCGATGGGGTGCATTCCTAATGGGGAAGGCCCCAAGAGTGAAGCCCCCCTGAGGACCGATGGAGTGCATTCCCAAATTTTTAGAAACCACCAGACTGTCCATCATCAGGGGTTTGATTAACAGGATTACGGTGGTAGGACACTAATAGTAGCCATTAAAATTATGAGCAGGTCCGTGTTTATTAACATGGAAAGATGCTCTATGAACTATAGTGTGACATGAGAAAATAGGGTTAAAATGGCATGTGCTGGGAATTGCCCCGGTGGTCCAGTGGTTAAGACTTTTTTCACTGCCAAGAGCCTGAGTTTGGGGGTCTTCCAAGTCAGAGAACTAAGATCCCAGGTGACAGAACTAAGATCCCACATTCCAAAAAAAAAAAAAAGTCATTGTGGATACTATTTTGTTGTAAAAACCCAAACTTGGAAGCTTGAATCAAGGAATATTAAGAGTAATTTGGGTAGAACTTTCATCGTGCTCTTTTGGTAACATTTAGTTTAAAAAAAAAAAAGGACATATATTGTGTATAAGTGCAGTATGTTCGACAAACACATCAAGGTACAGAAATTGTATAATGAAAAATAGCTGAAATGAAAAATATTGAAACAATGAAAATAAGACAGAGGCCACAAACTACAAATAATTACATTTATTCATATAATAGACAAGTTAAGGGAGGCATAACTGTGTGAACTTAGTTAAAAAGCAGCATTATTACTAAGGAGATAAAAGGAGAAAACCACATTTCTTTAATATAGTCACACTCCAGGTTTCTGGAAGTATTTCACCATGGATTTTTTCCCTACTGGGAATAACTGGGAAGAAAACTTGAGAATTGCTGGCTGAGGTGTCATTAAATTCAACTTTATCGACTCTGATAGAATTCTAAGAATTTCATTTTGCTGATGTGTGTGTGTAGAACAGTTTTTGCCAATCAATGTAAATAGTAGTAGCACTGCAAAGAGTATTATATTTCAGATAAATTTGGGTAGTGCTCGGTTCAATTAAATAATGTTTTTTTCTTTTACTTCAGGACTTCTCAGTCTTTATTAAACTGATATTCATTGTGACTCTCTAAGAGGAAATATGGAATGTTGTATTTCTCAAATTTCTTTTGACCACTGAATCCTTTTATTCACTGCTGCTGCTGCTAAATCACTTCAGTCATGTCCGACTCTGTGTGACCCCATAGATGGCAGCCCACCAGGCTCCCCGGTCCCTGGGATTCATCAGGTAAGAACTGGAGTGGGTTGTATATTAGCCTTTACTAAAACTGGTTTTGTAGAAAACATAGAAGATGCTACGTTGGGACCTTTTAAATTAGGACTTGAAAGAAGCAGGATGGCAGAGAACACTGAGAACAGAAATAACAGCTGAAACACCAATGATTAGAGAAGAGATCCCTTTCCCATCAAAAATAAACAAATAAACAGAAAAAGCCCCAAACCCACATAAAATTGTAATCTTATGGGCGATACAGCAGCAGGACTTAGAGAAGCTTGTCTCAGAATAACCTGTGTTCTCTATATTATACTTCTGTAAGCTGTTGTTGAGTCACTAAGTTGTGTCCGACTGCCACCCCATGGACTGCAGCATGCCAGGCTTCCTGTTCTTCACTGTCTCTGGGAGGTTGCTCAAACACATGTCCACTGAGTCAGTAATGCCATCCAACTATCTTGTCCTCTGTAGGAATTATATATTATAGAATGGGATTATATATAACACATTGAAATGCTTCAAATATATAGGTATTTAAACTATAGAGTTCCCTGGTGGCTCAGACGGTAAAGTGTCTGCCTACAATGCGGAAGACCTGGGTTCAATCCTTGGGTTGGGAAGATCTCCTGGAGAATGAAATGGCAACCCACTCCAGCACTCTTGCCTGGAAAATCCCATGGACAGAGGAGCCTGGTAGGCTACAGTCCATGGGGTTGCAAAGAGTTGGACACGACTGAGCGACTTCACTTTCAAATTATAATTGATATTTAAAATATATATTATATAGCCTTACTAATAATTCTGTAGATTTTTAAGAATACTTTTAAGAAATAATAACTCTGCCTTGAGGTTTTGAAGTTTTGCATGGGTCTCCCCTGGAGATTCACAGTGCACATTAGCATTTTCAAGTCGTGAAGTACCATGGTAAAGAGGCCTGTTCCCCAGATTTTCCCAACTCTGTTTGACACAGGTGACTTACTCATCCCCATATTTAATTTTTTTCACATATCTAGCTTCCCTGGTGGCTCAGAGGTTAAAGCGTCTGCCTCCAATGCGGGAGATCCGGGTTCAGTCCCTGGGTCGGGAAGATCCCCTGGAGAAGGAAACTTCGATAACCCACTCCAGTATTCTTGCCTGGAGAATCCCACAGACAGAGAAGCCTGGTAGACTACAGTCCATCGGGTCGCAAAGAGTCAGACATGACTGAGCGACGGAACGGAACGGATTAAAAAGCCCTGAAAGGTAGTGCTCCTTGGGATACCTTTGGGAGGCACTGCTCCAGATCAGGGGCAACTGACAGCCTCACCACTTACTTTTGTGAATAAAATTTTATTGGAACACAGTTTTCTTTGTGGCTGCTTTCACATTGTGGCAAAAGCTTAGTTATGACACTCAAAGCCTAAAATATTTACTATCTGTCTGGCCCTTTATAGAAAAAGCATGCCCATCTCTGACCTAGTTGATTAATTGTAGGTAGTTGTGTGTGCAAATTAATTTTACACTCTCTGTGTTGTATGCTAGCATTAATACATGCAATTAAAAACCTAATATAGGTAAATGTATGTGTGTTAAGTCGCTTCAGTCATGTCCAACTCTTTGAGACACAATGGACTATCTCCTGCCAGGCTCCTCTGTCCATGGGATTCTCCAGGCAAGAATTCTGGAGTGGGTTGCCATTTCCTCCTCCAGGGGATCTTCCGAACCCAGGAACTGAACCTGCGTCTCTTGTATCTCCTGCATTGGCAGGCGTGCTCTTTACCACTTGCACAACCTGGGAAGCCCATTAAAAATCGAATATAGGTATATATATATGTGTGTGCAGATGTGTATATATTTTAAAATAGTGTAAGACATCTTATCAACTAACAGTGTTAACCAAGAATGAGTATAAAGGCCAGCCAAACTTGTTCATTATGTTTTTTGTGTCAAAACAAAGTGCACTGGACAAGCAAGAAGATAATTTTGTTTAGGCAGTTGTAAAATGGAGGGGTTATTAATAAGGTTATCAGTGAGGAATGTCTCACAGGAAAGGGAGGGCCCGTGTTGTGTAGGGCCAGGTACACAGGGGGATTGCGAGTCTGCTGGGGTCCACACGGCCTGACTCATGGGAAGGGAGAGTGGCTCCTTGCCTGTAGCCATTTATCAGACACGGGTGGGGGATTCTGTAACTCTGTCTGTTTTCTAGGAACACAGGGCTCAGGGAAAAGTTAGTGTTGTCAAATGTCAACCAAGTCAATAAATATCATCCAGTACCCACTTGTATGTAGTTCTGACCCTAAAATGTGGTTTTTTTCTAATGTTCTATCCAAAGCCTCCTCTCTCTCCTCCTGTATTTTGTCTTCCATCACTTCTCTTGTCTGTGTCATAGTCAATACTTTTACCATAAGTCATTGCTTATTGGAATAGAGTCAGCAATTATGAATTAGAGAAAAAAGACACGTCCAACTTTTTTCAAAAAGGAAAGTGGTATCTATGGAATAATATAAAAGGGATTGGTTACATGTCAGTTTGCTATTTCTGTGATATTACTATCATTTTATCCATCTGTAAAAATCTTTATAATAAGAAAGATTGCCACAGGCCTGCTTTACTTTTTGAGTCAGTCCCAGACAACAACAGTACAGGTCCCACTCAAGACGATAATCAGAATAAGACCCTCGCACTTTGAAGGGAGATTAGTGCCTTTTGGAACGTGTATCATTTGATAAGTCTGTTTGAATGGCTACAGTGATGAGAATCATCATCTGATTACTTTAAACTAGGCACTCTTCTAAACATTTTAAAGGTTTTTTTTTGAAGTACACTCTACAGACAATAACATTTACACCTGTGAGTTATAAGTTAATGGATTGTAGTAAATGTATAGAGTTGTGCAATCATCACCACAACCTAGTTTTTAGATTTCCATTACCCAAAGTTCCTTTCTGCCCATTTGCAGCTAATTCCTGATCCCACCGCCAGCCCCAGGCAGTCACTGTGAACATTTTATAGGTGTTAACTACTTTACTCCTTTGAGCTCTGCTGTAAGATGGGCCATTGTCATTATCTCAGTTTTACTGGTGTGGAAGTGAGGCGGAGAGAGCCCACGCTGTTGGGGGACAGGCCCTCTGAGTCACTACAAACCTGGGCTCGTCTACAACAGAATCACCTGGAGAGCATGTTAGAGCTTGGACAGCAGGGCCCACCTGAGAATCCCTGGTTCTTTATAGGTGGGGTGAGGCCCCCAAATCTGTCTTTCCAACAAGTTCTCACTAATAATGCTGGTCAGGGGATCCTATTTTGATATACAATCTCAGACAACTTGAGAAAATTGCCATTCTTGTGATGGGTCTGTTTTGTATTCTTGGTGAGCAAATATTGCTCATTCCAGGGCAAGGAAACGTACATCACGAGACTGAATTATCATCATAACCACTAAATTCCATCTGAAAAGTGATGTTTGCTGTCACCTTCAATGTGGCATGGAAGCCGGTTTTGTGTGCGCGTGCCATATCTGTCCATCATTTTGTAACTTCTAATCAGAATGAATAAACATCATGTGACTCAGCTATTGCCATCTCTGCCTTTTAAAAAGCAGACAGCTATTCACGGCAACAAGAAGCAGAGCCAAACTTTGTTCTCATGCCTCCAGTCACAGGCAAAAATGTAAAGGATAATTTACCCCAATAGAAGAAAAATAAAAGAAGAATTAAAAAAAGACTGAAAGGAAAGTACTGACTCACTGTAGAAAGCTGCAAAATGTTGCCCTTGGGATAGAGGTTAACTGAATTGTGAAATAATGGCCAGAGCTCACACTCTTAATAACTTATTCTTAGCCCTTGAGAAGGTGCCTCCATTTCATGCTGAGATGCTTGGCAGAAGGTGCTGCTGTTTATAGGCTGGCTCAGTGGAGAGGCCAGGATTGAAAACTCTCTGTACAAACTCATTTGCATTCATAATGCTTTTTATTTTAAATCACCTCCAAATGTGAATATTTTGATGTCTTTTCCTGTATTTTAAAAAAAAATAAAATTATTTCAGTGATTATGAGTCCATGTAAAGGTGAGTCCGGTGGCTTTCCATCCCCCCCAAGAGACAGAATGGAAGCCGTAGATGATGCCAGAGAGTTGCGGAAGTAGCAGCCATCGAAGGACCAAGCAGAGATCAGCCAGAGGTCCCATTTCAGAACCTTTTCGGAATGCAGGAGAAGAATCACTAAAAAAGAGGTTCATTTGCTTAGAGAGGTGGTGGTGTGATATGTTTCTTAATGAAAATCAACCGTTTGCTGCTCTTCAGTAACTGCTCCAGTTGACTGTCATTTTTCTAGACTGAAAAGAACAGTGGAGTAGGCAGAAGGGTGTCTGCTGGCCGACGTGGCAGAGGGCACACGGAAGTGGCCCTAGGACAGCCCCCTTGAACTTCTGACCAAAGTGGGAGGCCCACCCAGCCTTCTGGGATGTCCAGATTCCTCACGCGTGGCTGGACACAGGGTGGGTACCAGCCCTGCTGCACCACCAGCCAGGACCTGTCCGGAGGCGGTTGACTAGAAATGGCCCTTTTTAGAGCTTTCAGGATCCCATCAGCTTCTCTGAACGGAGCCTTTCCAGAGCTTTTCTCAGTATATTTGAGCCACAGACCAAGAAGGCAACCGGGCTTCTTAAGGCTAAAGCTCACCTTGATCAAATCCACCACGCTTACAGATACTGTTACTGAGGCAGGTGGGTTTACCTGACATACAGCAAGCCAAACGCTGAGACACCCAGGTTGGCAGCCGAGAAAGAGTTGATTCACAAGGCAGCCAAGCGAAAAGATGGGAGAACAAGTCTCAGATCCACTTCCCTGGTGACCCCATGGACTGTAGCCCTCCAGGCTCCTCTCTCCATGGGGTTCACAGGCAAGACTACTGGAGTGGGTGGCCATGCCCTCGTTCAGGGGAGCTTCCTGACCCAGGGATCGAACCCACGTCTCTTATGTCTCCTGCATTGGCAGGCAGGTTCTTTACCACTAGCACAGCCTAGAAAGCCCCAAATGCGAAGAGGTGAGATATTTATGGGATAAGCCAGGTGGTCTTAGGCATGGGGAGAGTGAGCTGAATCCAGGTTCCTGTAGAACCACTGGACTTCCTGAAGCTGGTAAGGTGTGCATTCGAAGACAGGAGGGAAAAAGAAGGAAAAAATAAAGCAAATATTTTCAACAAAGGTAGTTTACAAGCAGAGGGGTTTTAAGAAGCTGTTCTGCCGTCTACTGCTCTGCAAGACAAGCTCAGGAATCCCTGTGAGCCTTCAGTCTCTGTGAACTCTGTGGGCCTGGTTTCATGACCCCTACCCCAGGGGTCTCACACTCCCAGGGTGACTTGAGAAAGCCCCCTTGTGGTCCGAGTTTGGGTATATCAGTTCAGTCACTCAGTCGTGTCCGACTCTTTGCGACCCCATGAATCACAGCACGCCAGGCCTCCCTGTCCATCACCAACTCCCGGAGTTCACTCAAACTCATGTCCATCGAGTCGGTGATGCCATCCAGCCATCTCATTCTCTGTTGTCCCCTTCTCCTCCTGCCCCCAATCCCTCCCAGCATCAGAGTATTTTCCAGTGAGTCAACTTGTCGCATGAGGTGGCCAAAGTATTGGAGTTTTGGAGTTTCAGCTTTAGCATCAGTCCTCCCAATGAACACCCAGGATTGATCTCCTCTAGAATGGACTGGTTGGATCTCCTTGCAGTTTGGTTATATAGAGCCAACCAAAATAAAGACTGAAGAAGTGGTCATCCACACCTGTGCAGACCCCAGACTTCTTGGCATGAGTGTGGCTTGAGTATCACAGGATGTTAACGTTCTTCCATCTTTTAGGAAACGTGATACCTTTCAGTCCTGTGCCTGGTGACTGCTGTTCCCCTCCCCGGCCCTCCACCCTCCACTTGGTGGCTTTCAGTTCTCTTTAAAGTAGACTTTATTATTTTTTTTCCCTCCCATTTTTAAAACGGCTCTGTTTTATATGGGAGTGTTGCCAATTAGCAGTATTGTCATAGATTCAGGCGCACAGCAAAGCGACTCTGCCATACCTATACAGGCATCCATTTCTCCCCCAAACTCCCCTCCCGTCCAGGCTGCCACATTGCCCTTAGCAGAGTTCCCTGTGCTGTAGGGTAGGTCTCTGTTGGTTCTCCATTTTAAATACAGCAGTGTGTACATCTCCCTCCCAAATCCTAAGGGATAGTTAAGGAGTTTGGAATCACAGTAGACTTTAGGATTAGAGTCAGTTCTGAGTCATCCAGCTGTAGAGAGCAATGGTGGATAAGAAAGCAAACGTGAAAGGTTTCTGATAGAGGAGTAGGTAATATGATGCCAAGCTTGACTCTCCAGCACCCCATCCTTCTCCCAGAATATTATCTCTTCCAGGACAGCATTCAACATGAACTTTCCTGAGACGTGGATAACTCAAGATGCCAACCTAAGCAACCTTGAGTCTATATTTGAAATTCCTTCTGAGCGTTATAGCATTGATGCTTTCGAGCTGCAGTGCTGGAAAAGACTCTTGAGAATCTCTTGAACTGCAAGGAGATCAAACCAGTCAGTCCTAAAGGAAATCAACACTGAATATTCATTGAAAGGACTGATGCTGAAGCTGAAACTCCACTACTTTGGCCACCTGATGTGAAGAGCCAACTCATTGGAAAAGACCCTGATCCTACGAAAGATTGAGGGCAGGAGAAGGGGATGACAGAGGATGAGATGATTGGACGGCATCATCGACTCAGTGAACACAAGTTTGAGCAAACTCCTGGAGATAGTGAAGGACAGGAAATCCTGCCGTGCTGCATTCCATGGGGTCTCAAAGAGTTGGACATGACTGAGTGACTGAAAAGCAGCAACATTACCAATACTTCTAGCCTGACCTACTGTTGAACGTTTCTGCTTTGTCAGCTGGCCTCCTAATGATCCCATGACAGGCTGTTCTCTCCTGGCTCTTCCACACCTCAATCGTAGCATCCTTGTCCAGGAACGCTCACTGCTACCTCTGCCCTTCAGCGGAATTCTTTTACTCCAAGGCTTACCGCAAGCCCTATCTTCTCTATGTAAGTCTTTGTCTGACTCCCGTAGGCTCTTTCCTCTGAAATTCTGTAATATTTCATTTTCTTAACACACATACCCAGAGCAGTTTGCTGTGAGGGGTGCCTCAGCCAGGGACAGTTTTACCCTGGGGACATGTGGCAATGTCTGGAGACGGTGGTGACTGTCATACCACGGCGAGAGGGGTGCTATGACATCTGGTGGTTAGAGGCCAGCCTGAGAAACCTGACGTTCAGTGTTCCAGATCTAACCTGCGTGACATAAGAATCTCTATCCTTGGAGTATTTGAAGAGGATATCTTAGATATATTTGAATGTATTCAGTGGTGAAAGGCTCCCTGCTTCGCAAGGCCACACAATCTTTTGTTGGGGAGCTCCACTGGAAATCATTTCCTTGTGTCGGGTTGTAGTCTGTCTTCTGGGACTGGGCCAATGAATGGATTCCTTTCCCTTCGTGGGGTGTTTGCAGATCTCTCCCTTGTGATTCCTGGCAGTTCCCACCCACACCCTTCCCTAATCCCACAATTTGCCTCTGCAGGTACATCTTCCCCAAACGTCAGGGTCAACCTGCAGACGGCAGACATGACTTCTTACTCTCTTGTTTCACAGTCCAGTAGCTAGTACAGCTCATGTTGTGATAGAAAATGCTAACTCTTTGCAATGACCAGCCCCGTAGAGTTAGTACCGCTGCTGTCAGAGAGCATCCAGAAGGTATACCAGTTGTAATTGTGATGCAATGCATTGTTCCTTATATTTTGTAGGATAATTGTAGATTGGTTGCCTTTAAAGCAGAGATGGGTTTTTTACTTTGTAAAGCCTGTGAGAAAAATATTTATTTGTAAAGTAGGTGGATGGCTCAGCATTTTTTTCTGTGTATGGTGTTCTTGCTTCTCATTCATGATTACGCTATAAAGAAACTATCTTTTACTGCTCTGCTATCCAGTTTGTTGGGTTAATTTGGGAGATACTGTCAGTGACCTGGAATTGTACCAACTTCTAATTATCACTCTGTGTAACCACTGATTTCACTTTAAAAGTAATTACTGCAGATTTTCTCATCAACCCTGAATGTATTAATAGCATGTACTTTTCTAATCCCGTATTTTATTGTTCTCATCTAAAAGGAAAGTTTTCTTTAGGTTTTTATACTGTAAAATGTTTTCAGCTTACCTTGATATAATTTAAGACTTAGGAGAGAGGTGCAAAAATAGTAGAAAGAATGTTCATATAATTTCATCAGTTTCTCAAATGCTAACATTTTATTGTGATTGCTTTATCATATTCTCTCACCCTGTCTGTATGATTGTTTTTCTCTGAACCATTTCAGTAAGTTGCTAACAATACTTAAGTGTGTATTTTCTAACGAGAAGATGGCTATTACCTTTTATAACCACAGGGCAGGAAATTGACATTGAAGAAGTATGATTAGCTGACCTACAAGCCTTTCAAATTTTTCTAGTTTTCCTACTGATGTCTTATAGCAAGAGAAAAAAAAAAATTTTTTTATTTCCTGCTCCAGGATCTAATTCAGAATCACACTGGATTTAGTTTTCATGTCCTTTCATCTCCTTAGTCTTGAAGAGTTCCTCAATCTTTCTTTGTCTTTGATGACCTTTGCATTTTTGAAGATGGACCATTTATTTTGTCAGATGTCCCTCAATTTGGATTTGTCTGGCATTTCCCATTGTCACACTTGAGTAACCCATTTGGGGCAGAGGCAGCACAGAAGAGATACTGCCTCCCTCTCCGAGCATCGTATCATAAGGAGGGTCAGGTTTCTGCTTTCCTGATTACTGGTGCCACTGCTCTGGTGATTTGGGTAAGGTGGCATCTGGTTTCTCTACTTTTGTGGAGTTACTGCTTCCCTTTTTCTATTTGTCTGGTAAAGGAGATAGACCCCTAACCTGGTCACTTCAACATAATATGGTAGATAAGACAGACAGATAGCCAGAGCCTGTACATGGAATTTGGGGAAGGCTCCTGAGTTGGTGACACCTTGACCAAGACTTAAGGAAGGGTTATGAGTCAGGCGAGGAAAGGAAAGTGGGGAGAATATTCCAGAAGGCTGTATTACCACAAACACAGTCATGGAGCCATAAGCTGCATAGTGTGTTTAGGAATCTGCAGAGATTGGCAACTTGAGTTCTCAATTTGAATTCTCAAATCACAGAATTCCGAGGAGGGAAACTGAGGCCTCGAGGTCTCATGGGAAGCTGGAGGCAGAGGCCGTGTTCTTTGTCAGGATTTGTGGGGTCTCTTTTCCTCAGAATTTCATAGCTGTCCCTCCCCTAATTCACATAGAGCCAAAAACAGGAGACAAGTGGGATTTTGGGGGCAGGGGAGGAATCACAATATTTGGTAGTCACAAAAGTTGTATCATTAGGATGTACAATTTATATTTATTGTACTGAAAGTTGGTTTTCTTTTCATGGTGAAAGTACAAGTCACTCAGTTGTATCCGACTCTTTGCGACCCCATAGACTATACAGCGGAGAAGGCAATGGCAAGCCACTCCAATACTCTTGCCTAGAAAATCCCATGGATGCAGGAGCCTGGTGGGCTGCAGACCGTGGGGTCACTAAGGGTCGGACACGACTGAGCGACTTCACTTTCACTTTTCACTTTCACACATTGGAGACGGAAATGGCAACCCACTCCAGTGTTCTTATCTGGAGAATCCCAGGGAAGGGGGAGCCTGGTGGGCTTCCGTCTATGGGGTCATACAGAGTCGGACACGACTGAAGTGACTTAGCAGCAGCAGCAGCAGACTATACAGTCCATGGACTTCTCCAGGCCAGAATACTGGAGTGGGTAGCTAATCCCTTCTCCAGGAGCTCTTTCCAACCACAGGGATCTTCCCAACCCAGGGACGGAACCCAGGTCTCCCACTTTGTAGGCAGATTCTTTACCAGCTGAACCACAAGAGAATTCCCAAGAATACTGGCGTGGGTAGCCTATCACTTCTCCAGCATTTCTTTTCATAGAAGAGAAGTATTATCTTTGCAAAGAATTGTCCCTGTTTTGAATGTCAAAATTAATGAAAATAGAAAGATGAAAAATTGTGCAAATGAAGCAAAAGACCTGATTTTAGCTTAGAAGTTTATACTGAGAAGCCTGCTTTTCTTTAGCTTGAATAAGTAGTTAAAATTGTGGAATGGGAACACATTGAAACCTCTTCTCTGGCACTCAGTCAATTCAATTTTTTAATTTTAGTGGCAAAATGCACTGCCTTACCTAGGCATGAGGTAGCAGATACAGTCAGAGTGGCCAGGACTTCTTCAGACTCCTGTCAACAAGCTGACTTGCCAAGAGTGTTCAAATTAAATTCATGCCAGGACACTTCCTCTGTTTCCCTGATCAACGAGGTCATCTCTGCAAGTTGAACATTAGTGATTCTGTCAGCAAGAAAAAGAATATGAACCTCTGTCTAAATTTCAGCAATGTCTGGGCAGAAATGTTTTCAGATGAATTCCTTGAGGTTTCTAGGACCCCTTAAATTTCTCTGTAAGGGAAATCATTGGGTTTGAGGTTTATGGAATCTCTTTCTTTGGTGTTAAAACTTTTCCTGATTAGTGCTTTTTGCCTCTTGCCCACATGGAGTTGTGTATAGCTTGGCCAAAAGGATTATAGAGTCTTTTCTTTTTTCCTCTGCAGAGTTGAGTGTCTTCTGTGTACCAGACTATAGCTTGTGGGGTTTTTTACTGTCTGTCAGAGAAAACAGAAAAGAGAAGAGGTCAGCCACCAATCAGCAGCATCCGTACTCATAGCTAGAGAGCCTTAAAGGAAAAGCTGTACACAGTTCATGTGGCCAAATATGTTCTTTTTTAAAAATTGAGTTAAAATTCATATAACGCAAAATTAACCATTTTAAAATGTACTATTATATGATATTTAGCACGTGAACAATGATGTCATCTCTGTCTATTCCAAGTGTATTTTCATCACCCTAAAAGAGTGCTCTGTACCCTCTAAGCAATCGTTCCACATTTTCCGCTCTCCCTAGACTCTGGTAGAAAGAAGAAAAGTGTTAGTCACTCAGTTGTGTCCGACTCTTTGCAACCCCATGGACTGTAGCCTTCCAGGCTCCTCTGTCAGGTTAGAATACTAGACTGGGTTGTCGTTTCCTTCTCCAGGGGATCTTCCTGACCCAGCGATCGAACCTGGGTCTCCTTCATCACAAGCAGATTCTTTACCATGTGAACCACCAGGGAAGCCCAGACTCTAGTAACCACTGGTCTACTTTCTGTCTCCAGATTTCCCCATTCTACAGGTCCTCTATAAAGGGAATCATATAACACTTGTTGTGTTTAGTTTCCTCCCCTTAGCCTAGTATTCTTTCTAATTCATCTGTCATGCGATATATCAGCACTCCATTGCTATTCAGTTCAGTTCAGTTGCTCAGCCTTGTCTGACTCTTTGCGATCACATGAACCACAGCACGCCAGGCCTCCCTGTCCATCACCGACTCCTGGAGTTTTGCCAAACTCGTGTCCATTGAGTCGGTGATGCCATCCAACCATCTCATCCTCTGTCATCCCCTTCTCCTCCTGCCTTCAATCTTTCCCAACGTAAGGGTTTTTTCAAATGAGTCAGCTCTTTGCATCAGGTGGCCAAAATATTGGAGTTTCAGCATCAACATCAGTCCTTCAGTGAACACCCAGGACTGATTTCCTTTAGGATGGACTGGTGGATCTCTTTTTCACAACTGAATAATATTCTATTTCCGACTGTATTCTTTAGGTATCTTTGAAAATTAACTCCTCCCTGTTGAACTGTTTCACAGTGATATTTCAGGGATGGAAATAGTTTAAAGACTCAACTTAAACTCAATTTATGTTAGTGTACTTCTCCATAGTAGAGAAGGGGATTGTATTTTGACCCCATAAATAGAACATTTGAAACCTTTTGACAAGGCATTGACTCAGTTCTCTGGTTCTAAGAACTTGGCGATGACAGCCAGCAATTCTGCCATCGGCATTGTGGGCAGAATGATTGCCATCAGTTCACATCCTGTGGAAAACCATGAGTTGGGGTGGTGGGGGCGGCCTCCACTGGCCTGAGGTAGAAATCCCAGGTGCACAGTCTGAGCAGAGCACACTGGGTTTGCTTCCACTGCGCATCTTCGAACTGCATCGCCAGTTCTCAAATATCAGTAGCCTCCATTGTTCCCAAAAGAGGCTTGGACAGTAAGATTTTTCCCTTCGTCAGCATCAGTGTTGGCATAATGGAAACACCAGAGCTTATTGCCCTGGGAGATAGTTGTTGTCCCAAGGGGATGTTGGGCCAAAATAAAGGTTTTTCTATCTGCTGTTCCATGGGATGTATAAGATATTGATGAAATATTTGTTCTGATGCTGATGACTTCTAATGTTTGACCGAGAAACTGCTGTACCTCTTTTTTATTTTCCTAGCTCATGCATCACTGTTTCCAGGCCACATGGCTTCAGCCTCGTCTTTCCAGTACTGGGTGACCTGTTATTTGGCAGGAAGCAAGCTGGCAGGAAGCCTTAAGACAGACCTTCACGCTGGGACTAGTGACAATTTAGTAAAGTTGGGTCCAGGCTTTCATGCTGTGCCTACTCCTGGTAGAGTGCGGTGGCCAGTGCCCCCCAGGGGAACGGGTGTCCCCACATGCACACTTCACTGCCGAGCCCTGTGCCACAGAGAAGCGCTCTGATCCATCACAGTGAGGGACAGAAATAAGACCAAAGCTCGTGTAACCCTAGTCATACTTCCTGATGTAAACAAATTTCAAATATATTTGACATTAAAAAAATTTTTTTTTCCTTCACAGAAGATTATTTTCAAAACAACACAGAAGAAGCCAGGGGAAAAAAAAATTTGTTCATTTCTGATTCACAGGTGGTCTGAGACTTTATTAGAGGTGTAGTGTTTGATTTTTCCCAACTTAAGAGTCTCTGATGAAGAGTTTTGAAGGAATATTCATTGAACTTATGCTTCTGTCATTCGAGGGGGATGAATAACATATTCATTTTTTAAGAATAAGATAGGCAGTGCTTGAAACCCATCTTCAGAACACTTTAGGTCTCAAATCACCTGTGAAATTAACAGAACTAAGAGATTTAGCAAGAATGGAGTTCTGTCCAGAAGATCTAAAATAATTCTAGTTCAATCCATTTTCTCCTAGGGACCTTTTTTTCAGATTGAGGTGATTAGTTTGAAAATAAATGGAGTAACCAGACTGCCTATTCTAGTAAGGTTGTAGAAAGGCTGAAAGTTAAAAGCCAAACTTGTTCAGTGTATCATTTTCTCTTGCAGATGCCAGACCAAGGGCAGTGGTGATCTAGGACTACAGTCGCTGTCATTTGTTGAGACTAGGATTTTCCTTTGGGTATATTACATTTTTTTTTTTTTTTTAATATTAAAGTTTCTTTTCTAGGGTTTTGTACTCAGTTGGTTTCATAACTTATGCATTCCATTGGAAGTTACCTTGCCAATTTTGCTAGGACTTTTTAGCTTCCCCATCGTTTTTTTAATAAACCAAGAGATCAAATGAACACTCCCTCAATTTCTCAGATATTGGGCAGTTACATTTGTTTTCAGTCCATGTAAAACATATACTCATTTATAACAGAGAACATAGTGTTCCCTCTCCAGAGAAAACTTTGAGCCCAGTGCTATTCTCCAGCCTCTGAAGGTTGCTTGTGGCTGCTTCATTTCCTAATTGCACCCTTGTAATAATAATGTGTATGATCTAACTAGGGACAGAAGCATTGAAGTCAAAGAAAATTAATAGGTGGGTGACTGTAGACAGCACACCTTTTCCAAAAGTTCAAAATATCAAATCGACAGGACTGAACACATGCAAAAGGTACATTAAAGGCATTCCTTCTGTGAGCAGTTATGAGTCAGTTCAGACTATGGCAACAGAGGACCAGAGACTGGATGGCTTAAATAGCAGAAGTGTATTCCCTCACAATTCTGGAGCCTGGAAGTCCAAGACCAGGTATCAGCAGGTTTACTTTTATTACTGAGCTGAACTCAGTTTCGCTCCCCAACCACGTAGCAAAGCCAGTCTGCTGACACTGGGTTGTGGTGAGGGAAAGTACAGCGTTTATTACTGGAAATTGTGCCGGACAATTCACACATACTATCTCATTCAGATCTTAAAATAGGCCTACCAGTTTTTATTTTCACAGAAAAAAATTCTGTAAGACAAGCAGTATTTGGGAGTTCCCTGGGAATCCAGTGCTTTGGACACTGTGCTTCCACCGCAGGAGGGCTGGGCAAAGATCCTGCAAAGCCCCAAGGTGCAAGCAAAAAAGTGCAAGCAACAGTCTCCTCTTAGTGTATGAGGAAATGAAACTATAAAGTGAGGTAATAATCATAAGCCACACTCAGTCAGAATCTGAACCCCAGTTTTACCAGCACTATACTCATAATGTCCTAGGTTTATCAGGAATTATATATGAAGAAAGAGTTACTCAGAAGAAGATTTTTCTAGCTAGAACAAGACTCAGAGAAGCCGCCTTATGTTCAGCTGAGTCTTGGGGGAGAGAAGTCTTCTCAGCAGACATGAGTGTTAGTCGTGTTAGCTCAGTCATATCCAACTCTTTGCAACCCCAGGGACTGTAGCCCACTGGGCTTCTCTGTCCATGGGGATTCTCCAGGCAAGAATACTGGAACGGGTTGCCATGCCCTCCTCCAGGGGATCCTCCCAACCCAAGGAATGGACCCAGGTTTCCTGCACTGCAGGCAGATTCTTTACCAACTGAGCCACCAGGGTACATGAACTAAGATCCCTGCTATAAACAGAGCTTTTCCTCCCTGCCAGAGTCCATGCATTGAAACCTGATTCCCAATGTGATGGTGTTTGGAAGCGGAACCTTTTGGAAGCGCAGCCAAATGACTGGCTCAGCGGTAAGAATTCACCTGTCAATGCAGGAAACATGGGCTCAATCCCTGGGTCAGGAAGATCCCCTGGAGTAGGAAATGGCAACCCACTCTAGTATTCTTGCTTGGGAAATCCCATGGACAGAGGAGCCTGCCGGGCTACAGTCCATATGGTCGTAAAGAGTCAGACATGATTTACTGACTAAACAGCTGACAACAAAGAACACGAATGGGATCAGCTCCCTTATAAACAGGACCCCAAAGGGATCCCTTGCCCCTTCTACAATATGAGGGCACAGCAAGAAGATGGCCATCTGTGTACCAGGAAGTGTGTCTCACCAGACCCTCACATCTGCCCGTGCCTTGATCTTGGATTCGCAAAGTCTAGAACAGTGAGAAGTCATTGTCTATTGTTCAGTCAGTTCAGTTCAATTCAGTCACTCAGTTGTGTCCGACTCTCCGCGACCCCATGAATCACAGAACGCCAGGCCTCCCTGTCCAACACCAACTCCCAGAATTCACTCAAACTCATGTCCAAAGAGTCAGTGATGCCATCCAGCCATCTCATACTCCGTCGTCCCCATTTCCTCCCACCCCCAATCCCTCCCAGCATCAGTCTTTTCCAGTGAGTCAACTCGTCGCATGAGGTGGCCAAAGTATTGGAGTTTCAGCTTTAGCATAAATCCTTCCAATGAACACCCAGGATTGATCTCCTTTAGAATGGACTGGTTGGATTTCCTTGCAGTCCAAGTGGGAAGTAGTAATTCTCTTCATTTTAAGGAATTTCCCGAAAAGCTGGATGTGTTTTATACTGGCTGCCTCTCTGTATTCTTTCCCCAGACTCTCAGCTCCCTGCTTTGATGCCCAGCTTGCATCCAGGTCAGGATGGCAGCCTCAGGTGGGAGGGCAAGGGGGCACCTGGGGCCCCAGGAGTGCCAGGCTGGGCCAGTGCCTCTCCCCACAGCGGCCTCCTGAGGTAGTCTTGGGTGCCCATACCCAGTAAAGGAGGCCTCACGCTGCAGATAAGGGCTTTGGCAGCGTTTCCGTCGCCTGCCCGCTCTTTTTTTGTAATCCGATGATGGTTCCTTCCATCACTGCTTAAACACTGCCCCGTCTCCCGAGGTTTCTTCTCCCACTCTCTTTACATGAAGATCTTGGGATGCAAATGCATGTCTTTTCTTCAGGAAATATCAGGGGATATTACCCAGCCTATCTTACCAGCTCAGAAAGAGGAAGTTATTATAATCAGATCCTCGCATTGCCTTTTAACCAAATCTGAGATGCCTTTTGCTTGTAGCTGTTAACTGCCTCTGTCTTCAGATCTAAGGGCCTCAAAATGCACTGCATTCAGGCACCTGTGTTCTCAGTCGCACAGCCTTTAAAACCGTAATTGAAGGATTTTCACTTTTGTGGAGTCAGCAGCAGGGTTGATACTGACCCCTGCTTTCGGGCAGCCCAGCACAGCAGAAGGGGAGACCAGGGCGGGCCAGTGGGCACTCCGAGACTTCTGTCTAATTTGGCAGAAGAACACAGAATGTAGGACAACAAAAGAAGGCTCCCTTTTCCATAAAATTCTTCTTCCCACCCACCCTTCTTCCCCGCCCCCCACCCCACAAAAAAGGGGGATTTAATTTTTCAGCTGCACGCAGTGATTTGGTGCTCACTCTTGCATTGAAACAGTTGCTGTCTGAACAGGCAGGAAACACTTTTCTTTTAATTGCTGAAATCATTCGGAAGTGCTTTGTGCCCTGCTTCTATACAGCAGATGCTGTGCATTAATTGGTCTGTGTAGAAGTGACCCAGGGTTCGTTGAAGCGGGCCCAGTTTTAGGCAGAGGGCTTAAACAGCTTATTTATTATTTTGTATAATTTGGCGTACATTATGTGCTCCTGCACATGTCGTATTTCATGGTCTGCAGTTTCTAATGTCATGTGGGTTTCAAAACCTGTGTTTCTCTGTTAATGTACTAGCAGCAGGTAAGCTCAAAATACCATCCATCAGGAGCTAATCTTTTATCCAGATACTCCAATGACTGATGAACTTGTCTTTTGTATGAATGTTTAGCGCTGTAGAAAGCCATATGCCACTGGCACAGTTTCCCATGCATCCTTTAGAGATGCTAGAGCGTAGGCTTCCGGGAGGTGGGGGGAGCCCTCCACACCATTTGTGGCCTCTTTCCTCTATTTCCAGGATAACGCCTTAAAAACAGCCCTGGTTGTGGACGACAGAAGAGGGTAGGAACTGTCTTAAAGGAAATCCGACTCCCACCATCCTTTTCTTCATCAGAAATATGGCTGCACACTCTTAAGAGGGAGCCTTGTTTTGTTACTCCCTGTCTGTTCAAAACAGACCTCAGCCCATTAGAAGGGCCTCCCTTGTGTGGAAAGACCACAGCTATTACTGTAAATTTCATCCCGTCACTGTGTCACCCCCATTTTGTGGCTCTGAAGGATGAAATTGCAAAATGGAATACTGTGCAGTCATCCTTCACATCTCCAGTTTTAGGCCTTTGCCACCATTTTCATGCTTTTATTCCAAATCAAATAACATTAGTGAGCTACAGCACCTTCTGATGAATGTCTGGTCCTGAGCGCTGCTTTCACATCTGGCCTTCGGGTGGGGGTTCCTTTTCTGTTTGGAGGAGCTCTTTCTCCCCTTTCTCCTCTCGTTCTCCCACTGCACCTTCTTGGGGCTTTCTCCTGGCATTTGCAGTTGGAACGATACAAGTTGCCAAATGCGTTCTGGCCAGAGCGGTGTCCCAAAGGGACACATGCTGGAGAAGGTTCTGTGTCTTTCATCTCTGGGGAACCCAGTGGAAGGATATTGGGGGCTTTAATCAGAAATAAGAAGTGATTTAAATCATTAGCACAACAAAGCAGACTATAAGCTTGAAGATAAAAGTCTCTGGGGAAAGAGTCCTCTGAAAATAAATGGAACTTGATAGATTTCCATATCATTTATAACTTCCCTTAATTACACTTGGAAGACTTGCCAGTAAAACTGGAAAATTGGCAGCCTATATCCATTAGAGTCATTTTACCGATCATGGCAAGCAGCTTGCTTTACTGGATTTTATTTCCCATCACTTACAATTAATCATCAGCTGGAGATGTCTGAAACTCTTCAGCCCAGAGCCATGCCGGGTGACACTCAGGCCTCCCAAACATGCTAAAATCTGCCGAGTAAATGGGCCAGGTTTCTCCGTGGCTTACGCATTTCGGAGCAAGGCAGGCTCCCGCCTAAGGAGTGCGCTCCAATAATCGGATGAGAATGTGAACCTTGACCCCTGTGTCAAAGGAGAGGACGCAATAAGCCGGATGAAAGATACGGGATTCAGACCTCCAAACTTTACACCAATTAGGGAGCTGCCAAGTACATCAGGCCGAGTAGGTTTATCAGAAAGACTTGCATGAGGCTTGTGACCATTTTGTAAGCCCGACGTTGGAGACGTCCTGTCACAATCACTAAGTCTGTTATCAGATGATCCACCGGCGTGTCGGGGAAGTGTGCGCCCGAAAACCCCGCGGAGGCCCCTGCACCGCGTGCGCGCTGTCGGGTGGAGACCCGGCCATGGAGCGCCCTCTCCTCTCAACCAACTCGCCGGGTTTTCTGAGCACACACGGGAGACGTGGGCGGTGTTCCGTTGATCCTGGAGCTCGGGGAGGGGAAGGGGAAAGGCACCCCTGGACAAGGAAGCTTCCAGATCATAGAGGCGAGAGGCCTGTGTCCTGCCCCCCGGGTGACTGTTGGCGCTGGAGCCCGTGGGCACCGCAGGGTGGAGGAGTAGCCACAGTCCCAGCCCCCGTCTGGGTTCTTTGCTGTCCGGCCTGTACTGTGTTCGCTTCCCTGCCTCAGATTGGTGAGGGATGAAATAGCTTGAATTTAGGTCAGGTTCACGTGCGCCCGCACGGTTGCGTGCCATGTGTGCCTGCGTGCATAACACGATTCTGCTGACCGCTACGCCTCTCAGCATTGTGGAGCATCAGGAGCATGGTGGAGGATCAGGGAACAACTTATCCCAGAGTTTTTTCCTCTTTTAGGCACCAAGGAGCAAAAAGCAAACTGCAGAGCAGATTGTTGTGAATGAATGAGTGAGCGCAGAAGGAGACATGAATTAAAGTCCCACCAGATGACCCAAGTCGAGGCCAGCAGAGATAGGGGAAGGAGGAGGGAGCGTGGAGGGCCCGAGGCAGGGCGGCGCTGCGGGTCAGACCGGCACTCCGATCCGCAGGCGCTTTCTCTGAAGCCCTTTTAATCAACTTCTGGGCATCCTTGTTAGTCTGGTCTTCGCCCATCGCATGACTGCTTGAAATCTCCCAGGCTCATTGGTTTCTTTTCCATAGTTGATCAAGAGACACAACCTGGGAGAAGGGGTGGTTCTTGCTGGGGCACCTGCACATCTCTCCCGAACATCTCTGCTGGATCGGAGGTTGTGTTTTTCAGCTGCCTGTACGTCCCCTCCTTGGCTTCTGGCACACACAGCCGCTGGGACTGGCAGGTCACTGGGCCTTCAGAATCTTCTGGCCGTCTCCACCGCTGCCAGGCTCCAAGGCTCTGCTTACACCTCCAGCGTAGCCGGCTGTGGCCGTTAGTGCCCCCCTCACCGCCCCCCGCCCCCATCCACCGCCTTTCTAAGTGTTTCTTCTGGGCATCCTTGTGGGCAGTCTGGGTGACCACTGGAAATCTCCTAGGTTCATTCGTTTCTTTTTCACAGTCGCATTAACTGTGAGTTCACGTTCTGGAAGATCCCGTGGAGCAGTGGTGAGGGGCTCTGTCTGGCCGGCAGTGCCAAGCAGCTGCTAGAGGGGCACGCTGGTGCCAGCCCAGAGATACCAGTGGAGCCGAGGACAGAGAGGCGGGTTCTGGTCACTCACACACCAGCGAGGAAGCCCAGCTGGGCGAGGGTGCCAGGCTAGCGCCCTTGGCTCCCTCTGTGAGGAAGGAGCTCCCAGAGCCTAGAGGCGGAGAACCGATCACAATTTTTTAGACGGAAATTCCACTGCTGAATTTCATATCCACTTTGCAGAAAGTTTCGCAGGCCCTGAGGCCGAAACATGCGTCCTGGGTGGGAACGCAACCTTGTGCCGCTAGCCCTGGACCCGCTGCCTCTCAGAGCTGTGGTCTGGGCCCGCCAGGCGTGCGAGCTGGGCGCGTCCCTTCTCAACAGGTCCCCTGCCTCTGAAAAGAGAGGAAAGGGCTCTGAGGCGCCGCCTCTTGGGCTGGTCGTCTGACACCCCCCACATGGTGGAGACGGACCCCGCAGTTGGCTCTCAGCTCTCTGGAAGGCAGGTGCCGGTGGGTCACGGAGGCCGCCGGCGCCGCTTGTCTGCCCAGCTCTCCAGCCTCTGTGCCAGCCGCCAAGCTTGACATCCTCTCTCCTCCCACATTTCCCATTCCAGGGAGCAGCAGCCCGCCTCCCTACTGGCGGAGGAGAGGAGCACACGGGCTCAGGCGGCCGGGTGCCAGCTAGACAGCCTGTGTGGCGCGGCGGGGCCATGGGCGCTCGGGGATTTTGGAGTAAGGAACATTCCTGGGCACGTCTGCTGGGTGCCCTTGGAGGTTCAGCCCTCCCATTTCGAAGACGGCGGGGATCTTTCCACAAAGAAAGGAGAAAAATGCAGCCTGGCTCCTGGTGCTGTCCCATCAAGAGCAGAGAAAGAAGACACAGAAGTGCCCTTGGTCACCCTGAGGCCTGGAGTCCCAGGTTGAGCCCCAGGGGTTTATATGGCAGCCCCTGCTGGATTTCCGCCACATCAGCTGGCAAACAGCAGTCAGCGCCCCTTGCAAGGAGGGGACAGGGCACTAGGGGTCACTCCCTGGAGTGACTCCCTCCCAGGACCCACTTGGTTGTCTTGCAAAGGCTGGGACAGTGTTCCTGTGACCTGGACGCTTGGCTCTTGTCCCCGGCTCTCCAGGGCTCCTCCCAGCTCCCCAGGGCTCCAGACAGAAAGTCCAGCATTTGATACCAGCTTTACCAGGATGAAGTTCACATACTATCAATCACCGCGTAAGGTGTGCCCCTCAGTGGCTTGGTCTCTTTACACAATTGTGCGGCCATCACCACAGTCAACCTTAGAACGTTTCGTCACCCGCAAAGGAACACTGCACATCCGCATGCACTCTCCCCACCACCGGAAACCACAGGTCTTTCTGTCCTTAGAGATGTGATAATTCTGGACGCTTCGATTAAGCAGAAGACATTCTGTTTCTGCCACATCTCTTTGGCAGAATTTAATTCAGAGGTTTCCCTGAAAAGGCCCCACCAGCACCAAAACCTCCAGTTGTCAGGGATGGTTTTCAGATGACGACTTAACAAGGGAAGGACCTTGTCTGCGGTCCCCCAAAGATGTGCTTGGAATATAAAATATTAGTGACTATTTTTGCGTGTGTTTTTTGGCTTCATGGCTTGTGGGATCTTAGTTCCCCAACGAGGGATGGAACCTGGGGCCCTTGGCAGTGAAAGTGCAGAGTCGTAACCCCTGGACTACCAGGGAATTTCCAAGTACTAAGAGACTCTTGCTGCCGTTGAGATTGTATTTCAGAGCTTTGATGAAGACTCTCTCAGCAGCCTCCCTCTTGAACGTTGCTGAGAAATTTGAATGCTTTTAACACGCCTGTCCACTCTTTGTGTTTTCCAGGTAGCAGAAGGTCAGGAAATGTGTGATTGAAGCCATGAAGATGCAGAACAGTATGATGGCTGGGAAGACTGGCAAGGTATGTCCCCAAGGGCCATCCCTTGATGGCAAGCGGAGCCTCCACCTTGGAGTCCTAGACATCGGACCTGGGAGAGTCTGCGTGACATCCGGGGTGTGGGAGGGGGTGGGTTGAAGAACAATTGTTCTTCACCTTAATGTCTTCAAATTAAGGGGTCTTTAATTTTTAATGTTTACATCTGTCTTTGAGGCAGTGAGTTATCTGCGATGTAGGTGACCCAGCAGGAAATGGTTTTTAGCGATTGCAGAAATTAATGCAACTCTTCAAGATAATTTCTCCAAAAAGAGAACAATTCAATTTTAGATCTAGAGGAGCTGAGAGGCCCACATACACATGTGGGATTTCACGATTCAGGGAGTGGGGGGAGGAAAGAGAGAGAGATGTATTACTGAGATTTGTTAAAAGTAAAACTTCTTAAATGTACTTTCTGTCGAAGAAAATAGAAAAGTCCTTTTAAGCAGTAACTTCATCATTCTTCCTGTGACTTGAAAGGCACCATTTGTAGCAGAATGATCCTTTTCTGAAGGGTGTTTTGCTTTGGAAGTACTACACAGTGGAGTGAGGCGTGGGGCATGTGTGGGGACAGGAGTGTAGATGGGCTGTGTGCTGCACTGTGGTCACTCCCAGGAAGAGTGCTGGAGCCTCGGGAATGGTGGGTGTCCTAGCAGAGAGGTACTGTTGGCTGCCCGTGGAGTTGGCATCAGACACGGCCTCCGTCTGCTTCCCGCAGAGCAAGTGAAACCTGTGTTCAGGGACCAGGCCAAGGGGGACTCCCAGTCCCACCCCAGCCGGGAGGACAGAGGCCCAGTGTCGGGCCCAGCTGGAGTGGGCCTTGGACAACTGCTCCCAGTCTCCTCCCAGTTTTGGGAGAAGAGACTGGTGCCATCTGGGCTCCAGGGGCATCCTGCTTGCCATACCTGATTCCTTTCTAAGAAGTGAACTAGAATGTGTTGGTTTCTGCTCTTGTAAAAATAGTTCTATGTGTTCCTAGGGATTAGTTGACATTTACACTGCATTGTTGTCACGAGATTTCCCTTTGTGATGAGAACCTGGCCTAATTTGGAGCATCCAGAATATGTGTCTGATGCACGCCAAGGGCCAGTGTGCCAGGCTGGGGATCTGATCCTAAAATGAATGCAGCCTTTGCTCCCTCAGGGAGCCAGGAGCCCTCCCGTGCACGTGGTTGGTGTCTTCAGGGCCCAGAGTCTCACGGAGACTCCCAGCTGCCGCAGGGTGTTGAGGGTCTCTAGGCGAATCTGCACTTTGGCCCTTCTCTTTCCACTCAGTCCTGCCCCCCAGGGTGGAGGAGAGGGCCGGGGCCTGCCTGTGGCTGGCAGTTCTTGCTTTGAGAGGCCATTTTTCCTCCTGGGGCCTGGTTCACAGTGGAAGCAGGCCTTCTACTCTGGAGCATTGTTACGGTCACAGCCCGTGAAAACACCAGAGGCTCCAGACCTTAAAAAGCAGCCAGTTCAGTTCAGTCCCTCAGTCATGTCCAACTCTTTGCGGCCCTTTGGACTGCAGCATGCCAGGCCTCCCTGTCCATCACCAACTCCTGGATTCCACTCAAACTCATGTCCATCAAGTCAGTGATGCCATCCACCCATCTCATCCTCTGTCATCCACTTCTCCTCCTGCGTTCAGTCTTTCCCAGCATCAGGGTCTTTTCAAATGAGTCACCTCTTCGAATCAGGTGGCCAAAGTATTGGAGTTTCAGTTTCAGGGTCAGTCCTTCCAATGAACACCCAGGACTGATCTCCTTTAGGATGGACTGGTTGGATATCCTTGCAGTCCAAGGGACTCTCAAGAGTCTACTCCAGCACCACAGTTCAAAAGCATCAATTCTTCGGTTCTCAACTTTCTTTATAGTCCAACTCTCACATCCATACATGACCACTGGAAAAACCATAGCCTTGACTAGATGGACCTTTGTCAGCAAAGTAATGTCTCTGCTTTTTAATAAGCTGTCTAGGTTGGTCAGAGCTTTTCTTCCAAGGAGCAAGTGTCTTTTAATTTCATGGCTGCAGTCACCATCTGCAGTGATTTTGGAGCCCAAGAAAATAAAGTGTGTCACCGATTCTATTGTTTCCACAATTATTTGCCGTGAAGTGATGGAACTGGATGCCTTGATCTTAGTTTTCTGAATGTTGAGCTTTAAGCCAACTTTTTCACTCATCAAGAGGCTCTTTAGTTCTTCTTTGCTTTCTGCCATAAGGGTGGTGTTATCCACATATCTGAGGTTCTTGAAAAAAAGCAACCACGTCAGTGCAAACAGCCCTGTGGAACGAGGCCTTCCAAGTGTTGCTATGTAGGTTCTCTTCTTCTTGAGAGGCCTGAGCTGGAACTTGGGATGAAGGCCACTCTCGCCACCGCAGGCCAGGGCACCCAACCACCAGCTCTGGCTGTTTTGCTGCTTGCCCAGACGCCCAGTGACTTCTAACCTCATGCCTACTTCTAACCTAATTCATCCTCACTCCAAGGCAAGAAACGCCAAGTCAAGTGGGCTGTCTCTGGTTTTAACTGTTTAATTGTGAATGCAAATTTGGGAAAGCAAAAGCTGACTGAAATCAGGAGAAATCGGGGAACCAAGGTGACATCGTGGGAGCCATGGGGTTCGGCCTGCGTTCTGAGAACTTCATTTCCCTTCACAGGATGCTTCGGATCAGGCTGGGGTGCTTCTGCTGTAAATTAATACCTGTTCTGACTCTTGGATAATTGCGGGTGGGGTTTGGTTTTGGTTTTCTTTTTTCCTACGATTAACCATGACGGAGCATTTCTCCAAACCGGAAACTGTGAGAGGCAGGAGGCGGGGTGGAGACTCACCCAGCATTGGCCCCACCGGCTCAACCCGGGGCCCCGGTGCAGAGGGCCGCAGCCACACGGGGAGCAGCGGCTTTCAGGGGCCGCGAGGATACGGAGGGGAGAGGGCGAGCCCCCGCCACCCGGGGATGCCCTCAGTGAGGTCCCCTCGACGGGAGCCCCACCTCCAGCCTCCTGCCTTGTGCTCCAGCGCCTGCCTGGCTGCGCCTTCATTTCCAGAAGTGGACAAGATTGCTTCCTCCTGGTCTGCTTAGTAATTCTTACTCTCCCCTCTTCTTTTCTGTTTTAAATTCAAGGTGAAATCGGTACATTGTAAAGCTGGAGACACAGTTGGAGAAGGAGACCTGCTCGTGGAACTGGAATGAAGTATTTATAGCCTTTCAGTCATCACCCAGTTTAATTAGCCATTTGTATTATCATTCTTTCACACTCAATTTATTCAGGCGTTTGGCAGGAACACCCCTGTGCAGCAGATTTTACACGGTCATATTTACTCCACATATAGTCAAAACCAACATTCTGCCAAAAAAATCACCAATGGAAATTTTTATTGATATAAAAACTTGTACATACGATTTGTACTTCTGCTGTGAGATTTCCTTGTGTCCAAATGAAATCAATAAAACTGAGCATTTGTCTAAATATTAATTTGCCCGTTTTTTTGCATGAAGACAATGTACATAAGAGGCTACGGGCTGTGCCAGTAGGCTTTAAAATACCAGCATGTCATCGGGATGCTTTTTAAAAATGTATATAAATCTCAGTTCTTTGCCTTCAGTTTCATTAAATGAACATTTGCCACCTTGTAATCTCATTACCTGCATCATCCTGCTTGAGGCCCTGAGTCCCGCTTATGGTTGGCTGGTCATGATCTCCAGAAGCCAGGACAGCACTCATGGTGGTCTGGCAGTGAGTGTGGGCCCCCTGAGCCTGCGGGGGTGACCCCCCCCATCCCTCCTAGGGCACCAGTGCGGGCACCAGTCAGGGTTTCCAGGTCCCAGTGGTGGTGGTGGGGCTGCAGAGCCCAGCAGCGGATTCCCATACTCGCCTTTTGTGTTTTTATGAAGCAAGTTTCGGAAAAAAAGGGCTAAAAATAACAGTAGTGCTTCTGCAGCAGGTGCAGTTAGTCATCTCAGTCTGCCGTTAAGTAGACGTGTGAGCGAGCTCTCCCAACGGAGAACAATGTTACCTGGACCAGCAGCTGCATCTTCATCCGGGTCTGGAATTCTCAGGATGCACTTCCTACTTGGTGGTGAGTGAGGAGAGGCAGAGTCGTGCACGGCCTTGAGGCCACTCTGACAGAGTATCAGATGGAGGTGGGTAGTAATTGGTATTTTGTGCCGTGCTAAAATTATTTTAAGTGCTGTTTGTATTTGGAAGCCAAGCTTTGCGTCAGGCCTGAAGAACAAATTACTAATGTGATGGTTCTTCTTTGAAAAGCTTGTTCCCCATGGCAGCTCCCTTCTGGGGCAGGGCTCCCATGAACCTCTCTGAAATGGGAGTGTTCAGCTGCTCTGCCAGCAAGTGGGTGCTTGTTATTTTGCTAGACTAGGGGGAAAAGAACCTGCTACCGAGCAGACTCAGGAAGAGGGCTAACAGTAGCACCAATACTTTTATATTCAATTTCTCAACTTGATATGATCTTTAATCTCTATATAAGATTGACCTCAAAAATTATGAAGAATGATGTCATATATATTCAAAAGAACTCTAAAATACAGCATGTGTTTCTTGAGATTCTTTTATTACATTGAGATGTCTAAAATCAGCTTTAAAATTTTTTCTTTTCTCAGTGCTACAGGTCAGAATCAATACGGCAGGACTGTTAAAATCTAGCTGTCACACACAGACTTGATATTCATTTTAAATGTTATCTTCAGATTAAACAAAGGAAAAAAGCATGATAACATGAGTTTTCAAATGTCATTTAGGGAAATGAAAGTTCTGAGTTTTTCTCATCCAGTACATTCAAACCCAAGATGCTCTTTAAGCAGCAAGCAAGAAAGCAGCATAGTGAGAGATTTGAGGAACAGTCTTGTTATCAGTACCTCAAATTGGGAAATGGGCTGCCACTGAAAAAGAAGTGTTCTACCCCGCTTACCCTGGACAGATAGAGTATTTGTTTCAAGCAGTGATTTCCAGGGGTGTTATTATCGCGCCCTCGTTCAGCGAGCACGGCCCCTTGGCGCCGGTTCCCGGCCTCCCTAGCCCGCGGAGCTCATCTGTTTTCCCGCGACTTGTAGCGGAGCCCGTGCTTCCCCTCCGAGTCGTAATCATCGAGGTACGGCAGGTGGACCCACTCGGGCTGGTAGGTGGCCGCGGTGTAGACGAAGCACTCCAGGGGTCCGAGTGCCCTCCAGGGCCACGTGCAGGCGGGTGCGCTGGTACATGTCAGGGCAGCCCTCGAACTCGTCCAGGAAGCGCAGCATCCGCTCGTCCACCTCTTAGACCTTGCCGGACACGCGGTGCCCACGGCCCAGCAGCTTCAGCAGCCGCGGGATGTTATGCTCACCCGCGATCACCAGTGGGTAGGGCTCCAGCTTGCGGGCCTGGCCCCAGAAGGCCGCGCGCCCATGGGCGCCGTCCAGCAGGACCCGGTGGTTGGGCTGGTCCGTCTTCAGCATCCCATACACGAACATGGGGGCCAGGCGGCTGGAGCTGTGGGCAGAGAGGACGGCGGACAGGTCATGGGTGGGCGCGGCCGGCCCGCTCCCCAGCGGCCGCCCTTCATTAACGGGGTCCTGGAGGAGGGGCCCGCTTTGAGACCAGACTTTCGGAGGAGACAGTCTGTTCGCGGCTCGGCCCCAAAGAGCTGCAGTTTGGTGAAGTTAGTTTTCAATAAAAGGACTTGAAACAAATATTACAGAAAAACAAATAATGATAAGCAGACAAATATATACACACATAGAGGTAGATATATATGTGCTGTGCTTATTAGCACATATTCAGAAGCGTATACATGGCACACCCATGTATGTGTATGTACACCTGTGGCCCGGGCATGGCATTAACCGCACCTCTCCGTGTTCCTTCCTTCTTCAGGGCCCCCAGGTTAAGGATGCCGGCCTAGGACTCAGCACAGTGGCCTGGGCTGCAATGAGAAGGTACGTATTTACCCACTCCTGGCTCTGGGCCGACTCTATTACATAATAGACCAAAAGTGATCGAGCATAAGGGACTCAGGCAGAAGCAGGAAGGGAAGTTCAGTGGCCGGGCCCCTCCTGAGGCTGGCATCTTGCTGCCCTGCTCGCCCCCAACTCGCCAAACACTGCAGGACTTGGCCCCGGTGTGCCAGGCGGACCCTGCCACCAGCCATGTGGCTGGGTAGCCCTTAGGGAAGTCACACTGAAAAAGCAGGATGGGGCTTTCTTCCCAGCAAACAAGAGCTGGTCTGGGTGTCCAGGCCTCACCCCGTCTCTTCAGGGTGTCTGTGGCAGATGGGCAGAGCCCGTGGGCCAACACAGCTGCTCACTCGTGCCCACCCGTCCTCCCCATGGCCTTAGCTTCAGCCGCCCGCCTTGTGCAGAGCAGAGACCTGAGAGAGCTCAGGTCCAGATGGTGCAGGGAGGCCAGACCGGGGTTGGGGGGCGTCTGGGGGCGGCTGCATGGATTTGAAAGTCAGGGTGTGAATGAGAACCTGGACTCAGAGTAGAGGGGGCACAGGCCTCCTGCTGCTGAGGGGACAGGGAGGAGGTGGCATGCCTGGGGAGGACCCAGACGGCGGGGAGCGGGGGTGTGGGGGTTAGCAGGAGGACCAGCCAGCCCTGCCTTCCAGCACATTCTGCAGTAGCAGCTCCAGGTCGAACCCAGATGCACGCTCCCACCCTCGCCAGACCGTCCCCCAGAACCCTAGTAGCCCGAGGCCCAACCCGTCCCTGGGGCCCCATGAGGCCTTCACCCCCCTTCTCAGGTGACCCTGCCTCTCCGGCCTCCCTCAACCCTGCTTGCTCTCTCCTGGCGACCACAGAAGGAGTAGAGCCACAAGGGCGCTGGAAACCACCCTGTGCTTCGGGCCGAGGTCGGTGAGGACTGGGGCCTGAGCCTTTGGGCGCTTGCATCCCCTCCCTTTGATTATAGTCGCTCAGTCGTGTCCGACTCTTTGCGACCCCATGGATTATACAGCCCGTGGAATTCTCCAGGCCAGAATACTGGAGTGAGTAGCCTTTCCCTTCTCCAGGGCCTCTTCTCAACCCAGGGATTGAACCCAGGTCTCCTGCATTGCAGGCGGGTTCTTTACCAGCTGAGCCAAAGGGAAACCCAATGTGTCCATATAGTGAAGGCAAATAAGTTTACAAGAAAAATCAAATCTCTCTCCATTCCCACCCCCTTGCAGAGACCCGGTTAAGCCTCTCGGCTGTTGTATGTGCTGTTTATTAATATCTCCATATTGTCGGTTGTGCCGTGGCTTCCTGATGTTTTAAACCACCTGCCTTCCTACCCCAGAGCAGGTGAGCACGGTGTCAAAGGACAGGCTTTGGTACCAGGTTGTCTGAGTTGGAATCCTGGCTCTGTCACTTACCAGCTCTGTGACCTTAAGCAAACCATGTCACCTCTCTGGGCCTCAGTTTCCTGGACTGTCAGGAAGTTGTGTCAGCCACCTGCCTCAGGGGGCCGCAGTGAAGGTGCAACAGTTAACACTGCATGCTTGGTAAGTGCGTTAAATGTGCCTGTGACTCAGCCCCACCCCTCCAGCAGGGCTCACGTCACAGATTTTGGTCAAGTCCATATTCAGTTCAGCATCACAACTATGTAAACACTACTCTCAGATAAAGCACAGAGTGTACTATGATTAATTTCCTTTCTTGGACAACTTTTTGTTTTTCTTGGAATTAAAAATTGTTTCAGCTATTTTTTTCTTGTTCTTCTTTTGTGCTTTGCTCAAGTTTCTCTGACAGTCCTTCAGCGTCATGATTTTTGGAAGCACTGTAAGAATCCTTTCCGCCCTGACCACCCGTCGCCTCTGTTCTTCCCTGGGGCTGTGGCTCCGTGTCCCTCCTGCCCAGGCCTGGGTCTGCGGTGCCCTGAGTACCCCAGGTTTCTCCCAGAACCCCATCCCCGGCTCCCACGGTCCCCTCTTGGTCGACTCCCTCATTTGATTGAAGCTTCTTCTTTACCAGCCCCAATTAATAGTGTACATAGGGTGAGAACAGAGGATGAGATGGTTGGATGGCATCACCGACTCAATGGACAAGAGTTTGAATAAATTCTGGGAGTTGGTGAGGGACAGGGAGGTCTGACATGCTGCAGTCCATGGGGTCGCAAAGAGTCGAACACGAATGCGTGACTGACCTGAGGATGAGAATTCAAGAAATAATTCCCTTCAGAATTCTAAAAGGCATCTCTTCTTTGTCTTCTGAAGTTCCAAACCAATGCTGAGCCGTGCAGGGCTGTTGGGACCCACAGTCCTTTGTCCAGGAGGCTTCTAGGGTGGTCTTCTCTCCCGTGGATTGTGAGGTCCTATAGTGAGGACCCTCCATGCGGGTTTTTTCCATTCATTGTGCCACAGATATCCATCTGAAGACTCATCATCGTTGATGCCGGGAACCTTCATCTCTCCCCTTCCTTCCTGCGTCTCCAGAACTCAGATAATGCATAACCTGGGTTAATCTCCCAATTGTCTCTTACTGGAGAAGGCAATGGCAAGCCACTCCAGTGCTCTTGCCTGGGGGATCGCACGGACAGAGGAGCCTGGTGGGCTGCAGTCCATGGGGTCGCTACTAGTCGGACACGACTGAGCGACTTCACTTTCACACATTGGAGAAGGAAATGGCAACCCACTCCAGTGTTCTTGCCTGAAGAATCCCAGGGACGGCGGAGCCTGGTCAGCTGCTGCCGGGAGCCAGCGAGGGAAATCCTACCCGTGGCAAAGGTCAACTGGGGAAGAGGCCTGACGGGCAAAGGCTAATCAGGACTCGAGGAGCCCCCTGGACTTACCTGAGCGTCTACCCCAAAGAAAACCGGAATCTGACTGATTTACTATCTTACGCCTCTTACCAAGTCCTCTTATACTTACGGGGGTTTCCCCCCAACCACCTTTCTCTGAAAACATTAATTCAGAGCTGTAGTTTAAAAGTTCTCCTCGGCTTAATAGGAGTATTCCAATCCAAGCCCCTCTGATAGCTTTCTAACTTGAATGACAAGTTTGTCCGGGCTCCTAAAATGCAGGAATCTGTTGAAGAAGTTAAAATCACTAGAATAGTACTAGAAAAGATTTCATTGTTGAATCAATGCTTGCTGCAGTTTCCTCTATCTATTGTATCCTTGGAAATATATTAATCCTTTGACTTAACCACATCAGATCTTAAGTTAATAAGTTCCTTTCTTGCAGCTCACTACACCGGTGCCTTATAGGAATGTAACTTTGTTATGTGTCTAGCACCTAACTTTAGGAAAGTCACCTTAAAGAAAAGTCTTTTACTTGCTAACTAACCTATTGTTAGGAGAGAGGGCCATAAACTGTTATCAGGCCCCCTGGCCAGAAGATGATGTAAACCACCTAAAAACTTTTATCACGAGATATACAAAAATAAGCCCTGATCCTGATAAGGGCCAAGACTGCTGACCCCACGTGATTTTGGTGTGAATCTATACCTCCCTTTCTTTGTTTCTTATGCGCATAACTTAGGGTATAAAAGCAGCACTGGAAAATAAAGTTTTGGGCCTTGCTCACTGAAGCTTGGTCTCCCCGTGTCGTTCTTTCTCTTTTTCCATCCTTTTCTCTATTCTCCTTTTTCTGGTTGAGATCCTTGGAGCACTGGGCCCTCTGAGTTTACTTATCTGCCTGGGCTTCTAAGACCCACTCGAGGGGGTGCCCTGGTGGGGTGCCTCAAGTGATTCGAGAGGGCGCCTGCGGCCTACGTAAACAGAGCAAGCCCCGTGCTGGGGTTTTATTGGTTTCCAGCGTAAACCAAGGAATCATCAGCCCCTGTCTCTCTCTCTCTTTCTCTCTCTCTCTCTGACGCTGACGCCGTTCATCCCGAGGATACCCTGGGTCATTTCGGGGCTGGACCCCGATAAGCTGCCATCTATGGGGTCGCACAGAGTCGGACACGACTGAAGCGACTTAGCAGCAGCAGCAGCAGCAGTCTACTTTACCTTCCGGTATTGTTGAAACTATTTTATCATCATGTTTATCTCCAGGATCTTTTTCTTGTTCCCTCATGTCATTATCATCCTGTTTCTTTCTCAGCATAATACCATCTCTCCTCCTTGGGAAGATATTAATTATTGTGAATTTCTTTAAGTTTTTATCTTTCCCTGTATTGCCACTCCTCCTCCAAAAATTCTTCTTTTGTTCCTTTGAGAGGGTTCCTTCAAACGTTTCAGTAATCCTTGGCTGGGCTTTCATGTTGAAAAGTGAGATGCCCTATAGGAAGCTGGGGGGAGGGGCTGGCTAACCACTGAATCCCCGAGTTGGTGGCCTTTCCCGCCTTCCTGGTCTTCAGGGCGCCCCCTCAACCCCGCCCTCAGCTGGGCCTGGTACCCCCCAGTACCAAGCTTCTCCGGACAGTAACACACCCTTCCCCATGCTGGGGAGAGGGTCGATGGGGTTCTCTGCTTCCTGCACAGACTGCCCCCACCGCCCTGTCCTCACGCTCTCCTGTCCAGGGCCCTGGTCAGCTGGCTCCCTGCAGGGACTTAGGTTTCCCGGCCCCTGGGTGCCGTCAGCCACCACTCGTCTCTGAGCTGTCTTGCAGAATTGCGTCCCCTCTCCCATCGTTTGTCTTTAGGGGGTCACGGCAGTGGCATCTGGGGACAAAGCAGGGATAAAGGAACCTGTTCCCTCTGCTGCACCACCCGACCCTCCACCACAGGCCCTGGGGGTGCACAGGAAGGACGCAGTGGCTGCTTGCAGGGAGGGCTGGAGAGAAGAGTTTATCAGGATCCCGGGTACATGAGTGTGTCACCAAGGTCGCCAGGAGAAAGCCAGTGATGCAGCAGCTGTGGGCACAGAGAGGCTGGTGGTGGGGACCTCGCTTCTGCCAGGCCCGAGCAGGGGACCAGAGGCAGTGGCTGCAGGAGAGGGCGAGGCCGCACGGCGCTCGGTGGGCAGCAGGCTGCCCGCCCCGAGTCCCCAGGCTGAGCCCAGGGAGACACGAGACACCGCCTGCCCGCTGAGAAGGCCAAGGGGAGACAGACGCGTTAACAGGCAGCTTCAAACAGAGCAGGAGCCATAAGGGCGCGGAGAGCACCCTGGAGTAGGGGTGTGGGGGCAGGACTGGTCCGCAGGGTCTGACTGCCCCGCGTGGGGCGGGGGCGCCACGGGGGCTGGGACGGGCGTAGTGCGGGCTGGAACCACTGTGCGGGAAGCGGCCCGGGCTGTGCATGGACAGCGGGGAGGCGCCAGGACGGAGCAGGTTCTCAGCACTGGCTGCTCCAGGTTCATGACTGATTCAGCCACAAAGTGAGAAAAGGAGTATTTCACCCAAGAGGAGGGAGGGCATGAGGGCCTGGTCAGAGAGACGGCAGAGGACCGCGTGTTGAGGAGGGCTGGCCGTGTTCACGGGGTGCTGGGTTCTGCAGGCCCTGCTGAGAGCCTGGATGTCTGCGTGCACAGCTGCATCGACCTCCTAAGAGAGGAGGTGTCCTCCCTGTTGAACACGGGAGGGAACAGAGTCGGGCGGCTCATTCGGGGGCTCCGGGTCAGCACCCGGAAGTGGGCCCATGTTCGCTGGACGCTGAACGCCTGGGTGACCCGTCAGGTCCAGCCTTGGAAGGACTCAGGCTCTGCAGGGGCAGCAGGGGTTCATAATGGACCCTACCTCTCTAGACTCTTCTCCCCCCACCCCCTACTCCCCAACACAGAGGAAAAATAGAGAAGGAATTGATTTTTAGATTTACAAAACTGTACAACAGACAGAATGTGGAATTTACCGTCTTAACCGCTCCTCAGTGTACAGTTAGCAGCATTGAGTACAGTCACGCTGCTGTGTGCGTCTCCAGAACTTCACCTCTTGTAAAAGTCACTCCCCTTCTCCTTCCTGGCAACCCCACGCTACTTTTGGTTTCCATGACTCTTGACTACACGAGGTGCCGCATTTCACTGAAACACCTTTTTGAGGCTGGCTTGTTTCACTCGACAAAGTGTCCGCAAGGTTTGTGCATGCTGCAGTGCGTGTCAGGATTTCCTTCGTGAATTAAGGCTGAATGATACTCACATGTATATGCCACATTTTGTTCCTCCATCTGTCAGTGGCTGTTTGGGTTCCTGCTACCTCGTCGCTGTTGCAAATTACCCTGCCGTCAGACTTTATTTTTTTGGGCTCCAAAATCACTGCAGATGCTGATTGCAGTCATGAAATTAAAAGCTTACTCCTTGGAAGTAAAGTTATGACCAACCTTGATAGTATATTAAAAAGCAAAGACATTACTTTGCCAACAAAGGTCCGTCTAGTCAAGGCTATGGTTTTTCCTGTGGTCATGTATGGATGTGAGAGTTGCACTGTGAAGAAAGCTGATTGCTGAAGAATTGATGCTTTTGAACTGTGGTGTTGGAGAAGACTCTTGAGAGTCCCTAGGACTGCAAGGAGATCCAACCGGTCCCTTCTAAAGGAGATCAATCCTGGGTGTTCATTGGAAGGACTGATGCTAAAGCTGAAACTGCAATACTTTGGCCACCTCATGCAATGAGTTGACTCACTGGAAAAGACTTTGATGCTAGGAAAGGTTGGGGGCGGGAGGAGAAGCGGACGACAGAGAATGAGATGGCTGGATGGCATCACCGGGAGTTGGTGATGGACAGGGAGGCCTGGCGTGCTGTGATTCATGGGGTCGCGGAGAGTCGGACACGACTGAGTGACTGAACTGAACTTAACTGAACTGAAACGTGGGTATGCAGACTCCTGCTTTCAGTTTGGATATATACCTGGAAACATGTTGCTGAATCACACGGTGGTTCTGTATTTAGTTTCTGAGGGGCCTCTGTACTGTTCGGCACAGCAGCTGCACCAGTTTATGCTCCCATGTACAGTGTACAAGGGTGCCAGCATCTCCACAGGCTCACCACTGCTCGTTATCTCCTTCCTCCTCCCTCCCTTTCTCTCTCTCTCAAATAGTGGCCTTCCTAAAGGGTGTGAGGTGGTATTTCATTAAGGATTTTTAGAAATTTTTATTGGCATATAATTGATTTACAGTGTTTCAGGTATATAGCAAAGTGATTCAGTTATCCATATATTCATCCTTTTTCAGATTCTTTACTCATATAGATCAGTACGGAATGTTGAGTAGAGTTCCCTGTGCTATACAGTAGATCCTTGTTGGTTATCTATTTTATATATAGTATATGTTAATCCTGTGTTTATAATTTATCACCCTCCCCAAGTTTCCCCTTTGGTAAACACAGGTTTATTTTCAAAACTTGAGAGTCTGTTTCTGTTTTGGAAATAAGTTCATTTGTATAATATTTTAGAGTCCACGTGAGTGACATCATATATTTGTCTTTCTGTCTTGGTATGATAATCTCTAGGTCCATTCATATTGTTGCAGATGGTATATTTCGTTCTTTATAATTAATATTCCATATGTTTACACACACACATCTTCTTTATCCATTCCTCTGTCAATGGGACATTTAGGTTGCTTATATGTTTTGGCTACTGTAAATAGTGCTGCAGTGAACACTGGGTGCAAGTATCTTTTTGAATTAGTTTTCTCCAGATACATGCCCAGGAGTGGGATTGCTGGATTATATGGTACTTCTGTTTTTATTTTTTTAAGGAACCTCCATACTGTTCTCCATAGTTGCAGTACCAATTTACACTTCCACCAACAGTAGAGGAGGCTTCCCTTTTCTCCATACCCTCTCTAGCATTTATTGTTTGTATACTTTTTGATGATGGCCATACTGACTGGAGTGAGGTGATACCTCATTATAGTTTTAATTCAGATTTCTCTAATAAATAGTGATGTTGATCATCTTTTCATGTGCTTTCTAGTCACCTGTATGTCATCTTTGGAGAAGTGTGTAAGTCTTCTGCCTATTTTTGTTTTTGGATATTGGTGTATTTCAGAGATTAATCCCTTGTTGATTTCTTCATTTGCAAATATTTTCTCCCATGCTGTGGGCTGGCTTTTCATTTTGCTTCATTGGGGGTTTTAATGTGCATTTCTGTAATAATTAGTGATTTTATATTGGCTATGTATCTTCTTTGGAGAAATGTCTATTCAAGTCCTTTGCCTGGTTTTTCATCAGATTGTTTTTCATTGTTGAGTCATAGGAGTTATCTGGGTCTTCTGAATATTAACCTTTTATTAGATATATGATATGTATATCATATGAAATATGAAATATATGAAATATATTATAATATATGAAATATATGAAATATATAATATATGAAATATAATATAATATTTCCTTTCATTTCAGAGGCTGCCTTTTTACTCTGTTGATTGTGTATTTTGCTGCACATAGTTTACATTCCGATCTCACCCAACTTTTGCCTTTATTGCCTATAGTTCTGGTGTCAGAGCCAAGAAACCCGTGCCAAGCCCAGTGTCATAAAGCTCCTGTCCTGTCTCTTCCCCTGAGTTTTATAGTTTTAGTTCTTATGTTGAAGATTTATCTATTTTGAGTTAATGATTGTGTATCATGTAGATAAAATAGGGGTTCAGCTTCATTCTTTTGCATATAGATACCCAGTTTTCCAACAGTTGAAAAAAACTGTCCTTCTCCCCATCGGTCTTTCCACCTTTGTCAAAAAAGTCATTTGACCGTACATCTAAGGATGTATTTCTAGGTTCTCTATTGTGTTCAATAGGGCTTCCCTGATAGCTCAGTTGATAAAGAATCCACCTGTAACGCAGTAAACCCCGGTTTGATTCCTGGGTTGGGAAGATCCACTGGAGAAGGGTCAGGCTACCCACTCCAGCATTCTGGCCTGGAGAATTCCATGGACTGTATAGTCCATGGGGTCACAAAGACTTGGACACGACTGAATGACTTTCACTTTACACTGTGTTCAACTGAATTTGTCTTACTGTCAGTATCACGCTGTTTTGATTGCTGTAGCTTTGGGGTATGTTTTGGAATCAGGACACATGAGACCTCCAACTTTGTGTTTTTCTCTAGATTGCTGTGCTCTTTTGCAGTTCCTTCAAATTCCGTATGAACTGCAGGATGGATTTTTCTATTTCTCAAAGAAAAATACTATTTGGAAATTTTGACAAGAATATAAAATCTGTTTAGGTAGTACTGACATCTTAATAATTTAAGTCATAATCCATTAAGATGAGATGTCTTTCCAATTATTTAATTTCTTTTAATAATATTTTGTAGTTTTCAGTGTACAAGTCTTTCACCTCCTTGCTTATGTTTATTCCTAAGTATTTTATTCTTTTTATGTAATCATAAATGGAAACTTTGAGGGGAGAGTGTTCATTGTTTATGTATACAAATGCAATTAATTTTTGTGTACTGGTTTTATCCTGAAACTTTGCTAAATTCATTTACTAGTCTTAATAATTCTCTTGTGGAAATGTTAGGATTTTCTACATAAGATCATGTGAACAGAGAGAATTCCACTTCTTTCTTTCTAATCTGGATTATTGTTTTTTCTTTTATCATTATACTAAAAGTACGTGGTAAAAGCAAACATCCCTGTCTTGTTCCTGATCTTAGAGGAAAAGCTTTTTCACCATTAAGTTTGATGTTAGCTATGGACTTATCATATACAGACTTTATTCAGTTCAGTTCAATTCAGTCGCTCAGTCGTGTCCGACTCTTTGCGACCCCATGAATCACAGCACGCCAGGCCTCCCTGTCCATCACCAACTCCCAGAGTTCACTCAAACTCATGTCCATCGAGTCGGTAATGCCATTCAGCCATCTCATTCTCGGTCGTCCCCATCTCCTCCCACCCCCAATCCCTCACAGCATCAGAGTCTTTTCCAGTGAGTCAACTCTTCGCATGAGGTGGCCAAAGTATTGCAGTTTCAGCTTTAGCATCAGTCCTTCCAATGAACACCCAGGATTGATCTCCTTTAGAATGGACTGGTTGGATCTCCTTGCAGTCCTAGGAACTCTCAAGAGTCTTCTCCAACACCACAGTTCAACAGCATCAATTCTTCAGCGAACAGCTTTCTTCACAGAAGCAACAGCCTTCATTAGGATGGTGTAATTAATTTCTTTCTATTCCTAATTAAATGCTTTTACCATTAAATAGTGTTGAATCTTGTCACATGATTTTCTGTATCAACTGAGACAGTGTTTTTTTCCCCTTCATTCCCTTAATGCAGTGTACATTGTACTACAGTGTATACTGATTTTCATATGTTGAACCATCATTGCATTTCAGGAGTAAATCCCACTTGGTTATGGTATATAATCCTTTCATTGTGTCACTGAATTCTCTGTTAGTACTTTGTTTCGAATTTTTGCATCAGTTTTCATCAGAGATACTGGTTTGTTTTTTTTCGTATAGTGTCTTTTTCTGGCTTTGGTTGTCAGGGCAGTGCTAACCTCACTAAACCAGTTTGGAAGTGTTCCCTCCTCTTAAATTTTTGGGAAGATTCTGAGGAGAACTGGTGCTGATTCTCTCTGCATGTCTGGTAGAATTCAACAGTGAATCATCTAGTTCGTATTTTCATTGTGGAGGGAGCCTTGATTACCAAGTTGATCTCCTTGCTAGTAACAGGTCTACTCAGATTTTCTGTTTCATCATGATTCAGTCTTAGTGAGGTGTGTGTTTCTAGGAATTTATCCATTTAGGTTACCAGTTTGTTGCCATACAATTGTTCATAAGTATTCCCTTAAAATCCTTTTCATTTCTATAAAATGGGTTGTAATGTTCTAGCTTTCATTTCTGATTTATAGTGTCTCTTTTTTTCTTAATCTAGAGAAACGTTTGTCAATTTTTCGCTCTTTTAAGAAAACCAACTCTTGGTTTCATTGATTTGTCTCTATTCATGTCTGTTCTAACCTTTATTATTTCCTTTCTCTGCTAGCTTTGGGTTTAGTTTTTCTCTTTCGAGTTCCTTGTTGCCCTATACTCCGGTCTTTGTCAATCATGTTCAGCTGATTTCCAAGGGCTGCTGTGAGGGTCACAGCCAACAGAACACGTGAAAAGACTATTACGTTGGCCAGATCCTTGCAGCCCGCAGCAGGGCTAACTGAGAACACGCCTGTGATCCACTCTGGTCAGGAACACACCGGGCCCTTCCTGAGGCACCACCCCCTGGGCCAGCATCAGAGGGGTGGCACTGCCACTACAGAAGGGGATGCTGCCCTCTGTAGTGGGCACATTACTGTGTCTCCCACCCCATTCTCTTCCTGCCACGTAGCTCCTTCCACAGCCCTGGCTTAGGGTCGGAGTCTTGGATAACGTGTAAGGACTTGGTTTAGTAAATAACAGAGGAGGTGCAGGTGAGCCGTTTGGGCTTTTCCAGAGCAACTGAAGATTGTACATCTCTAACGTGAAAGAGATGCTCCCAGGTCGGTCCACTGAAGGGCACTGTGGTACAGGGACAAACCTGAATCAAACTCCCACCTCCACCACCTAGCACATGTGTGGCTCTGGGCACGTTAAACTTTCTGAGAGTCTGTGCCTGTTTAAAATTGCATTCATTCATCTGTCTCCCTAAGAGCTAATCTCTCCTGACTGTGCCAGGCCTTGGGGCCCAGTGAAGGTTAATTCCCTCTTCCCTGTGACTGTATTCCCACCTAAGTTCTCCACCCCAACCGCTTCCTATAGCAAAATCTTACATATCTGCTAGCTTAGAATCTTATCAAGGCAGCCCCTTACAAATCAAACAGAAAAGAATATTCTACATAATAAATCGGAGAAGGGAATCAAGCATTAGTTATGACCTTAATTTTCTGGAGCCAAGCCAAATACCCAGAAGGTGATATTACATAGAAATGATCGTGGGTAGGCCAGTGTGTTGATTCCAACTCTGTAGAAAATCAGTTCAGTAACTTTCTTCTGCAGAAGAGGCTGGCTTATTTCCAGAAAAGAAAACCTGGTGATAAAAAGTAAACCTTCTTTTCTAGGAAATACTGTAGCCTGATAGAATGAATGAATTAAAATTCTCTACATTTTATCTACTGAATTACATCCTATATAATATTAGTTTAAGACTACCACTTATGTAATAAAAAAATTAATATTGTGCATTTCTGGCTCCCTTCACAAGAAAAACATCAGTACCTTTCTGATTGTGTTTTGAACAACTCACACAGATCCTTCAGGAAGAGCCTCGTCCCTGTGGGGATTGAGAAAGGATCAGAGTGAAGCACTGAAACAAGCAATTAATTCCCATTAGAGGATTAAGGCACTCATGTTCACTTTGAATCAGAAAAATGAATTGCGAATAAAATCCTGTACAACCAAGAGGTTACTTGTCAAAGTTAATAAATTAGAGCACTGAAGGGCAAAGTGGAAGGCACAGAAGTTGAGAGGCCACAGGAAGCCAGATGAGAAACTGGTAGGGTCGTGTTTTCACTGGACAAGGCCCATGGTCAGCATGCTGAAGCAGTATGGGGCGGGGGACAGGGTTTCTATCACATGGTGCTGTCTTTAACAGATGTATTCCATGAAGAGAAGTCTACCCTGTTGTGTCACCACCCCCCCAGGCATAGATTTCCCTCTAGTATCTTACCGTTAATATAAAGAATCAATGAAAAGGGACACACAGGAATTAACATTCAACTTGGTGCCTCTTACTTTTGGGTTTTAGAGTGGATTCTAAATGAACTCAAGCAGTGTTTCTGCAGACAACTTTCAGTTCAGTTCAGTTCAGTTCAGTTCAGTCGCTCAGTCATGTCCGACTCTCCGCGACCCCATGAATCACAGCACGCCAGGCCTCCCTGTCCATCACCAACTCCCGGAGTACACTCAAACTCATGTCCACAGAGTTGGTGATGCCATCCAGCCATCTCATTCTCCGTCGTCCCCTTCTCCTCCCGCCCCCAACCTTTCCCAGCATCAGAGTCTTTTCCAGTGCGTCAACTCGTCGCATCAGGTGGCCAAAGTATTGCAGTTTCAGCTTTAGCACCAGTCCCTCCAATGAACATCCAGGATTGATCTCCTTTAGAATGGACTGGTTGGATCTCCTTGCAGTATAAGGGACTCTCAAGAGTCTTCTCCAACACCACAGTTCAAAAGTATCAATTCTTCGGCGATCAACTTTCTTCACAGTCCAACTCTCACATCCATACATGACCACGGAAAAAACCATTGCCTTGACTAGATGGACCTTGGTTGGCAAAGTAATGTCTCTGCTTTTTAATATACTATCAAGGTTGGTCATAACTTTCCTTCCAAGGAGCAACCGTCTTTTAATTTCATGGCTGCAATCAGCGTCTGCAGTGATTTTGGAGCCCAAAAATATAAAGTTTGACACTGTTTCCACTGTTTTTCCATCTATTTCCCATGACACTTTTACTGATGTGTAAAGCCTGGACCGGGAGGCCATGCTGTGATCAGGACTTAGTCACCCTCCCCTCGGGAATCCTGAAGCCCAAAAGCCAAACCCTTGTCTCAAGTCCAACAGGTCAGGAATAATGTGGACGTCCAGGGGTCAGCCCAGAGGTGGAACAGGCTCAGAGAGAGTCTCAAAAACTTTCACTTCAGCAAAATTTGGTGAGTTTAACATTGTCAATCTTTAAGAAAACAAAAACTCATGGAAATGTCTATCTAGTCTGGCACTACTTGAAATGCCTATGTCACTGATTCAGCAGTTTTCTTACTGAAACACAGTCCATCTAGAGTTTCCTATTTCATTGCTGAAGCAGAAATTGAAAGTAATTATGAGTCCTTCGCATAATTGTTGAGTTTTTTCCTGCTTAATATTTTTTCTTAGCCACCTGGTGGCAAGTGTGTAAAAATGCAGAATTTCATGTAAGAGTTTAATCTGCTGGTTTAGGAATTAGAACTGTTGCACACGCCAGGACCATATTTAGAAACACACATGCCAGGTGAACCAAATAGAAAAGGGCTAATATTTAACTCTCGTTAAACTCTGCAAAAGGACGTAAATGGACACCAGCGTCTAACATGAAAACCACCTCTACAAAAGAGGCTTCTCTACAAAATATTCATGCAAGATTAATATTTTATGACACAAGGCAATGCTGAAGAGTTAGAAATGATGACACGTAGATCTTACTGTTTTCTCTAAGTGATAAATCCTTAAGCCATGAAAGCACCAACTGCCTGCCATCAGGGTTGGATTAGACAGCGCTAGAAAAGGCAGGAGCACCGACCGGCTTGGGTCGCACAGAGTTATGGCCCCCAAGGAGCGGCTCTGCCCCGGCCGGCTGGGCGCAGGCCCGGGGCCGGCCACTCACCGCGGCCTACCCGGCTGCCGTGTCCTCGGCTCTGCTTGGTGGACCTCGTGCGTCACACGCGGCTCCCACCAGACCCGTGAGCGGCCCAGCTTCAGCAGCGCGACGCCGCGCCTGGTTCCCGCGCGGCCGCGGGCCTGAGTCAGGCGGGCGCGTGCTCGTCTCCGGAGGGTGCTCTCCTTGCAGGGGCCCCGCCTCCGCCTCCAACACTCCTCTCCCCAGAGACGCGCGAGTGCGCGCTCTAGTTTCACGGAAAGCCCTCGGAAACTCTTCGGGCTGTAGGAAACAGATGGGAAAACAAGCCGCTCGACCCTGCCCGGCGCGGCCGCCCCTCCTCGCCCGCGCGCCTCACGGCGGCCCAGGGCCTCCTGCCGCCGCCGCCGCCAGAGACCCTGGAAACGCCTGGAAACGCGGCAGCACAGCGGCTTCCCGACCGGCGCTTGCGGCCGCGGGGCTCGGCGCCCCTGCAGGCAGGAGGCTGGTGCACGCTCGCGGCCGCCCCGGGTGCTGAGCCCTCCGGGGCCCCTCCCCCGCTGGGCCTCCCAGTGCCCGGCCGCCGTCCTGCTCTGCGCATGCCAGACAGTCCCGAGGAAACGTAATGCCAGGCCAGTCTCACGGCCGCCGGCGCCGTCTCTGAAACACAGGGACCACCGGGAGGCGAGGTGGCCCCCCGCCAGGGGCAGTGCCCGCGTCCTCGGGGCGGGCAGCGTCTGAGGACCCGCGCCAGGAGGGCCCCCAGGAAGCCGGGCGCAGTTGCGGCTCTGAGGGGAAATACACCGCCGGCGGGACTGAGGGCATCTTCGCGGTGTGCCGCGTGTTAGACCGGCACCGCCGCGCTCAAATGATGGCTCACCGAGGCCTCCTCCCGCCCCACCTCCCTGGTTTACAGGCGGGAAACAGAGGAAGGGAGGTGCACGGACGGCGCCCGCAGACCTGCCTTCGCCCCTTCTGCCTGCCCGGCGGAGACTCTGCCCGGTGCCCTCTCGTGGCCTCCCGCCCAGACTCGGAACAAGACCAGGGCCCAGCCCCGGGGGCGCCCGGCAGCAGGCTCCACTGCCGCCCTCTGCCCTCCGGCGCTCGCGGGCGTTTCGCAGGCAGGAGCACCCACCGGGCAGCCTGCCGGGGGTCAGCGCGGGCAGGGGCCTCTGTCCTGGCGTCGTGAGCGATCCGCTCGGAACCTGTGCTGTGTGAGAGAAGCCCGGGGCGGCGTTGCCGCCTCCCGGCCCCCACAGCAGCTCCGCGCAGCCCCGGCGGCTCACGGCGTCCTGGACGCCCCAGGAGCAGAATCCTGGTGGGCCCGCTAGGGGGCTCCGCAAGGCTCGGAGCGAGGTCGAGGCGGTGTCTCACACCGACGCCCGGGCCAGCCAGCAGAGGACGCCCGTCCCTTCCAGGCAGAAGCCGCTCTGAATGCAGCAAGGAGGCACAGTGTTCACGCCAACACCAGCAGGCAAACGGACCCTCCCTGAACACGCCGAACACACACGAGACGAACAGGGAGGCCAGGGCGACCCGCAGAGACCCCGGCCCCCGGCATCAGTCTCTGCTCCAGCACTGGGGGCCGAAGGCGGACTGTCCGCAGAGCGTGCGCCTGTTGAAAAGGGAAATCAATGCAGGTGAGAGAGTTCAGAGCAGTTTCCAGTTCTGACAAGAATAAAATATGTATGTGTGCACGAGTTACAAAATATTGTCATTTCTGTGATTCCACATATGAATTAAATGTTCCTATATTTTCATTTAAACTTAAAACTGAAGTTGTCCAATATAAAGGTAAAGGATAAATTCAAGGCTGAGAATTTAACATAAGAGTAAAATGATATACAATAAAATGTAAAATAGCGATTCAAAAAACACGGTAAGTCAAGAGAGACTGAAGAAAGGAAAAGGCTTCCTATTCAAGACGTTTAACAGCACTTCCTGCCTTCCGAACAGGGGACCCCGTTTTTTCATTCTGCACTTTGTCCTGCCTGGAACCAGTCTCTCTAAACTGTTTCTCAAAACCACAACACTCCTCAAGGGGAGGGGTCTGGAATTCTCTTCATCTCATGTTTCCCACATCACCCAGCACAGTTCAGGGTGAGGAGCAGGCACTTAATAAATACTTGCTGCAGTAAAGCAAGGGGTTTCCCTCCTGGTCCAGACTCCCAGAGAGACCCTGCAGCCTTCACCCTGTTGGGAATCTCTCACGTTCTCTTTGCCACAAAGGCCACAGGCTCAGACGCCACTCAGGGTGCAGACTTATGGGAGCCACATCTAGTCTGGTGGCTCTGTCGCCGCCTCCTTCAGAAGCCAGACACAGAGGCACGGATCTGGAAGAGCAAGTGCTCTGGACTCAGAGTGACTCAGGGCCAGTCACCCCCACCCCTGCCCCAGCCTCCTCCGCAGTGAGCGTCCATGCATAACAAAAGGCCATCATCCAGGACCTAAGAAACCAACCTCCAGGGACAACACTCAGACCACTGTGTGTGTCTTGGGGTGGGGGGTGTTCTTATCTCTACCAGGGCAGTAGCTCCATGGGCGTATACATTTGACAAAATCATCCATCTTTGCACTTAATGTACGAGTTTGCTTATGTATAAATTATACGTCAAAGAAAGCTGATTGAAAGAAAAGATTCAGTGGGATTGTGGAAAGAAAGAAATCTGTAGGCTACTCCGCCTGTAATTATTACCATTTTATATTTTCATCTGAGTTCAACACACTTCACAATCCCTAATCAATAGCAAAATCTTCCCCTTGAATTTCCACCAGCATCCAAGTAGCTCTAAAATAGCTTTGCAATGGCCTCCCTTAAAATTCAGTTGTTTTCTGGAACCCCAAATACAACACAACCAGACAGACTTCTCTGAGGCTGTTACCTGGGCTCCTAGAAGGAGAGGCGAGAAGTCCGAGGTGTCGCTGAGGACGCAGGGGCCTCTGTGGGATGGGATCTGGGGGAAGACTTGGGCCTCGCTGGCTGCCATGAGCCACCCGGGGCCCAGCCACTGGCGGCCGACCAGAGACTTCCCACAGTGGCCATACCAGGAGATGTGGCAGATGATTTGCCTCTCAGGATATTGTTCTGCAGGCTGCTAGAGGAGCAGCTTTTAACTTGCTTGCTGGCAGTTGCTCAAAACATGTTTGTTCTGCCAGCAGCAAGCCCCCCATCAATAGGGAAGGAGTCAGGAATCTGCATTTGTGCCCCCAACCCACTGCTTGCAGGGCCAGCAGGTCTCTGTGAAGGGAGGTAACTCCCACTGGACTCTGTATGCCTGCAAATATCTTTTTTTTTTTCTTCCTGGACACAACTCGGGCAGAAAGCAATAGAGTCCACTGCCCAGTAGTGGACTATTTAAAAGGTTTTGTCTTTCATGAACATTTTAAGGCTTAAATGCTTAACTTAAAGTGGTTTCTGACTGTCTGCTTTCTTACGTGAGAAATGGGAGTCTGGAAATGCAACTTAAATTTAAGTTCGAAAGAGCAAAGAAGAACAATTAGGAAATATCACACAAAGCATTCCCTTCTAGGTGGTGAGCTAACAAAATGTCCCAGAAAGAAGAGAAATACACCCATTTAAACAACTTCTAGATAACCATTTTAGAAGTCAAGCCTCCCCCAAAGTGAATGAATAAGCAGTAACAAAAGGAGCTGAGACCCCAGCTAGGCCGAGGTCCCGTATATTTAATGCAGTATTTCAGAGCGTTGAAGGAACAAGAGGGTCAAAGGTCAAAGCCAAGCCACTGCCAACCTCAGAGGGGCCTGCATCACCCAGGGAAAGGGGGCCGGGCCACAGCAGGTGGCGGGAGACGTGCGGGACACAAGTTCAGCTTCCTACGGCCCCAGGACCCACAGGCGAGCTGCCAGGGGCCAGCACTGTGGGACAGGATGAATTTGGGGAGAAGACTCTGGAAGATGACCACCAGCCCGAGACCCCAGAACAGCACCTCCACTACAAAGGAGCCCTGGGCCCCATGCAGGAGGCATCGGCCCAGGACCCCACCACGGGTGGGCACTGTGCCACGGCAAGCCGGGAACAACCGGACTCCATTTCCAGGGCTCTGGAATCCAGACTCACTGCTTCCAGTGGCAATAACAGAAGCACTTTCAGGATTACTTTTTGCTAAGAATATGACTAAAGACCAGTTTAAGTTCTCTAGAAGGATGTTGGCTACCTGGAGGCGGTCAGGAATGCAAGAGGAATGCAAATCTAGAAAAGCTCACGCCTCCCTCAGAGCATGCAAAGGAGAATCACCCCCCAGCACACAGGTGCACACACACAACTCCATCTTTAAAGGTTTTATTTAAGCCTTTAAAAACTGAACACACAACTCAGAATTAAGGCTGATGGGCTTTTTGATTAGTTAAGTGTCCCCAGAGCATTCAAGGAGAAGGAAATGGCACCCCACTCCAATATTCATGCCTGAGAAATCCCATGGGCAGAGGAGCCTGGTGGGCTACATACTGTCCATGGGGTCGCACAGAGTTGGACACGACTGAGCAAAGCATGCAGATCCTTTCAGTGCTTTTCCAGCCCAAGTAAAATTCAATTAAAACTCTGAATTACAAGGAAGAAGGGATTAGGGGAGGAAATTAAGGGCATATTACTGAACATGCGTTTAAACACTTCACATAAAGTGAATCCATTTGTTCATATTCCTGTGAGTCTGAACACACACCTGATCACTGCTCGCCAATGGCAGTCAGAATATCTTGAGTCCAAAATTCCCAGAAAAATGTATTTTGTTGAAGTGACTGGGCTTTGAAGGGGCTGGATGCACTGAGCCAAGTGAATCCAAGCCTCTTAGACACTCTGTCCCCAGCCAAACAAGCAAAGGCAAAGCCCACTGGGAAAGCTAAGTGACCGCCAGCACCCACAGGAGGCTGACAGCAACCTTCACACACCTTGGCCTCTGGCATTTGGGGGCGGATGTCAGGACCCTAAATATTACTAAAAAGCATGATTTGGTCTATGCTTGGCTTTTCAAAAGCACTTAAAAAAATAACAGGCAGGCCACTCCTGGGAGACCAAAATCCAGTTAAAACGTAAAAATGCCCTGTGGTCAGCAAAGAAGAAACGCTGCCACGTTCAGTTTAACCACTTTTTCAGACTTATTTAAAAAATAACAGAACTGCTTTTCATCATGGGGCTTTTGCTCTTTTAAAGTTAACTTTATAGGGTTCTTTCGATCATAACAAAGAGAAAGACTCAAGGAAGCTCCACTGGGCTTATCCAGCCATTTTCCTAACTGAACAGCCCGATCATTTCAGTGAGGTGGTTAACAATTTTTTCTTTTGATTTATTGGAACTTTGTCTCCTTCCTCTCCCAAAACAACTTTCTTCTATAAAAAGGAACAAAGCAATGTCAGCCAAGGACAAGAAAATCAGGTCTCTCTCCTCTCCCCACCCTGTTGTGGGACCAGCCCATGGTCAGGGGGATGAGCTGTGTCTTCTTCCCCTCCTGGTATGAGGGGAAGGTTACTGGAGGTCTCCCTGGTCTCTCAGGAATCCCTCCCCAGAGATGAAAAGACCAGGACACAACACATCCTGAAGGAGAGAGCAACCTGCAAAGCGGAGTCTTCAAGAGGCAACAAGCAGGCACAGGTTGAGGGTGGTCAGGGGAGAGGGTGGACTAGCGGAGGGAATGGCTGGGCACCTCTGGGGGCTGGGAGCCCTGGAGAAGGTGCTAAGGAAGGCGGATTTCGCCTCCGTGTGATGGGGTAATGAAGGGTATTAGGTAAGCCTGGAAGGAGACGAGGTTAGTTCTGTATTTTAAGAAATTGTCTAGCGCAACCACAGTGGAAGACCATTTGGCAGCATCTATAAAAGCTAAGCCTTTGCAGACGTAACAGCCCAGCAACTCTACTCCAGGCATACATGATACATAAATTTGGGCACAGGTTCACCAGAAACACTCGGATAAAAATATTCTGACCAGTGTCATTTAGAACAGCCCCAACCAGATACTACTGAAGTGTCCCTCAACAGTAAAATGGGCTAATGAACAGTGGCAGGCAAGCTGAGGAACACTCTACGATGAAAACGGACAAGACTGTTATGTGCAGCAACACGTGTGAACATTAAAGCCATGCTGAGAGTCAGACAGAAACAGCACACGCAGTGTGAGCATGGTTTTCCCTGGGGGCGCAGGGCAGAGGCTCCACCTGCCGATGCGGGAGACTCGGGCTCCATCCCTAGGTCGGGAAGATCCCTGGAGAAGGGAACGCCAACCCACTCCAGTAATTCTCCCTGCAGAACTCCATGGACAGGAGCCTGGTGGGCTGCAGTGCATGCGGTCTGAAGAGAAATTACTTAGAAACTGAAACAACTATGTGATGATATTTAGTTATTCAATTAACTTTTTTGGCTGCAGTAATTCCCCGACCAGGGATTGAACCCATGGCCCACACCCGTGAAAGTAGTGAATCCTAACCACTGGACCACCAGGGAAAAGCTGTGCTTATATTTACATGGGGGTAAATCGCAGCCTGACTAACCTCTCTGCTGGACGTCAAGACAGAAGGACACCTGACCTAGGGAGCATTCCTATTATGGACTCCATCAGGCTATGTGATCTCTGCACTTCTCTGTGTGTTATGCTTCCATAAAACGAAACAGTGAAAGACAACATACAGTACCAGAGTAGAAGACAGATTTGCTGGACAAGGCTTAACACACACGGAAAACCTCCATGAACAAGGCAGATAGGTAATGAAGTGGAGGCCAGAAGCCAGAGGGGGTTCCCAGGTGGTGCAGTGTTAAGGACTCTGCCTGCCAATGCAGGAGATGCAAGATTTGATCCCTGGGTCGGGAAGATCCCCCTGGAGGAGGACATGGCAACCTACTCCAGTATTGTTGCCTGGAGAATCTCATGGACAGAGGAGCCTGGCAGGCTACAGTCCATGAAGTAACACAGAGTTGGACATGACTGAGCGACTAAGCATGCAGATGTGGGGGAGGCCCAGGCGGCAGAGAAGTGGCCTGGTCTGAGCTGGACGGAGAAGCGGATGTTCCCCTGGCTGTAAAGTGCGAGGTGCCCCACTCCACACTGCCCCACGGCATGAGAGCTGAGGGAAGGTCCCTGGGAGGACAGAGGCTCCAAGACATTTCACAGTGACTCAGACTGAAGAAGCTCTTCACATGAAAGAAAGAAGTCAACTGAAGCCAACTGCCAACTGGAAGCGAACAGTCAAACCCAGAATGTAGAACATTCTATGGGAAGAAATTTTACAAAAAGGATTCATCCTGGATTATGAGATCTAAGGCATGTAACAGCCCTGGGTAAGCTGCAGACCTTGTTTGGATTCTGATTTGAACCTATCAACTATAAAATGGCATTTCTGAGACAATCAGGAAAATCCTATAGGCAAACATCTAAGTAAAAGATGACACCAAGGAATCACAGTTAATACTTTTAGGAATAGCTAATGGCATTTGGTTCTGTTTAAAAAAAATGCTTATTTTTTAAGAGATGCATACTGAACTATCTAGAAGTTGTAAAATATAGTGTGTGGAACTTTAAAATACTTCAAGTAAAAAAAAAGCATTAATGAACTGTGGCAAAATGTTGATCATTATTGACTCTGGGTAATAGATATGTGAGAAGCATTGTACTAGTCTCTCTACTTCTATGCTCTCTAACCAAAAAAGAAAGAAAAATTGAATTATCAATACAAGAAATCAGAGATGGGACATCTATCTATCTACATATTACAAACATTAAAGGGTAATAAGTGTATATAATGAACAACTTTAGATCAGTAAATTTTAAACTTAAAGTGGAAAAATTCCTTTAAAGACACAAACTGTCAAATGTCACTAAAGAAAAAAATAAGCTGAATAACTATATCTATGAACTTTTACTTGGAGAGGTATGTGACTTCATTGGTAAATTCTACCAACATTTAAGTATAAAAATGTGAATATTAAATAAACTTTTCCAGAAAACAGAAGAGAAAGGAACCTTTCACAACTTCTTTTATGAGGTCAATATTACCCTGACAACTAAACCAAATAAAGACATTCATGGCAAAGAAGACTATGGGCCAATATCTTTTATGAACATAACCAAAAAAAAGTCCTGAATAAAATTAGCAAATCAAATCCAGCAATATGTAAAAAGGATGATACATCATTACCAAGGACTGTTTCATCTGAGGAATGTAAATTAAGCTTAATATTTGAAAACCAATCAATGAATCACTGTATCAACAGATTTAGACAGAAAAGGCTCACAATGATCTCAACACACGCAGGAAAAACTATTTGACAAAATTCAACAATCACAATAAAAATGATCAGCAAACAAAGAATAAAAGAGAACTTTCTCAATCTGATAAACAGCATCCGTACAGCTAACACCTCTTCTCTGTGGTAAAGAATCCGCCTGCAATGTGAGAGACCTGGGCTTGATCCCCAGGTTGGCAAGATCCCCTGGAGAAGGGAAAGGCTACCCACTGCAGAATTCTGGCCTGGAGAACTCCATGGACTGTATAGTCCACAGGGTCACAAACAGCTAGACACGACTGAGTGACTTTCACTTTTTCAGACAGGAAACAACACAGTGATTCCACTCTTCCCACTTCTATTCAACACATGATATGGAGCCTAGCCAGAGTAATAAGGCCTTCCCAGGTGGTGCCAGTGGTAAAGAATTCACCTGCCATTGCAGGAGAAGGAGGAGACATGGGCTCGATACCTGGGTCGGGAAGATCCCCTTGGAGGAGGGCATGGCAACCCACTCCAGTACTCTTGCCTGGAGGATTCCATGGGCAGAGGAGCCTGGCAGGCTTCAGTCCATTGGGTCGCAAAGAGTTGGACACAATTGAAGTGACTTAACACACATGCTGAGTAATGAAGAAAAGGCATACACTGGAGGAAAAGTTAAAACTATCTTTGTTCACAGCTGACATGATTGTATTGAAAATCCTAAAGAACTGACAAAACGCTACTGGAGCCAATAAGTGAATTTAACTGTTAAATTTACTTATTGTATACACTTAGCATACAAGGGCAACACAAAAAAAATCAACTGTATTTTTGTATACTAGCAGAGAATTGCTGCTGCTGCTAAGTCACTTCAGTTGTGTCCGACTCTGTGTGACCCCACAGATGGCAGCCCACCAGGCTCCCCCATCCCTGGAATTCTCCAGGCAAGAACACTGGAGTGGGTTGCCATTTCCTTCTCCAATGCATGAAAGTGAAAAGTGAAAGTGAACTCGCTCAGTCGTGTCCAACCCTCAGCGACCCTACGGACTGCAGTCTTCCAGGCTCCTCTGTCCATGGGATTTTCCAGGTAAGGGTACTAGAGTGGGGTGCCACTGCCTTCTCTGTAGCAGAGAACTGCTACTGCTGCTAAGTCGTGTCCGACTCTGTGTGACCCCATAGATGGAAGCCCACCAGGCTCCCCCATCCCTGGGATTCTCCAGGCAAGAACACTGGAGTGGGTTGTCACTTCCTTCTCCAATGTGTGAATGTGAAAAGTGAAAGTGAAGTCTCTCAGTCGTGTCCAATACTTAGCGACCCCACGGACTGAAGCCTACCAGGCTCTTCCATCCATTGGATTTTCTCGGCAAGAGTACTGGAGTGGCTTGCCGCAGAGAACTAGTATATTTTAAAATATAAAATATACTAAAAAAAGGAACTTGAAATTTAGAAATCTAGTATCCTTTACAATAGTACCAAATAATCTGAACTACATATGGACAGTAACAAAATATGACCTGTAAATAAAAATCTTATACAGTATTGAGAAATTAAATATACAAGTGGAGAGATAGACCATGTTCTCACAGATCAGAACTCAATAGTGTAAAATGATGAGCTGATTCTAAAATATAAATAAAAGTTCAAATTAGAGAATAGAATAGCAAAAACAATAGGGAAGAAGCCAAACAAAGCTTGTACTTCTATATTTACTACAGAGCCATACATAGACTGAAGAATTAAAGGGTACACATCAAGATCAATAGAGTACTGAGCCACAGGTGTCCCTCAATTTATTTCTCTCCAACAACAAAAATCAGCCTCCTTCCACCAACAAAAGTGCCTCTGGGGAGCCAGGGGGGTCCAGCACCATCCGCCCAGGCACTCAGAGGAGTCTGGCCCACCTGTGCATGAGGTAATCGGGGCTGTGGAACCAGCAGGGACCCATGAGAGCCTCCAGCCCTCTCAGCCGCCAGCTGGAGCACCTAAGAAGACTGACCCGGGTGGCCAGGCACAGACGATGGCGCCTGGCACATCGAGCTTTCCAGAGGAGAGGTTCCAGAGCCCACAGGGGCAGAAAAACCACGTGCTTGGACACCCTGGTCCTATGTGGACAGCCTGCTTGGACTCCAGGAGGGGGAGGCTGACCATGCCAGCATCACCCCGCCCAGGGTGGAGCACCCAGGGCTAAATAAGGCTTTCTCCCCTGGGGAAAGGGGGAGCGCCCAGCGTCCCCAGCTGCAGGGCTGTCAGAGAGATGCTTCTCTCCTGCAGCACCCAGGGTATTAAATCAGGCCCTCCAGGACTGGAGGCAGAGACAGATGGGAACAAGAGCACATCAGATTCTTGGAGGTCCTGAATTTCTGTCTGCATTGTGGACTCCATCAGGAAGCCCGTCTACAAGCTGCTGGGGAAGCCTCACCCAGGGAGCCCCCACCTGGCCTGTGGGCACCCCCAGCACGCTGCCTGCCTTGCCCACACTTCCTCAACTTTCAGAACGGCTCCCTTTACATGCTCCTGAGAGTGAGATGTGGTGAAAGGCTAGAGGACACACACAGAAAGCAGACCAGGGAGAAAGCACAAACTGGAGCCGCAGCACTGATTTCCTGAAAAGGAGAGGCTATCAACAGCCAGCCTGGTGCCTTGGAAGATCAGAAGACGCACAAGCCTAAGAATTCTGCCACAAGGCAAGTGGTAGGTGTGGAGCAGGCATGTTCATACAAGCTGCGAGAGAGCTTCAGAGTCTATCGAGGCAGTTAGCAAAGAGGGGAAGAGGTGACTGCTACCTCAAATGTGAAAGCAGCAACACGAAACACCAAGAAACGTGAACAATCAAGGAAATGTGCCATGACCAGAGGACAGCGATAATTTCCCAGAATCCAAATCCAAATACACGGAGCTCTACAGGGTACTTAATAAGGAGTTACAAATAACTGTTCTCAGGAGACCTGAGCTACAAGAAAACCCAGAAAGGCGAGTCAATGAAATCACAACAATGTATGAACAAAATGAGAAAATCAGCAAAGAGAGAGAAATTATTAAAAAAGAACCAGAAAGAAATTCTGGGGCTGAAGGACTCAGAGCGGGAAGTGAAAAGCGCGCAGAGAGCCCCACCAGCGGAACAGACCCCACAGAAGGGCCTGCGAGTCAGAGGAAAGGGGCTCTGAAATAGCGCAGGCGCAGAAGAGCGAAGTAGGAAGCGTGACAGAGCGGAGAGTGCCGAGGTGCATTACGGGACACAGCAAAAGAGCTGGCGCATGAATTAGTGGAGTTCCAGAGAGAGAAGAAGGGGAGAAGACGGCAGAAAACTTATTTAAAGGAAGAGTGGCGGAGAGCTTACCAAACCTGGGGAAATCTGGATATCCACGTTCCTGAAGATGCAGGTCAGCCCATTATTTCAAACCCAAATCATCTTCTCTAAGACACACTATGAAGGAACTGTTCAAAAATCAAAGAGAAAATCCTAAAAGCAGCAAAAGAAATGACTGCAATCTGTAAAGCAACACCCATTAAACTATCAGTGGATTTCTCATCAGAGAGCTAGGGGTGATATATTCAAATTGCTGAAACTAAAACAACAAAAAACTGCAAATGAAGAATACTCTATCTGGCAAAATTATCCCTCAGAAATGAAAGAAAAACATGGAATTATCCAGACAAAAGCTGAGAGAATTCATCACCCTTAGAACTGCTTTATTAGAAATGCTTAAGGAACACACTCTAATCAGTATCATGAAAACATATGAAAATATACAGCAGACTGCTAAAAGTAAACACTTAGCCAAATTCAGAATACTCTAATTCTGTTAAATGGTGTGTTAACCACTTAATTGTGGTACAAAGGTTAAAGGACAGAATACTAACAGACTTATATCTATAAGATGTTTTATCTGAGTCCCCTGGCAACCACAAGCAAAAACCTACAGCAGATTCACAAAATACAAAGAGAAAGGAACTGGAGCACACCACCAGAGAAAGGCAACAAGAGAGGAAGGAACAAGGGAGCTACAAAACAGTTAGACAACAGTGAGATGGCATCAGTAAGTGTTTACCTACCAATAACTACCTTAACATGTAAACTGAATTTTCCAACCGAAAGACACGGAGTGCCTGGATGGCACTTAACAAAAGCAAGACCCAACTATATGTTGCTTACAGGAGATTCACTTCAGCTTTAAGGACACACATAATCTCCAAGTGAAGGGATGGGAAAAGATACTCCAAGCAAGAGGAAACCAAGAGACCAGGAGTAGCGATACTTAAAATCAGACAAAACAAAAGTCAAAAATGGTAAGAGACAAAGAGGGAGGTCAGTCCATCAAGAAGATATAACAACCATAAATATATTAAAGTTTGTTAAAGTTAAGCAAATAGTAACAGACCTGAAGTGTGAGTCAAGACAGCAGCACAGTTAACAGCAGGGAGCGTCCAGACCCCACTGTCATCAGTGGGCAGATCCTGCAGGCAAAAGTCAACAAGGAAACACTGGACTTGAACCACAGAGTGAACCTAACAGACACATATAGAATACTCCATCCAACGGTGGCAGAATAAACATTCTTCTCAAACACACGTGGAACTTTCTTTAGGATCAATCTTATTTTAGGTCACAAAACAAGTCTTCACAAATTGAAGAATACTGAAATCACAGACAGTATCTCTTCTGACCACACTGGTTTGAAACTAGAGAGCAACAAGACAAAACCTGAAAAATTTACAAATGTTTGGAGATTAAATGATACACTCCTGAACAATCAAAGAGAAAAATCAAAAGAAAAATTTGAAGATTTTAACCCTGCCGTTTGCAACAGTATGAACAGCATGAGGTAGTGCAGTGGCAGTCATACTGCAGTATACTAAGTGTGATCGGACACACTGTACCTTAAACATAAACAATGTTACATGTCAGTTATACCAGCGAATCTGGGGGGAAAATCACTGGAACAGTCTTTTGGGGGTGATGAAAATGCTGTAAAGTTAGATAGTGGTGGTGGTTGCATAATCTTGTGAATATACTAAAAACTAATGGACTGCACACTTTAATATGGTGAATTTCATGGTATGTGATTCATATCTCAATAAAAATTACTGGTAAAAACAATCAATGGAACAAAATAGAGTCCAGAGGAGAACACATTTGTATGGCTAGATGTTTCTGGTGTAAGTGGCAAGGCAGTTCAAGAATGGACTGTCTTTGCAACAAACGATGCTGAACAATGGACTATCCATATGAAAAAAGAAAAAGAACTACAACTGTTATCTCACACCATATAAATATACTTAAAATGTATCCAACTGCAAGAGCTAAAATTCTAGAAGAAAATCTTTTATTAGGAAACAAGAACAAATAACATAGATAAGCTGGACTTCATCAAAATCAAGACAGTCTGCCCTCAAAGTGCATCCAGGATTACACGAAAAGTCAAACAGAGTGGGAGAAGCTGTCTGCAAAATAAAAATCATATATTGGATAAATGACTCGTGTCCACAATATACAGACAACTCTTAGAACTCAAGCAGAAGAAAAAAGAAGCCGATTAAAAATGGGCAAGAGATTCAAACAGATACTATCCCAGTGATATATGAATCTCAAGTAAGCACCCGAAAATATGCTCAACGTCACTAGGGAAATGAAAATAAAAACCACAATGAGACACTATCATACACCCACTAGAATGAGCAAAATTAAAATGACTGCTAATATCAAGTCATGGTGGCAAGAATATAGGGTAACTGCAACTCTTGCACCTTGCTTCTGGGAATGCAAAATGGTGCGGGATCTTTGGGAAGAATCTTCAAAGTTAAACATATATTCACCATATAACCTAGCAGTCTCACTCTTGGGAACGCGCCCACCATAAATGATTTCCTACATCTACATAAAGACCTATACATGAGTGTTTACGGCAGTTCTATTCTTAATAGGCAATAACTAGAAACAAATATCCATCAACTTGAGAATGCATAAACAAACTGAGGGATATAGATAGAATAACACAAATAAATTTCAAATGCATGTGCTTAGTGACAGCGGCCAGACACAAAAGGCAACATGCCGTAAGTGTCCAATGAGGTTCTGGAAACAGTGCACTGAAGTGCCAGGAAGCAGAGTGGGGACTGCTGAGGGCAGGGCTCTGGGAGAAGCCCAACAGAAGAGCACGAGGATTTCCTCACCTTCTGGATTGGAGGAAATGGTGGCGATTATGCTGGCGATTCCATGAGTGCGTACATTTGTCACAACTCACTGCACATTTAAGAAAAATTCACTGAACTTTAATTATTAAATGGGTATATTTTTTCACACCCAAATTAATAAAGCCTATTTATTTTTTGAAAGCCCTAATCACACATCAGCATTTGAACAAAATCCTTGATTTTACTTGCTTCTTGTAAAATGTTCATACTCTCATGAATTTTAGGCCTTGTCTTTGCCCAAGTGACTGGCCCATTCCTCTCCACTCCAATTTGAACGAAGATGGCTGAGAAGCCCTTCTCTGTTAGCTTCTTCCCAGGGAAGTTCCACTCAAGCCCATTTCCAGAGATAGCTTCAACTGCCCCATATCAAGTTCCAGCCTCGACAGGATGGCTATGTGGCATCACACTTCCCGGCTGCATGAAACCCCCTGGTCAGCCAGGTCCCCCTGAAGACGGAGTCCCCAGGGAAGCAAGGACCTGTGAGGCCCATCTCCACTGTTCCCCACATGACCCTCCCAGGTAAGGACCCACAGCCACCTCACCTGCCAGCATCCCCGACCCTGCCAGATCCCTTCGGCTTGCCTGCCCGTTTGGTTTGGTTTGTTACAGGCATTTCATTTCTTCACATAATGGATCTCTGCTTTGCTAGACTCCTGTCCAAGTTTTCTGTTTATGTGTAAGTGTGTTCCTGGGACACAGTGTCCTCAGGGTACAACTGAGTTATTTTCTAAAGAAGCAGGACATGTGATCAAGCAAGACTGATGTGTGTGTGAAGAAATCTCTGCTGTCCAGAGCAGCCCAGGCTGCATCCTCCCCCATCTAACTCCAGGGCTGGGGGTCGGGGGAGGGGTGGGGAGGAATTTCATCGCAAGCACACGCCCTCAGACTCCATCAGCTGTGGCCTCTCTTGAGTTCTCAGTCACAGGAAGCAGGCCCCTCTTTCCTCCCTGACTTCGGACTCTGCTCAGCAGTGAGCTCTTGACTACACTCACCTCTGTCTCATTCAGTTTAGTTCAGTCGCTCAGTCGTGTCCCCCCATGAACAGTATCTGTCTCACTACACACTAATATTCCTGGGACACTTTCACCTCTTGGGTTTGGTATTTCTAGTTAAATTTCTCATATTAACCCACCATTACTTATCTAAACCTCCTTGAACTCACCATTAGTTACTAATATCTAAGCTTCCTTGGACTCTGTTTTATTACTTTTTGTTTTCTCATATAAGCAAAGTTTCCATAATATAGTCACACACTGCCCCTTTAAGCTGCTTGTTCCTGATGGTTATTAAGAGGTGAGACCCATGTCTTACCTTGTTACTCCCATTTCTGACCCAGTTTAGAGCTTGTCTTGCCACTGAGGGCTCTTCTGAGACACGAGGACTCTCCTCCCTGGTAATACAAACACCCGAATTATGTGATTTTGAAACGCTCCCCAAGTGGTCTTCCTTTGCTCTCTTCAAAAGGAAAACAGATCTGCGCATCAACAGCCTGTTACTTAGAAGAACTCGGCCGCTCTGCTGCCGAGGCTGCTCGCCACACCTCCACCCGGGCCCTGGGTGGTGGGAGGGCCGCCAGAAGGGCAGCTGGCTTCGGGATCAGACCGGCCTGGGCACTGACGCTGGCAAGCGGCGGGACCACTGAGCCTCAGGGTCCTCCTCCATCCTGTGGCTCAGTCGTGCCTCCCAGAGGCGGGTGGGCACCCCTGAGGCGGCACAGGTGAAGCACCCGGCATGGAGCCGACCAAGTGCAGGGACCCAACAAAAAGCAGTCTTAGTATGCTCTGACAAAACCACCATGAACAGGCTGAGTGATAAACTACATTTATGTCTCACCGTTCAGGAGGGTAAGAAGTCTGAGATCAAGTCCACCTTCCGGTTCACAGAGGGCATCTCACTGTGTCCTCGCCCAGCGGAAGGGGCAGGGAGTTCTCTGGGGTCCCTTTACAAGGGGAATAATCCCATCCATGAGGGCTCCAACCTCATGACCTAATTGCCTCTCAAAGGCCCAACATCCAAATGCGATCACACTGCAGGTCAGGATTTCAACATATGAGTCTTGGTGGGAGGACACAAACATTGAGACCACAGATAGTAGAGTTACTCTGAATGACACTAACAACAAAGAATGTTACTAATTCTGCTCAAAAGATCACCCTCCAGAATCTCCCTGCCCTGAGAAGACAGCGGAAACAGAGCCTTGGGGCCTGGGGTGCCTCCCAGGCCATACTTGGCTGCAGGGTTCTGAGGGACTGTGTCCAGGGCCGCCCCTGGGGGACCACACTCAGCCTCACTGGGAGAAAACTCCCATCCTGCCTACTTCACAGGCTCAGTCATGAGGTCAAAAGACCAGAAGTACACGGAAGCACTGTTTAATTTTTCCATGACATCAGAAGCCCCTGCCCACCAACTCTAGACTTTCTATACAACAAATGGCAGGGAGGGTAACTTGTCGATTTCCACCCTCATATACACTCTTTAGTTCTGCATAAACACCACCCTCTCCAAACCTGGTGTAACCGACAACTACAACCAGTGCTTAGACAGCACTAGGAACCAAGTACACCTCCAAGAGCTCGTATCTTAACTGATTTAATCCTCACAGCAACCTACGAAGCAGGCACCTTAATTTCCATCTTACCTATAAGAAAACTGAGACAAGAGTGTAGGTAGAAAGTGCTGGACTTGCCCAAAGCCACACAGCCAGTAAGCGAAGACCGGCTGCCTCCAGAGTTCAAATGCACTTATCCCCTGCCCTGGCCCATGACACTCCAAAAACACAGGGCAAATTCAAAGGGTTCCTCATCCTGAATTGTACTTGGATAGATCACCTTTACATCCATTACAGGCTGAATGAACTGAATGAACTGTGTCCCTCCAAACTCACATGCTGAAGTCCAGGCCTCTGATACTGACGTCAGGCTGTGACTGCACCAGAAACGGCGTCTTTAGAGGTGAATATGTTAATGTGGGTCACTGGGGAAACTTACTGCAGCAGGACTGAGGCCTTAAAAGATCTGGCCGCCCACGTGCACTGGCTCGGAGGAGAGACCACGTGAGAACACAGGGAGAAATTTTTTTCCTCTGGTTACTTCATTTTTACTGTTTCACCTGTTTAGCAAACACATCAAGATGTACACAGGTTTATTTCACACTAATATATGTTTCTAGAGATTTCTGTCGAATAAACAGGATATTCTTTTCAAACAGCCACCTCCTCAATTCACGGCCAGCCCAGAGCCACCAAGACCAAACCGTGGCGGAGCCAACCGGCCCTCCAGCCTGGGGAGGAGCCGCACCTGGATGTCGAGCCTGCGGCCTCCCGAACCGAGAGGAATGAGCTCCGGGGTCCGAGTCCCCATCTGGGTGTCTCCACTCCCCAGCAGCCTCAGGCACCCACCCCTCCATTCTCCATGTGGAGACCCGCCTCCCTCAGCCTCCACCCAGCGCCCTGGCTGGTGAGCTGCCTGACTGCTCCCCCGGGGGTGCCCTGGCCCCTTGCTCCTGGCCTGGCTCGAGCTGGAGCCCCAGCTCGCCTCTCCAAGCCATCTCTTCTCCCAACTCTCCCTCACCGGCATCAGACTCCCCAGGCTGCCCTCATGGCCCCCTTCTCCTCCGGCCTCTGCCTGTACCTGCCTCTAACAATCATGGTCCCAGCCAGCCTCTCCCTCCAGGTCCTCTCGCCCACCACCCTCACCCCTGAGCCACACTGAGCTGCTGAGGCAGAGCGTGAAGCTCCTCAGGGGCTCAGGATGCCCAGATGTTGGGCAGCCCGCCCATGCTCCCATGACTGTGGCCTGAGCCCCACCAACTTGGCCCCTGCCCCCTAGCCCTGCCCAGAGCCCCTCAATGACAACCTCTGACAATTACCCGGCACCCCACACTGACACCTCCCCCCAAATCCGGCCCACCCCGCACTCCCCAGCTCGGTCCTGCTCCGTCCCAAAGCCTCCTCGGTCTTTCGCATCTGAGCGTTCCGCCCCACCTTCCAGTTACCCCCTCCTGCCAACCCTCTGAAGGCCAGGGACCCACCGGACTTGTTCCCCTGGAACAAAACCTGGATGGAGACCATGCACGGGCTCATTCATCTGGTCCTGGGAATGCTCCTTCAGCCAACTGTCTCTATTGTGATCATAAAGAAATAAACGACAACAAAGCAGCGTCCCAGCAAATATTTGGTTGCAATATTAGCATAACATCCTCCAGGTTCATCCATGATGCTGTGAACGGCAGGCCTGCCTTCCTCTTATGGCTGAGTAAATTTATATGCGTGTGTGTATAATCCCATGTATATAATGAAATACTGTACACATGCATATACAGATACACACATTTTATTCACCTTTCATCTTCTGGTAGACACTGAGATTGCTCCCACACCTTGTCTTTTGTGAATAAGGTCTTTCAGTCTATATTGATGCTGCTGAACAATCTCTCACTGGTGGATTAAAGAGGGTTCATCATTTCTGTATACTGTAAAAACAGGGAAGGCAAGCTAATTTTTACAAGACTTTCTAGCAAAGATGCTATCTTAGCCTTCATCTATATGGAAAGTTTAATTAACAAGAAAAGCAAATTTTCCAAACATTAACATATGTACAAATGCACATCTTTTCTTAGAAAAATGCTGTAAGTCAAAGTCATACAAAAAGGAAAACAAAATACATAAAAACAAAGATAATACTGAATAAAACATATCTCAGGCTAACTACAAGGTGGCCCTTTTCAAATTTAGTACTTATTAGTCCTCTGAATTTCCCTAGCGTTTTGTGTAGCTATAAGACCATTCCCTAAGCAATACTGCTGAGTATACATTTTCTTTTAATCTTGATATTTGGCTGTGGGTCTTTGCGGCTGCATGGGCTTCTCTCTGGTTGTGGAGCACAGGCTCTTGCGGGCTTTGCAGCTGTGGGCATGGGCTCAGTAGTTGCAGCGCGGCTCTAGTGCACAGGCTCAGGAGTTGTGGCGCTTGGGCATAGCTGTTCTGTGCCATGTGGGATATTCCTGGACCAGGGATTGAACCCATGTTCCCTGCGTTGGCAGGCAGATTGTTTACCACTGAGCCACCAGCTCTGAATATACATTTTCCTAAGTAAACAGTTAATGTTTACTCTCTCATGATTCCAGGTCGGCCTATGTGTAAATATTAAGCAACAAACCTAACTATTTTAACACTGTGGAAGAGGTCACATTTTTTGCTCTCAACACCTAGTGTCACCAGCATAACACAGTACTGGGCTGTACGTACTCTGTGCTGGGTGTGTCCATGGCGGCCACAGCCAGGTGTTCACGGGCAGGGAAGCCCACATGCTCAGCTCAGAGCTTCAGCCAGTGCCCAGGGAGCTGCAGTCTCAGGAATCACACAGGTTTAAAGGCCGGTTTTTTATATTTGCTTTTCAATTTTGAACACACTGATGCAAGGAAAAGACTGGAGCGAAATAAACCTGAAATACTTTTTCTCTGGATGTAACAGTTCATGAGTGATGGCTTGTCAGCAACCCCCTCAACCTTCTGGCCCTGTATGTCCCCTGTCTCCTCCCCAAATTCCGTTAATTTTTAGACTGGCTTGCTGATAACGTGACCAGAAACTAAATATCCAAGATCTGTGAATACATCATTCTTTCACATAATTCATGTTCAGGTCAGACTTCAACGGGGGTAGATTTCAGGAAGGAGAAACACAATCCTTCTGACATCATAAGTAAAGGGTGCAGGTGGACCCGTGAGAGGATGCGTGAGAACTGTGGAGGCTGGTTCAGCTGCTTGGCCCCCAAGTAACGCGTCTCAGTATGCAAAGTCCAGGCACAGCGGCACTTGTGAGATGAGACTGAAAAGTTACAGCCCTGGTACTTAGCAACTTGAAAACCTGTGTTAAAACAAGGTAACTGCCTATTAGCTCTCATGTGTTTCCTGGCACAAAGGGGTCCCGCAAAGCCCTCTCTGCAGAAGCTGGTTTCTCATCATTGAAGTCCAGGAACAGATCTGCTGACCGGTCAGCAGTAAGAAATCACAGGTAGTTTTGTACACGGTTGGCATCTCATCAGAAGACTCTGAAGACAATGCTGCTTGGCGGCTGCACGTGTGTTACTTGGTAAGCACTCAAAACACCTGGTCCTTCCCACCTCCTTCCCCTTCCCTCCTCCTTCCCCTTCCCTCCTCCTTCTCCTCCCCCTGAGAGATTGTTAACGAGGCCTCCCCCTTCCTCCCCCACTTGGGCATGTCTTGGATGAGCACCTCCCCCCCAGGTGGTCTCACTGCCTCCAGTCTGCCCTCCTGAGTCCCAGCCTGGGGCTCCGGTGGGCAGCCTCTCAGATGACCCCCATGATCCTGTCCCTTGGGTGAAGGTTGGGTCCAGGGATTCGCTTCAAACGGAACACAGAGGAAGTGAAGGGCTGTCACCTCTGAGGCTGGGTTATAACAAGACCCTGGCTCCATCTGAGCCCCTCGCTCTCCAGAAAGCCAGTGACAAGCCTGAGTCAGGGGACACCCATGTGGATAGGAACTGAGGTCTCCCAAGAGAGACAGAGGGGACCCAAGGCCTGTGGGCTGTCACGTGGGTGAGCTCAGATCTCCCCAAGTCAGTCTGGAGTGACCACAGTCCCGCCAGCCCGAGCTACAGCCACCCAGCAGAGTGGCCCCCCGACTCTCACCATCTCCCCCCAAACTGTGGGTGGGTATGTGTTGCTTGCAGCCACTAAGACTGGGGTAACACATTCATAGGGTCAAGTCTCTTTGTGCCGTTCACAGTGGTCAACCACTGTCCAGCCCCATCTCTCTCTGCCTCACACTGCCCTGGGGGTTCAAACTAGCCCCAGCTCCAGGAGTTTAAATCCCAAGTAGAATCATGCTAGGTGCACAGGAACCCTCAGAGAAAAGGCCAGAGCACACCCCAGGACACTGGAGTAGGTGCTACTCCTGTCAGCGGGGGAGCAGGACACAGGCTGAAGGACGCATGCTTTTCCACTGGACGTGTTTCACTTCCTCTTCAGATGAAACCCTGATGCCGTTAGCCGTGTGACCTTGCTCAAGGTGTTTCATCCCTCTGAACCACAGTTACATCACGTAAAAAATGGGGCTAACAATGCCCACCTCCAAGACTGATGTATGAGGTTTATATGAGAATGTATTCAGTACATCAAAATTCTGGCACACGGTGATTTTAGTAAGTATCAGTCCCCTTCTGAGAGAGGATAAATCTAAGAATTGTCATAAGGACTAAGCAGCAGAATGTATCACAGATATGTAAGTACTTAGCACAGAGCTTGTGTCCAATAGATGTTCCTTTTTAACTCATCCATAAAAAAAGTCATATCCTAGTCATTTAGCATGGTTGAATGGTGTCCTTGATGATGAAGTTTAACCTTTTACACACAGAAACAAAACTGAATAAATCAGGCCTCTCTGCATCAATAATATATGCATTCAGTTCAGTTCAGTTCAGTTGCTCAGTCGTATCCGACTCTTTGCGACCCCATGAATCACAGCAAGCCAGGCCTCCCTGTCCATCACCAACTCCCGGAGTTCACACAAACTCATGTCCATCGAGTTGGTGATGCCATCCAGCCATCTCATTCTCGGTCGTCACCATCTCCTCCCGCCCCCAATCCTTCCCAGCATCAGAGTCTTTTCCAGTGGGTCAACTCGTCCCATGAGGTGGCCAAAGTATTGGAGTTTCAGCTTTAGCATCAGTCCTTCCAATGAATACCCAGGATTGATCTCCTCTAGAATGGACTGGTTGGATTTCCTTGCAGTTTACATAATTATGAAATAATACTATAATAGCTAAGAGGTGGAAGCCTCCCAAGTGTCCATCAATGGATGAACAAACAAAATGTGGTCTCTATACATTATCATCAGCCCTGAAGAGGAAAGAACTCCAGGCACACACTACAACATGGGTGAACCTTGAGGACAATGTGCTAAGTGAAATAAGTCAATCACAAAAAGACAAACACCATTACGATTCCACTTACAGGAGGTGCCCAGAGTCAGAGAGACAGAAAGGAGAATGATGGTTGTCAAGGGCTGCAGAGACAAAGAAATGGGACGTGTTGTCTGGGTAAGGGTTTCAGTTCTGCGGGATGAAAGGGTTCTGGAGATCTGTGTGCAAGATTATAAATATATTGAACTGTACATTTAACAATGGTTAGGATGGTAAATCTTATGTTTTAAAAAAACCACTATTAAATATAAGAAAATTAACTTTTAAATGATGCAACTGGTATCATTTATGCTTTCATAATAACACACGGTCGCCATGCTGATTCATCATGGACTGTGCCACAGACAGGTCTATGCAGTTCGTGGTTTTGAGTCAAATCTGTGTTATGCTTCAGGAGTTGCTCTGGATGCTGCTTTCCTAAATAAATATCTGGGATTTTTTTAGGATTAAGCTAATAAGGGAAAAAGTGGAACCTGATACATTTCACTAATACTCGTTACTATTGGATAAGTTTAAGATGTTAAAACAGGAAGAAATTACATTTTAAAGTAGAAGAAAGTAAAATAGAGACTTTAATAGAACTAAATTATTTGCCTGAGGTCATAATTACAGGTAGTAATTATGAGAAAAACTGGAAAGACAAACCATTTCCTGGCTCCCTCTACAATCCTCTTCTAGGAGGAATGGACTTGCACCCTCCACAACTCCTCTGAACCGCACTGTTTAATACGCCGCCACCAGGGGGCAGCAGGTACATTAGTCTGGTGTACTAAATCCTGGACTTAAAGCCCCAATAAATTTTCATTGTGCCTTCCTCCAACACCTTCCAAAAAATACATATATCTTGGGGCAGGAGGAGAAGGGGACAACAGAGAATGAGATGGCTGGATGGCATCACCGACTCAATGGACATGAGTTTGAGTGAACTCTGGGAGTTGGTGATGGACAGGGAGGCCTGGTGTGCTCTGATTCATGGGGTCACAAAGAGTCGCACACGACTGAGCAACTGAACTGAACTGAAGACTTTACTAATACCAACAAGCATAAAGTTTAAAGAAAATCCATACTAACTCTTAAAACAAAGACTTGGGTCTAATGGAGGTAACATCCTTACTAATCCTTCAGTATTTCTTATGTACTCCAATCTGATGAGTTGGTGATGGACAGGGAGGCCTGGCGTGCTGTGATTTATGGGGTCACAAAGAGTTGGACACGACTGAGCGACTCAACTGAACTGAATAAAGGTCAATCAATATGTTAGTTTTAAACCTAAAAATGACTTAACCACAGAAACCCATTTCTTTTCATTTTGAACTGAATTTTCCTGGTACTTGGCCTCTGAGGCTTCAGACCACAGCAACCTGAAGCCCTTCTGGCCATCTGTCCTCAATCTCCCTTCCTTGGTCAGACGCATTTTTCTTTCTGATGCCCTATGTCACAAAGGAAGGTCTGTCAGTAGGTCTGACCCTCCAGCAACTTTACAGAAGCAAAAGCACAGAGAGTCTGGTCACAAAGTAAAACATATTCTTCCAATTAGATGACAGTAAGGTTCACTCTTTTTAAATGAGACTACTACCTACCAGCGTTAAAGTGTCTGCCTGCAATGTGGGAGACCTGGGTTTGATCCCTAGGTCGGGAAGATCCCCTGGAGAAGGAAATGGCAACCCATTCCAGTATTCTTGCCTGGAGAATCCCATGGATGGAGGAGCCTGGTGGGCTACAGCCCACAGGGTCACAAAGAGTCAGACATGACTGAGTGACTTCATTTTCACTTTCACTTTTCACTACCCACCAGAAGCTCAAACCACAGCAGCCAAAAGGTGAGACCTGAATTTACAGATAGGCCCTATCTCAGCAATGACCTTGTCCACCCACGACCTCACAGTTTCACCTAATGAGAGCAGTGAGGGACAGCAACACAAGGGACAGTCTGGTAATTAGTCCAGGAGTCAAGCCCACACTTGCAAGCAACGGTGACCAGTGGCCATGGTCCTAAATCATCCAATGGGAGATATATGAGCTTTTTTAAACAGATCTCAAATGGTTTTCTTCCTGAGCTCAGCATGCTTTCAGAAGGAAAAAGGGATTCAAACATAAGCATTTACTGCTATCTCAGACACACAGGAGCAGTCCATTTTTAAGGACAACAGGGTTCACCTAGCTAAAAGGCACTCCAAGAAATCACTCTCTGCCTACACCCTTTTGCTCTCATTGAATTAACTATTCACCAATCAATCTAATCTAGCATAAAACTGATGGAAAGAGAAATCACAGTACTAATGGTAAAACACATGTCTTTGGAAGCAAGACATGCACCAGACACATGTAATGAATGATCACTGCAAAATGCATCATGGTCCAGACACTACTCTGTAAACCTCTGCCATATACGATGTGTCAGTGGGTGAGATTCAAGGAAGAATCTTATCTGTAAAATAATCTGGTTTTAATTTAGTTGTTTTCTGATAATGTTTAACATATTAAAATGTATAATATCACCAGAATACCAGATTTATATTTTATATTAAATTATAAATTAAATAGATTTTTATTTATTTATAATTTAATTTAAATAATTCAATTAAATATATAAAAATATATTTACATTAAATATTAATTATATTTATATTATATTAAATTATAATTTTATAAACTATATTAAATATTTATAATGGTTATATGAAATAAATTTAGCTCAGTAATTAATTCAAGAATTATTTAAAATATTTCTATGATACTCAGAAAACTGAAATCTGATAATTAAAAAACAACACACCTATTAAGGTGGCTCAAATTTTAAAAACCTGAAAATATCAAGTGATATCAAGGGTACAGAACAACTGGAACTCTCATACATTCCTGATAAAGATACAAAATGGTGTGGCTTCCCTGGTGACGCACCAGTAAAGAATCTGTCTTCCAAAGCAGGAAATGACAGTTTGATCCCTGGGAAGGGAAGATCCCCTGGAGAAGAAAATGGCAACCCACTCTAGCATTCTTGCCCAAGAAATCCTCTACACAGAGGAGCCTGGTGGGCTACAGTTCAAACAGCAACAACAGCCACTTTGGTAGACAACTTGGCAGTTTCTTACAAAGTTCAACATACAAACCTACCCCCGACCTAGCCATCTAGTCCAAGGGATCCACCAAAGAAAGATAAAAACTTTTGATCACATAAAATCCCATATACAAATGTTTGTAGCAGCTTTATTCATAATCACCAAACACTATGAAGAATCCAAATGTTCAACAGATGTTCAATAGTGGATGGATAAACTTGTGCTATGTCCATAAGATGAAGAAAGGATCCACATGTGGGTGGATCTCAAAAATGTCTTCTGAATGTAAGAAGCCAGTCTCAAATGTTACATACTGTGTAACTTCACTTATGTGATGTTCTGGGAAAGACGAAAGTATAAAGATGGAGATCAGATGAAGGGTGGTCAGAAATTAGGGGTTGAGTGAGGGTTTGACTTCAAGGGTGCAGAATGAGGGAGGGCTTCATTTTCTGGGTATTTCTGGTGATGGGAGTGCTCTATAAGGTTGCAGGAATCAATTTTAAAACTCAAAGTATTATACAACAAAAAAGGTCCATTTTACTTTATATAAATTCAAATAATAATAATGACTGAAAGCATGAGAGCATGCAATTGATGTAGAACAATGAGATAAAAACAAAAGGTAGATGTAAGAATAAGCGCATTCTGAATTAAGCTAAGATGGCATAGATTAATTGTTATAATTAAAACAGACCAAGAGATATATTAATATAAAACCAAATACAATGAAAGAGCTTGCTTTGATCTTGTTTTGAATAAAACAGCTGAACAGATTATTTTAGATGTCTGTGGATATTTGAATACAGCAATACACAATATTAAAGATTTTTTGTTAATTGTTCAGTTCAGTCGATCAGTCGTGTCCAACTCTTTGCGACCCCATGAATCACAGCATGCCAGGCCTCCCTGTCCATCACCAACTCCTGTTAATTGTTAGGTAGGTTTGTTCCGTTCCGTTCAGTTCCGTTCCGTTCAGTCTCTCAGTCGTGTCCGACTCTTTGCGACCCTGTGGACTGTAGCCTACCAGGTTTCTCCATCCATGGGATTCTCCAGGCAAGAATAGTGGAGTGGGTTACCATTTCCTTCTCCAGGGGATCTTCCCGACCCAGGGATCAAATCCGGGTCTACCGCATTGGAGGCAGACTCTTTAACCTCTGAGCCTTGTAGTTATTTAAAAAGTAATCTTTTGAATACAATTCAATACCAAAATATTTAGGGGTGAGGGATACTTGCGGTTCAAGAAGTAGAGTAGAAGGACACGAGCTTATCTCCTCCTATGAAAGCAATAAAATTGCAACTACCTCTTAAACAATCATTGATAGGATAACACTGGAACCCACCAAAAAAAGATACCCATGTCCATAGACAAAGCAGAAGCCTGAGATGGTAGGAAGGGCACAATTATGATAAAATCAAATCCATACCCACCCCCCCACCCCCACCCCCCGCCCCCGGGTGGATGAGAGAGCCCACAGACCCCAGGGCTGGGTTGTCTCAGGCCAAACGACTACCCCAGAGGTAGTACAACCCCACCCATCAGCAGATAATTGGATTAAAGTTTTACTGAGCAAGTCTCTGTCCACCAGAGCAAGACTCAGTTTTTCCCACCACCAGTCCCTCCCATCAGGAAGCTTATACAAGCCTCCTAGCCTGCTCCATCAGACGGCAGACAGAAGAACCACAATCCCACAGTGGCTAAAACAAAAACTACATTTTGGGAAAACAATGGGGAAGATGAAAGAAATGTTCACCAAAGAACTAAAAGAACAAACAAACAAAGAGGAATAATACATGAGAAGGAATCAACAGCAGAATAACTGAGGCAGAAGAATGGATAAATGACCTGGAGGACAGAATGTTGGAAATCACTTGCTGCAAAACAGAATATAGAAAAAAGAATGGGGAAAAATGAAAAAATGAAGACAGCCTAAGAGACCTCTAGGACAACATTAAATGCAATAACATTCGCATTACAGGGGTCCCAAAAGGAGAAGAGAGAGAGAAAAAGAACCTGAGAAAATATTTGAAGGGATAATAGCCCTAACATGGGAAAAGAAATAGACAACCAAGTCCAGGAAGCACAGGGAAGCCCAGGCAGGATAAACCCAAGGAGGAACGTCATGAGACACATAGTAATCAAACTAACAAAAATTAAAGACAAAGACAAAATATTGAAAGCAACAAGGGAAAAACTACAAATAACATACAAGGAAACTCCCTTCAGGTTGTCAGCTGGTTTCTCAACAGAAACTCTACAAGTCAGAAGAGAATCACATGATATATTGAAGTGATGAAAGGGAAGAACTTACAACCAAGAGTACTCTACCCAGCAAGCCTCTCATTCAGATTTGATGGAGAAATCAAAAGCTTTCCAAATAAGCAAAAGTTCAGAGAATTCCGCACCACCAAACCAGCTTTACAACAAATCCTAAGGGAACCTCTCCAGGCTGGAAGCACAAGAGAAGACCTACAGAACAGAAATCCCAAACAATTAAGAAAAGGGGTAAACAGGATCATAGATATCGATAATTACCTTAAATGTAACTGGATTAAATGCACCAACCAAAAGACACAGACTGACTGGGTTGAGGAAATGTGCATATATGCACTTCCACTTATCACATCACCTGCGTGACCCCCAACTGTATGAAATTATTTTATATTGTTAGGTTAATCACATCCCCATTATGGCGTGCAACTATAATTATCTTTTATTTTTTGTTTGGCTATTGTGAAAACTGATAAACATCTTTTACAATTGTGATTATGTAACTATTACTCCAAAATCACTGCAGATGCTGATTGCAGCCATGAAATTAAAAGACGCTTACTCCTTGGAAGGAAAGTTATGACCAACCTTGATAGTATATTAAAAAGCAGAGACATTACTTTGCCAACAAAGGTCTGTCTAGTCAAGGCAATGGTTTTTCCCGTGGTCATGTATGGATGTGAGAGTTGGACTGTGAAGAAAGCTGATTGCCGAAGAATCGATGCTTTTGAACTGTGGTGTTGGAGAAGACTCTTGAGAGTCCCTTGGACTGCAAGGAGGTCCAACCAGTCCATTCTAAAGGAGATCAATCCTGGGTGTTCATTGGAGGGACTGATGCTAAAGCTGAAACTGCAATACTTTGGCCACCTCATGCGATGAGTTGACTCACTGGAAAAGACTCTGATGCTGGGAAAGGTTGGGGGCGGGAGGAGAAGGGGACGACCGAAAATGAGATGGCTGGATGGCATCACCGACTCTGTGGACATGAGTTTGAGTGAACTCCGGGAGTTGGTGATGGACAGGGAGGCCTGGCGTGCTGTGATTCATGGGGTTGCGGAGAGTCGGACACGACTGAGCGACTGAACTGAACTGAAATGATTACTCACTTAATATCACTGTATCAGGATTGGTCAACAGAAAAATAATAGAATTCTATATCACAAAAACTACTATTTAACAGAAAAACCTGTAATCACTTTTTATAATACAGATGCATATCAATTATCTTGGAATTTTTTGAAAAATACAAGTGCCCAGGTATTGCTTCTTTTTCTCTAAAGTTCCAGATACATTTCTAATGAGAAGTCATGTTTAAGAACACCAGAACTATATGATGATTTTTTATTCCTATCTAGTTTGTTTCATTTATTTCTATTTCATATTCAGGGCTCCCATTTCATTTAGTTTATGTTTTCCAGTTTCTCCATCTCTTTTTTTTTTTTTTTTGATGTTCCTTCTCAAGCCTTTATCAAGCACAGTATAAAAGTTTTGTATACATATATAAATATGTATTATATATATTTTAGAAAACTTATGAATTTTTGCCTAAGTAAAAAATGTATGACATTTTGATTCCACTTGTTTGACTTAGTATGAATAGAATAGTAATAGATTTCTAATTTAAAAAGTTGGCATGCAACAAGCAACAAGTTCCCTGTATAGCACAGGGAACTATAATCAATATCTTATAGTAACCTATAATGGAAAATAATTTCAAAAATAATATACGGGTATATGTATAATTGAATCACCTTGCTGTGTACCTGAAACATTATGTCAATGACACTTCAATAAAATATATATATTAAGAAAAATCATCTGGCGGTGAAATGACATAGGTTCTGATATTTGCTTCAAAATTCTCCAGAAGCAAGCCCACGAACAAAAACTCAAAAAGCAAAGAAAGGAGGGCAATTGAAGCCCATATGGTAAAGCTAGGACGGTGTGTGGATTCTGCCACCGTGGGTTCACGAGGGTTTACTGTGCTCTTATTTGAGGAGGGCTGGAGATATTTATAACCTGATGCTGGGAAGATTGAAGGCAGGAGAAGGGGGTGACAGAGGATGAGACGGTTAGATGGCATCACCGACTCGATGGACATGAGTTTGAGCAAGCTCCGGGAGTTGGTGATGATCAGGGAAGCATGGCGTGCTGCAGTCCATGGGTTGCAAAGAGTCGGACACGACTGAGTGACTGAACTGAACTGGAGATATTTATTAAAAAAATGATGAAAGGAAAAAAACCAGGGACTTATTTTTTACAAATACTCCCAAGAATGCCATCTAGCTGTTCTTTATTCATTTAGAAGACAGATTAATTTCCCTTCACAGCTTTTAAGGCTTTTATAATGTGCACGTAACTTTACAGAAAACCAAGTCAAGAGAGAAAGAGTAATTCAAAGCAGCTGTGATTTGTCTCAAAAATAAAGGCTTAAAGAATGCTTTTAAACCTCCTTTACTGTTCATGAGTTATTAAGACTATCATGAGCTATAGAAATATTAATAGCTTTCATTAATTTATCTGCTGTCTCTACCTAGGTGCAGATGACAACAGCAGGAAGAGGTAATTAACGCTCAAAAAGTTTTAAAGGCAGACGTAGGAATGGACAGAGACAAGACACAGCATAATACAAGTTCTCTCTAATTTACTCTTTCTCTCTGCTTTACTCTGGTGTAACTCCAACGGTCAGAGGTCTATAAAAGCACTCCCAACCAACTGGAAACCCCCCTCAGTAGGGGTCTGTTAGGAGGGAGGCCCAGCTCTCAGCCAGTCAGTATTAACGGAGAAGAAAATACTCAATACTGGGTTGGCCAAAAAGCTCCTCTGGGTTTTTCCATGAGATGGGACTGGAAACCTGAATAAGCTTTTTGGCCAACCCAGTATTATAATATGAATTTTACTTATCATCCGGCAGTATTTAAGGCTATTATGCATAAAGAATTAAACAGGCAAACACAACAGAAAAACCAGAAGGTGAAATAGCTGCAGCTGCAAAACCCCGTCAGGGTGCAGAGCAGGAGTGACCTGGAGGGGACAGGGGCATGGGGGCAGAGGAGTCGGTCAAAGAAGACCCTGACCGCCACTCCGCGGAGACACAAATGGGGAGGTTTCGCAGAAGCCCGCCTGCACGGCACCACCACCGTCGGAGAGGCCCCAGGAGCCTAGGGAAGGCCGAGCAACCAAGATAACTGTCAGCACCTGGCCCAGCGCATCCGACCACCCAAACGTCTGGGGAGGCACCGCCAACCCAGCGAGGTGATGGCAGAAAGGTCCCCAAAGACGCCCGTCTTCAGCCCCAGAGCCGGTACAAAGGGCTCTATGGATTGCGTGCGGTTCAAGTTAAGGGCCTGAAGATGCAGAATTACCCTGGATGCTCCAAGGGGGCCCAATCAAACCATGAAGCTTCCAAGTGGAGCCGTTCTCCTGGTTGGGGGACCCCTAGGGACACAGACGGGCTCCCTTGCAAGTGGAGGCTGCAAGGTCAAGAAAACACACTCGCCTCCAGAGCTCCTGCCGCCCCCCGCCCCCACCAAGACCCAGATTTCAGCCCAGTGACGCCCAGCTGTACTCCTGCCCTGGAGAACAGGACAATCCATCTGGGTGGTTTCAAGCTCCAGCAGGACCAGGAAACTAAGACAAAGTCAGATCCGCTTCTTCAAGTCACCAGGCCTCTGCCTGAGCCCTCCCCTACTGCCACTTTGCCTCCTCTCTTCCCCATGAAGAAGGGTACTTGTGATTAAAAGACGTGCCATCCATGTCTCACGTCGCCACTCAAAAGTATCCCACCCAACCCCCTGGAAAAGCTCTCCTGACCCTGCTGCTGCTGCTGCTGCTGCTGCTAAGTCACTTCAGTCGTGTCCGACTCTGTGTGACCCCATAGACAGAAGCCCACCAGGCTCCCCCATCCCTGGGATTCTCCAGGCAAGAACACTGGAGTGGGTTGCCATTTCCTTCTCCAATGTGTGAAAGTGAAAAGTGAAAGTGAAGTCACTCAGTCGTGTCTGACCCTTAGCGACCCCACGGACTGCAGCCTACCAGGCTCCTCCATCCATGGGATTTCCTAGGTAAGAGTACTGGAGTGGCTTGCCATTGCCTTCTCCTGACCCTAGACCCTGCTTAACCATGCCAGGTGAGGCGAGGACCCCACTCCAGGCATTCTCTTAGCACCTGCTCCTCTCAGCTTGGGCCTGGCTTGAATGAATTCTTTCCTTCAGAGCCTACATTTATTGAGTGTTGACTAAATGCTAGTTCAGTTCAGATTAGTAGCTCAGCCGTGTCTGACTCTTTGCAACCACATGAACTGCAGCATACCAGGCCTCCCTGTCCGTCACCAACTCTCGGAGTTTACCCAAACTCATGTTCATTGACTCAGTGATGCCATCCAGCCATCTCATCTGTCATCCCCTTCTCCTCCCACCTTCAATCTTTCCCAGCATCAGGGTCTTTTCAAATGAGTCAGCTCTTTGCATCAGGTGGCCAAAGTATTGGAGTTTCAGAGCACTACACAAAGGAATTTTCGTGGGTTTTCTCATTCAAGCCTCCCCCAAAACCCTAGCAGGTACACGCGATTATTATCCTCCATCTTTTAAATTAAGAAGTTCAAAAGCACCCAGCCAGTATGCAAAGCCAGGCAGTCTAACACAGGAGTTGGTGCCCTTAACCATGCCATTAGCATCTGCCTCTTACATGAGAAATGTGAACTCCAACATCTTGTGCCTTTATTAACAAAATACTCCCAGTATTCAGCACAGAGTTGATAATATTTGCTGAATATGAACAAATAGGACAAAATGGCTTTTCCACCTACTATTCTTTTTATTTAAGAAAACTTTTTTCATTTTGGGAAGTCAAAGATATACAGAAGTCATGATATGATGACCCCCAAAATACCCATCTCCCAACATCAAAACTTGTCAATGTAGGGCCCATCTTAAAGGCCAACATTTAATCAAATTAATATTATACTAGCCGGAGAAGGCAATGGCAAGCCACTCCAGTACTCTTGCCTAAAAAATCCCATGGATGGAGGAGCCTGATACGCTGCAGTCTATGGGGTCGCTATGGGTCGGACACGACTGAGCGACTTCACTTTCACTTTTCACTTTCATATATTGGAGAAGGAAATGGCAACCCCCTCCAGTGTTCTTGCCTGGAGAATCCCAAGGATGGGGGAGCCTGGTGGGCTTCTGTCTATGGGGTCACAGAGTTGGACACGACTGAAGTGACTTAGCAGTAGCAGTAGCAGCTGGTAGAAAGAGTATTATTTTTCAGAATCATATGTACCTAGTTTTCATCATATGCTTATTAATCTGTGTTAACAGATTTTTTATTCAAGAGCTTAAAATGGGCAGGTATTTCTTCATGAGACACAAAACAGGAATACTGTAAAGGTGAGATTGACATTTTTTCCCCTATGTAAAATTAAATTTTTCTTCAGAGCATAAATACTGTAAACAAAGTTTTAAAAAAATGGGGAAACGGTTGTAACATATTTGAGAAAAGATTAGCATCCTCAATGTATACAGAGTTCTTACAAATCAGTAAGAAAAAGACCAATGGCACATTATCTGGAAAAAAAAGGTTTCAACAGATTCACCACTATTCCTAAAAGAAAGACAGGACTTCCAACTGATGCCATCTGTCAGCATACTTTCTCTGGGGTGCTACAGTTTAGAACAGGAAACACACCAGAAAAGAGGAAAACAATTCTCACCTGTAAGTTTCTTTCTTCAAACCCACGTAGCCTTAGAATCCCACATCAGAGTGAGTCTGAAGAGTGTCTGACCTCAGAATCCTTCCAAACAGGATGCCAGGACAAGTAGTTCCCCTTCACAGTAGGAACAGAAGTCCATGGACCAAGTGTCCGGTTCTCATGCCTGTGGGGGTGAGATGAAGAGGAAGGTGAGTGAAGAAACCTGAGTGTTTAAGAGACGAGGGCTTAAAGGCTAAAGCACCCAGTCCCTTGGATGGCATCTCAGACCTTGGCTGTGTGGCGTGGAAGGAAGGGACTGCCATTCAGTGGAAAAACATGACCCAAGGGGTTGAAGGATGCCTAGAATAGAGGCATTGGTGTAGCTGCTGCTGCTAATTTGCTTCAGTCGTGTCTGACTCTTTGCGATCCCATAGACGGCAGCCCATCAGGCTCCACCATCCCTGGGATTGGTGTAGCAGAGGGGCCCAAATTTCTTGACTTTGGGAAACAGCAGTTATAGTCTCTCCTTCAAATAAGGAAAATAAGAATGGAGTGTCTCTTCAGCCATCAGGGTAAGATTATTTTGGGGATACTGAGTTTCCTGGATGTGGATTTGAGTCTTTTTTTTAGAAAAGTTTTTTTTTTTTTTGATGTGGACCATTTCTAAAGTCTTTATTGAATTTGTACAATATCGCTTCTGTTTTATGTCTTGGATTTTTGGCCATAAGGCATGAGGGATCTTATCTCCCTGGCCAGGAATCAAACCCTTGTCCCCCTTCTTTGAGCAAAATCTTAAACAGTGAACTGCCAGGGAAATCCCCTGGAATCTTTTGAAAGTGAAAGTCTCTCAGTCATGCCCCACTCTTTGCGACCCCATGGACTATACAGTCCCTGGAATTCTCCAGGCCAGAATACTGGAGTGGGTAGCCTTTCCCTTCTCCAGGGGATCTTTCCAACCCAGGAATCAAACCTGGGTCTCCCACATTGCAGCCCGATTCTTTATCAGCTGAGCCACAACAGAACCCCAAGAATACTGGAGTGGGTAGCCTATCCCTTCTCCAGGGTATCTTCCCAACCCAGGAATTGAACCGGGGTCTCCTGCATTGCAAGTGGATGCTTTACCAACTGAGCTACAAGGGAAGCTCAAATCTTTTAAAGTCCTAAATAAAGAAAAATAAATTCAGGTACTTCCCTGGCAGTCCAAGGAAGATGGCACACTTCCAATGCAGGGGGCGCAGGTTCGATCTCTGGTCAGGGAACTAAGATTCCATATACTGCATGGTACGGCCAACAAATAAAATAATGACCTGTTCAACAGTTAGAAAAAACATTCAAACCACATCTGAAGCATACTCACTGTAAATGGTGACTCTAATTAAGCCTTTAGATCTACCTTGAAGTTTATGCAGACACAGCAGATAGAGGAACAAGCTAAACCATACTCTATAGAAAGCTGAATAAACCCAGAATGAGAGCAGTCCAGAGCCAACCAGGCGATACCAGCAAACCATGGCATTAAAGAAACCCATAGGACTGCTTCAGACTAGAGTCAGCAAACTACAGCCCTCAGATAACTGCCACCTGCAGGTGGAGTTTGAAACAAAAACCTTTGGAAACAATTTTCCCAGAACACAGCCATGCTCATTCACAAATCATCTATGGTTGAGTCTTTTCAGCAACACAGCTGAGTAGCTTCAATGGAGACCACATGGCCTGAGAGGCCTTAAACAGTAACTAGCCCTTTTCATTAAGTCTGTCAACCCCCTGTCCTGGACTAAGAGACAATAGACACTCAACAAAACACCTTGTGTGGTCCATTTTGATTCACACAGTTCAGTTCAGTTCAGTCGCTCAGTCGTGTCCGACTCTCCGCAACCCCATGAATCACAGCACGCCAGGCCTCCCTGTCCATCACCAACTCCCGGAGTACACTCAAACTCATGTCCACAGAGTCGGTGATGCCATCCAGCCATGTCATTCTCCGTCGTCCCCTTCTCCTCCCGCCCCCAACCTTTCCCAGCATCAGAGTCTTTTCCAGTGAGTCAACTCGTCGCATGAGGTGGCCAAAGTATTGCAGTTTCAGCTTTAGCATCAGTCCCTCCAATGAACATCCAGGATTGATCTCCTTTAAAATGGACTGGTTGGATCTCCTTGCAGTATAAGGGACTCTCAAGAGTCTTCTCCAACACTTCAACAAGCCAAGCATAAAAGTGCATTTCTGAGGCAATCAAGGAAATCTGTAGACTGGGTTCTAGAAAACATTAAGGAATTGTCAATTTGATAAAGAGATTACAATGGTATTTTGGTTATACAAGAAAATGCCTCTTTGGAGGTACATACCACACTAGCTGGGCTTCCCGGGTGGCTCAGTGGTTAAGAATCCACCTGCCAATTCAGGAGACCCAGGTTTGATCCCGTGGTTGGGAAGATCCCCTGGAGAAGGGAACAGCTACCTATACCAGTATTAATGCCTGGGAAATTCCATGGACAGAGGAGCCTGGCAGGCCATAGTCCATTGGGTCGCAAAAAAGTCAGGCATGACTTGCCATAACTAAAAAAAAGCAACTACCCTAGACAGGGGTGAAATATGTTATCTGCAATTTAAACTGCTTCAACAAAAAGATAAGCAGATACAACCAAAAAAAAAAAAAAGAAATCGTTTTAATCAACTTAAATCCAGTTGATGGATATATGGAAGTTCATTATACCATTCCCTTCCCTTTTAAATTTGCTTTAATATAAAGGAAATTAAAAATCAGCACTCTGAGCAAAAACTAGTTTATCTCCACAGTGTCTTTCTCTCTAGGCAGGCCTCCAGTCCCACCGTCCTTACAGAGTTTCATCCCTATTTCTCCAACAAGATTACAAGATCCCCTGGAGCAGGAAATGGCAACCCACTGCAGTATTCTTGCCTGGAGAATACCATGGACCAAGGAGCCTGGCAGACTACAGTCCATGGAATCACAAAGAATGGACATGACTGAGCCTGCACGCACAAGGGCACAGTCTGCTACCAGGAATCCACTCCTCTGCCTCTAAAAATTCTACCCTGGGTCCAAGGTGAAGCCTCACTACGACCTCCCCCAGTCCTCTGGCAGAAATTCATTTCCCAGTGCTCTAAATGCCTGTGGTCACTTACTTCACCTTCCAGAAATGTTAGCTATTTACCATGTCTATTACCTTGTGATGTCATACAAACCGGAGACTTCTACTAACTGTAAACCAGTTTCAGGGGGTATAATATGGTGGCATAATAACACCTTCCACATTGTAATCTCTGCTTACTTTCTGCCTAGCTCTCAGATACAATCTAGGCAAGGTCATCTTGCCCTGAGCAGTTTTACTGACCAGAGAGAGCTTCAACTAAAGAACGAATTCCTGTTACACAAGATGCCGGCCCTGTTTAACCAACACTCTCGTCATAAAGTCTCTAATCTGAGTGTTACCTCTTGCATGAAGAAGGTCCTAGAAAAGAGTAAGATCGCTTGAACTTTGTCCTACTGTCGTCACCTTCCTCGGGACTGTCCGTCTGCAAACAATGCTGCAGAAACCTCCATGCCCACCGGTGCCCTAACCCCTTGGTAAGGCCCAGCGGACTTGTGTACAAAGCCCTCAAATACAGAGCCTTGACTCCACCTGCAAGAGCTGACCCAGACTGGAACTTTCAAGATCTTACTACATAAAATAAGAGGGCAATGAACAGATGATTTAAAAAACTTAACACCACGTTCTATCTTTGCTCTATTCTTCCCACAATAACCTACCTAATGTCAGCGTGAATAACCACCTTCTCCAGGTCTAGCGCTAATAGTCAGGATCCTGGTTTGCAAGGTCAGCCAGTCCAAAACACTTCTGTACAAAGGTCCACCAATTAGAAATTAATTTACCTTTCCAAACTCAGCTTTTGAAACACAAATGCTCTCTACCCAGGCAGTCTGCTTATTCAGGAGCTTCTGGTTTCTCCAGGGAGTCTTTTTAGAAAAAAGAAGGCATTTGGGGAAAACGTGGGCAACCTGCAGGGGTCTCTTATTAGCATTTCAATAAATTGAGTGAGACCAGGGAGAACGGTCCTCAGTTACAGGAAAAAGTACATAAAAACGTGTGAGTGAGACCTACACTTTATATTGGTCACATCCAACTGATTTAGAGAGACCTTTTAGTTTTTAATCCAAGATTTCTCCCTGGGACGTTCTGTTCTGTTCTGTTCCGTCGCTCAGTCGTGTCCGACTGTTTGCGACCCCGTGGACTGTAGCCTACCAGGCTTCTCAGGCTTCTCCGTCCATGGGATTCTCCAGGCAAGAATACTGGAGTGGGTTACCGTTTCCTTCTCCAGGGGATCTTCCCAACCCAGGGATCGAACCCAGGTCTCCCGCATTGGAGGCAGACGCTTTAACCTCTGAGCCACCGGGGACATTAGGCAAAGTTAATATACTGCTTTAAGAAGACGTGGCTCCAAGTCTAATTTTCTTATCAGTTCAATATTAACAGTCAGCCTGGAGTCAGGTGTGTTTTAAAAAAAAAAATCCTGCACCAATAAATATAATTATTAAAAAAAACCGTGCACCAATAAATTTAAGTAATTTTTTTTTAAAAATCGTGCACCCCTTTGGCGTTACCAGTGCGGCTGCGGTATTACCTTTGGCCAACAGAGTGAAAGCTCAATAAGCATATGTCCTAATCAAGGCAGTAAAAGAGGTTTCTTCAAAAACTCAGCGGTGTCACTAACAGCTCCAAAGAAGCCCGAACTCAGCAGCTGACAAGTTGCAGATGTTCTCGGTTTTCTTTTGCAGCTTTCTGGTCTCCTCGCAAACAGGGATCTCCAAAGTTACACACAGAAGCAGCAGACCCGGAGATCCTTCTCTCGGGGGCCCTTCTGAAGGGCAGTCACGCCTTCCTCGGGAAGAGGCGGCGTCTAGCCCTGGATAACTGGCCGAGGCGCCCTGGCGCTGCGCGGGGCCCTGTGGACGCGCTGGCGGCCCGGGCCCGCCCTTGCCGCCGCACCTGCAGGCGCCGCGCCCCGCCACGGCCGCGGTTGTGCCCGCCCTCCGGCCCCGCTCCCGCGGCCCCGGCTACGCGCCGGCGTTCGGCGCCTGCGGGCCCGGGGCCCCCTCGCGGCGGCGGCGGGGACGGACAGGGGCCCCCAGCGCGGCCCGCGCCCGGCGCCTCACCTGCCTCGGAGCGCGGCGCCCTTGGGGAAGAGCTGCCCCGAGCGATCGAGCGGAAACCCCGGCCGGCAGTGGCTGGGGCGGCCGCCCCCGAAGGCGCCCCCTGGAGGCGGGACGCGGCACCCGCCCGCCCTCGAGCGCCGCGCGCACACCTGAGCACACGCCGGAGCCCCGAGGGCGCGCACCTGGGGCTTCTCCACCAATGCGTGCGCTCCAAGGCGGCCCGCCTGGGCGGCCACGGTCAGCCTTGAGCCCATGTTGGACCCAGACCCACCGGGGACACACAGACGCACAACACACACAGACACACACACACACACACACACACACACACACAGAGCCTTGAGTCCATGTTGGACCTAGATCCACCGGGGACACACACACATATGCAGACACACACAGACACACACACATACACACACACATAGAGACACACACAGCCTTGAGTCCATGTTGGACCCAGACCCACCTGGGACACACACACACACACACACACATAGCCTTGAGTCCATGTTGGACCCAGACCAGCCTGGGGACACACACACACACAGCCTTGAGTCCATGTTGTACCCAGATCCATGTGGACACACACACACAGAAATGAGCCCACATATCCTGTAGGACAGATGAACAAGGTGATGACCAGGGCCTCACTCCAGCAGCCACACTCCACTTGGCACTGATACCTTACTGGATACAGATAATCGTGTAACCTTGATACTGCCACTGTTTACCAATTCTCCATTTTCACTTAAAACTGTGGTTGGAGGAGTGTGTGTTTAGTCACTTCAGTCATGTGCTTAAAACCCTATGGACTGTAGCCCACCAGGCTCCTCTGTCCATGGGATTCTCCAGGCAAGAATACCGGAGTGGGCTGCCACACCCTCCTCCAGGGAATCACGACTTACCGTCTCTTCCCTGGATCCCAGGACTAAATTTGAGCCCCAGAAATAAGAGGAGTGAAGACTTTTATTTTCTTTCTAGACTTTGTTCATTCTGGGCTTAAGCAATGCTCCTTTGGGGACCAGGGTGAAAAGAATGGCAGAGAGATTGAGGGGAGACACTTCTGCCCCCACCCCAAAGACCAACACAGAAGTACTAGTTGTTGGACTTGAAATAATCCCCCTTACTCATTTTCTGCCTTTCCATTTCTCATGCATGGGGTTGGATTCATGTGGTTTTTACAATCTGGTTTCTACCCAAACATTTTCAATAATGCTAATGTGGTTGTGTTCTGAACAGATGTGCAATTCCTAAAGAAATCTAAAAGAGCAGATTCAGTTCAGTTCAGTTCAGTCGCTCAGTCATGTCCGACTCCCTGCGACCCCATGAATCACAGCATGCCAGGCCTCCCAGTCCATCACCAACTCCCGCAGTTCACTCAAACTCATGTCCAGAGTCGGTGATGCCATCCAGCCATCTCATTCATAATTTTCAGAGAGTTCTTTCTTTTGTGGGGAAGTTCATAATTAAATTTAAATTAATATTAATATTAAAAAGCCTCATCTAATGTATATTTTAACATACCATTTTTAAAAAGTAGCTGTAATCATCTTAATTTTTCTCTTCCAAAAGGAAGAGTGGTTCCATTTTTATTGATTTTTTCAAGGAGGAAGATCATGTCAGCAAAAGAAAGTGTGAGGGAGATAAATGAATAAATAATTCCCCTGATAAAGGAAGATTAAAGATGGTAAGGAGGTGAGTGTTAAATTGTTTTTATTGCCAGATAAGGCTGGGAGAGTCTGATCCAATATGGATTAGGCTCTGTGGGATGAGATATTCAGTTTAACTGTCAAAAACTCACCCACAGAAAAATAATTTATAATAGTAATTTTCAAAATGTGGTCCAAGATGGGCACCATGAGCAGCACCTGGAAATTTAGAAATGTAAACTGGAAGCCCACACCCCAAGCCTTCTGAATAACCAACCCTGGGGGTGATACCCAGAGAAATGAAATGCATTTTAACAAGTGTCTCTTTTTTCTTCATAATGATCATTTCTTTTCCTCCCCAGTTTTATTAAGATATAATTGTCTCACAGCATTATAAAAGTTTAATTTAATTTGCATAATAATTAAATCAGCATAATGATTTGACTTATAGACATCATAAAACACTTATCACAAGTTTAGTGAACATCCGTCATCTTCAGTTCAGTCGCTCAGTCATGTCTGACTCTCTGCAACCCCATGAATCACAGCACGCCAGGCCTCCCTGTCCAACACCAACTCCCAGAGTTCACCCAAACTCATGTCCATCGTGTCAGTGATGCCATCCAACCATCTTATCCTCTGTCATCCCCTTCTCCTCCTGCCTTCAATCTTTCCCAGCATTAGGGTCTTTTCCAATGAGTCAGTTCTTCGCATCAGGTGGACAAAGTATTGGAGTTTCAGCTTCAACATCAGCCTTCCAGTGAACACCCAGAACTGATCTCCTTTAGGATGCACTGGTTGGATCTCCTTGCAGTCCAAGGGACTCTGAAGACTCTTCAGCACCACAATTCTAAAGCATCAATTCTTTGGTGCTCAGCTTTCTTTATAGTCCAACTCTCACATCCATACGTGACTACTGAAAAAACCATAGCTTTGACTAGATGGACCTTTGTTGGCAAGATAACGTCTCTGCTTTTTAATATGGTGTCTAGGTTGGTCATATCTTCCAAGGAATTTAAGTGTCTTTTAATTTCATGGCTGAAGTCACCATCTGCAGTGATTTTTGAGCCCAAAGATATAAAGTCTATCACTATTTCTACTGTTTCCCCATCTATTTGCCATGAAGTGATGGGACAAGATGGCGTGATCTTAGTTTTCTGAATGTTGAGTTTTAAGCCAGCTTTTTCACTCTCCTCTTTCGCTTTCATCATCTTTCACTTTCCATCATCTTATAAATATAAAATATAAAATTAAAGAAATAGAAATGGAAAGAAATTTTTGTGTGATGAGAACTCTTAGGATATACTTGTCTTAATCACTTTCCTACAGGAGTATTAATTATATTTATTTTTTTGTATGTCATACCCCTAGTACTTCTTTATCTTACAACTTGAAATTTTCAGTACCTTCATCTAATTCCCCCACCCACCCTGACATAACCACAAATTTGATCCATTTTTTGTTGAGTTTTTATGTTTCTTTGTTTTTGAAGTGTAACTAACCTACAATACTATGTTAGAAAAACTACAACATTATGTTAGAAAAATCAGTTTCTCAAGGAAATTGATTGGTCAGCTCAGACAAGTCTTGGCTTCAGTTTTGGGTTGGTGGGTTACACCAGAGACCTTAGCAAGCCAACTGATCTAGTGGGTTTAATAACTTGAGTTGACTCACAGAGGCTTCAGTTGCCTGCAAATGGTGGTATATGTGAGTCCTTCACTGGAAGTGATTCAGCCCACTATCAGCTGTTTTTCTGTTCATTCTGATCAGATGCTCTGCCATCTACAGTCTCCCATACCCTCCAGGCTCAGGGTTAAGCAGCTGGCCAACTGCTACACCCCAGGTTCAAATCTCAACAAACACTTATATCAACTCAAAGGATTTAAACTGTCAAATTGTCTCTTACTGGAATTATTCACTTTGGTCATTTTCTTTTCTAAATACCAGCAGGTAATTGCCAAATTCTGTTTTTCATACTTTGGTGTTAGAAAGTGAAAGTGAAGTCATGTCCAACTCTTTGCGACCCCGTGAACTGTAGCCTACCAGGTTCCTCCATCCATAGGATTTTCCAGACAAGAATACTGGAGTGGGTTTCCATTTCCTTTTCCAGGGGATCTTTCCAACCCAGGGATAGAACCCCGGTCTCCTGCATTGCAGGCAGATGCTTTACCCTCTAAGCCACCAGGCAAGTTGGTGTAAGAGGCTAATATATAAATGTATTTGACTCAATGCACAGACATTTTTTATTATGCAAAAGGGGCCCACCTCATTTCCTTCTGACCCCTCCCCAACATCTCCAGCATTGCAAGTACCACACAGTAGACAGGAAAACATATTCTTCATCTCTTGAAAAGATAATTAGAATGTGAAACGAGCAACAGAACCTGGGTGCTATGTACAGAGCTTGACGTCTAACTGAATAACACTATAAAATCGACAGAAATGTTATCAAATCATTCTAGTAAATCATTACAAATAATTGTCCTTGACCCTAAATATCCTGCAACCTAAATCCAGGCCACCACTTGTTTTGTAAGCTAAGAATGAGGTCTACACACCCTCAGAGCTCTGAGATGACTCAGCAAACAAAGACGCAGTCAGGAGGTTTGAGGGAGGGAGAGGTTTGATGGAATTTGAAGGTAATAGTGTTTTCACAGGCTGAAGGTAAAAGCAGGGCTGTGTGCCAAGGGTTAACACGGTCTGTGTTGTGGCCCAGGCGCAAGTTGGAAAGGAATTTCTAGACATGAGGCAGAATGAGAGAACAGAATTTATCAGAGTGGGAGACGCTGTTAGGGAACAGCAGGCCGGCTCAAGGGCGAGCCAAACCCTTTTGCGGGCTAGTAGCCAAAATGGCAACCCACTCCAGTGTTCTTGCCTGGAGAATCCCAGGGACGGCGGAGCCTGGTCGGCTGCCATCTATGGGGTCGCACAGAGTCGGACACGACTAAAGCGACTTAGCAGCAGCAGCAGCAGCAGCCAATTTCTAAAGCCTCAAGACAGAAAATTCCTACTGGAATGGGGGCATTAGGTGATAGGTTTGGATGCTATAGGGTTCGTAATAGGGTGGGTATTTTACCTAATATGGGGTCAAGTAACTGGCCAGTTCAGTCAGAGGTTCACGGCAACAGTTGCTATGGGGCTTGGTCAGTTTTAGAGATTTTCATCCTGTGACCTTGGTACAGGGCTCCACAGTCTGGGTAGCAGAACCAACAGCTGGATCAGGGTCCTATGAACCTGAAGACTAAAAGTTATAAGAGATGTGAACAGGTGTGTCCAGAAGCGCTTTAAATGAAATTATGCACATGGGTTGGAAACTGAGGGTGCTTGTTCATGTCAAAATTACTTGGACCGTGCAAGTAGAGTGTGATATTTCATTCTTCCTAATGATTTAAAACAGCAACATTTTTGATAGTCAGTGCTTTTCCAGAAGAAGGTTTCTCCCTATATAATAAAGTGGCAGTCACCCTTAGAAGTGGGTTCCTTGACACATTACAACTTCAGCATTTCTATGGGAAAAATGTGATTTTCTCTACACTCCCCACTGCCTATGTTAGCCTGATTAATGGCAGAGCAGAAATGTACTTTTTCAGTCTAAGGGACATTTTTAACCATATCAGAATATATCAGGACTAGAAAGATTCAAAATATTTTATTTCCACAAGAGTGTTGGAATTTCAAACATTCTGACATTACACAACAGATTTTTATGAGGATTTATATAAGCACCCAAGTCACTTTTATAACTTTTTATATGGACTTTAATATAAGAGTTAGGTTTTATATTTTAAAGGTTGCTGCTGCTGCTGCTAAGTCACTTCAGTCGTGTCCGACTCTGTGTGACCCCATAGATGGAAGCCCACCAGGCTTCCCCGTCCCTGGGATTCTCCAGGCAAGAACCCTGAAGTGGGTTGCCATTTCCTTCTCCAATGTGTGAAAGTGGAAAGTGAAAAGTGAAAGTGAAGTCGTTCAGTCGTGTCCGACCCTTAGCGACCCCACGGACTGCAGCCTACCAGGCTCCTCCATCCATGGGATTTTCTAGGCAAGAGTACTGGAGTGGCTTGCCATTGCCTTCTCCGATTTTAAAGGTTAAGCATCTATGAATGTCTGAAGAACACTAGTTTAGTCCAACCCACTCATTTCATGGAAGAAAAACTAATAACAAAAGCGACCACTACCAACCACCACCACCAGCATTATTTTTATTAGAAGCAACTGAGGCATGCAGTAATTAAATGACTCATTTCAGAGTCCTGGTAACTAATGGCCAGACTGGAAGGGTTTACATCTAATTGAACTGTTGAAGCTTAAAAAGATGACTTATGCCAGTGAAGCTGGCCATAGGGTAGCTCTCACACTCCTGGTCTCTGTTCTTTGCATGGTACAACCTTATTTGCTGAGGTCTGCAGATTCCTAGACCAGTATTATAAAAGCTGTCCTCCCTACACATTATCAGAAAGTTCTAGAAATGAGCAGTTTTGAAAATTTTTGAGACAAGTCTCAAGTCTATTCATAAAAATTAATGCTGTTGAAACTAACTGCTGAAATGAAACTTTTTAAAGTAGTTTTTTTAAAGTTTATTTTTGATGTGGGCCACTTTTAAAATCTTTATTGACTTTGTTTCAATATTGCCTTTGTTTGTTTGTCCATGAGGTATGTGGGATCTTAGTTCCCTAACCAGGAAAAGTAAAGTCCTAAAAACTGGACTGCCAGAGAAGTCCCCCAAACTGGTTTTAAATGATAGATAAAACTGAATTTAAATCTACAGGGAACACATTTTCTCAAATACTTATCACCAGTAGGAAGCAGAAAGCTTTATTGGCCTTGGAAAAATGCCACATGTTTAAAAACAAAATGATTAGAAATGCAGGACACTCAAGACGGTTTTGATAAACCATGTAACAGGATTCAAGAACTCACAGAACTAATCAGATTTAGAACACAGGTGATAAGACTATAAACCTGAGGTTGTTTCTGGGTAACTTAACGTCTTGAGGATAAAAACCTCAAGTGAGAGTTAGCTCTCCTTGTTATTTATTGAATATTATTATGTGCCAAGCATGTGTCTAGGGCTTTATGTATGTTTTCTTATTTAAAATTTCCAATAAGTCTGTGAAAAAGGTAGTACTATCCACCATTTTAAGGGATTCCCTGGTGGCTCATTTGGTAAATAATCCACCTGAAATGCAGGAGGCTGAGGTTCAATCCCTGGGTCAGGGAAGATCCCCTGGAAAAGGAAATGGCAACCCACTCTAGTATTCTTGTCTGGAAAATCCCATGGACAGGGAAGCCTGGAGGTTTATAGTCCATGGGGTCACAAAAGAGTTGGACACGACTTAGTGACTAAACCACCACCATCCACTATTTTATAGATGAGGTTCTGAGTTACTTGCTGGATTGGATTTCTAAGGCAGCCAGATATTGGACAAACTGGGTGGTTGAAGGTGGATTCTTTACCAAATGAGCCACCTGGGAAGTCCTTAAATTGGTGAATAATACTACCTTTTTCACAGACTTATTGAAAAGTTTGAATGAGAAAACGTATATAAAGTTCTAGACCCATGCTTGGCACATAATACTATTCAAGATCGAATCTGGGTGTTCCCCACTGCAGGCAGATTCTTTACTGTCTGAGCCAGAAGGGAAGCCCCAAAAGTGAAAGTGAAAGTCACTCAATTGTGTCTGACTCTTTGCAAACCCATGGGATATACTGTCCTTGGAATTCTCCAGGCCAGAATACTGACAGTCTGTGTGCAGTGACAGACAGTTGCTCAGTTGTATCTGAGTCTTTGCGAATGCCATGAAATAGTCCATGGAATTCTCCAGACAAGAATACTGGAGTGGGTAGCATTTCCCTTCACCAGGGGATCTTCCCAACCCAGGGATCGAACCCTGGTCTCCCTCATTGCAGGTGGATTCTTCACCAGGTAAGCCACCACAGAAGTCCCTAAATAACATTAATGTGGGATTTACCTGGTGGTCCAGCAGCTAAGACTCAGCACTCCCAATTCAGGGGGCCTGGGTTCCATCCTTGGTCAGGGAACTAGATCCCACATGCCATAAGTAAGACCGAGTGCAGTCAAATAAGTAAACAAATACAAATAAATGTTTAACTAACAGAAATGTTCTCGAGGCCTGGAGTGTGAAGTCCAGGTGCGGGTGGGGCCATACTCCTCTGCAGGCTCTAGTGGGAGGATCCATCCTTGTCTCTTTTGGCTTCTGGTGACTCCTGGTGTTCCTTGGCTTCACTCCAGTCTCTGCCTCCATCCTAGGCACAGCCTTCTTGCTCTGTGTTTTCTCTTCATTTTAAAAGATACCAACCATTGGCTTCAGGGCCCACCCTAAATCCAGGGTGATTTCCTCTCAAGACCCTTCACTGATTTTGTCTGTAAGACCTGATTTCCAAATACAACCACCTTTGTAAATTCCAGCTGAATATGAATTTTAGCCGGGGACACTAGTCAACACTCTCTACACTTGCCTAAGGTCTGTGAGGTTCCAACTTGGGTGTAACACAGATTTTCCTTTCACACTCGAGTATTATTCCCCCAAAGACCAACTATTTCTAGATGACCACCGAGAGAGCCATATAGCACACAGCATTTCCTGAAGACTTAAAAGCTTGCTTCAGAACAGCCTGCATCGCACACCCCGTCGTTCAGCCAACAATCCAAGCCTCCTGAGCTCTTTTCACTCACTATCACTCTGGAGCATCACCCCCCAGCCTCTCGCCTACCTTTTGGACAGAGCAATTTAGCAACTACTTTCCATTACCTGACTTTCCCATATGGTATCTCTTTACCACCAAGGCACCTTATCACAGCTATGTTATCACAGCCATGGCTCTCTTGAAGAATGATGAATCTGTGATGTCACACATGTTCCTTTATTTACAAAGAAAAATTATTTCAAATGATACTGTAATTTACAAAGGAGAGTCCCGAAGAGGCCCCTGCAAGGGGGGGCTGGTAACAATACTCAGTCCCTGATGTCTACACCAGCAAGCCCAACCTGCACACACAGCAAGGGCTGAAGTAACCTGGATTGTGAGCTCCACAGGGCAGGAATCACCTGTGATCATTCATCATATCCTCAGCAGCTAGTACACTGCCTGTGCAGTCTGCACTCAAGAAGATATTTTGAAAAAGATAATAGCATAAAAGTAGGACGAGGGATCCTTGTGATGGGACTCTTGTGTATCTTGACTGTTGTTCAGTCACTTAGTTGTCTGGCAACACCATGGACTGTAGCACTCCAGGCTTCCCTGTCCTACACTCCCGGAGCTTGCTCAAACTCATGTTCTTTGAGTCAGTGATGCTATCCAACCATCTTGTCCTCTGTTGTCCTCTTCTCCCCATTAAGCTCTCCCAGCCTCAGAGTCTTTTCCAATGAGTCAGCTTTTCACATCAGGAGGCCAAAGTATTGGAGCTTCAGCGTCAGTCCTTCCAATGAATATTCAGGATTGATTTCCTTTAGGATTGACTGGCTTGATCTCCTTGCAGCCCAGGGGACTCAACTTGACTGTAGTGACCTCACAAATCTACCTGTGATAAAATCACTGAGCTGTCCCCTCCACTAAAATGTTCTCCACTGATCTTTCATCTATTGATTTTATTCACTGTTGATCTTTGCCTCAATCAATTAATTCACTGGGGACAAAAAAAAAAAAAAGAAGAATGGTTTTCTAATTGCCATCCTTTCAACATTTATTAGCTTCAATTAGTCAATAGAGAAAAATATTTTCCCCCACCAGCTATGGCTATGTGGAAATCATGCAGTCATGACAGATAGGTCAAAATTGTCTGCTGAGAAATCTATACCTTCCTCCAAGTCTAGTCTATTATTTAAGGCAAGTACTGAGTCGAGCACCTCATTACTGGAAGGGAGGTCTTATTATGCCCACATTACAGATAAGAAACTGGAGTTGAAGCAATCCTAAATGACTTGCCTATGACATCAAAGCCCTAGAGCCAAGAACCAAGTGTAGTTTTTTCACCTCAAAGTCCAATAGTGTGAATATGAACATACATGTCCAATGCTTTACTGTGGGGCTTGATCTATTCTGCGATATTCAAGCTCAGTCATCTGAAATAAAATGTAAAGACCATGCTTAAGAAATATGATAGAATCAGAAACCCAAAGAGCCCTGTGAAGGCACAGTGGGCAATGTCTACATGGTGTAGGTCTTAAGAAATAAATGTAACACTGCATTTAATGGGGAAGAGATGTACAGAGAGAGAAAAAATAGCCCAAAACTATCTTCCAAGGTGTGATGTTTACTATCAGGGAGGTGAAGAAGAATTATTCAGACCCTCAGATTTTCCAAAATGGTAATGATCCGTATGTTTGTTCTGATACCAACCCCACCCCCAACTGAATCCCATACCATGACTGAGCAATAAAAACACAAGTTTAAGAAAAATACCAAAAGCGAGGGGGAACTGGGAGACAGATCTCCACTTTAGTCTTGTTAGAAGGGAAACCTAAGAAATAAAGAAGGTGGCTGCCTTAAGAAGGAAAAAAGGAGGAAGAAAAGATGAACAGCATGGCCCACTTCCAAAATCTGCAGAGATAAAAGGCTCCATGAAATGTCAATCAGGCAAATGACGATTTTCTCTGGACTGAAGGCAGCTGTGATGGAAATCCTGAGATGGAGCAGTGAGAGCTATGGGGGTTCATTCTTCAGGCAGGGTGTCTTGATTTGACAAAGTTTTAGTATCAGTACCAAAAAAAAAAAAAAAAAATTCACAAGCAGGCTGTTATAAGACATGGTTTTCCTTTACTGTCAAAAGACAAGCACTGTTTTAAAGAAAAAAAAAAAAAAAGCATATAGTACATCTATTATCTCCCAAGCTAAGCGCTATAGGAACATAATGAACAATAAGGCAGCTTCTGCTCCTAAGAACTCTATAAACTGTTATTGTTGTTTTGGGACCATTTCTGAAAGGTTTGAAACAGGATTTTCTCTTCTGAGGATCTCAACCATCGTAGGTTTCAATTATTGATATACAACTCTGTGCTGGTCTGCCCCGGACCCCACTCCCCACAAGCAAGCATAGACAATCAATGTGTCTCAATGTGAGATCTACTCAGTTTGTTTGTTGAACCTGGATGAATCTATTAATCGGTGCCTAAAACCAAATAGTGGAGGAGGAAACGGCAACCCACACCAGTATTCTTGCCTGGGAAAGCCCATGGACAGAGGAGCCTGGTGGGTTACAGTCCACGGGGTTGCAGAAGAGTTGGACATGACTTAGTGACTAAACAACAATAACAAAAACCAAACAGAAGCCATATTCTAGAAAGAAAGAATTGGTCACTTTGATTTCAGTTTAAGGAAAGAAGACAAAGGGTCAAATATTGGTTTGCCCAAAATGTTTGAGTTTTTTCATAACATCTTAAGGAAAAACCTAAACAAACATTTGGCCAACTGAGTGACTTAAAAATCATCTATTAAGAAGACAATATGACACTTTTATACTGGTTTGTGTAATAATCTTACTGCAGAAGAAATTATACAGATTGCATAAATCATTAGGTCAACAGCAAATATAGAAGAATAAAACAAAATGAATATGATTATTCTGACCCAATAAAACAGGATAAATAATCCAATTCTTAAAAATATCACAAACTCCTCAAATGTGGTCCTTTTGAGAGGAAGTTTACCTCTTGCATTTTTTTGGATATGACTGTGGTTCTGTGAAGCTAAATGGTAAACTGCTTTCCAGCTAAACATATAAAAATGCAACATACATAGATGTGTAGCCCTCTCAATACTGGATATAACAAAAATAAAGACATCAGGCTGCCTGTTTTTGTCTAGAGTATAGCTTGAATTTTCTATTAAGAGTGACAGTTTATGTAGAATACTACACAATTTTGCATGCTACTAATAGCACAAGTTGAGGAATCCAAAAAAAAATATTGCAGGAGTGAATTTCTTCCTATGGGAAAAGTATAAACATACTAGATGTTAAAATATCCACTCTTCATTCAATTATTTGCCCTGTTCAAAACATAAAAATACAAATAAATATATCCTTACAAATGAAGTACACAGCATATTGTTTGGAAAAAATTTAAAAAACTAAAAATCTTAATTTACTCATCATTAAATAAAAATTCTAATATACAGAAACATTAGATATTTATATAAAGTGTCACAGTCAGTTTGTCATTTTCTGTTCAAAGTCGATGTTTAATAGTATGAGTCTCTATACAACATGACTCATCCCAAATGCAGGTTTAATTCTGCTGTAAGTCACTCAAGATAATTTTTTTCTCTTTTTCTTTTTAATTAAAAAAGACTTTATCCTTGGAATTTCAGAAGTTATGTTTGAATTGTCTGAAAAAATACAATTTCAATGCAAAAACCACATCAAGCATTCAAGAGTAAATTGCTGGTGCTATAATCTCTTTGCATGTCTTTGTTTTCACAGGAAAGAAAAAACAATAAAGTAAACAACATGTAGGACTTTAAATGGTTAAATGCAAGCACGAGATATGGGCAATCTGCCTCATGCACACACACACACAAACTCAAAAAATGAAGGAAAAAGGATCAGACGTTTTTCTTTTGCATTTGTTCCATCTTTCTTCTTAGAAGACCATAATTTTCCTTAGTTCCTGATGCTGTCGGGTCAAGCCTCAGAGAGATCTCGTAGTGTTTTTTGGCCAAGTCTAGATGGCCCCAGTGATAATAGAGCACAGCTGAAATAGCAAGAGATCAATTTCATTGGAAAGGCTTCTGAATAACTTGCGGTATTTCCAACCACTTGCACAAAGAAATAGAAACTCTGCAAGCAGTTTTCCAAAACCACTGTTTACAACAACACTGTTTGTACCGCCAACTTTATTTATTGTAATTGTACTCCCTGGTGATCGTCCATTTAACCATTTCCAGTTACTCCCGGGGTTCTGAACCATCTCCCAACAGCAACATCGTTATATACAGAAGTAAAAGAAGAGTTCCCTAAGTCTGGTGATGCTGTCCTGAAATTTCCTGGAAGCTGGGCTGGACAGGGCTGGGCTGCCACACTGTCTAGCACAGAGCCACCACATGGAAGACCAGCTATTCGGGTTTGTGTGTGTGTGTTTTTTTAATAATCTTTATTTATTTACTTTTGGCTGTGCTGGGTCCTCGCGACTTTGAGGGCTTTCCTCTAGTTGCAGTAAGTGGGGGCTACTCTTCGTTGCAGTGCATGGGCTTCTCATTGTCGTGGCTTCTGTTTTGCAGAGCACGGGCTGTAGGACATGTGGGCTCAGTAGTTGTGGGCACACGGGCTCAGTTGCTCTGCAGCATGTGGGATCTTCCGGGATCAGGGATCAAGCCCCTGTCCCCTGCATTGGCAGGTGGATTCTTTAAAACTGAGCCATGAGGGACGCCCCAAGACCAGCTGTTTAATACAGATGCCCTTACACCTTTTGGCAACGTCATAGCTTGTTTGTTGCCAGCTGGAATTCAGGGCTCTCACATCAAGACCTGACCATAAAGTGATAGCAAATCAAATCTACTTATTAGAATAGTAAGCCTCTGATGAGTGCCTGATGAACTCTGGACGGAAGTTGGTGACATTGTAAAGGAGACAGGGACCAAGACCATCCCCATGGAAAAGAAATGCAAAAAAGCAAAATGGCTGTCTGAGGAGGCCTTACAAATAGCTGTGAAAAGAAGAAAGGTGAAAAGCAAAGGAGAAAAGGAAAGATATAAGCATCTGAATGCAGAGTTCCAAAGAATAGCAAGGAGAGATAAGAAAGCCTTTCTCAGTGATCAATGCAAAGAAATAGAGGAAAACAACAGAATGGGAAAAACAAGAGATCTCTTCAAGAAAATTAGAGATTCCAAGGGAACATTTCTTGCAAAGATTGGCTCGATAAAGGACAGAAATGGTATGGACCTAAGAAGCAGAAGATATTAAGAAGAGGTGTCAAGAATACACAGAAGAACTGTATAAAAAGATCTTCACGACCAAGATAGTCACAATAACGTGATCACTGACCTAGAGCCAGACATCTTGGAATGTGAAGTCAAGTGGGCCTTAGAAAGCATCACTACGAACAAAGCTAGTGGAGGTGATGGAATTCCAGTTGAGCTATTTCAAATCTTGAAAGATGATGCTGTGAAAGTGCTGCACTCAATATGCCAGCAAATTTGGAAAACTCAGCAGTGGCCACAGGACTGGAAAAGGTCAGTCTTCATTCCAATCCCAAAGAAAGGCAATGCCAAAGAATGCTCAAACTACCACATAATTGCACTCGTCTCACATGCTAGTAAAGTCATGCTCAAAATTCTCCAAGCCAGGCTTCAGCAATATGTGAACCATGAACTCCCAGATGTTCAAGCAGGTTTTAGAAAAGGCAGAGGCACCAGAGATCAAATTGCCAACATCCAATGGATCATGGAGAAAGCAAGAGAGTTCCAGAAGAGCATCTATTTCTGTTTCATTGACCATGCCAAAGCCTTTGACTGTGTGGATCACAATAAACTGTGGAACATTCTGAAAGAGATGGGAATACCAGACCACCTGACCTGCCTCTTGAGAAACTTGTATGCAGATCAGGAAGCAACAATCAGAACTGTACATGGAACAACAGACTGGTTCCAAATAGGAAAAGGAGTGCGTCAAGGCTGTATATTGTCACCTTGCTTGTTTAACTTATATGCAGAGTACATCATGAGGAACGCTGGGCTGGAAGAAGCACAAGCTGGAATCAAGATTGCTGGGAGAAATATCAATAATCTCAGATATGCAGATGACACTACCCTTATGGCAGAAAGTGAAGAGGAACTCAAAAACCTCTTGATGAAAGTGAAAAAGGAGAGTGAAAAGGTTGGCTTGAAGCTCAACATTCAGAAAACAAAGATCATGGCATCTGGTCCCATCACTTCATGGGAAATAGATGGAAAAACAGTGGAAACAGTGTCAGACTTTATTTTTTTGGGCTCCAAAATCACTGCGGATGCTGATTGCAGCCATGAAATTAAAAGACGCTTGCTCCTTGGAAGGAAAGTTATGACCAACCTTGATAATATATTAAAAAGCAGAGACATTACTTTGCCTACCAAGGTCCGTCTAGTCAAGGCTATGGTTTTTCCCGTGGTCATGTATGGATGTGAGAGTTGGACTGTGAAGAAGGCTGATCGCCGAAAAATTGATGCTTTTGAACTGTGATGCTGGAGAAGACTCTTGAGAGTCCCTTGTACAGCAAGGAGATCCAACCAGTCCATTCTAAGGGAGATCGATCCTGGGTGTTCATTGGAAGGACTGATGCTGAAGCTGAAACTGCAATACTTTGGCCACCTCATGCGACGAGTTGACTCACTGGAAAAGACTCTGATGCTGGGAGGGATTGGGGGCGGGAGGAGAAGGGGACAACAGAGAATGAGATGGCTGGATGGCATCACCGACTCTGTGGACATGGGTTTGAGTGAGCTTGGGAGTTGGTGATGGACAGGGAGGCCTGGCGTGCTGTGATTCATGGGGTCGCGGAGAGTCAGACACGACTGAGCGACTGAACTGAGCTGAACTGAACTGATGATAACAACGATTTTGTAAGTAAAATACTTTCGATGTGAGCAGTACAGCAACCTGTGATGTTTCGTGACTTTTTTGCAAAGAGAAGCTACAGAATCTTTATGGAAAAGATTTGGTAGAAAAAATATTCACATGACTGAGCCTTCCAAACATCAATAAGCCGTGTTCTAAAAATCTGAATTACTGGGATTTCCCTGGTGGCCCAGTAGTTAATAACCTGCCTTGCAGTGCACCCATGTGCCTTGGGGAAACCAAGCCTGCATGCTACCTCTAGAGAGAAACAACTAAGACTCAATGCAGCCAAATAAGTATTTTTTAAAAAATCTGAAGTACTGAGGTGTAAAAATAGAAGAAAGGAATTCTAAGGAATAGATCACTGTAAATGCATTCTTAGCCAAGACAGAGAACATAGGAATGCAAGGAAGACCAGGTTAGAAGGAAGGTCCAGAAAAGGCAAGCACACACAGGTCAGGCTGCAAACTTCCCAAGCACTTCTCAGTTCACCAAAGCCAACACAGGCTAGATCTGAAAACATCTCAAGTGATTTCAGAAAAATGTACCTATTTTACTAAGTGAGAGCCGCTCAGCCGTGTCCAACTCTTTTTGACCCCACGGACTCTACAGTGCATGAAATTCTCCAGGCCAGAATACTGGAGTAAGTAGCCTTTCCCTTCTCCAGGGTATCTTCCCAACCCAGGGATGGAACCCAGGTCTCCTGCATCTCAGGTGGATTCTTTATCAGCTGAGCCACCACGGAAGCCCAATTTTACTAAGATTATATAGGATTCCCGTATGATTTAAGTTGAAAATTTTCCTTACCCAAACTGCCATGGTAACTTGTTGTATTTGGATGAGCTTTAATTGCTTTGAGGAACAAAGCTTCAGATTCCTAGAAGATGAAATACGTACAAGATAAGGTACTGCACGCAATGCAAAGGTTTCATGCAGTTTTATCGCCCATGGTTTTCAAACTTTGAATGTGCTCTTTCTGTTCCACCAAATCCTCCTTCCAATACTGAGGAGGCCCAGCAAGTCCACACCATGTTGAGAAGAGGCTGGGAATGGTGATCCACTGCAGGGTGTGACGGAGCAAAGGTGACAGCAGGAGTCAGAACAGTGGCCGAAAAGAGGATGAATATGCTTAGGACTCTGCCACCTGCCTCCGGGAAGTGGTGGGAATCCTTCCACCACAAGCAAGCAGCTAGTTCAGGGTGTGGGGGAGGATGAACAAAGGTCAAAGCAAGAAAGCACTGGGATCTGAGACTCCTGTATCACCTTGGACCAGTATTCTTTCTGGGCAAAGACCACCAGCCCCACTGCCAGGACAGTGTCACAGCTCTGTGCCAGGGAGGGGGCTGGGAAGTCTGCCAAGACTCCATGTCCTCTCCTCCCCTCCCACATCTGAGCAACAGCAATAATGACCAGAAATTATGTGGAGTTTGGGGCCACAGAGTGAGCTCTTGGGAAACTTCTCCAGGATGCAGGCTGACCAAGCCACACTGGTATGTGGCTAGCATGGCTCAGGCCTAGTTCTTAACTGGGCAAAAGTTCCATTTATGGTTCCTGTCAGGTGCTGGCATTCAGTGCAAGAAATCACAGCCTGGGGTCCACACACCTTGTATTTCTGGGACTTTCCCAGCACGTTTGCAAGGAGAACATCAGAGAGCAATCATTAGGTATTAATTCCAGTGCCTCTTTGCCAACAACTTCAGCTTGGGCTAAATTACCTATGAGTGAAAAATGAAAAACTTAAAAAACACGTTTGCGCTGTACTAGTGTTTTAGTCTAATTAACAGGGCTTTTGTGCATTATGTACAATGATTATGAGTAAACTATGTAATAAAATAAATGTGGAACTTGTAATACACACACAACACACACACACACACAAAGCAACACACACACACACACGACCTACCAGCTGCAAAGCCATGGCAGTCCAGCAGAATTCTGATTCAATACACCAACAGCTTTGGATTAAATTCTTCCATAGCATGTAAAATCTAATTTTAATTCCCCCCCAGATACCAGGTCTACCCAAATAGGAGAAAACAAGTCTGCAGAATAAGAATATCCCAGCAACCCTTTAATAACTGAATATTTATAGTACTGAAGCTCACATTTTACACTTCCTTTAGAAACAAGTACATTTCTCCTTCCACACTGTACAGATGGCTGACTAGCTTAAAATTCTGCCAAATGAAAACTATCATTTCTTAAGGGATGGTTAGATTTTTTAAACTGGGGAACAGAGAAACTTCCAACTGATTCAGTCTTCCACATACTAAGAAAACCAGATCATCAAGTTTATTATCATTGTATCAAAAATAAGGATCTCTGAGGGTAGGTTTGAGGGCATCCATGAACTTCAGAGCATGGACTCAGCACTGTCCGTTTCATAAGCCTGGAAGGCATCCTTACTTATTTCCGGGAACCTCCAGCATCCTAGATGATGCCTGTTGTCACATGACAGGCTTAAGATGAAATGAGATGTTAGCGCACACTGGCCCCATTACTTAACACCACCTCTAAGCAAAAGGTCACTTTCCCAAACATTCATATTCCAGTATGTCAAAGGAAACTCCATATTTTATACTTGTCATATTTTATATTTGTCAAGCAAAATACTGAATCCTAGTTTTATTTAAAAAAAAAAAACCACCCTAACATACTATTAAAAAAAAATCATCTCTATTCCTTAATTATCCAATGGTGCAGTACTTGGGGCTGACTGAATCACTACTCTGTACCTGTGTTATCGAGGAGTATGATCACGTTGTTCCAGGCCAGGCTGTGCTCTGGCTTCAGCACGGTATCATTCCTCCATGCTTTCAGTGCATCCACGTGACGATTCAGATCTGCATACTGAAAAGAAAGCATGGCCTCCTGGTAATCAATCAATATTCCAATTCTCTTTTGCGTTCTCTTTCCAAGATCTAACCAACCCAAACCAAAGCAAACTTGCATGTATCAAACTTCCAAATTTAGCTTCCAAATACTAACTCATTTAATTCTCCAAACAATCTCAGGGATGAAGAGAACTATTCCCACTTCACAGCTGAAGTAAACTGAGGTACACAAGGAGGAAGTAACTTGCCCAAAGTTCCACATCTAGAAATGGGATAACAGGGAATGGGACCAGGTGGTTTAGTTCCTCAGCCTACAACCTTTTAACTACAACCCATAACTTAGTGATTCTAGGTGTCAAATTATGTTGCATACTACTGAGAAGAGGTAAGGAAAAAACAAAATCATTAGTATTTTTCTAGAAAGACTTAATATAATCTAGATATTATCTAAGATATTATTTTAAATGGCAAACAAAGCATGTAATGTGATTAAGTTCTGTGTGTCAAGCTCACCTTGTGAAGAATGGTCTTTCTGCCTCTATCTAAGCTTCCTATGAGACTGAGTATATCAGACATACTTTATGAACTCACTGGAAAAGTCTTAAGCAAGAACGTAAACCCCTTTGTCAATCTGGAGCCTGTTTGCCTTCCTTAGGAAGGAGAGAATGATACACTGCTGTCTTTTGAGAGAGAATGTTAACACTGATAACAATACAAAATGATTAGTTCTCAATTTACATAGTTAATAAAAGCACGCAGAGGGAGAAAGTTATGGGAGTTTTTAGCAGTGACCCTCTGGCCCTCTCTGAAAGTGGAAGTCACTCAGTCATGTCCCACTCTTTGTGACCCCGTGGACTATACAGTCCATGGAAGTCTCCAAGCCAGAATACTGGAGTGGATAGCTGTTGCCTTCTCCAGGGGAATCTTCCCAGCCTAGCGTTCGAACCCAGGTCTCCTGCATTGCAGGTGGATTCTTTACCTGGCCCTCTCTAATTCAGTTCAAATGCACATCTCAACTGAATGAACATGGTTCCTTTAACTCCAAACAAAGTGCATGTGATGACAATTTATCAGAATTTAAGGCTCTTTCCTTATTTACTATTGTCTGTCTTTTCCTTAGACAACAGAAACACTGTGACTTGCCCTGTGACCCACACAGCAATAGGTGACATATTATGCCAGAAAAAGAAATGTTGAATGAATTATGGAAATATCTGTGAATATGCATTTGCTAAAGATGTTGGAGTTTCCCATGAGACTCAGGAACTCTAGTTAAAGTAGTTTAGCCCTTAAATAAGAAAATATGTAAAGTTAAAAAACTTCAAATAATTTAGGTTGCCTAATTACATCAACATTTAATTTCCTCTTTATATTTGATATTCCATTGATTTATCAGCCAATTCTCTCCAGCAAGTAAAATGCATTTGAGTCACATGGACAAAACTCACAGGGATTTTCCAGGCAAGAGTACGGAAATAGGTTGCCATGTCTTTCTCCAGGGGATCCTCCCAACCCAGGGATCGAACCCAGGTCTTCTGCATTGTAGGCAGATGCTTTACCATCTGAGTCACCGGGAAAGTCAATTATATCAACATTTAATTTCCTCTTTATATTTGATATTCCATTGATTTCTCAGCCAATTCTCTCCAGAAAGTAACATGCATTGGAGTCACATGGACTCATAGTGAAATTTCTTTCTAAAGCACCCAGGAAAACCAGCATAACTTTGTTACATGAACGTTCTTTATGTATTTTATTGTTTATTACTATTTATTAAAGAACAACACCAGACTGAACCAGTAACATTTACTCTTATTTTTGCCTTGAACTGGCTCAGACAGTAGAGAATCTGCCTGTAATGCAGGAGACCCAGCTTTGATCCCTGTGTTGGGAAGACCCCTGGAGAAGGGAATGGCAACCCATTCCAGTATTCTTGCATGGAAAATCCCATGGTCAGAGGAGCCTGATGGGCTATAGTCAGTGGGGTCACAAATAGTGGACACGACTGAGCGACTGACACTTTCACACATTTGCCTTAGCATCTATACAAAGTGAACGAGCGCTTTAAGTGAAACAGACAAAAATGGTATTTAACAAGAACTACTCATTGGCCACCTCATGCGACGAGTTGACTCACTGGAAAAGACTCTGATGCTGGGAAAGGTTGGGGTCGGGAAGAGAAGGGGACTCCTGAGAATGAGATGGCTGGATGGCATCACCGACTCTGTGGACATGAGTTTGAGTGAACTCCGGGAGTTGGTGATGGACAGGGAGGCCTGATGTGCTGTGATTCATGGAGTCCCAGAGAGTCGGACACGACTGAGCGACTGAACTGAACTGAACTCATCCAGAAAGTAAACAGGTAAATAAGCACATTATTTTCCTAATACTTAGGCTGAACTTTCTCTTCTTCCTTATTATCCTTGGCAGTGTCTCTGCAGTGGTCATATCCCCTCCTCCACAGTCCCACGGCTGGACTGTGGTTGTTCTATCACCATCTCAGTCTTCAGTTCAGTCTAGTCACTCAGTCTTGTCCAACTCTATGCGACCACATGGACTGCAGCACGCAATGCCTCCCTGTCTATCACCAACTCCCAGAGTTTACTCAAACTCGTGTCCATTGAGTCAGTGATGCCACCCAACCATCTCATCCTCTGTCATCTCCTCCTCCTGCCCTCAATCTTTCCCAGCATCAGGGTGTTTTCAATTGAGTCAGCTCTTCACATCAGGTGGACAAAGGACTGGAGTTTCAGCTTCAGCATCAGTCCTTCCAATGAACACCCAGGACTCATCTCCTTTAGGATGGACTGGTTGGATCTCCTTGCAGTCCAAGTGCCTCTCAAGAGTCTTCTCCAGCACCACAGCTCAAAAGCATCAATTCTTCGGTGATCAGCTTTCCTTCACTGTACTAATGCTACTCTACCATTGATGCTGTGTCCAGCTTTCAACCATGGCCTTTCTCCAAGCTCAGGCAGAGGCAATAATGTCCTCACAGCTTAGAAGTCTGTATCTCTTATAATTTGCCCAATGTGCACATTGTCATGTGCTTTTGTTAGGAAACATGAAACTGTGTGTACCTGTTCATATCCTCCTCCTGTTAGCTTCTCCTATGTTTTCTTTATTTATTTTCCCCTCTGTGAGCCCTGGCAATTTGTTAAGAGTGTATATTGGTTAGAACTCAGTACACTTATGAATAGCCTGGCCATCAGCAAGCATTTTAAGGTTGTTGTTAGAGAATATGTCCATGAAGTGGCAATATTTCTTCATTCTCTTGTGGCTATGGTAATAGCAGCCTCTGAAGTTATCCCAGGCCTGGTTGTAAAGGAGAGTCAAATGAGACATAGGAAGTCACCTAAAGCTTTTGTTTCTTTACTCTTTGAGGTTTTTAATTGAAACTTTGTTACTTATTTACAACTATTTACATCATTGTAGTTTTTGCAGGGAAACTGTTTCTCATTTCCTTCCACAGATCTCTGGAGGGATACAGCTGCAGTTATTGTCACAGGTATTTTTAGAATCTGTTAAGCACATGTCTCTTGCTAGAGGAGGTCCATGTGGATTTTGAATTGAATAGGTATTTGTGGATATAAGTTTATTCCAGCCTTCACCTTTTGGCTTCTCACCCACCAACATCCTTTGCTAACCCTAATTTTCTTAATAGGAGTGTAAGTCCATTTCACTTTTTCTTGAGTGCACATTGACCAAAGTGTTTTGTTAATCCCCCCGGAAGGTATATGGTGAGATGTCTCTTTAATATGCCCTTCTTTACTTACCATGATTTGCTCTATATTTCTGTGTATCACTGAAAATGGCTTTTTTTTTTTTTTTGCATTTTCATAATAGAGTCATATTTCCTTGTGTCTTTCTGTCACATTTCTTTCTCTTTTCCTCTGCACCCAACAATCCTTTCATCTCTTGGACATTGTGAATGCTGCTGTGTTGCATATTTCTGGGGGTGGGCATGAGGGCGTGTGTTTTCCATGATCTGTTGGTTTCTCAAATACTCTGGGAGTGGAACCACCACATGACTTTTCTGCCCCAGTTTTGAAAGGGTAACAGGCAGGAAGGCCAGCGGTCTGCAAACGGAGGAAATAGCCTGCAAGTGTCAGACATTTTTATCTCTCTTAAGTGGCAGGAGGAAGCAAACTAGAGATATTTTTTTCTTCTCTATACAAAAATAAAAGGAAGTTTCTCTTAAAATACTGTGTTGCCATAATGACACCTGATTTCACCTGAAGTTAACTATTCTCAAATCTTGAGTTAACCAATGCATTTTTCTTATGGAAATATTGGTCTTAAGCTATGTTAATGTACTACACATTTACCCCAGACTATCTTCAAGTCGGTTCCGCCAAATGGCTCAGAATCTACCTGACAAACCTCTATGTTATATTCAGATATTGTTCCCTTAATCTATGTAAAACGAAAGTATTTGTATGGTAATCTGCCCTTCTACAAGATTCAAGTTAATCATTTTATGGCCCGGGATGAATCATCCGGTGTCAAAATTATCCCAAAATGTATCTTATGGGTGAGGGCCTGGTGCCATTCTGAGCCTTAAGACATTCCTTTCTTTCATTAACAGACTGCTAGTGACTGTATAACATCCAGCTGAAGACTATCAGGGTGGTACTCTTTCTTCCCCCTTCTGATATCTATGTCAGAAGCTTTCTCTATCTGCTTTATACTTTAATAAAACTTTATTACACAAAACTCTGAGCGATCAAGCCTCCTCTCTGGCCCCTGATTGAATTCTCGTCTGGAGGCGAATATCCCGGTGTCTTTGTGTCATTCCGCAACAACTTTTCAGTTTATGATTCCAAGGCGTTTGATAGTCATATTCATAAAGTTCTGACTGCTTATCTACCACCAGTGGCATAAAAGCTCCCCTTTATTAACACTGCTCTACTCTGTCTTGTCTGTAAAGTTTTGGATAGTGGCCTGCTTGGTTTCTCAGAGGTGATATTGCGTGGCAGTGTAACTTTTCATATCACTGATAATAAAGTAAATGAGGCACTTTTCCAGAGGATTCTTTCTAGTCATTGACTGGTATTTACCTGTTGAAATTTCCTTCCTGACCATATAGTTTGTTCTTTTTATTTCAGTGTGGGACCACTGGCCATTTTGTAAGGGTAGGTGTCATTTAGATACTGGTTGACTTGTGAATAATCAGTGTCCATCAGGCACTGATTATTCACAAGGTTGTTTCTCCTAAAAGTGAACACCGTTCAGTTCAGTTCATTCCCGCAGTCATGTCCAACTCTGCGACTCCATGAACCCCAACATGCCAATCCTCCCTATCCATCATCAACTGCTGGAGTCTACCCAAACCCGTGTCCATTGAGTCTTTGATGCTATCAAATCATCTCATCCTCTGTTGTCCCCTTCTCTCCCTGCCCTCAATGTTTCAAAGCACCAGAGTCTTTTCAAATGAGTCACCTTTTTGCATCAGGTGGCCAAAGTATTGGAGCTTCAGCTTCAACATCAGTACTTTCAATGAACACCCAGGACTGATCTTTAGGATGGACTGGTTGGATCTCCTTGCAGCCCAAGGGACTCTAAAGAGTCTTCTCTATATGTGGATATAAATAAATATTTATTGTGCATATCTCAAAACTATAATCTCAAAAAATACAAGCACTCTGATGATCATAGCAGCACTATTCACAACAGCCAAATATTAAAACATTGTAAATGTCCCTTGAAAGATGAATGGATAAAGAAGTGGTACATATACAAAATGAAATAGTATTCAGCCATAAAAATTGAAACTATGCTATTTTTTAGCAGCAACATGGATGGACCAAAAGAATACTTTACCAAGTGAAATAAGTCAGGCAGAGAAAGACAAACACTGAATGATATCACTTATTTGTCAAATCTAAGTATGACACAAATGAACATGTCTATGAAAAAGAAACAAACTCATGGAAACAGAACAGACATTTGGTTTCCAAGAAGGAGGGGTTGGGGGAAGGAGGACTAGGAGCTTGGGATTAACAGATGTAAACTATTACACTTGGAATGTATAAACAACAAGGTCCTACTGTAGATCACAGAACAGTGTATTCAGTATCCTGTGATAAACCATGTTGGAAAAGAATATAAAAAAGAATATATATGGGACTTCCCCGGTGGTCCAGTGGTAAACATTCCACACTCTCACCTCCGGGGATGTGGGTTCAATCCCTGGTCAGAGAACTAATCCCATATATCCTGCTGCATTGGCAAAAAAATATTAAAAAGATGCATATATATGTGTGTGTGTGTGTGTGTGCATCATACACACACTTATATACGTATGACTGAATCACTTATTAACACAGTAGTGCATATTTCAATTAAAAAAATAACACAACTGGGAAAAAAATAAAGATTGGCATATCTCATTGTATGTAAATTTTATATCCAAAGAAAAGTGCTGTAAACAAATACAGCTCATTTCTTCATGGCAGGCTTGCTGAATTACTTACAAAGATGCACACTGATGTCTGCAATTTATCGCAAAATACACAAAAGAATAAAATACTTTGATGGATGGGTGGTGGGATGCATAAATGGATAGACAAATAAGAAAGGAAATAATGTAAAGTAGATACAGTATAATCTATCAAGGAAAAGTGTGCATTACCTAGAAAACATGTTCAAACTTGTTGAATGTTTGGAAATTTTTATCATAAAGTGTTGGGGAAAGTACAGAGCAAAGAACAATGAAAACCAAAATTTACCTGAAGTTTAACTTCAAATTTTAAAATATGAGCTACAAAACATGTGAAGGAGATAGATAAAATATTATGTGCTCAGTCCTTCAGCCATGTCTGATTCTTTTGCAATCCAATAGCCTTTAGCCCACCAGGCTCAAAGGGATACTCCAGACAAGAATACTGCAGTGGGTTACCATTTCTTCCTCCATGGGATCTTTCCAACCCAGGGGTCTAACTTCTGTCTGCTGCATTGCAGGTGGTTTCTTTACCACTGAGCCATCAAGGAAGCGCCAATATATAAGTTGTTGTGAAATGAAATACGGTTTTTATTTACTACTTCATACTCCATGCACTGACCAATTTATTTTGCCAATATCCACAGAATACGTTTTCCATAATAAAAGTAACAATGCCTTCCCTCTGGCCCAGGGGAGACAGGCTTACTGGGAAGCATCATTGCCATGCTTGGGCTCCCCTCCTTGTGACCTTGGCTTTGGAGCATCTACTGGGTCTCCCAGAGTCCTCCAATCACAGCTCTAGAGATAGGTCCCAGTTGACTTCCCAGGGCTGATTAAATTTATGGCTGACTCATCTGTCTGGAGTCCCAGATGAAGCCCCACCCATCCTGGTTTCATCATGGCTCATCATGGTTCTACCCACCTCCACTTCATTTTTTCCTCCATATATATTTGAGGTTAAAACAAAAAAGGTTACTGAAAATTACATGTGGAAACGCACACAGGTGAAATCAGTGAGCTTGCACCCTGTCATTCTTTAAACTATACCATCTCACTTCCTAGACTTTTTTTCTTGGTTATTTAAATTTCTTATTTTAAGTGATCTTTCTTCAGAAGGTAAAAATGGGAAATAAAAAAAAAAGAACTTTTTATGCAGTAATGTAAAATTTTGCATGGCAAAAATAATAAGCAGGAAATGTAAAATGACAGTTGAGAAATATTTGGAAGATACCTGACAAGGGATCACTTGCCTACTTTATGCAGTTCACAAGTTAAAATAAGAAAAGATGAAAATTCCAAATAGAAGACAAACATGAAGTTAAAAACATGTGTACAAAGAAATACAGATTTGTCAGGGAATGTTTAACAGAGGGATTCCTATATGCTGTTTCTCATAAATTCTCTGTTTTGTATCTGTTCTTATTCCAAGAATGAGTAGTGCTGCATGCACCTCTCAGGACTGAGATCATGAGAAACGGTAACTGCTTGGATTCCTTTCAGTAACTCCCTTCAGTGACTCTTCAGTTTCAGCGACCTTGTATGTATTAGACTATCCATATTGTGACTATTGATAAAATTTCATCCTGTGTAATAGCTGAGTAATCATCTTATTAAAGATATATAAGCCTGCATTTCTGCTAATAAAATACTTCTGATCCATCAGAGCTTGGGTCCCCATGGCTTTCTTTCTTTCATTTTTCTCACTCTCTGTCTCTCTCTCTCTGTTTCTCGGTCCTCAGTTAATTCTCTAGAAACCCGTCATGCTCACTTTCTTACCCAGGCTTCTAAGACCCCCTCCAGAGGGCTCCCTGTACCTACATGAATGATGCAAGCCCTGTATCAAGGGCTTTATTGGTTCTTTGCATAAACCAGGGAGTATCAGCTTCTTTCTCTGTTTCACTTTCTTATCATCAACTCCAGACCACAGGTTCCAGTCCATTGAAGGACCCCAACATAAATTACCCAGGGGGCAAAAAAGAGAGAGAGAGAGATTACCAAAAAACAGAAGGTAATGTTGTTTCTATTTTGTGATAAAAGAAATTCAAGTCAAAATAATGGAATACGATTTCTTACCATGCAAATTGCCAAATGTTCAGAGAGAAAGTTGAAAGTTGCCAATTTTTTCCTTGAAATTGAAGATGAGGGATTGGAAAATGAGTGCTCAGGCAGTGTTGTGAAACAATAAAGTGAGGCAACTTTCTGAAGGACAATTTGACAATATATAATAAGTTTATAAATGCATGGAGCCACTTAGAAAGACCCTGTTTGGAATTTACATTGAACAAATATTTATGCAATTTCATCAGGATTATGTATGTGATGCTCACTGCAATGTTTTTCTTACCACCATCCTAGAAAATCTCTTTGTGCCTCTTCTCCACACTTCCCTTCCACCATGAAATTCCTGTTCTCAATTCTATCAGTGTAGATTAGTTTTGCCTCATCTAGAACCTCCTACAAATGGAGCTCACATGTATTTGCTTTACAATGTTTTGTGGCATCTAAATAGACATTTCTCCAAAGAAGACACACAGATGACCAACAAGCCTATGTAAAGAAGCTCAGCATCACTAATTATTAGAGAAATACAAATCAAAACTACAATGAGGTATCGCTTCACATCAGTCGGAATAGCCGGCATCAAAAATTCTGTAAACAATAAATTCTGGAAAGGGTGTGGATAAAGGGAACCCTCTTGCACTGTCAGCGGGCATGTAAATTGGTCCAGCCACGGTGGTGAGAAGTACGGTAGCTCCTTAAAAAAATAAAAATAGGATTACCATATGACTCAGCATTTCCACTTCTGGGTGTAATCCTGGAGAAAATCTAAATTCCAAAAGATACATGCACCCCAATGTTTATTGCAGCACTATTTAACATAGACAAGACACGCAAAAGATTTTAATCATAACAAAAACAGTAAAAACTTTTGAAGCAAACAGTCTCTAAACAGGGGGTCGATTTCCTAGGTATTTGTAAAAATAGATGCTTAAAATGAGTAAGCAAAGCAAGGTTCAAGTATCAAAACCAAGTTCTATATTAGCATTCTAACAACAGAAGAGATGATTTTATACTCAATGAAGTATCACACCCTCATCTTTTTATCTCCCCATCCAAGGAACTAAGAATTCTGAACCAAAGTTAAAGCGGTATTATGGGTGATAGTTTTCTTTCTTTGTATTTTACTGGCAAATTTACATTTTCTGTTACGAACATGTATTAATTTTAATAAAGTTATACAGTATCTTTTTCAACATGTAAAGAATATATCTGGATTGTATCAATTATATTCATAAGCATCCTTCTCTTTCTCCACAAGAAGGCAACATATGCATGATAAATATTTATTCATACCCATATATACTCTGGAGAGTCCCTTCGACTGCAAGGGATTAAACCAGGCAATCATAAAGGAAATCAGTCCTGAATATACAACGAAAAGACTGATGTTGAAGTTGAAGCTCCAATAATTTGGCCACCTTATGCGAAGAACTGACTCACTGGTAAAGAACCTGATGATTCTGGGAAAGATTGAAGGCAGGAGTAGAAGGGGACAATAGCAGGGGACAATAGTTGGATAGCATTATCAACTCGATGGATATCAGTTTCAAGGACAGGGAATCCTGAGGTGCGTCAGTCCATGGGATAGCAAAAAGTCGGACATGACTGAGGGACTGAATTGAATGTTCCATTGTGCATATTTACCACAGCTTTTTTATCCATCCATCTGTCAGTGGACATCTAGTTTGCTACCATGTTCTAGCTGTAGTAAATAGTGCTGCAATGAAGAGTGACATACATGTGCCTTTTTCAATTTTGATTTCCTCAGGATATATGCCTAGGAGTGGGATTGATGGGTCATATGGTGGTTTTATTGTTAGTTTTTTCCATACCATCTTCCATAGTCTATCGATTTACATTGCCACCTACAGCACAACGCGGTTTGCTTTATTTCACACCCTCTCCAGCCTTTATTGTTTGTAGACCTTTTGATGAGCATTCTGACTGGTGTGATGTGATATATCTTTGTAGTTTTGATTTGCATTTCTCTAATAATGAGTAATATTCAGCATCTTATCATGTGTTTGTTACCCTTCTGAATGTCTTCTTTGGAGAAATGACTGTTTATGTCTTTTTCCTACTTTATATTCCCACTTCTTTTTTCCAGTATTGAGTTGTATGAACTGATGGAATACTTTTGAAGTTAATCTTTTGTCAGTTGTTTTATTTGCTATCCTTTTCTCTTATTCTGATGGTTGCCTCTTCACATTGCTTATGGATTCCCTTGATTTGAAATGGGTTTTAACTTTAATGAGGTCCCACTTGTTTAGTTTTGTTTTTATTTCCATTATTCTAGGAGGTGGGTCATAGAAGATCTTGTTTTAATTTATGTCATTGAGTTTTCTGCCTATGCTTTCCTAAAAGGGTTTTATACTTTCTGGTCTTACATTTAGGTCTTTAATCATTTTGAGTTTATTTTCTGTATGTTAAGAAGTGTTTAAATTTCATTCTTCTACATGGAGCTGTCCGATTCTCCCAGCGCCACTTATTGAAGAGGCTGTCTTTACCCCATTGCATATTCTTGCGTACTTTGTCAAAAAACAAAATACCCATAGGTTCATGGGTTTATTTCTATGCCTTCTATCTTGTTCCTTTTGTCTCAGTTCAGTCCAATTCAGATGGCCAGTCATGTCCAACTTTTTGAGAACCCATGAACCACAGCACGAAAGTCCACCCTGTCCACCACCAACTTTCAGAGTTTACCAAAACCCATGTAAATTGAGTCAGTGATGCCATTCAACCATGTCATCCTCTGTCATCCTATTCTCCTCCTGCCATCAGTCTTTCCCAGCATCAGAGTCTTTTCAAATGAGTCAGCTCTTCACATCAGCTTCAACACCAGTACAACCAATGAACACCCAGGACTGATCTACTTTAGTGTGTACTGGTTGGATCTCCTTGCAGTCCAAGGGACTCTCAAGTGTGTTCTCCAACACCACAATTCAAAAGCATCAATTCTTCAGTGCTCAGTTTTCTTTATCGTCCAAAGTTCACAACCATACAGGATCACTGGAAAAACCATAGTCTTTAGTAGACGGACCTTTGTTGACAAAGTAATGTCTCTGCTTTTCAATATGCTGTATAGGTTGGTCATAACCTTCATTCCAAGGAGTAAGCATCTGTTAATTTTATGGCTTCTGTCACCATCAGCAGTGATTTTGGAGCCCAGAAAAATTAGTCAGCCACTGTTTCCATTGTTTCCCTACCTGTTTGCCACGAAGTAATGGGACCCAATGCCATGATCTTAGTTTTCTGAATGTTGAGCTTTAAGACAACTTTTTCACTCTCCTCTTTCAGTTTCGTCAAGAGCCTCTTTAGTTCCTCTTCGCCTTCTTCCATGAGGGTGGTGTCATCTGCTTATCTGAGATTATTGATATTTCTCCCGGCAATCTTGATTCTGGTCTGCCTTCATTCAACCCAGTCTTTCTCATGATGTACTCTGCATACAAGTAAACAGGGTGACAACATACAGCCTTGATGTATTTTTTTTTTTTTTTTTCTTATTTGGAACCAGTCTGCTGTTCCATGTCCAGTTATATCTGTTGCTTCCTGACCTGCATATAGGTTTTCACGAGGCAGGTCATGTGGTCTGGTATTTCTATCTCTTTCAGAATTTTCCACACTTTACTGTGATCCACACAGTCAAAGACATTGACATAGTCAATAAAGCAGAAATAGATGTTTTTCTGGAACTCTCTTGCTTTCCCCATGATTCAGCGGATGTTGGCAATTTGATCTCTGGTTCCTCTGCCTTTTCTAAAACCATCTTGAACATCTGGAAGTTCACGGTTCACGTATTACTGAAGCCTGGCTTGGAGAATTTTAAGCATTATTTTACTAACATGTGAGTTGAGTGTAATTGTGCAGTAGTTTGAGCATTCTTTGGCATTGCAATGAAAACTGACCTTTTCCAGTCCCATGGCCACTACTGAGTTTTCCAAATTTGCTGACAGATTGAGTGCAGCACTTTCACAGCATCATCTTTCAGGATTTGAAATAGCTCATCTGGAATTCTATCACCTCCACTAGCTTTGTTTATAGTGATGCTTCCTAAGGCCCACTTGCCTTCATATTCCAGAATGTCTGGCTCTAGGTGAGTGATCACACAATCATGATTATGTGGGTCAAGGGAAGATCTTTTTTGTACAGTTCTGTGTATTCTTGCCACCTCTTCTTAGTATCTTCCGCTTCTGTTATGTCCCTACAATTTCCATCCTTTATCGAACCCATCTTTGCATGAAATATTGCCTTGGTATTTCTAATTTTCTTGAAGAGATCTCTAGTCTTTCTCATTCTATTGTTTTCTTCTATTTCTTTGCGTTGATCACTGAGGAAGGCTTTCTTATCTCTCCTTGCTATTCTTTGGAACTCTGCATTCAAATGGGTATATCTTTCCTTTTTTCCTTTGATTTTCGCTTTCCTTCTTTTCACAGCTATTTGTCAGGTTTCCTCAGAGCACTATTTTGTTTCTTTGCATTTTCTTTTTCTTGGGGATGGTCTTGGTTCCTGTTTCCTGTACAATCCATAGTCCATTGGTCTATATTTCTGTTTTTGTTCCAGTACCATACTTTCTTGATGATTGTTGCTTTATAGTCTAATCTGAAGTCAGGAAGGTTGATTCCTCCAATGCCATTCTTTTTCTCAGGATTGCTTTTGCTATTCGGGGTCTTTTGAGTTTCCATATGAATTGTGAAATGTTTTGTTCTAGCGCTGTGAAACATGCTATTAGTAATTTGATAGGGGTCACAGTGAACCTGAAAAATGCACTTGGATGTATAGTCATTTTCACAGTATCGATTCTTCCTACTCAGGAACATGAAATAGTTTTCTGTATACAACTCTTTTGTCTCCTTAGGTAAGTTTGCCGTAGATATTTTATTCTTTTTGTTGCAATGGTGAATGCAATAATTTTCTTAATTTCTCTTTCTGATTTTTCATTTTTAGTATATAGCAATGCAAGTGATGTCTGTGTCTTGATTTTGTATGCTGCAATTTTTCTAAATTTAGTGATTAGCTGTAGTTATGAACAATTGGTGCTTTTGAACTGGTGTGAGAAGACTCTTGAGAGTCCCTTGTACTGCAAGGAGATCCAACCAGTCCATTCTAAAGGAGATCAGCCCTGGGTGTTCATTGGAAGGACTGATGCTAAAGCTGAAACTCCAATATTTTGGTCACCTCATTCGAAGAGTTGACTCGTTGTAAAAGACCCTGATGCTGGGAGGGATTAGGGGCGGGAGGAGAAGGGGACGACAGAAGATGAGATGGCTGAATGGCATCACCAACTCGATGCACATGAGTTTGGGTGAACTGCGGGAGTTGGTGATGGACAGGGAGGCCTGGTGTGCTGTGATTCATGGGGTCACACAGAGTCAGACATGGCTGAGGGACTGAACTGAACTGATTCTCTGATAGTGTCTTTAGGGCTTTCTATGTACAGTGTCATGTCATCTACAAACAGTGAGAGCTTTACTTCTTTGCTAATCTATCACTGGTTTCTTTTTCTTCTCTAATTGCTGAAGCTAAGACTTCCAAAACTGTGTTGAATAATAGTGATGAAAGTGGACACGTTTGTTTTGTTCCTGATCTTAGGGGGAACATTTTCAATGTTTCTTCATTGAGAATATTGTTTGATGAGGGCTTATCATACAGGCCTTTACTATTTGGAGGTAGGTTCCTTCTCTGCCCATTTTTTGAAGAGTTTAATCATAAATTGGTGCTGAATTTTGTCAAAGGATTGTTTTGTATTTAATGAGATGATCATATGATTTTTCATTCTATTAGTTAATGTGTTATATCACATTGATTGATTTGCATATATTGAAGAATCCCTGCATCCCTGGGATAAACCCAAATATCATGCTGTATGAACTTTTATAAAAAAAAAAATTCAGTTCAGTTCAGTCGCTCAGTCGTGTCCGACTCTCTGCGACCCCATGAAGCACAGCACGCCAGGCCTCCCTGTCCATCATCAACTCCCGGAGTTCACTCAAACTCATTATGTTTGCTAAAATTGTGTTGAGGATTTTTGGATCTATGTTTATCAGTGACATGTGCCTGTATTTTCCTTTTTTGTCTGTTTTCTTGGTCTATTTTTGACATCATAGTGATGGTGACCTCATAAATGAGTTTAGAAGTGTTCCTTCCTCTGGAACTTTTTGAAAGAGTTTTGGAAGGCTAGACATTAGTTCATCTCTAAATGTCTGACAGAATTCACTTGTGAAGTCATCTGCTCCTGGATTTTGTCTTTGGGGATTTTATTTATATTAATTAATTAATTAATTTTAATTGGAGGCTAATTACTTTACAATATTGTAGTCATTTTTGCCATACATTGAGATGAATCAGCAATGTGTGTACATGTGTCCGCCATTTTGAATCACCCTCCCACCTTCTTCCCAATCCCATCCCTCAGGGTCATCTTAGTGGACCGGCCCTAGGTGCCCTGTGTCATACATCGAACCTGGACTGGCGATATATTTCCCATATCTTAATAGACATGTTTCAGTGCTATTCTCTCACAAATATCACCCTCGACTTCTCTCAGTTATTAAAAAGAATGCATCTGAATCATTTCTAATGAGGTGGATAAAACTGGAACGTACTATACAGGGTGAAGTGACTCAGAAAGAAAAACAATACAGTATATTAATGCATATATATGGAATTTAGAAAGATGACAATGATGACCCTATATGCGAGACAGCAAAAGAGACACAGATGTAAACAACAGGCTTTTGAGAGATATTTTATCACAGCTTCGAATTAGAGCTTGTAATTGGGTTATTCATAATTTCTATTTCTTCCCAGTTCAACCTTGGAAGACTGAGCTATTCCAAGAATCTGTCAATGTCTTAAAGGTTATCCATTTTATTGTTCGTAATAGTCTCTTATTTTTGTGTTTCTGTATTGTCTGTTGTGACCTCTCCTTTTTTCGTTTCTAATTTTGTTGGTTTCATTCTTCATCTTTATCTTGAATACTCTAGCTAAAAGTTTGTCAATTTTGCTTATCTTCGCAAGGAAGCAGCTTTTAGTTTTATTAATCTTTACTATTGCCTCTTTATTTATTTTTCTTTTATTTCTTCTCAGATCTTTATGATTTCTTTACTTCTAATTTTGGATTTGTTGTTGTTGTTTTCCAGTTGTTTTAGGTGTCAAGCTACTTTGTCTATTCAGTGTTTTTCTTGTTTCTTGAGGTAGGATTTTATTGCTATAAGCTTACCTCTTACAACTGTTTTTGATGTATCCCATAGTTTTTGAGTTGTCTAGTTTTCACTGTCGTTTCTTTCTAGGAATTTTTTTTATTTCCCTTTTGATTTCTTCAGTAACCTGTTGGTTATTTAGAAACATGTCGTTTAATCTCCATTTGTTTGTGTTTCTTACACTGTTACTCTTGTAACTGATATCTAGTTTCATATCATTGTGGTCAGAGAAGATGCTTGATATGATTTCAATTTCTTAAATTTACTGAGGTTCGATTTGTGGCCAAGGTGTGGTCTATCCTGGAGAATGTTTGATGTGCACTTGAGAAGGAGGTGTAATATTCTGCATTTCTATAAGATGTCCTGAAGATATCAATGAAATACATTTCATCTCATGTGTCATTTAAGACATGTGTTTTCTTATTCATTTTCTGTTTTGATGATCTCTCCATTGGTTAGGGTGTGGTATTAAAGTCTCCTACTATGATTGTGTTACTGTTAATTTCTCCTTTTGTGTCTGTTAGTGTTTGTTTTATGTATTGAAGTGCTCCTATGTTGGGTGCATAGATATTTACAAATTCATGTCTTCATCTTTGTCTTTATCCCTTGATCATTATGTAGTATCCTTCCTTACCTCTTGTAGACTTCTTTCATTTAAGGTCTATTTTGTCTGATATGAAGCTTGCCACTCCAGCTTTCTTTTGCTTCCTATTGCATGGAATATATTTTTCCATCCTCCCCCTTTCAGTCTATATGTGTCTTTAGGTCTAAAGTGGGTTTCTTGTAGACAGCATATATGTGAGTCTTGTTTTTGTATCCATTTAGCCAGTATGTGTCTTTTGGTTGGAACATTTAATCCATTTACACTTAAGGTAGTTATTAACACATATATTCCAATTGTCATTTCTTAACTGTTTGAGGTTGATTTTGTAAACCTTTTCTCTTCTATTGTATTTCTGGACTTTATAAGTCCCTTTAACATTTGTTGTAAAGCTGGTTTGGTGGTAGTGAAGTATCATAATTTTAGATTGTCTGAAGAACTTTTGATTTCTCCATTAATTTTTAATGAGATGCTTGTTGGGTACAGTACTCTTGGTTGTAATCTTGTTTTTCCCTTTCAGTACTTTAAATATATTCTGCCATTCCCTTCTGGCCTGCAGTGCTTCTTCTGAGAGAGCAGATCTTAAGCATATGGTGTTTCCCTTATATGTTACTTGTTGCTTCTCACTTGCTGCTTTCAATATCCTTTATTTATGTTTAGTCTTTGTTAGTCTGATAAGTATGTGTCTTGCCATGTTTCTCCTTGGGTTTATCCTGTAAGGGGTTCTTTGCGCCTCTTGGACTTGATTGACTACTTCCTTTTCTTTCTTGGGGAAGTTTTCAACTATAATGTTAAAGAATTTTCTCATATCCTTTCTTCTCTTCTTCTACTGGGAATCCTATAATCCAAATGTTGGTGTGCTTGATAGTGTCTCTGTGTTCTCTGAGACTATCCCCCAGTCTTTTCATTCTTTTTACATTATTCTTATCTTTAGCAGTTTTTCCCACCATTTTATCTTCCAGCTTATGGATTCGTTATTCTGCTTCAGGTATTCTGCTATTGATTACTTTTAGAGTGTTTTTAATTTCAGTAATTGTGTTGTTTGTTTCTGTGCTAATTATTTTATACGTCTAGATTTTGCTCATTGATTCTTGCGTTTTCACCATTTCCAGTCAATGTTTTTGATCACCTTTACTGTCATTAATCTGACTTATTTTTCAAATAGTTTGACTATTTCCTCTTCCTTTATTTGGACTTCTGTGTTTGAAACTTGTTTCTTCATTTGTGTAGTATTTCTCTGCTTTTTCATTTTTTTAAACTTAATTTGTTTGAGGTCTCCTTTTCTCAGGTTTCAGGATTGAATTATTTTTTTCCTTTTGGTTTCTGACCTCTTGATGTTGGTCCAGTGGTTTGTGTGTGTTTCCTATAGGGTGAGATTTGTGCTGAGTTTTTGTTTGCTTGTTTTTCTTCTGATGGGCAAGGCTGAATGAGGTAGTAATCCTGTCTGCTGGTGACTGGGTTTTTGTTTTCATTTTGTTTATTTTTTGGAAGTGTCCTGCACAGGGTGCTACTAGTGGTTGGGTGGTGCTGGGTTTTGTATTCAAGTGGTTTCCTTTGCGTGACTTCTCACTATTTGATACTCCCAAAGACTCTGACGCTGGGAGGGGTTGGGGGCAGAAGGAGAAAGGGACAACAGAGAATGAGATGACTGGATGGCATCACCGACTCGATGGACATGAGTTTGAGTGAACTCCGGGAGTTGGTGATGGACAGGGAGGCCTGGCATGCTGTGATTTATGGGGTTGCAAAGAGTGGACACAACTGAACGACTCAACTGAACTGAGGGTTAGTTGTAGATCTTGGAGTCAGTGCTCTCACTCCAAAGGCTCAGGGCTTCATTTCTGGTCAGGAACAAAGATTACACAAATGGTTTGTTATGGAATTAAGTGAGATTATTAGAGATATCCAACAATGAGAAACCAAGAATGAACCCAGACGAGGGACAGTTACAAAATCAGGCAAATAATAATGAAAATAATGGAATATATACATATAAATATACATCCATGAGCAAAGTAAAAATAGTCCAACAAAAATAAAGTAGAGTAGATTGAGTTGACTCATAAAGTAAATCAAAAATTTTATTTCCCAATTAAGAACAAAACTAACTGTAGCACAAACTGTAAAATGGAGCTAAAACAAGGTACTAAGTGGGGAATAAAGCAATGAAAACAAAACTAAAAATATGTTGAGAGGAAAGGAAACAAAACATGAAAAGAAAGAATAGATATGCAAATTTGAAGTGTGGTAGATGAAGAAGGCTTATATACATTAAAGATTAACTTCAAAAGGAAAAGAATAGTAGGAAAGGCAAACAGGGATAAATGTAGAAAAATACAGGAAGTTGAAAAAAATTTAAGTTCAAATTATAAAAAGGGAAAAAATGGGAGAAGAAAGGAAAAAAAATATATATATATATATATATATAAGAAAAACTCCACAGAACTGCAAAAACTCAACATTGAGGCAGAGGTTTACAGTAACAATAAAAAGTGACTGAATATACACCCATTCAGTTCAGTTCAGTTCAGTCGCTCAGTCGTGTCCGACTCTCCGCGACCCCATGAATCACAGCACGCCAGGCCTCCCTGTCCATCACCAACCCCCGGAGTACACTCAAATTCATGTCCACAGAGTCGGTGATACACCCATAAGCAAAGTCAAAACAGTTCAACAAATATAGGGTACAATAGTCCGACCTGTCAAGCACAGGAAAAGAAAAATTGTACCTACCAAAAGAAAACTAACTAAAGCACAAACTGGAAAGCAAAGTGGAACAAGCGGACAATTGGGGAATTAAGCAATGAAAATAAAACTAAAAAAAGAAAAGTTGAGAGGAGAGGAAATAAAGAAAAAAAGAAATAATAGATATGGAAAGATAAAAGACATAGATGAAGATTTATATACATTTAGATTAACCACAAGGGGAAAAGAATAAGAAAGGCAAACAATGGAATAAATGTAGAAAAATATAATAGGTTTAAAAATTAAAACTCTAAAATAGAGGGGGAAAAAATGAAGAAATCGAGGCAGTATAAGAAATATAAAATACATTAAACTGACCTGGTGAACGAAGGAAGCCAAAGTTATATCTACCAGAACAAAGGTAACTGAAGTACATACTGGATAACAAACCTACTGCATGGTTCTAAATGGGGAATAAACAATGAAAATAAATGTAACAAGTATCCTGAGAGGAAAGGAGAGAAAGCAAAAGAAGAAAGATAAGGAAGAAATTATAGATATACAAAGTTAAACAGAGGTAGGTAGAGAAAATTCTTCTACATTATACATTAAATAATACATTATACTTTAAAAATTAGCTGCAAGAGGAAAACAACAGTAGGAAAAGCAAAAGAATAAATGTAAAAAATTAACAATAGGTTTAGAAAATTAAAAATTAAATTTAGAAAAAGATACAAGAAAAAAACAGGAAAACTCCACAGAACTGCAAATGCTCAATGTAGAAGCAGAGAATTATAAAAACAATATAAAACCAAAACTCTCAACAACTAATTGGGTTTCATCAGTTCAGTTCAGTTCAGTTGTGTCCGACTAATTGGGTTTCATCAGTTCAGTTCAGTTCAGTCGTGTCCGACTCTCCGCAACCCCAAGAATCACAGTACACCATGCCTCCCTGTCCATCACCAACTCCCGGAGTTCACTCAAACTCCATAGTTCCAATAAAATCAAGAACTACAACAGTGGGGGTGGGGGAAGGAAAAAAAAATATCCAAAAGAATCTACAGAACAAGTCATAAGAATAACATACTTATTATTATTAATAAAACAAGTAAAACAGATTAATCTATATTTATCTTGCAGCACTTCTGTCAGAGTCCTTTCCCTCACTGGCAGTCATAGTCTACCTCACCTGCCTAGGATACCCTCCAACATTGTGCTGATCTCTGGACCTGCTGTGTGGGCAGCTCAGACTCTAATCTGGTCTGACTGCTATATGTTCTTGTCTCCGATGTGCACAGCTATCAGAACTAATGCCTTTTCATTTCTGGGAACTCTCAATGGCTTTTTATGTATTCCATAGACACAGGGTCTGCCTAGTTGATCATGTGGATTTAATCTGCATTCTGTACAGCTTGTAGAAAAGTTTTGGATCTTCTTCCTTAGACATGATGCCTCTGGGTTTCAACTATAGGTTTATTATCAACTCTGCATGTAGTTTGTCCACTGGGTTTTGCTCCTGAGGCTTCCCTGGAAGATTTTGGTTTGCCCTTTGAGACTCCTCCACTGTATTCATCTCAACTTTTTGACTATTGGAAATAAGACTACTATGAATATTCATGTGCAAGTCTGTGGGTAAAGTCTCTGGGAAACCAAGTGTCCTGTAGGCCAGAAAGATTATTTAGCAGTTGAGCCACCAGGGATGTCCAAGAATACTGAAGTGGATAGCCTATCCCTTCTCCAGGGTATCTTCTTTTTTTTATGATATGAATTTTTATTTATTTATTTAAATTAATTTATTGGAGTCAAATTACCTTACATTAATATATTGGCTGGTCTTGTCATATATTGACACGAATCTGCCCCGGGTGTACATGTGTTCCCTTTCTTGAACCCCCTTCAAAGCTCCCTCTTCCCTATATCCTCCCTCCAGGTCATCCCCGTGCACCAGCCCCAAGCATCCTGTATCTTGCGTCGAACCTAGACTGGTGATTCATTTCACATATGATAATATACGTGCTACATTGCCATTCTCCCAAATCATCCCACCTTCACCCTCTCCCACAGAGTCCCAAAGACTGTTCTATATACCTATGTCTCTTTTGCAGTCTCATATACAGTGTTAATGGAGAAGGAAATGGCAACCCACTCCAGTGTTCTTGCCTGGAGAATCCCAGGGACGGGGGAGCCTGGTGGGTTGCCATCTATGGGGTCACACAGAGTCGGACACGACTGAAGTGACTTAGCAGTAGCAGCATACAGTGTTAAGGTTACCATCTTTCTAAATTCCATATATATGCGTTAGTATACTGTATTGAGAAGACTCTTGAGAGTCCCTTGTACTGAAGGAGATCCAACCGCTCCATTTTAAAGGAGATCAATCCTGAGTGTTCATTGGAAGGACTGATGCTAAAGCTGAAACTGCAATACTTTGGCCACCGCATGCGATGAGTTGACTCACTGAAAAGGTCTCTGATGCTGGGAAAGGTTGGGGATGGGAGGAGAAGGGGATGACAGAGAGTGAGATGGCTGGATGGCATCACCGACTCTGTGGACATGAGTTTGAGTGAACTCCAGGAGTTGGTGATGGATAGGGAGGCCTGGTGTACTGTGATTCTTGGGGTCGTGGAGAGTCGGACACGACCGAGCGACTGAACTGAACTGATACTGTACTGATGTTTTTCTTTCTGGCTTACTTCACTCTGTATCAGTTCAGTTCAGTTCAGTTGCTCAGTCGTGTCCGACTCTCTGCGACCCCATGAATCACAGCACGCCAGGCCTCCCTGTCCATCACCAACTCCCAGAGCTCACTCAAACTCATGTCCACAGAGTCGGTGATGCCATCCAGCCATCTCATTCTCCGTCGTCCCCTTCTCCTCCCGCCCCCAACCTTTCCCAGCATCAGAGTCTTTTCCAGTGAGTCAATTCGTCGCACAAGGTGGCCAAAGTATTGCAGTTTCAGCTTTAGCATAAGTCCTTCCAATGAACACTCAGAATTGATCTCCTTTAGAATGGAGCGGTTGGATCTCCTTGCAGTACAAGGGACTCTCAAGAGTCTTCTCCAACACCACGGTTCAAAAGCATCAATTCTTCGGTGTTCAGCTTTCTTCACAGTCCAACTCTCACATCCATACATGACCACGGGAAAAACCATAGCCTTGACTAGATGGACCTTGGTCGGCAAAGTAATGTCTCTGCTTTTTAATATACTGTCAAGGTTGGTTATAACTTTCCTTCCAAGGAGTAAGCGTCTTTTAATTTCATGGCTGCAGTCAGCATCTGCAGTGATTTTGGAGTCCAAAAAAATAAAGTCGGACACTGTTTCCACTGTTTTCCATCTATTTCCCATGAAGTGATGGGATCAGATGCCATGATCTTTGTTTTCTGAATTTTGAGCTTCAAGCCAACCTTTTCACTCTCCTCTTTCACTTTCATCAAGAGGCTTTTGAGTTCCTCTTCACTTTCTGCCATAAGGGTAGTGTCATCTGCATATGTGAGGTTATTGATATTTCTCCCAGCAATCTTAATTCCAGCTTGTGCTTCTTCCAGCCCAGCGTTCCTCATGATGTACTCTGCATATAAGTTAAATAAGCAAGGTGACAATATGCAACCTTGACGGACTCCTTTTCCTATTTGGAACCAGTCTGTTGTTTCATGTACAGTTCTGACTGTTGCTTCCTGACCTGCATACAGGTTTCTCAAGAGGCAAGTCAGGTGGTCTGGTATTTCCATCTCTTTCAGAATGTTCCACAGTTTATTGTGATCCACACAGTCAAAGGCTTTGGCATAGTCAATGAAGCAGAAATAGATGTTTTTCTGGAACTCTCTTGCTTTCTCCATGATCCAGCGGATGTTGGCAATTTGGTCTCTCGTTCCTCTGCCTTTTCTAAAACCAGCTTGAACATCTGGAAGATCATGGTTCACGTATTGCTGAAGCCTATCTTGGAGAATTTTGAGCATGACTTTACTAGCGTGTGAGATGAGTGCAATTGTGCGGTAGTTTGAGCATTCTTTGGCATTGCCTTTCTTTGGGATTGGAGTGAAGACTGGCTTTTCCAGTCCTGTGGCCACTGCTGAGTTTTCCATATTTGCTGGCATATTGAGTGCATCACTTTCATAGCATCATCTTTCAAGATTTGAAATAGCTCAACGGGAATTCACCTCCACTAGCTTTGTTCATAGATATGGTTTCTAAGGCCCACTTGACTTCACATTACAAAATGTCTGGCTCTAGGTCAGTGCCGGCCCCGGCAACGCAGACGCAAGAGTCCCCTGCCCCGGCGCAACCGACCAGGCAAAGAAGCGCGGCCGTGAGGAGCTACCCCATGCCTGAGACCAGGGCCAGCGGCCGAGAGGAGCTCCCCCGCATCCAATAGGCAGAGGCTGAGCGGGCGCAGGAGGGCCGAGAGGAGCTACTCCATGTTCAAGGTCAGGAGGGGCGGCCGTGAGGAGATACCCCTCATCCAAGGTAAGGTGGAGCGGCTGCACTTTCTTGGAGCAACTGTGAAGAGATATCCCAAGCCCAAGGTAAGAGAAACCCAAATAAGATGGTAGGTATTGAGAGGGGGCATCAGAGGGCAGACACACTGAAATCGTAATCACAGGAAACTAGTCAATCTGATCACATGGACCACAGCCGAATGTGGTCCACTGGAGAAGGGAATGGCAAACCACTTCAGTATACTTGCCTTGAGAACCCCATGAACAGTATCAAAGGGCAAAATGATAGGATACTGAATGAGGAATTCCCCAGGTCGGTAGGTGCCCAGTATGCTACTGGAGATCAGTCGAGATATAACTCTAGAAGGAATGAAGGGATGGAGCAAAAGCAAAACCAATACCCAGTTGTAGATGTGACCGGTGATAGAAGCAAGGTCCGGTGCTGAAAAGAGCAATATTGCATAGGAACCTGGAATGTTAGGTCCATGAATCAAGGCAAATTGGAAGTGGTCAAAGAGGAGATGACAAGAGTGAACGTCGACATTCTAGGAATCAGTGAACTAAAATGGACTGGAATGGGTGAATTTAACTCAGATGACCATTATATCTACTACTGCGGGCAGGAATCCCTTAGAAGAAATGGAGTAGCCATCATGGTCAACAAAAGAGTCTGAAATGCAGTACTTGGATGCAATCTTAAAAACGACAGAATGATTTCTGTGTGTTTCCAAGGCAAACCATTCAATATTACAGTAATCCAGGCCTATGTCCCAACCAGTAACACTGAAGAAGCCGAAGTTGAGCGGTTCTATGAAGACCTACAAGACCTTTTAGAACTAACACCCAAAAAAGATGTCCTTTTCATTCTAGGGGACTGGAATGCAAAAGTCGGAAGTCAAGAAACACCTGGAGTAACAGGCAAATTTGGCCTTGGAGCACGGAATGAAGCAGGGCAAAGGCTAACAGAGTTTTGTCAAGAGAACGCACTGGTCAAAGCAAACACCCTCTTCCAACAACACAAGAGAAGACTCTACACATGGACATCACCAAATGGTCAATACTGAAATCAGATTGATTATATTCTTTGTAGCCAAAGATGGAGAAGCTGTATACAGTTAGCAAAAACAAGACCAGGAGCTGACTGTGGCTCAGATCATGAACTCCTTATTGCCAAGTTCAGAATGAAATTGAAGAAAGTAGGGAAAACCACTAGACCATTCAGATATGACCTCAAATCCCTTATGATTATACAGTGGAAGTGAGAAATAGATTTGAGGGACTAGATCTGATATATAGAGTGCCTGATGGACTCTGGACAAAGGTTCGTGACATTGTACAGGAGACAGGGACCAAGACCATCCCCATGGAAAAGAAATGCAAAAAAGCAAAATGGTTGTCTGAGGAGGCCTTAAAAATAGCTGTGAAAAGAAAAGAAGTGAAAAGCAAAGGAGAAAGGGAAAGATATAAGCATCTGAATGCAGAGTTCCAAAGAATAGCAAGGAGAGATAAGAAAGCCTTCCTCAGTGATCAATGCAAAGAAATAGAGGAAAACAACAGAATAGGAAAAACAAGAGACCTCTTCAAGAAAATTAGAGATTCCAGGGGAAAATTTCATGCAAAGATGGGCTCGATAAAGGACAAAAATGGTATGGACCTAACAGAAGCAGAAGATATTAAGAAGAGGTGGCAAGAATACACAGAAGAACTGTAAAAAAAAAACAAAAAACTTCACGACCAAGATAGTCACAACAACGTGATCACAGACCTACAGCCAGATATCACTCTGTATAATAGGCTCCAATTTCATCCACCTCATTAGAACTGATTCAAATGCATTCGTCTTGATGGCTGAAAAATACTCCATTGTGTATATGTACCAAAGCTTTCTTATCCATTCATCTGCAGATGGACATCTAGGTTACTTCCATGTCCTGGCTATTATAGACAGTGCTGCAATGAACATTGGAGTACACGTGCTTCTTTCAATTTTGGTTTCCTTAGTGTGTATGCCCAAGAGTGCGATTGCTGGATCATATGGCAGTTCTATTTCCAGTTTTTTGAGGAATCTCCACACTGTTCTCCATAGTGTCTGTACTTGTTTGCATTTCCACCAACAGTGTAAGAGGGTTCCCTTTTCTACACACCCTCTCCAGCATTTATTGCATGTAGACTCTTGGATAGCAGCCATTCTGACTGGCGTGAAATGGTATCTCATTGTGGTTTTGATTTGCATTTCTCTGATTCTGAGGGATGTTGAGCATTTTTTTTTCATGTGTTTGTTAGCCATCTTTGTGCCTTCTTTGGAGAAATGTCTGTTTAGTTCTTTGGCCCATTTTTTGAGTGGGTCCTTTATTTTTCTGGAATTGAGCTGCAGGAGCTGCTTGTATATTTTGGAGATTAATCCTTTATCAGTTGCTTCATTTGCTATTATTTTCTCCCATTCTGAAGGCTATCTTTTCACCTTGCTTATAGTTTCCTTTGCTGTGCAGAAGCTTTTGATTTTAATTAGGTCCCATTTGTTTATTTTTGCTTTTATTTCCAATATTCTGGGAGGTGGGTCTTGGAGGATCCTTTTGCGATTTATGTCAGAGAGTGTTTTGCCTATCTTCTCCTCTATGACTTTTATAGTTTCTGGTCTTACATTTAGCTCTCTAATATATTTTGAGTTTATTTTGGTGTATGGTGTTAGGAAGTGTTCTAGTTTCATTCTTTTACAAGTGGCTGACCATTTTTCCCAGCACCACTTGTTAAAGAGACTGTCTTTTCTCCATTTTATATTCTTGCCTCCTTTGTAAAAATAAGGTGTCCATAGGTGCGTGGGTTTATCTCTGGGCTTTCTATTTTGTTCCATTGATCTATATTTCTATCTTTATGCCAGTACCATACTGTCTTGATGACTGTGGCTTTGTAGTAGAGCCTGAAGTCTGGCAGGTTAAGTCTAGGGGATCTTCTAATACAAGAAATATATTAGATTTTAACATTATTTTTCAACATTTATCGAGATGACCCTACTGTGTTTCATTTTTAGTTATTTAATAAGTTGAACTACACAGATGGATTTTCAAATATTTTACCAATGTTGTACTTTTAGGGGGACAAAAAAACAATAAAAATGCTGTGTCACACTTTGTAAATCTTTGTGTAATCTGTGCTTCATTCTGTCCACTTTCTATTGTTACCTCTTCAAGTGCACAAATTTCTCTTGCTGCCCTGTCCAATTTGTAATTTTTCTATCAACTGTGTTTGTCACATGACACTATAGTTTTCATATCTAGAAGATGAAGTTGGGTTTATGTTATAATTTCCATGTCTCTACTTAATATTAGAACATACAAAACACAGTTATTCCAAGCATTTAATATCTCTGCAGTTTCTGAGTTCAGTTCATTTCTGTTCAGTCACTCAGTCGTGTCATACTCGCAGTGACCCCATGAATCACAGCACACCAGGCTTCCCTGTCTATCACTAACTCCCGGAGTTCACCCAAACTCATGTTCATCGTGTCGGTGATGCATTCCAGCCATCTCATCCTCTGTCGTCCCCTTCTCCTCTGGCCTCCAAACCCTCCCAGCATCAGGGTCTTTTCTAATGAGTCAGCTCTTTGCATGAGGTGGCCAAAGTACTGGAGTTTCAGCTTTAGCATCAGTCCTTCCAATGAACACCCAGGACTGATCTCCTTTAGGATGGACTGGTTGGATCTCCTTGCAGTCCAAGGGACTCTCAAGAGTCTTCTCCAACACCACAGTTCAAAAGCACCAATTCGTGGGTGATAATCTTTCTTCACAGTCCAAATCTCATATCCACACATGATCACTGTAAAAACCTTAGACTTGACTAGACGGACCTTTGTTGACAAAGGAATGTCTCTGTTTTTTTAATATGCTATCTAGGTTGGTCATAACTTTCATTCCAAGCGGTAAGCGTCTTTAAATTTCATGGCTGCAATCAGCTTCTTCAGTGATTATGGAGTCCCCCAAAATACAGGCTGTTTCCCCTGTTTCCCTATCTATTTCCCATAAAGTGATGGGACCAGATGCCATGATCTTAGTTTTCTGAATGTTGAGCTTCAAGCCAACTTTTTCACTCTCCTCTTTCACTTTCGTCAAGAGGCTTTTGAGTTCCTCTTCACTTTCTGCCATAAGGGTGGTGCCATCTGCATATCTGAGGTTATTGATATTTCTCCCAGCAGTCTTGATTCCACCCTGTGCTTCTTCCAGCCCGGCATTTCTCATGATGTACTCTGTGTGTAAGTTAAATAACCAGGGTGACAATATACAACGTTGATGACCTCTTCTGCCTATTTGGAACCAGTCTGTTGTTCCATGTCCAGATCTAACTGTTGCTTCCTGACCTGCATACAGGTTTCTCACGAGGCAAGTCAGGTGGTCTGGTATTCCCATCTCTTTCAGAATGTTCCACAGTTTATTGTGATCCACACAGTCAAAGGCTTTGGCATAGTCAATGAAGCAGAAATAGATATTTTTCTGGAACTCTCTTGTTTTTCCTATGATCCAGCAGATGTTGGCAATTTGATCTCTCGTTCCTCTGTCTTTTCTAAAACCAGCTTGAACATCTGGAAGATCATGGTTCACGTATTGCTGAAGCCTGTCTTGGAGAATTTTGAGCATGACTTTACTAGCGTGTGAGATGAGTGCAATTGTGCGGTAGTTTGAGCATTCTTTGGCATTGCCTTTCTTTGGGATTGGAATGAAGACTAACCTTTTCCAGTCCTGTGGCCATTGCTGAGTTTTCCAAATCTGCTGGCATATTGAGTGCAGCACTTTCACAGCATCATCTTTCAGGATTTGAAGTAGCTCAAGTGGAATTCCATCACCTCCACTAGCTTTGTTCGTAGCGATGCTCTCTAAGGCCCACTTGACTTCACATTCCAAGATGTCTGGCTCTAGGAGTGTGATCATGCCATCATGATTATCTTGGTCGTGAAGCTCTTTTTGACACTTCTTTTGTGTATTCTTGCCACCTCGTGTTAATATCTTCTGCTTCTGTTAGGTCCGTATCATTTCTGTCCTTCATCGATCCTATCTTTCACGAAATATTTCCTTGGTATCTCTAATTTTCTTGAGGAGATCTCTAGTATTTCCCATTCTGTTGTTTCCCCTTAATTCTTTTCATTGATTGCTGAGGAAGGCTTTCTTATCTCTCCTTGCTTTTCTTTGGAACTCTGCATTCAGATACTCTTATCTTTCCTTTTCTCCTTTACTTTTCACTTCTCTTCCTTTCACAGCTACTTATAAGGCCTCCCAGACAGCCATTTTGATTTTTTGCATTTCTTTTCTATGGGGATGGTCTTTTTCCCTGCCTCCTGTACAATGTCCCGAACCTCCGTCCATAGTTCATCAGGCACTCTGTCTATCAGATCTAGTCCCTTAAATCTATTTCTCAGTTCCATTGTATAATCATAAGGTATTTGATTTAGGTCATAACTGAATGGTCTCATGGTTTTCCCTACTTTTTTTCAATTTAAGTCTGAATTTGGCTATAAGGAGTTCATGATCTGCACCACAGTCAGCTCCCATTCTTGTTTTTGCTGATCGTATAGAGCTTCTCCATCTTTGGCTGCAACGAATATTATCAATCTGATTTCAGTGTTGACCATCTGGTGATTTCCATGTGTAGAGTCTTCTCTTGTGTTTCTGGAAGAGGGTGTTTGCTATGACCAGCATGTTCTCTTTACAAAACTCTATTAGCATTTGACCTGCTTTATTCCATACTCCAAGGCCAAATTTGCCTGTTACTCCAGGTGTTTCTTGACTCCCTACTTTTCTAATGCAGTCCCCTATAATTAAAAAGATAACTTTTGGGGGTGTTAGTCCTAAAAGGTCTTGTAGGTCTTCATAGAACCGTTCAACTTTGGCCTCTTTAGCGTTACTGCTTAGGGCATAGGCTAGGCTTACAAGGATATTGAATAGTTTGCCTTGGAAACGAACAGAGATCATTGTGTCATTTTTGAGATTGCGTCCAAGTACTTCATTTCAGACTCTTTTGTTTACCATGATGGCTACTCCAAGGAGCGGCGGCTGTGCGGTCACAGGAAGGCCAAGAGGAGTTACTCCATGTTCAAGGTCAAGAGGGGCGGCCGTGAGGTGAAACCCTTCATCCAAGGTAAAGAGCAGTGGCTGCACTTGGCTGGAATAGACGTGAAGAGATAGCCCACGTCCAAGATAAGAGAAACCCAAGTAAGAGGGTAGGTGTTTGCGAGAGGGCATCAGAGGGCAGACACAGTGAAACCCTAATCACAGAAAACTAGCCAATCTCATCACACGGACCACAGCTTATCTAACTCAATTAAACAGATAACATTCTGTCATTTAAGACTGCATACAAGTACTGCATTTCATACTCTTTTGTTGCCCATGATGGCTACTCCATTTCTTCTAAGGGTTTCCAGACCACAATAGTAGATATAATGATCATCTGAGTTAAATTCACCCATTCCAGTCCATTTTAGTTCACTGATTCCTAGAATGTCGACGTTCACTCTTGCCATCGCCTGCTTGACCCCTTCCAGTTTGCCTTGATTCATGGACCTAACATTCAAGATTCCTGTGCAATATTGCTCTTTACAGCATTGGACCTTGCTTCCATCACCAGTCACATCCACAACTGGGTATTGTTTTTGTTTTGGCTCCATCCCTTTATTCTTTCTGGAGTTATTTCTCCACTGATCTCCAGTAACATGTTGGGCACCTACCGACCCAGGGATTTCCTCATTCAGTATCTTATCATTTTGCCTTTTCATACCATTCATGGGTTTCTCAAGGCAAGTATACTGAAGTGGTTTGTCATTCCCTTCTCCAGTGGGCCACATTCTGTCAGACCTCTCCACCATGACCCTCCCATCTTGGGTGGCCCCACCTGGCATGGCTTAGTTTCATTGACTTGACTTAGACAAGTTGTAGTCCGTGTGATCAGATTGGCAACTAGAAAGAATAGCACTCTTGCTATTCACCCATCACATTTGCTAAGCATCAGGGAGTTCCCAGCACTGGATGTCCTTTTACCTCGCTCAGGGCACTCAATGCCTTCAATATTGTCGGTTCTGTCTGAAAGGTAAATCATATGATCTGTCTGTAATCTGCCCTTGTTCACTGACTCTGATTATCACCACACTTATCTGTACCTCTGACAACACTATTTTCTTGTTTCAATGCCTGAGTCATACCCATTGTGAATGAATGCCCCATGCCTTGATCCATTCATCTCACCATCCCTGTGTACTTTCTTTACTTTCATCTTTGGGCATTGGAAATGTTGCTGCAGTGCATGCTCTCTTGCATGTGGTTTGAAAAATCTACGTATTTCTGAATGGACCTAGGAGTGTAGAGGACTTGTCTTACTTTTTTTTTTCTATAAATGGACATGGGTAGTGATTCTTATACTGGATCCTCCCACTGATATATCCCCATTACTGTAAAAGAATCCCCTGACTAATGTTAATTTCCCATTTCTGGTCTAGTCGGCTTTCCATGGTGGTCCTTTCCAGTGCTCAGAGCTGATATCTAGTGGCAGTTTAGATTTCCTATCTCTGATAAAAAAAACCCCGTTGAGCACTATTTATGGGATTTTTGCTTCCTGAAAGCACTTTGAGTTCAATTCAGCTGTTGCTTCTTTCTTCCTGAGAGTGTCCCGGCTTCGCTGTTTGTGTGTTTTTGCTATTATTTATTTATTTGTGGGTGTGTGACCCCTGACATTTTCAAGGGTATGTGTCATGTCAATTCCAGTGGCCTTGTGATTATCAGATGTCCATCAGCTATAGTTTCAAGGCTTTGGTTCCAGAGAAAAGCCTCCATGCTTCAAGGTTTCTGAACATCGTCCTATTCTAGGATGGCCTGTGTCTCCTAAGAGTTTTTGTCAGACCTGGTTGTACATTAGAGTAGAACAAGCCAGAGGATGTTACCAAAATCAGATAGAGTTGTCTCCTCACACTTCAGTTCAGTTCAGTTCAGTTCAGTCTCTCAGTTGTGTCCGACTCTTTGGGACCCCATGAATCACAGCACGCCAGGCCTCCCTGTCCATCACCAACTCCTGGAGTTCACTCAAGCTCATGTCCACAGAGTCGGTGATTATTTTAAGTAAGTTTTCCTGTTCCATTTGATTCTATCTAATTCTATATAAGTTGAATGACAAGGATGCATCTGTTTTTGGGTACAGATTCTTGTTCTGTGGCACCGAGAGTCCTTGATGTATTCAGCTGTGCTTGTTTTCACCTACATGTGTTGAAACCACAACATGTTTTGTTTACCACTGTTTAAAGTAGGTTTAGAAACGAGGAACAAGATGGCGGAGGAATAGGACGGCGAGACCACTCTCTCCTCCACAAATTCATCAAAAGAACTTTTGAACGCAAGTACAGTCCACAAAACAACTTCTGAATGCTGGCAGAGGACGTCAGGCACCCAGAAAAGCAGCCCATTGTCTTCGAAAGGAGGTAGGAAAAAACATAAAAGATAAAAAGCGAAACAAAAGAAGTAAGGACGGAGCTCCGTCCCGGGAAGGGAGGATTTAAAAAGAGAGAAGTTTCCAAACACCAGGAAACATTCTCACTGGCAATTCTGTGGCGAGCCTTGGAAGCTCAGAGGGCCACATAACCCTCTTTTTTTTTTAAGATTTTTTTTAAAACCCACAGATTACCCGCCAAATGGTAACTCCCAGCGGAGAAGCAGCGCAGACGCCTGCATACGCCATTAGCAAGCGGGGGCTGGGCAGGGAGGAGCCGGCTGAACTGCTTAGAGAGAGGACTGGGCTTGAATGCCACGAGAACAATTTGAGAGAACTGGGGAGAGCAAAGCAGACTGTGGGATAGCTTTCCCACGAAAAGGCCGAAAGCTCTAACCTATGACTTGGCCAGCCCCGCTCACAGAATAAAGGACTGAGCAGAGCGAGCTGGCTGCGGTCGGCCCATCCCCCATTCCCCGCCGAGACAGGCAGGGAGCGCAGCCAGAGCCGGAGCGGGCAACGGCGGCCCCAGAAAGGCATCCGATACAAACTACAGGCAGGCTTGTTGCTATTCAGGACTTCTTGGGCTCAGGCCGGTTGATATCCCCCTGAGAAGGTGCGCCGGTTGTACACCCAGAAAACTGAGTGGTGGGGACTGGGGAGGCGATAAGTAGCAGAGACCGCGCTCGCCAAACACCTGGTCCCCTGAGCTGCTCAGACTGGGGAAGGCACAAAACGCAGGCCCAACCAAGTCTGCGCCTTTGTGGAGTACCTGAGAACCTGAACTTGAGCCGCTCAGACCTGGGAAGTCCTTCAAACTGGCGCCGGCCTCAGACAGTTCCCGGCAGAGCAACCTAGAGCCTATGCAGTATAGACTGGGACAGCATACGTTCTGTGAGCGGGGGCAAACCCAGTGTGGCCGAGACGCTGCGAGCACTCCCCACAAAAGCCAGAGATAATCGACTGCAGCGTTCCTCCCTTCCCAGAACAGGACTGAACAACTGAGCCTTAAAAAGTGTCCACCCACTCCCTAGTATCAGGGCAGAAATTAGACACTGAAGAGACCAGCAGTCAGAAGCTAAAACAGAGGGAACCACCTTGGAAATGACAGATAGAGACGTCTAGAGACTACTCCAAGAATAAGACCAAAAACCAGAGGCAAGAGGCTTAAGCCCAAATCCTGAGAACACCAGAGAAGTCCTGACTCCAGGGAACATTAATCGATAGGAGCTCATCAAATGTCTCCATACCTACACTAAAACCAAGCACCACCCAAGGGTCAACAAGTTCCAGAGCAAGACATACCACGCAAATTCTCCAGTAACACAGGAAACTAGCCCCGAGCTTCAATATACAGGCTGCCCAAAGTCACTCCAAACCCACTGACATCTCATAACTCATTACTGGACACTTCATTGCACTCCAGAGAGAACAAATCCAGCTCCACCCACCAGAACACCGACACAGGCTTCCATAACCAGGGAACCTTGACAAGTCACCTGTCCAACCCCACACACATCAAGGAAACTACATAATAAAGAGAACTCCACAAACGGTCAGAAGAGGGAAAGGCCACCCCAAGCAAAGCATTATAAGCAAGATGAAGAAGCAGAGAAATACCCAGCAAGTAAAGGAACAAGATAAATGCCCACCAACACAAACAAAAGAGGAAGATACAGGGAATCTACATGAAAAAGAATTTCGAATTTTGGTGGTGAAAATGATTCAAAATCTTGAAAGCAAAATGGAGTTACAGATAAATAACCTGGAGAAAAGGATTGAGAAGATGGAAGAAAGGTTTAATAAGGACTTAGAGGAAATAAAAAAGAGTCAATATACAATGAATAATACAATAGATGAGATCAAAAACACTCTGGAGGGAACAAACAGTAGAATAACAGAGGCAGAAGACAGGATAAGTGAGCTAGAAGATAGAATTGTAGAAATAAATGAAACAGAGAGGAAAAAAGAAAAACCAATTAAAAGAAATGAGAACAATATTAGAGACCTCTGGGACAATGTTAAACTCTCCAACATTCGAATCATAGGAATCCCAGAAGAAAAAGACAAAAAAAAAAAAAAAAAAAGACCATGAGAGAATACTTGAGTAGATAATAGTTGAAAACTTCCCTAAAATAGGGAAAGAAATAATCACCCAAGTCCAAGAAACCCAGAGAGTCCCCAACAGGATAAACCCAAGGCGAAATACTCCAAGACACATATTAATCAAATTAACAAAGATCAAACACAAAGAACAAATATTAAAAGCAGCAAGGGAAAAACAGCAAATAACACACAAGGGGATTCCCATAAGGATAACAGCTGATCTTTCAACAGAAACTCTTCAGGCCAGGAGGGAATGGCAAGACATACTTAAAGTGATGAAAGAAAATAACCTACAGCCCAGACTACTGTACCCAGCAAGGATCTCATTCAAATATGAAGGAGAAATCAAAAGCTTTACAGACAAGCAAAAGCTGAGAGAATTCAGCATTACCAAACCAGCTCTCCAACAAATGCTAAAGGATCTTTTCTAGACAGGAAACACAGAAAGGGTGTATAAACTCGAACCCAAAGCAATAAAGAAAATGGCTACGGGATCGTACTTATCAATAATTACCTTAAACGTAAATGGGTTGAATGCCCCAACCAAAAGACAAAGGCTGGCTGAATGGATACAAAAACAAGACCCCCATATATGTTGTCTGCAAGAGACCCACCTCAAAACGAGGGACACACACAGACTGAAAGTGAAGGGCTGGAAAAATATATTCCATGCAAATAGAGACCAAAAGAAAGCAGGAGTAGCAATACTCATATCAGATAAAATAGACTTTAAAACAAAGGCTGTGAAAAGAGACAAAGAAGGAAACTACATAATGATCAAAGGATCAATCCAACATGAAGATATAACAATTATAAATATTTATGCACCCAACATAGGAGCACCACAATATGTAAGACAATTACTAACAAGTATGAAAGGGGAAATTAGCAATAATGCAATAATATTGGGAGATTTTAATACCCCACTTACATCTATGGATAGATCAACTGAACAGAAAATTAACAAGGAAACACAGTCTTTAAATGATACAATAGACCAGTTAGACCTAATTGATATCTATAGGACATTTCACCCCAAAACAATGAATTTCACCTTTTTCTCAAGTGCACGTGGAACTTTTTCCAGGATAGATCACATCCTGGGCCGTAAATCTAGCCTTGGTAAATTCAAAAAAGTTGAAATCATTCCATGCATCTTTTCTGACCACAATGCAGTAAAATTAGATCTCAATTATGGGAGAAAAACTATTAAACATGCCAACATATGGAGGCTGAACAACACGCTGCTGAACAATGAACAAATCATAGAAGAAATCAAAAGAGAAATCAAAATATGCATAGAAATGAATGAAAATGAAAACACAACAACCCCAAACCTCTGGGACACTGTAAAAGCAGTGCTAAGGGGGAAGTTCATAGCAATACAGGCACACCTCAAGAAACAAGAAAAAATGTCAACTAAATAACCTAACTCTACATCTAAAGCAACTAGAAAAGGACGAAATGAAGAACCCCAGGGTCAGTAGAAGGAAAGAAATTGTAAAAATTAGGGCAGAGATAAATGCAAAAGAAACAAAAGAGACTATAGCAAAAATCAACAAAGCCAAAAGCTGGTTCTTTGAGAAGGTAAATAAAATTGACAAACCACTAGCCAGACTTATCAAGAAACAAAGGGAGAAGAACCAAATCAATAAAATTAGAAACGAAAACGGAGAGATCACAACTGACAACACAGAAATACAAAGGATTATTAGAGAATACTATCAGGAATTATATGGCAATAAAATGAATAACCTGGAAGAAATGGACAAATTCCTAGAAAAATACAACTTTCCAAAACTGAACCAGGAAGAAATAGAAAATCTGAACAGAACCATCACAAGCACGGAAATTGAAATTGTAATCAAAAATCTCCCAGCAAACAAAAGTCCAGGTCCAGACGGCTTCACAGCTGAATTCTACCAAAAATTTAGAGAAGAGCTAACACCTATTCTACTCAAACTCTTCAAGAAAATTGCTGAGGAAGGGAAACTTCCAAACTCATTCTATGAGGCCACCATCACCCTAATCCCAAAACCTGGTAAAGACCCCACAAAAAAAGAAAACTACAGGCCAATATCACTGATGAACATAGATGCAAAAATCCTTAACAAAATTCTAGCAATCAGAATCCAACAACATATTAAGAAGATCATACATCATGACCAAGTGGGCTTTATCCCAGGAATGCAAGGATTCTCCAATATCCGCAAATCAGTCAACGTAATACACCACATTAACAAACTGAAAAAATAAAAATCATATGATTATCTCAATAGATGCAGAGAAAGCCTTCGACAAAATTCAACATCCATGTATGATAAAAACCTTCCAGAAGGTGGGAATAGAAGGGACATACCTCAACATAATAAAAGCTATATATGACAAACCCACAGCAAACATTATCCTCAATGGTGAAAAACTGAAAGCATTTCCCCTAAAGTCAGGAACAAGACAAGGGTGCCCACTCTCCCCACTACTATTCAACATAGTTCTGGAAGTTTTGGCTACAGCAATCAGAGCAGAAAAAGACATAAAAGGAATACAAATTGGAAAAGAAGAAGTAAAACTTTCACTGTTTGCTGATGACATGATCCTCTACACAGAAAACCCTAGAGACTCTACCAGAAAACTACTAGAGCTAATCAATGATTACAGTAACGTTGCAGGATATAAAATCAACACACAGAAATCCCTTGCATTCCTATACACTAATAATGAGAAAATAGAAAGAGAAATTAAGGAAACTATTCCATTCACTGTTGCAACGAAAAGAATTAAATACTTAGGAATATATCTACCTAAGGAAACAAAAGACTTGTACATAGAAAACTATAAAACACTACTGAAAGCAATCAAAGTGGACACTAATAGATGGAGAAATATACCATGTTCATGGATTGGAAGAATAAATATTGTAAAAATGAGTATACTACCCAAAGCAATTTATACACTCAATGCAATCCCTATCAAGCTACCAAAGACATTTTTCACAGAACTAGAACAAATAATCTCACAATTTGTATGGAAATACAAAAAACCTCGAATAGCCAAAGCAATCTTGAGGAAGAAAAATGGAACTGGGGGAATTAACCTGCCGGACTTCAGGCTCTACTACAAAGCCACAGTCATCAAGACAGCATGGTACTGGCATAAAGACAGAAATATAGATCAATGGAACAAAATAGAAAGCCCAGAGATAAATCCACGCAGCTATGGACACCTCATCTTTGACAAAGGAGGCAAGAATATAAAATGGAGAAAAGACAGTCTCTTTAACAAGTGGTGCTGGGAAAAATGGTCAGCCACTTGTAAAAGAATGAAACTAGAACACTTACTAACACCATACACCAAAATAAACTCAAAATGGATTAGAGAACTAAATGTAAGACCAGAAATTATAAAACTCCTAGAGGAGAACGTAGGCAAAACACTCTCCGACATAAATCACAGCAGGATCCTCCAAGACCCACCTCCCAGAATATTGGAAATAAAAGCAAAAATAAACAAATGGGACCTAATTAAAATCAAAAGCTTCTGCACAGCAAAGGAAACTACAAGTAAGGTGAAAAGACAGCCTTCAGAATGGGAGAAAATAATAGCAAATGAAGCAACTGATAAAGGATTAATCTCCAAAATATACAAGCAGCTCCTGCAGCTCAATTCCATAAAAATAAATGACCCAATCAAAAAATGGGCCAAAGAACTAAACAGACATTTCTCCAAAGAAGACATAAAGATGGCTAACAGACACAAGAAAAAATGCTCAACATCCCTCATAATCAGAGAAATGCAAATCAAAACCACAATGAGATACCATTTCACACCAGTCAGAATGGCTGCTATCCAAGAGTCTACATGCAATAAATGCTGGAAAGGATGTGGAGAGAAAGGAACCCTCTTACACTGTTGGTGGGAATGCAAACTAATACAGCCACTATGGAGAACAGTGTGGAGATTCCTCAAAAAACTGGAAATAGAACTGCCATATGATCCAGCAGTTGCACTCCTGGGCATACACACCGAGGAAACCAGAATTGAAAGAGACACGTGTACTCCAATGTTCATTGCAGCACTGTTTATAATAGCCAGGACATGGAAGCAACCTAGATGTCCATCTGCAGACGAATGGATAAGAAAGCTTTGGTACATATACACAATGGAGTATTATTCAGCCATTAAAAAGAATACATTTGAATCAGTTCTAATGAGGTGGATGAAACTGGAGCCTATTATACAGAGTGAAGTAAGCCAGAAAGAAAAACACCAATACAGTATACTAACACATATATATGGAATTTAGAAAGATGCAAATGATAACCCTGTATACGAGACAGCAAAAGAGACACAGATGTATAGAACAGTCTTTGGGACTCTATGCGAGACGGTGAGGGTGGGATGATTTGGGAGAATGGCATTGAAAAACGTATGTTGTCATATGTGAAACGAATCACTAGTTCAGGGTCGATGCATGTTATAGGATGCTTGGGGCTGGCATGCGGAGATGACCCAGAGGGAGGATAAAGGGAGGAGGGATGTGGGAGGGGGGTTCAGGAGGGGGAACTTATGTAAACCCGGGGCAAATTCATATCAATGTATGGCAAAACCAACCAATATAATATTGTAAAATAATTTGCCTCCAATAAAAAATAAATTAACTACAACAACAACAAAAAAATAAAGTAGGTTTATATGGGTTCTGCGTTTTATATGTATCTGTGGGAAGAAATTAATGCCAAGCTCCAGATGCATCACTTCCAACCACAAGGATACTCTGCTACCCATAAGTTTACTGCCAGGTTGTATGTCCACTTCTCCTTTGTGTAGGTGCTCACTGGAGTGGGTTTTTGTATACCACTTCTGCATTGCATTCCATGATGCTCCTGGAATTGACACCCTTTCTACTCAGTGTGAGGATATCTGGATTTATTTCTTTCTGAGAAGATGACCTTCTTTCACATTTCAATCCTTGATCCAAAATTCATTCTTGACCTGTATCACATTTATTTTTCCTTTCGGCTGTCAGGGTACACTATCTTTGCTTTCATTTCTTTGATGTTGTGAATGGTACTGCAGACCAGTTTGGGGTGTGTGGTGCTCAAAATCTGTTCACTTCTGAAATATTCCAGGAGAGGATCTGACTTATCATACTATCTCTACCACTCCATTTATTTATTTATCTCTAATGGATTGCACTTTTCTAGTCAGGCTCATAGTAACTCTTACCAGGTCGACCCCATCAGTACCCTAAAGCGTCCACTGCACCAATCTGACTCTACAATTCTTGTCAGATCCAGCTTTTGACAATGGCCTTCTTCCATGTTCAGGCAGAGGTGACAATGTCCTTGTAGTTTAGATGTTTGTATGATTTAGAATCCATCCTATGTCTAAGTTTTCATGTGCTTTTTTAAAGAAACATGGAATTGTGTTTACCTGTTTATATCGTCTTCCTGTTAGCTTACCCTGTGTTTACTTTTTTCACCCATGTGAGCCCTGGTTATTTGTTAAGTGTACGTATCATATGGAGCTCAGCACTGTTGAGAATAGCGTGCCCATCAGCAAGCGTTTTAAGGTTGCTGTTAGAGACAGTGTGAACAAGGCAGCAGCATTTCTTCATTGCCTCCTCTTGTTGCTATGGTAACAGCATCCTGGAAGGTTATCCCAGGCCTGGTTGTAAATGAGAGTAGGAGACACGGGACATCAGCAAAGGTTTTTGTCTCTAGCCTTTGAGGTTTATATTTAAGTCAAAATTTATGTCTTACTTAAGACTATTGACACCATTGTAGTTGTTGCAGGGAAACAGGTTCTCCTTCCCTTTCACAGATACCTGGAGGTATTCAGCTGCAGTTATTATCACAGCTGTTTTTAGAATCTGTTGAGTACATGTATCTTGATACAGGAGGTTCATGTAGATTATGAATTGCATAGGTGTTTGTGGGTATAACATTATTACAGCCTTTACCTTTTGGCCTCTCACCCACAGGTACATTTAGCTAGCTGTAATAGTCTTACCAGGATTGTAAGTCCATTTCACTTTTTCTTGGCTACTCATTAATATAAAAACATTTTTCAATCCCCCTGGAAGGTATATGTTGTAATATATCTTTAATCCTCCTTTCACTTACTGTGATTCACTCTAGATTTCTGTGTATTCCTGAGAATGGCATGTTTTGCATTTTCATAATGTCAGTGTCATATTTCCTTGTGTCTTATGTCCCATTTCTTTCTCTTTTCATTTGCACTCAATGATTCTCTTTCTTTTGTCCTTTGGGAATTGTGAATGCTGCTGCAGTGCATGTTTTGGGGGGTATGGGTGTGGGGGTGTGTTTTCCACCATCTGTTGGTTTCTCAAATGCACTGTGAGTGGAACTTCCCTATGACATCATCTGTCTCATTCTGCGATGTCAAGGCCCTTTGACAGTCATGCTCATAAAGTCTCCAACCTCTTACCTCCCACCAGTGGCATACCAGGGTCCCCTTTACTAATATTGTTCCACTCTTCCTTGTCAATAGAGTTTTGGATAGTGACCTTTTTGGTTGCTCAGGGGTGATATCACATTGTAGTTTAACATTTTAAAAAAATTTTAATTGGAGACTAATTATTTTACAATACTGTATTGGTTTTGCTATACATTGATGTAAATCCTCCCTGGCTGTGCATGTGTTCCCCATCTTGAACCCCCCTCCCACCTCCCTCCCCATACCATCCCTCTGGTTCATTCCAGTGTACCAGCCCCGAGCATCCTGTATCCTGCATCAAACCTGGACTGGCGATTCATTTCACATAAAATAATATACAGGTTTCAATGCCATTCTCCCAAACCATCCCTCCCTCGCCATCTCCCACAGAGTCCAAAGGACTGCTCTATACATCTGTGTCTCTTTTGCTGTCACATATACAGGGTTATCGTTATCATCTTTCTAAATTCCATATATATGCGTTCCTGCTGCTGCTGCTGCTGCTAAGTCACTTCAGTCGTGTCCGACTCTGTGTGACCCCATAGACGGCAGCCCACCAGGCTCCCCCGTTCCTGGGATTCTCCAGACAAGAGCACTGGATTGGGTTGTCATTTTCCTCTCCAATGTGTGAAAGTGAAAAGTGAAAGTGAAGTCGCTCAGTAGTGTCTGACTTGTAGCGACCCCATGGACTGCAGCTTACCAGGCTCCTCCATCCATGGGATTTTCTAGGCAAGAGTACTGGAGTCGCTTGCCATTGCCTTCTCCGATATATGCGTTAATACACTATATTGGTGTTTTTCTTTCTGGCTAACTTCACTGTGTATAATAGTCTCCAGTTTCATCCACCTCACTAAAACTGATTCAAATGTATTCTTTTTAATGTCTGAGTAATGCTCCATTGTGTATATGTACCGCAGCTTTCTTATCCATTCACCTGCTGATGGACATCTAGGTTGCTTCCATGTCATGGCTATTATAAACAGGGCTGAGATGAACACTGGGGTCCACGTGTCCCTTTCAATACTGTTTTTCTAAGCATGTATGCCCAGAAGTGGGATTGCTGAGTCGTATGGTGTTTCTCTTTCCAGTTTTTAAAAGAATCCGCACACTGTTCTCCATAGTGGATGTAGTTTAACTTTTTAAATCACTGATAATAGAGCAAATGAGGCACATTTCTAGAGGCTTCCTTCTAAACATTGACTAAGTATTTACCTCTTGATGTTTCCTTCCTGATCATGAGGTTTGTTCCCATTTATTTTCAGTGTGCCACCCCTGGCCATTTTGTAAGGGTAGGTGTCATTTAGATCCCAGCCACCTTGTCAATAGTCAGTGTGCCTCAACCCACGGTTTAAGGTTGCTGTTTCTGAATGTGGCCACAAGGCAGCAGCACTTCTTCGGGTTCTTCTCCTTTTACTATGGTAACTGCATCTTTAGAAGTATGCGCCATTTCTGCCTGTAAATAAGAGTAGTATGAGCTAGAGGAAGCCTCTGAATGCTTGTGTATCCTTCCTTCTGGTTTTATTGTAGTTTATATGTATTTTTTGATGAAACTTTGTATAGAGTTCCCTTTGTTGTGCCTGTACCAATTCTTGCTCCCTGCTCTCAGAAAGTGTGTAGTACATCACTGTTGCTAAGTCAGTCGCCATAGATTATGTATTTGACAGGTATTTATTGGAATCCGTGAATTTCACCCTTCCAATGTAAGCCTTCCTCTTACTCATCTTCTTTACTAAGCAGCAGGGTGTTCCCAGTACTGGGAGTCCATTTCACCTCACTAGGGGTACTCACTGTCAGCTATATTGTCTGTCCCATTTGAAATGTAAATCATATGACCTGTCTCTCTCTAATCTGCCCTTCTTCACTGACTCTGATTATCTCCACACTTATCTATACCTTTCACAATGACATTATTTCCTTGTTTCAAACCAGAGTCATATTGCATTCTAAACCCATATCCCATTCCTTGATTCACTAATCTCTCTCTCTTTAGGTATTTTCTTTACTTTAATCTATGGACATTAGGTAAACTGCTATATGGCATGCTGTGAGGCATGTGGTTTTCAAAATCTGTGTATTTCTGAAGTATCCTAGGAATGGAAAGACCATGTATACTTTCCTTTTTTTTTCTATAAATGCACATGGACAGTGATTCTTATACTGGTTTCTCTCACTGATATGCCCCCACTACTATAAAATGATCCCCCTGACTAATGTTAATCTACCGTTTCTTGTCTAGACCATTTTCCATGGTGGTCTTTTCCAGTGCTCAGAGTTTATGTCTCATGGCAGTTTGGATTTTGTATCTCTGGTGAGAATCCCTATGGCGGATTATTCATGGTGTTTCTGTTTTTTTTTTTGTAAACACTTTGAGTTGCATTTACCTGTTGTTTTGATCTTCCAAAGTGTTTCCCAGTTTTGTTTTGTTGTGTGTATTTATCTATTTATTTTTGGGTGTGTGACCCCCTGACGTGTTCAAGGCTAGGTGTCATGTCAAGTCCAGTGGCCTTGTGAATATCAGATGTCCATCAGTGATATTTTTCATGCTTCAGTTACAGACAAAAACCTCCACACTGAAAAATTTCTTTATTCTGTCCTCTTTTAGGATGGCCTCTGCCACCAGAGAATTTTAGTCAGGCCTATGACTGATGCTAAAGCTGAAACTGCAATACTTTGGCCACCTCATGAGACGAGTTGACTCACTGGAAAAGACTCTGATGCTGGGAAAGGTTGGGGTCGGGAGGAGAAGGGGACGACAGAGAATGAGATGGCTGGATGGCATCACCGACTCTGTGGACCTGAGTTTGAGTGAACTCCAGGAGTTGGTGATGGACAGGGAGGCCTGGCGTGCTGTGATTCATGGGGTCGCGGAGAATCGGACACGACTGAGCGACTGAACTGAACTGAACTGATGCCCAACATACGCTGGATCATGGAGAAAGCAAGAGAGTTCAAGAAAAACATCTATTTCTGCGTTATTGACTATGCCAACGCCTTTGACTGTGTAGATCACAATAAACTGTGGAAAATTCTGAAAGAGATGGGAATACCAGACCACCGGACCTGCCTCTTGAGAAACCTGTATGCAGATCAGGAAGCAACAGTTAGAACTGGACATGGAACAACAGACGGGTTCCAAATAGGAAAATGAGTAAGTCAAGGTTGTATACTGTCACCCTGCTTATTTAACTTATATGCAGAGTACATCATGAGGAACGCTGGGCTGGAAGAAGCACAAGCTGGAATCAAGATTGCTGGGAGAAATATCACTAACCTCAGATATGAAGATGACACCACCCTTATGGCAGAAAGTAAAGAGGAACTCAAAAGCCTCTTGATGAAAGTGAAAGAGGAGAGTGAAAAGTTTGGCTTGAAGCTCAACATTCAGAAAACGAAGATCATGGCATCTGGTTCCATTACTTCATGGGAAATAGAGGGGGAAGCAGTGTCAGATTTTACATTTTGGGGCTCCAAAATCACTGCGGATGCTGATAGCAGCCATGAAATTAAGAGACGCTTATTCTTTGGAAGGAAAGCTATGACCAACCTAGATAGTATATTAAAAAACAGAAACATTACTTTGCGAACCAAGGTCTGTCTAGTCAAGGCTATGGTTTTTTCCCGTGGTCATGTATGGATGTGAGAGTTGGACTGTGATGAAGGCTGATCACCGAAGAATTGATGCTTTTGAACTGTGGTGCTGGAGAAGACTCTTGAGAGTCCCTTGTACTGCAAGGAGATCCAACCAGTCCATTCTAAAGGAGATCAATCCTGGGTGTTCATTGGAAGGACTGATGCTAAAGCTGAAACTGCAATACTCTGGCCACCTCATGTGATGAGTTGACTCACTGGAAAAGACTCTGATGCTGGGAGGGATTGGGGGTGGGAGGAGAAGGGGACGACAGAGAATGAGTTGGCTGGATGGCATCACCGACTCAATGGACATGAGTTTGAGTGAAGTCCGGGAGTTGGTGACGGACAGGGAGGTCTGGTGTGCTGTGATTCATGGGGTCGCAAAGAGTCAGACACGACTGAGCGACTGAACTGAACTGGTTGTACATTAGAGTAGAATGAGGCAGATGATGCAGCAAAACTTGGTGTCTGCTCACTCCCGGTTTTTATTTTAAGTAAAAGTTCCTATTCTAAGTTGATTGACAAGGACGCATTTGTTTTATGTGTACAGATTCTTCTTCCATGGCATTGAGAATACTACATATTCAGTTGTGCTTGTTTCCACGTACATATTATTAGAATCTGTTTAATCTACCAGTCTTGCTGAAGCAGATTTATGTAGATTCTGTTGGAATCCACATAAATTTATTTGTATCTGTGGGAAGAAATTAATGCCAAGTTTCAGATGTATCCTTTCCATCCGGCAGGTTCCTCCACTACCCATAAGTTTCTTGCCAGGTTGATGTCCACGTCACCTTTGTGTGGCTGTTCTCTGCTGTGGATTTTTCTATCCCACCTCTCTGTTGCATCCCATGATGTTTTTTGAATTGACATTCCTTCACTCATTGTGATGATCTCTGGACTTATCTCCATCTCTGAAAATGGCCTATGTTCTTATTTTAATCCTTGATTAAAAATTCATTCTCAACCTAAATCACATTTCTTCATCCATTGCTTTCTCCAGGTATACTGTCATTACTTTCATTTCTTCGGTGTTCGGAAAGTTACTATACTATTGATGGCATGTCCAGCTTTTGACGGTGGTCTTTTTCCATTCTCAGGCAGAGGTGATAATGTCCTTGCAGTTTAGATGTTGTATCTCTTAGAATTCTTCCCATGTGCAAATTGTCATGTGGTTTTTTTAAAGAAAGACGGAACTGTGTTTACCTGTTCACACCCTCTTCCTAATATCTTCTCCTGTGTTTCTTTTTTCTCCCTATGTGGGCCCTGGCAATTTGTTAAGGGTGGATATCAGTTAGAGTTCAGCACTCTTCTGAATACTGTGTCCATCAGCAAGCATTTTAAGGTTGCTGTTAGAGAAAATGTCCACAAGGCGGCAGCATTTCTTCATTGCCTCCTCTTGTTGCTACGGTAACAGCAACCTCTCTTATTCCAGATGTGGTTGTAAATGACATTAAAATGAGACACAGGAGATCACCAAAAGCTCTTTTAGTCTTTGAGGTTTTCCTTTAAGTGAAACTTTCTCATTTTAGACTATTTACACCTTTGTAGTTGTGACAGGGAAAGAGTTTCTTGCTCTTTTCACAGCTACCTGGAGATATTCAGCTGTGGTAATTGTCAGAGTTATGTTTTTATAACCCATTGAGCACATGTCTCTTGCTACAGGAGGTCCATGTGGATTATGAATTGAATAGGTATTTGTGGGTATAACTTTATTCCAGCTTTCACATTTAGCAAGATACCCTTTGCTAATCCTAATTTTCTTACCAGGAGTGTAAGTCCATTTCACTTTTGTTTGGGTACTCATCTTAACCAATGTTTTTATTGTTGTTGTTGTTTTTTAATCCCTCTGGAAGGTATATGTTGTGATATATCTTTAATCCACCCTTCTTAGCAATTCTCTTTCCTTTAATCTCTTGGGCATTGTGAATGCTGCTAGAGTCCTTGTTTTTATAGGTGGGAGTGGGAGCGTGTGTTTTCCATTATCTGGAAGTGGAACCACCACATGATATCATTGGTCTCATTTTGTGATTTGGCAGTCATGTTCGTAAAGTCTCTGACTGCACACCTCCCACCAGTGACATATAAGGGTCCCCTTTATTAACATTACTCCACTCTTTTTTTGTCTGTAGCGTTTTGAATAGTGGCCTGTTTGGTTTCTCAGGTTTCTTGGGATATCGCGTTGCAGTTTAACTTTTTGTATCACGGATAATAAAGCAAATGAGGCACATTTCCAGGGGCTTCTTTCTAAGTGTTTACCTGCTGACGATTCCTACATGATCGTGTTGTTTTTTCCTGTTTTATATCTGTGTGCAATCCCTGGCAGATTTTGTAAAGGTAGGTGTCATTTAGAGCCAAGCCTCCTTGTGAATAGTAGTGTCCATCAGCCCAAGTTTGAAGGTTGCTTTTCTGGAATTGGCAACATGGTGGCAGCACCAACTTCTGGAGTTCATTCAAACTCATGTCCATTGAGTCGGTGATGCCATCCAGCCATCTCATTCTCTGTCGTCCCCTTCTCTTCCTGCCCCCAATCCCTCCCAGCATCAGACTCTTTTCCAGTGAGTCAACTCTTCGCATGAGGTGGCCAAAGTACTGGAGTTTCAGCTTTAGCATCAGTCCTTCCAATGAACACCCAGGACTGATCTCCTTTAGAATGGACTGGTTGGATCTCCTTGCAGTCCAAGGGACTCTCAAGAGTCTTCTCCAGCACCACAGTTCAAAAGCATCAATTCTTTGGCAATCAGCTTTCTTCACAATCCAACTCTCACATCCATACATGACCACTGGAAAAACCATAGCTTTGACTAGACGGACCTTTGTTGGCAAAGTAACGTCTCTGCCTTCTAATATGCTATCTAGGTTGGTCATAACTTTCCTTCCAAGGAGTAAGCATCTTTTAATTTCATGGTTGCAATCAGCTTTTTGGTTTTATTGTTGTTCATATTGTTTGATGCAGTTGTACAGAGTTGCTTTATTGTGGCTGTACCAATTCTTGCTGCCTTACCCCATACACTGAGGCATTCAACGGTGGTTATTTCCTCCATCCTGCTCTCAGAAACTGTAGTACATCACTCTTACTAAGTCCGTCTCTGTGGATTATGCATTTGACAGGTATGTGTGGGTATCCGTGAATTTCAGTCTTCCCATAGAAGCCGTCCTCTCACCCATCCGCTTTGCTAAGCATCAGGGAGTTCCCAGCACTGGGTGTCTATTTTACCTCACTGGGGGTACTCACTGCCAGCAATGATGTCTGTCCAATTGTGAAGGTAAATCCTATGACACGTCACTCAACCGCCCTTCTTCACTGACTTTGATTATCCCCACAATTATCCATACCTCTGACAATGACATTATTTCCTTGTTTCAATGCCTAAGTCATATTCCATCGTGAACCTGTATTACAATCCTTGATCCATTCATCTCTCCGTCCCTGTGTATTTTCTTTACTTTTGTCTCTGGGCATTGGAAATCTTGCTGCAGTGCATGCCCTCTTGCGTGTGGGTTTCAAAATCTGTGTATTTTGGAAGTATCCTAGGAATGGATAGGCCATGTCACAATTTCTGTCTTTTTTGTTTCTATAAAGTCACACGGACAGTGATTCTTAATCTGGCTCTTTCCACTGATATACCCCAACTATTATAAAAACATCCCCCTGACTAATGTTAATGTGCCATTTCTTGTCTGTAGTGTTTTCCATGGTAGCCTTTTCCAGTGCTCAGAGTTGATGTCTCTTGGCAGTTTAGATTTGGTATTTCTGCTAGGAAACACTGTTGAGCACTCTTCATGGGATTTTTGCACTCTTCATGGGGTTTTTGTTTTTGAAAGCACTTTGAATTGTATTTACCTGGTGATGTTTACTTTCTGAGTGTGTCTCAGTTTTGCTTTGGTTTGTATGTGTTATTATTATTATTGACGTGTGACCCATGACATGTTGAAGGGTAGGTGTCATGTCGAGACCAGTGACCTTGTGAATGTCAGATATCCATCAGCAATAGTTTGAAGGCTGAGGTTACAGAGAAGAACCCCCATACTATAAGGTTTTTTTTTTTTTTTTATTCCTTTCTTTTTTAGGATGGTTACTGTTGCTTAGAGTTTTGGCATGCTTGGTTGTATGTTAGTGAAGAATGAGCCAGAGAAGCCACCAAAAATGTTGTCTCCTCACTCTCCTCAGCTCAGCCCTCCTTAGCTCTCCTTAGGATATCTGTCCTAGTGCAGCTTTCCTTAGCTTAGGTCTTCTTAGCTCAGCTGTCTGTAGCTCTCCTTAGCTCAGCTCCATTAAACTCAGCCCTCCTAGCTTTCCTTAGTGTAGACCGCCTTAGGATAGCTATCATTAGCTCGACTCTCCATAGCTTTCCTTCCTCAGCTCTCCTTAGCTCAGCCCTCCTTCAGGCAGTCAGTTCAGTCACTCAGTCTTGTCCAAGTCTTTGGGACTCCATGGACTGGAGCTTGCTTGGCTTCCCTGTCCATCACCAACTCCAGGAATTTACTCAGACTCATGTCCATTATTAGCCATGGCTGAAACATCCGTTAGAGTCCCAGGTGCAGCCCCAACCATCCTGGTTTCATTTTCGCCCATCTTGGTGCTTCCCGCCTCCACTTCACTTCTTCTCTTTATATATATTTGAGGGTAAGGTAAGAAGCCTATTGAAAAGTACACGTGGAAAGGCACCCAGGTGAATTCAGAGAGTTGTCCACCTCCCGATTCTTTTAACTACACGCTAGATTTTTTGTCCCTTATTTAAATTTCTTGTTTTATTTATAAAGTGACCTTTATACAGGAGGTAAAAAGGGAAAATTTACATAACTTTTATGTAGTAAAATTCCTGCATGGCTAATAAACCATAAACAAGGATGTATAAAATGACAAATGAGAAATATTTGGAAGATACCTGACAAAGGTCTAATTTACCTAATTTGTGCAGAGTCCAAAGTTAAGACGATGAAAAATCTAATAGAAGACAAACATCAAGTAAATAAAGGGTACAAAGAAATACAAATTACCTAGAAAAAAAAAAAAAAAAGAAAAATTACCAAGAAACAGGAGGGAAGGTTGAACCTAATTGGTAATAAAATAGATGAAAACCAAAAGAATAATAGAATATGATTTCTTATCATGCAAACTGCCAAAGGTTCAACAAGAAATTTGAAAGCTACCAACTTTTTCCTCCAAACTGAGGATGAAGGTTTAGAAATGAGTGCTCATGCATTGCTCTGAAAGCACAAAGTGATGCAAGTTTCTGACAGACAATTTAACAATATCTAGTGAATTTATAAATTCATGGAGCCACTTAGCAAAACCCTGTTTGGAATTACATTGCAGAAATATTTATGCAGTTTCACCAAGATTGTATATATGATGATCACTGCAATATCTTTTTTCTCATCATCCTAGAGAATCTCTTTGGGACTCTCCCTCACACTGTCTTTCCCACATGCAGCCTCTGTTCTCAGTTCTATCAGTATAGATTAGTTTTGACTCTTCTAGACTTGCTATAAATGGATCCTACAGTAGGAACACGTGTAGTTGCTTTACACTGTTGTGTTACTTTCTGCTGTAGAACAAAGTAAATCAGCTGTGCACACGTGTGTGTATGTTTATATATGTATATACATATATATGTGTATATATATATATATATATATATATATATAATTCAATTTTTAAGTTTCCTTGCCATGTGGGTCACTGCAGAGCATTGAGGACAGTTCCCTGTGCTCCACAGATAGTTCTCATTTGTTCAATGCAGTTTAGTTCAGTCACTCATTTGTGTCGACACTTTGACATCCCATAGACTGCAGCACACAAGGCTTCCCTGTCCATTACCAACTCCTGGAACCTGCTCAAATTTAGGTCCACTGAGTGGGTGATGCCATCCAATCATCTCATCCTCTGTTGTCTTCTTCTCCTTCTGTCTTCAATCTTACCCAGCATCAGGGTCTTTTCCAAAGAGTCAGTTCTTTGCATTAGGAGGCCAAAGTACTGCAGTTTCAGCTTCAGCATCAGTGCTTCAAATGAATATTCAGGACTGATTTCCTTTAGTATTGACTGGATTGATCTCTATGCAGCCAAAGGGACTCTCCAGAGTATATGTGGGTATAAATATTTATTATTGTTTATGCTGCCATTTGGTGAGGAATAAAAGAATGTTTATGAATGAAAGTTATAAAATCCAGATGTATTCTCCGATAAGTGTGTGTGGTTATGAATAAATATTTACTATGCTTTTGCTGCCCCCTCATGGAAAAATAGAATGCTTATAAATGTTATTTGCAACATCCAGATGTATGCTTTACATATTGAAAAAGATGCTGTAAAACTTTATTAAAAATTAATACATGCTCGAAACAGAAAACATAAAATTGCCGGAAAAATACAAAGCTTGAAAAAACTCATCCATGAGCTCACTTGACCACCCTTAATTCTGTGTTCCTGGGTCAGGGAGATAAAAAAGATGAGGGTGTGCTTTTGGTGTAAAATCATCTTTTCTGCTATTTGAATGTAAATATAGGACTTGGTTTTGATACGTGACTCTTACTTTATTTGCTTATCTTTAAGTCTCTACTTTTACAGATATCTAGTAATTTGGTAACCCTGTTTAGAGACTGTATGCTTCAACTTTTTCCCCCTTATTTGCTATGATTAAAATTTTCTGCATGTCTTGTGTACAGTAAATAGTGCTGTAATAAATATTGGGGTGCGTGTATCTTTTGAAATTAAGATTTCTCCAGGAGTAACCCAGAAGTGGAGTTGCTGAGTCACAGGGTAATTCTATTTTCAGTTTTTTAATGAGTTGCCATACTGTTCACCATAGTGGCTGTACCAATTTACATACCCACTGGCAGTGCAAGAGTGTTCCCTTTTCTCCACACCCATTCCAGATATTGTTTGTAGAATTTTTGATGATGTTTATTATGTCTGGCCTTAGAAAGCATGACTACCAACAAAGCTAGTGGAGGTGATAGAATTCTAGTTGACCTATTTCAAATCCTGAAAGATGATGCTGTGGAAGTGCTGCACTCAACATGCCAGCAAATTTGGAAAACTCAGCAGTGGCCACAGGACTGGAAAATGTCAGTTTTCATTCCAATCCTGAAGAAAGGCAATGCCAAAGAATGCTCAAACTACCGCACAATTGCACTCATCTCAGATGCTAGTAAAGTCATGCTCAAAGTTCTCCAAGCCAGGCTTCAGCAATACGTGAACCATGATCTTCCAGATGTTCAAGCTGGTTTTAGAAAAGGCAGAGGAACCAGAGATCAAATTGCCAACATCTGCTGGATCATGGGAAAAGCAAGAGAGTTCCAGAAAAATATCTATTTCTGTTTTATTGACTATGCCAACGCCTTTGACTCTGTGGATTACAGTAAAGTGTGGAAAATTCTGAAAGAGATGGGAATACAAGACCACCTGACTTGCCTCTTGAGAAACCTATATGCAGGTCAGGAAGCAACAGTTAGAACTGGATATGGAACAACAGACTGGTTCCAAATAGGAAAAGAAGTTTGTCAAGGCTGTATATTGTCACCCTACTTATTTAACTTATATGCAGAGTACATCATGAGAAACCCTGGGCTGGAACAAGCACAAGCTTCAATCAAGACTGCTGGGAGAAATATCAATAACCTCAGATATGCAGATGACACTACCCTTATGGCAGAAAGTGAAGAGGAACTACAAAGCCTCTTGGCGAAAGTGAAAGAGGAGAGTGAAAAAGTTGGTTTAAAGCTCAACATTCAGAAAACTAAGGTCAAGGCATCTGTTCCCATCACTTCATGGGAAATAGATGGGGAAACAGTGGAAACAGTGGCAGACTTTATTTTTGGGGCTCAAAAATCACTGCGGATGCTGATTGTAACCATGCTATTAAAAGACGCTTACTCCTTGGAAGGAAAGTTATGGCCAAACTAGATAGCATATTAAAAAGCAGAGACTACTTTGCCAAGAAATGTCCGTCTAACCAAGGTATGTTTTTCCAGTGGTCATGTATGACAGTTGGATTGTGAAGAAAGCTGATCACCGAAGAACTGATGCTTTTGAACGGTGGTGTTGGAGAAGACTCTTGAGAGTTCCTTGGACTGCAAGGAGATACAATCAGTCCATTCTAAAGATCAGTTCTGGATATTCATTGGAAGGACTGATGTTAAAGCTGAAACTCCAATACTTGGGCCACCTCATGCGAAGAGTTGAATCATTGAAAAAGACTCTGATGCTGGAGGGATTGGGGGCAGGAGGAGAAGGGGACTCAGAAGATAAGATGGCTGGATGGCATCACCGACTCGATGGACATGAGTTTGAGTGAACTCTGGGAGTTGGTGATGAACAGGGAGGCCTGGCGTGCTGTGCTTCATGGGGTCATGACTGAGTGACTGAACTGAACTGAACTGAACTGAATAGCTAAGTAAAAATATATAACTCCATCGCTAACACTAGTGAGGGGGCACTCTTTCTGCCCCCTTCTGACGTCTATGTCAGAAGCTTTCTCCATCTCTTTTATACTTTAATAAAACTCTATTACACAAAAGCTCTGAGCAATCAAGCCTCCACCTCGGACCCTTGATGGAATTCTTCTCCTCCAGAGACCAAGAATCCTGGCAATTGTCATGGTTCAGCAACAACCTTTCAATAGGACCATGATGGGAAAATATAAAACCAGGATGGGTGGGGCTGCATCTGGGACTCCAAACAGAGGAGACAGCCATAGGCTTGGTCAGTCCTGTGAAGTCAATGGGGACACGTCTCTAGAACTGTGATTGGAGGTCTCTGCGAGCCCCGGCAGGTGCTCAATGCCAAGTTCATGAGGGGCGGGGGAGCACAATCAGGTCGATGATTCTGCCCTTGTAGACCTGTCTCCCTTGGGCCAGAGGCAAGGTGATGCTACTTTTATTACAGAAAATATAGTCTGTGGATACTGGGAAAAGAACTTGGTCAGTACACACACTGTAAAAAGCTAAGGAAAAATCATAATTATTTTCACCACAGTGTATAGCCCATTTCTCCTCATCATTTTTCACCCCATGTTTTTAAAGTTGTAATTACACTTTTGGTTTTCATTGTTCTTTGCTCTGTACTTTGCTGAATATTTTATTATAAAACTTCCCAAACATTTGACAAAACTGAATTTTTTTTCTAAGGAATACACAAAGATTTCCCAGCAATACTCTACTGCAACCATTTTAGAATATTTCTTTTGTCGTATATCTATCAATTTGTCAATCTTGTATTCGTCCATCAATCCATCTTATTTCTTGATGCATTTTGGGGTAAATTGCAGACATCAATATGCATCTCTGTTAGAATTTCAGCAAGGCTGCCATTAACTAATGCACCATGATTGTTTACAGCAAAATTTTGGATATAAATTTTACACAATGAAATATACAATCTTTTTATTTATTTTTAATTTTTATTTTTATTTGAGGCTAATTATTTTACAATATTATATTGGCTGGTTTTGTCATACATTGATATGAATCTGCCCCGGGTGTACATGAGTTCCCCCTCCTGAACCCCCCTCCCACCTCTCTCCTCCCCTTATTCTCCCTCTGGGTCATCCCCGCATACCAACCCCGAGCATCCTGTAACATGCATCAACTCTGAACTGGCGATTTGCTTCACATATGATAATATAGATGTTTCAATGCCATTCTCCCAAACCATCCCACCATTACCCTCTCCCACAGAGTGCCAAAGACTGTTCTATACATTTGTGTCTCTTTTGCTATCTCGTATACAGGGCTATCATTTCCAACTTTCTAAATTCCATATATATGCGTTAGTATACTGTATTGGTGTTTTTCTTTCTGGCTTACTTCACTCTGTATAATAGGCTCTAGTTTCATCCACCTCATTAGAACTGATTCAGATGCATTCTTTTTAATGGCTGAGTAATACTTCATTGTGTATATGTACCAAAGACAAATCCATTCGTCTGCAGATGGACATCTAGGCTGCTTCCATGTCCTGGCTATTATAAACAGTGCTGCAATGAACATTGGAGTACATGTGTATCTTTCAATTCTGGTTTCCTCGGTGTGTATGCCCAGGAGTGCGATTGCTGGATCATATGGCAGTTCTATTTCCGGTTCTTTGAGGAATGTCCTCTGTTCTCCATAGTGGCTGTACTAGTTTGCATTCCCACTAACAGTGTAAGAGGGTTCCTTTCTCTCCACACCCTCTCCAGCATTTATTGCATGTAGACTCTTGGATCGCAGCCATTCTGACTGGTGTGAAATGGTATCTCATTGTGGTTTTGATTTGCATTTCTCTGATTATGAGGGATGTTGAGCATTTTTTCATGTGTTTGTTAGCCATCTTTATGTCTTCTTTGGAGAAATGTCTGTTTAGTTCTTTGGCCGATTTTTTGAGTGGGTCATTTTTTTTTCCTGGAATTGAGCTGCAGGAGCTGCTTGTATATTTTGGAGATTAGTCCTTTGTCAGTTGCTTCATTTGCTATTATTTTCTCCCATTCTGAAGGCTGTCTTTTCACCTTGCTTATAGTTTCCTTTGCTGTGCAGAAGCTTTTGATTTTAATTAGGTCCCATTTATTTATTTTTGCTTTTATTTCCAATATTCTGGGAGGTGAGTCTTGGAGGATCCTGCTGTGATTTATGTCGGAGAGTGTTTTGCCTACGTTCTTCTCTAGGAGTTTTATAGTTTCTGGTCTTACATTTAGCTCTCTAATCCATTTTGAGTTTATTTTGGTGTATGGTGTTAGGAAGTGTTCTAGTTTCATTCTTTTACAAGTGGCTAGCCAGTTTTCCCAGCACCACTTGTTAAAGAGACTGTCTTTCCTCCATTTTATATTCTTGCCTCCTTTGTCAAAGATAAGTTGTCCATAGATGCATGGGTTTATCTCTGGGCTTTCTATTTTGTTCCATTGATCTATATTTCTGTCTTTATGCCAGTACCATACTGTCTTGATGACTGTGGCTTTGTAGTAGAGCCTGAAGTCTGGCCGCTTGATACCCCCAGTTCCATTTTTCTTCCTCAAGATTGCTTTGGCTATTCGAGGATTTTTGTATTTCCATACAAATTGTGAGATTATTTGTTCTAGTTCTGTAAAAAATATTGTTGGTAGCTTGATAGGGATTTCATTGAATGTATAAATTACTTTGGCTAGTATACTCATTTTTACAATATTTGTTCTTCCAATCCACGAACACGGTATATTTCTCCATCTATTAGTGTCCTCTTTGATTACTTTCACTAGTGTTTTATAGTTTTCTATATACAAGTCTTTTGTTTCCTTAGGTAGATATATTCCAAAGTATTTAATTCTTTTTGTTGCAGCAGTGAATGAAATAGTTTCTTTAATTTCTCTATTTTCTCATTATTAGTGTATAGGAATGCAAGTGATTTCTGTGTATTGATTTTATATCCTGCCACTTTACTGTATTCATTGATTAGCTCTAGTAGTTTTCTGGTCGAGTCTTTAGGGTTTTCTGTGTAGAGGATCATGTCATCAGCGAACAGTGAAAGTTTTACATCTTCGCTTCCAATTTCTATTTCTTTTATGTCTTTTTCTGCTCTGATTGCTATAGCCAAAATGTCCAGAACTATGTTTGAATAGTAGTGGTGAGAGTGGGCACCCTTGTCTTGTTCCTGACTTTAGGGGAAATGCTTTCTGTTTTTCACCGTTGAGGATAATGTTTGCTGTGGGTTTGTCATATATAGCTTTTATTATGGTGAGAGAAGCCAGAAGCCAGAATGGACATTCTGAACAACCTATACACACTGCTAGCATCTAGGAGGCTACATGTCAACAATCTGTGAACGGGAAGAGGACACTGGAGGTGGGCAGGGCAATACTGATAAGTTAGATGAAGTTAGATGGGGTAGATACTTAGGTCTACTTCGTAGTAATTTCACCAAAATGACCATATAACATCAAAGTACCAAATTTTCTATAACGTTAGTAAACTTTTTTTAAAAAAATATCAGTTAGACCCCCAATTTCAAACAACTGCCGTGTACGCATCATAGCTGCCCGATAAACAGCAGCGTCCAGTGAAGAGGGTCTTCTGCCGCCGGCCTTTAGAAATTAATGCTTTGTAATTTTGCAGCCTAGGTGGTTGGCAGGGATTGCCGGGCTGAGACCGGTTTCAGGCTGGCATCTGTGTGGCTCCGGTCTGTGCATGCCTGAAAACGTGCCGGAATAAAATTCCACACCAGGTGCTGCCCGTGCCGCCATATTTGGGTTACGGGAGCTCGCAGAAGACAAACTCGAAGTGAGGCAAGTCCTAAGAGAGGCGCTAAAACTAGGTCCAAGGTGGAGAGTGGCTCAGGTTAGAGAGAAGGAAATAACTACGCCACCCCCGGGGTTGTGGCTGAGAACCTCATACACGAGTGGGGCGCTGGCCAAAGACTCTGAGGGACTGGTGGATTCGCCCCAAAGTTCAATTGGGTGATGCCAACTTGAGCGTGTGAGGGGGGTGGGAACTCAGATTTGGAAGGTACCATTCGGCAGATGGGGCTTCCCTGGCGGCTCAGAGGTTAAAGCATCTGCCTCCAATGCGGGAGACCCGGGTTCGATCCCTCGGTCGGGAAGATCCCCTGGGGAAGGAAACAGTAACCCACTACAGTATTCTTGCCTGGAGAATCCCATGGACTGAGAAGCCTCGTAGGCTACAGTCCATGGGGTCGCAAAGAGTCAGACATGACTGAGCGACGGAACAGAACGGAACGGATTCGGCGGATGGGCTTCCCTGGTGGCTCAGAGGTTAAAGCATCTGCCCCCAATGCGGGAGACCCGGGTTCGATCCCTGGGTCAGGAAGATCCTCTGGCGAAGGAAACGGTAACCCACTCCAGTATTCTTGCCTGGAGAATCCCATGGACGGAGAAACCTGGTAGGCTACAGTCCACGGGGTCGCATAGTCGTGTCCGACTGAGCGACAGAACGGAATGGAACAGATGTCCCTTCTATTCCCACTTTCTGGAGGGTTTTTATCATAAATGGATGTTGAATTTTGTCGAAGGCTTTCTCTGCATCTATTGAGATAATCATATGATTTTTATTTTTCAGTTTGTTAATGTGGAGTATTACATTGATTGATTTGCGGATATTGAAGAATCCTTGCATTCCTGGGATAAAGCCCACTTGGTCATGATGTATGATCTTCTTAATATGTTGTTGGATTCTGATTGCTAGAATTTTGTTAAGGATTTTTGCATCTATGTTCATCAGTGACACTGGCCTGTAGTTTTCTTTTTTTATGGGATCTTTACCAGGTTTTGGGATTAGGGTGATGGTGGCCTCATAGAATGAGTTTGGCAGTTTCCCTTCCTCAGCAATTTTCTGGAAGAGTTTGAGTAGAATAGGTGTTAGCTCTTCTCTAAATTTTTGGTAGAATTCAGCTGTGAAGCCGTCTGGAGTTGGGCTTTTGTTTGCTGGGAGATTTCTGATTACAGCCTCTAGTTCCGTGCTTGTGATGGGTCTATTCAGATTTTCTATTTCTTCCTGGTTCAGTTTTGGAAAGTTGTACTTTTATAGGAATTTGTCCATTTCTTCCAGGTTATTCATTTTATTGCCATATAATTCCTGATAGTATTCTCTAATAATCCTTTGTATTTCTGTGTTGTTGATTGTGATCTCTCTATTTTCACTTCTAATTTTATTGATTTGATTCTTCTCCCTTTGTTTCTTGATGAGTCTGGCTAGTGGTTTATCAATTTTATTTACCTTCTCAAAGAACCAGCTTTTGGCTTTGTTGATTTTTGCTATGGTTTCTTTTGTTTCATTTGCATTTATCTCTGCCCTAATTTTTATGATTTCTTTCCTTCTACTGACCCTGGGTTCTTCATTTCTTCCTTTTTTAGTTTCTTTAGATGTAGAGTTAGGTTATTTAGTTGACATTTTTTCTTGTTTCTTGAGGTATGCCTGTATTGCTATGAACTTCCCCCTTAGCACTGCTTTTACAGTGTCCCAGAAGTTTTGTGTTGTTGTGTTTTCATTTTCATTCATTTCTATGCATATTTTGATTTCTCTTTTGATTTCTTTTATGATTTGTTCATTATTCAGCAGTGTGTTGTTCAACCTCCATATGTTGGCATTTTTAATGGTTATTCTCCCATAATTGAGATCTAATGTTACTGCATTGTGGTCAGAAAAGATACTTTGAATGATTTCAATTTTTTTGAATTTACCAAGGCTAGATTTATGGCCCAGGATGTGATCTATTCTGGAAAAGGTTCCATGTGCACTTGAGAAAAAGATGAAATTCATTGTTTTGGGGTGAAATGTCCTATAGATATCTATTAGGTCTAACTGGTCTATTGTATCATTTAAAGTTTGTGTTTCCTTGTTAATTTTCTGTTCAGTTGATCTATCCATAGATATAAGTGGGATATTAAAATCTCCCACTATTATTGCATTGTTGTTCATTTCCCCTTTCATACTTGTTAGTAATTGTCTTACATATTGCAGTGCTCCTATGTTGGGTGCATAAATATTTAGAATTGTATTTTCTTCTTGGATTGATCTTTTGATCATTATGTAGTTTCCTTCTTTGTCTCTTTTCACAGCCTTTGTTTTAAAATCTATTTCATCTGATATGAGTATTGCCACTCCTGTTTTCTTTCGGTGTCTATTTGCATGGAATATCTTTTTCCAGCCCTTCACTTTCAGTCCATATGTGTCCCTTGTTTTGAGGTGGGTCTCTTGTAGACAACATATATGGGGTTCTTGTTTCTGTATCCATTCATCCAGCCTTTGTCTTTTGCTTGGGGCATACAACCCATTTACGTTTAAGGTAGTTATTGATAAGTATGATCCCGTTGCCATTTTCTTTATTGTTTTGGGTTCTAGTTTATACACCCTTTATGTGTTTCCTGTCTAGAGAAGATCCTTTAGCATTTGTTGGAGAGCTGGTTTGGTGATGCTGAATTCCCTCAGCTTTTGCTTGTCTGTAAAAACTTTTGATTTCTACTTCATATTTGAATGAGATCCTTGCTGGGTACAGTAATCTGGGCTACAGGTTATTTTCTTTCATAATTTTAAGTATTTCTTGCCATTCACTCCTGGCCTGAAGAGTTTCTATTGAAAGATAAGCTGTTATCCTTATGCGAATCACCTTGTGTGTTATTTGCTTCTTTTCACTTGCTGCTTTTAATAGTTTTTCTTTGTGTTTGGTCTTTGTTAATTTGATTAATATGTGTCTTGGAGTATTTCGCCTTGCGTTTATCCTGTTTGGGACTCTGTGCGTTTTTTGGACTTGGGTGGTTATTTCTTTCCCCATTTTAGGGACATTTTCAACTGTTATCTCCTCAAGTATTCTCTCATGGTCTTTCTTTTTGTCTTCTTCTGGTACTCCTATGATTTGAAGGTTGAAGTGTTTAACATTGTCCCAGGGGTCTCTAATATTGTCCTCATTTCTTTTAATTCGTTTTTCTTTTTTCCTCTCTGTTTCATTTATTTCTACAATTCTATCTTCTAGCTCGCTAATCCTGTCTTCTGTCTCCGTTATTCTAATGTTTGTTCCCTCCAGAGTGTTTCTGGTCTCATCTATTGCATTATTCAGTGTATATTGACTCTTTTTTATTTCCTCTAATTCCTTATTAAACCTTTCTTCCATTTCTCAGTCTTCTTCTCCAGCTTATTTATCTGTAATTCCATTTTGATTTCAAGATTTTGAATCATTTTCACCATCAAAATTCGAAATTCTTTATCAGGTAGAGTGCCTATATCTTCCTCTTTTGTTTGTGTTGGTGGGCATTTATCTTGTTCCTTTACTTGCTGGGTGTTCCTCTGCCTCTTCATCTTGCTTATATTGCTTTGCTTCTGGTGGCCTTTCCCTCTTCTGGCCGTTTGTGGAGTTCTCTTTATTATGTAGTTTCCTTGTTGTGTGTCGGGTTGGACAGGTGACTTGTCAAGGTTCCCTGGTTAGGGAAGCTTGTGTCCGTGTTCTGGTTGGTGCAGCTGGATTTTTTCTCTCTGGAGTGAATTGAAGTGTCCAGTAATGAGTTATGAGATGTCATTAGGTTTGGAGTGACTTTGGGCAGCTTGTATATTGAAGCTCAGGGCTATTTTCCTGTGTTGCTGGAGAATTTGAGTGGTATGTCTTGCTCTGGAACTTGTTGACCCTTGGGTGGTGCTTGGTTTTAGTGTAGGTATGGAGACATTTGATGAGCTCCTATCGATTAATGTTCCCTGGAGTCAGGAGTTCTCTGGTGTTCTCAAGATTCGGGCTTAAGCCTCTTGCCTCTGGTTTTTGGTCTTATTCTTGGAGTAGTTTCTAGACTTCTCTATCTGTCATTTCCAAAGTGGTTCCCTCTTTTTTAGCTTCTGTTTGCTGGTCTCTTTAGTGTCTAACTTCCGCCCTGATATTAGGGGGTAGGTGGACACATTGTAAGGCTCATTTGTTCAGTCCTGTTCTGGGAAGGGAGGAACGCTGCAGACAAATATCTCTAGTGTCTGTGGGGAGTGCTTGTAGTGTCTCGGTCACACTGGGTTTGCCCCCACTCACAGCGCGTGTGTTGTCCCAGTCTACACTGCACAGGTTGCTCTGCTGGGAACTGTCCTAGGCCGGCTCTGGGTTGTATGCACTTCCCAGGTCTGAGCGGCTCAAGTTCAGTTTCTCGGGTACTCCACAAAGGTATAGACTTGGTTGGATCTGTGTTTTGTGCCTTCCTGGTCCGAGCAGCTCAGGAGACCAGGTTTTTGGGAGCGTGGTCACTGCGACTTATCGCCTCCCCAGTCCCTGCCACTCGGTTTTCTGGGTGTACAACTGGTGCACCTTCTCAGGCAGATATCGACCAGCCCGAGCCCAAGAAGTATTGATTAGCAACAAGCCTTCCTGCAGTTTGTATCGGATGCCTTTCTGGGACCGCAGTTGCCCCCTCTGGCTCTGGCTGACCTCACTGCCTGTCTCGGCGGTGGATGGGGGATGGACCGACCACAGATGGCTCGCTCTTCTCAGCCCCTTTGTTCTGTGAGCGGGGCTGGCGAAGTCTTAGTTTAGAGCTTTCCGCCTTCTCTCGGGGAAGCTATCCCACAGTCTGCTTTGCTATCCCCAGTTCTCTCAGATTGCCCTCGCGGCATTCAAGCCCAGTCCTCTCTCTAAGCAGTTCAGCCAGCTCCTCCCTGCCCAGCCCCCCACTTGCTAATGGTGTATGCAGGCGTCTGCTCTGCTTCTCCGCTGGGAGTTACCGTTTGGCGGGTAATCTGTGGGTTTTAATTGTTTCTCTTTATTTTTTCCTCCCGGTTATTTGGCCCTCTGAGGTTCCAAGGCTCAACACAGATTCATCAGTGAGAGTGTTTCCTGGTGTTTGGAAACTTCTCTTTTTAAAGCCTCCCTGCCTGGGACAGAGCTCTGTCCTTGCCTCTTTTGTCTCTCTTTTTATCTTCTATGTTTTTTCCTACCTCCTTTCGAAGACAATGGGCTGCTTTTCTGGGTGCCTGATGTCCTCTGCCAGCATTCAGAAGTTGTTTTGTGCACTTTACTCCAGGTTCAGATGTTCTTTTGATGAATTTGTGGGGGAGAAAGTGGTCTCACCATCCTATTCCTCCACCATCTTTTTCCTCCATCCCAACCTTTTTTTTTAAATCAAGCTTTTTTTAGTTGAATTACAATTGATTTACAATGTTGTGCTAATATCTTCTTTACAACAAAGTGATTCAGTTATGCATATATGTGTGTGCATAAACATTATGTGTGTATATATATCTTTTGTTTAATTTTTTTTTTTTTTTTTTTTTTTGCTCATGTGGGATAACTACCTTGACTAGGGATTGGCCATGCTTTCCTTGCAGTGGAAATGTGGAGTTAACCACTGGACCACCAGGGATGCCCCATATGTATTCTTTTCCATTATGATTTATCATAGGATAGGGAATATAGTTCTGTGTGCTCTATAATAGGAACTTGCCCATCCATTTCATGTACTGTAGTTTATATATTTTAACCCCAGTCTCTTAATCCATCCCTCCCCAGTGTTCTCTGACTTTGAAGCCACAAGCCTGTTCTCTACATCCATGAGTGTGTTTCTGTTTCATACATATGCTCATTTGTATCATATCTTAGATTGCACATTTAAGCAATAACATTTAGTCTTTTTCTTTCACTTAGTATGATAATCTCTCAGTCCATGCAGTTTGCCTCCAATGGACTTACTGTTGTAGCTGTACAGATTCTTATATCCTTTAAGTATACATAGAGGTATTCATCTGTAGTTATTTTCAGGTATATATTATGAAAACATGTATAGTACACCACTCTTGGCATAGTATGTCATTTTGAGTCTGTAGTCAGATTTTATATGTATATGTCCGTCGGTTCAGTTTAATCGGTCTGTCCTGTCTAACTCTTTGTGACCCCATGGACTGTAGCACATCAGGCTTCCCTGTCCATCACCAACTCCTGGAGTCTGCTAAAACTCAGGTCCATCGAGTGGGTGATGCCATCGAACCATCTCATCCTCTGTTGTCCCCTGCTCCTCCTTCCTTCATCTTTTCAAGCATCAAAGTCTTTTCCAATGAGTCAGATCTTCATATCATGGTGCCAAGTATTAGGGTTTCAGCTTCAACATCAGTCCTTCCAATGAATATTCAAGACTGATTTCGTTTAGGATTAATTGGTTGATTTCCTTGGAGAACAAGGACAAGGGACTCTCCAGAGTATATGTGGGTAAGAATAAACATTTATTGTGTTTATCCTGCCCATTTTGGAGAAATAGAAGATTGCTTGTGAATGAAATTTATAAAATCCAAATGTATTATCTCATATGTGTATATGAGTAGGAATAAATATTTATTGTGCATTTGCTACACTCTCATGGAGAAACAGAAAAATACTTATGATTGTAATTTATAAAATCCAGATATTTTCTTCACGTATTGGAAAATATACTGTGTAGCTTTATTAAAAATTGATACATGCTTATAATATAAAATGTAAAATTTCCAGAAAAATAGAAAGAAAAATAAATAAATAACACTCACTCCTGATCTCACTTGACCATTGGCTAGTAATTCTGTGTTCCTGGGATGGGAGATAAAAAAGTGAGGGTGTGCTAGTTCTTTTAGTATTAAATAATATTTCCTGCTATTTTAATTTTATAATATTTTCTTCTATGCTAACATAGAAGCTGGTTTTGATACTTTAAAGAAGCTGGTTTTTTACTCTATTTACTTATCTTTAAGCCTCTACTTTCACAAATACCTAGTAATTTGATCCCCTCCTTAGAGACTCTTTGCTTTAAGGTTTTCTTGTTTGTTCTTTTTTTCCCCATATTTGCTATGATTAAAAATGTTGTATGTCTTGGCTATGGTAAATAGTGCCACAATGAACATTGGAGAGCAGGTATCTTTGGAATTAAGGCTTTCTCCAGGAATATTCACAGAAATGAGATTGCTGGGTCATAATATAATTCTACCTTTATGTCTTCAAGGGGCTGCCATACTCTTCGACATAGTGGCTGTACCAATTTGCGTACCCACTGACAGCAAAAGAGGGTTCCCTTCTCTCCACACCCTCTCCAGAAATTATTGTTTATAGAAGCTTTGATTATGGCTATTCAGACTGATGAGAAAAAAATACATCATTGTAACTTTGCAGTGCATTTCTCTAATAATTAGGGATGTTGAACATCTTTTCATGTATTTGTTGGTCAGCTGTATGTCTTCTTTGTAAAAATGTCTATTTAGATCGGCCCGTTTTTCTATTGAGTTTTTTTTTGTTGTTGTTGTTTTGTTTGTTTGTTTAGATACTGTCCTACATGTTTGTCTATTTTGGAGAATAATGCCTTGATAATTAATGAGGTTTGTGACGTTGTACAGGAGACAGTGATCAAGATCATCCACAAGAAAAACAAATGCAAAAAGCAAAACGGTTGTCTGATGAGGCCATACAAATACCTGAGGAAAAAAACAGAAATTAAAGGAAAAGGAGAATAAGAAAGATATACCCAACTTAATGCAGAGTTCCAAAGAATAGCAGAGAGAGATAAGAAAGCCTTGCTCAGCGATCAATGCAAAGAAATAGGGGAAAACAATTGTCTGGGAAAGACTAAAGATCTCTTTAAGTAAATTAGAGATACCAAGAAAACATTTCATGCAAAATGAGCTCAATAAAGGACTGAAATGGTATGAACCTAACAGAAGCAGAAGATACTAAAAAAAAAGTATCAAGAATACACAGAAGACCTAATGAAAAGAGATCTTCATGACCCAGAAAACCACAATAGTGTTATCACTCACCTAGAGCCAGACAACATGCAATGCAAAGTCAAGAGAGCTTTAGCATCACTACTAACAAAGCTGCTGCTGCTAAGTCACTTCAGTCGTGTCCGACTCTGTGTGACCCCATAGACAGAAGCCCGAGTGATAAAATTCCAGTTGAGCTATTTCAAATCCTAAGGAATGTTACTGTGAAAGTTCTGCACTCAATATGCCACCAAATCTGGCAATTTCATCAGTGGCCACAGGACTAGAAAAGCTCAGTTTTCATTCCAATCCCAAAGAAAGAAAGTTCCAAAGAATAGTCATACTACTGCACAATTGTACTCATCTGACACACTAACAAAGTAATGCTCAAATTTTTGCAAGCCAGGCTTCACAATACATGAACCATGAACTTTCAGATGCTCAATCTGGATTCAGAAAAGGCAGATGAACCAGAGATCAAATGGCCAACTTACCTTGGATCATCGAAAAAGCAAGAGTTCCAGAAAAATGTCTAGTTTTGCTTTATTGACTACAACAAAGCCTTTGACTGTGTGAATCACAACAAACTAAATAAAATTCTTAAAGAGATGGGAATACCAGACCACCTGACCTGCCTCCTGAGAAATATGTATGTGGAACAAGAAGTAATAGCTAGAACTGGACATGGAACAACAGACTGGTTCTAAATAGGAATAGGAACACCTCAAGGCTGTATATTGTCACCCTGCTTATTTAACTTATAAACAAAGTACATCATACAAAGTACCAGGCTGGATGAAGCACAAGCTGGAATCAAGATTACTGGGAGAAATAGCAATAACCTAAGATATGCACATACGCATATCTTACTTTATTTTTTTTGGGGGTGAGGAGAACTCCAAAATCACTGCTGATGGTGATTGCAGCCATGAAATTAAAAGATGTTTACTCCTTGAAAGAAAATTAATGGCCAACCTAGACTGTATTTTAAAGGCAATCACATTACTTTGCCAAAAAAGGTCCATCTAGTAAAGGCTATGGTTTTCCCAGTAGTCATGATTGGATGTGAGAGTTGAACTATAAAGAAAGCTGAGCGCTGACATTTAATTCTTTCAAACTGCAGTGTTGGAGAAGACTCTTGAGAGTCCTTTGGCCAGCAAGGAGATCCAGCCAGTCCATCGTAAAGGAAATCAGTACTGAGTATTCACTGTAAGGACTGTTGTTGAAGTGGAAACTCCAATACTTTGGCCACCTGATTGGAAAAACTGACTCATTGGAACATATCCTGATGCTGGGAAAGGTTGAAGGTGGGAAGAGAAGGAGGCTACACAGGATGAGGTTGTTGGATGGCACCGACACAATGGACATGAGTTTGAGTAAACTCCAGGAGTTGGTGATGGATGGGGAGGCCTGGCATGCTGCAGTCTATGGGGTCACAAAGAGTCGGATATGACTGATTGACTGAACTGAACTGAGCAGCGCATTTTGGTATTCGCTGTTCTTTGCACTGTATTTTCCTGAACATTTTATAAAACTTTTCAGTTTCAACAAAATTGGAAAACTTTCTAGCTAGTACACAAAGACCTTCTACCTAGACTCCACTGTAACCATTTTACAATACTTTGTCACGTATCTATCCATTTGTCCATCTCTCTCCATCGATAAATACATCTTATTTCCTGGTGCATTTTTTTGGTGAATTGCAGAAATCAGTATGTGTCTCCATAAGTATTTCAGCAAGCCTATCATTAAATAGGGAGATCTGTTTGTTTACAACAATTTTCTTTGGATACAAAATTTACATACAATGAAATATATCAATTGTTTATTTTTTCCCTGTCATGCTATTTTTTATTTGAAGTATAGTTGATTTACAGTTTTAATTTCTGCTTTAGAGCAAAGTGATTCAGTTATACATTACATATATGTATATATATATTTATATATATATATACAGTGTGCCTATGTGTGTGTGTGTGTGTGTGTGTATATATATGTATGTATGTATATTGTATGTGTGTGTATGTATTTCTATACACACGCTCTTTTTATTTAACCTTTTCTCTTTTTTTTGCTTACACTGTACTGCATGTGGGATTAGTTCCCCTGACCAGGGATTGAACCTGCATTCCCTGAAGTGGAAGTGTGGAGTCTTAACCACTGGACATCCAGGAAAGACCTATATGTATTTTTTTCCATTATCATTTATTGTCAAATACTGACTATAGTTCTCTGCATAGGAACTTGCCTATCCACTCCATGTACTCTATCTTATATCTCTTAACCCCAATCTCTTACACCATCCCTCCCCCAATTCTCTCTGCCTTTGAAGCCTCAAGTCTGTTCTCTATGCCCATGAGTGTGTTCCTGTTTCATACATATATTCATTTGTATCATATCTTTTTCCACATTTAAAAGATATTGTTTGGTATTTATCTTTCACTGTATGACTGACTTCACTTAGTATGATTATCTCTCAGTCCATTCATGTTCACTGAAATGGTCTTATTATTTTAGCTGTACAGATTCTTATATCCTTTTAACCAAACATAGAATTATTCATATGGTTATTTTCAAGAAAATTTTATTTAAATGAGTTTAGTAAACCAGTCTTCTGGGTTTGAATACTCGTACATCCATTTTGAGGCTGTATTAGGATTTTATATGTACGTGTAGTTCAGTTGCTCAGTTGTGTCTGACTTTTTGAAACCCCATGGAATTTAGCACTCCAGGCTTCCTTGTTGATCACCAACTCCTGGAGCCTGCTCAAACTCAGGTGAATTGAATGGGTGATGCCATCAAAACATCTCATCCTAGTTTGTCCCCTTCTCTTCCTGCCTTCAATATTTCCCTTCATCAGGGTCTCTTCTAAAGAGTCGGTTCTTCACATTCAGGTTGTCAAAGTATTGGAGTTTCAGCATCAGCATCAGTCCTTCTAATGAATATTTAGGGATGATTTCCTTTAGGATTAACTGCTTTGAGCTCCTTGCAATCCAAGTGACTCTCCAAAGTGTATGTGTATGAATAAATATTTACTGTGCTTATGTGGCCCTTTCATGTAGAAATAGAAAAATGGTTATAAATGGAACTTATAATATCCAGATGAAAAAGATATTTTATAACTTTATTAAAAACTGAAACAAGCTCATAAGAGAAGACTTAAAGTTGCCAGAAAAATACAAAGAAAGAAAAAAATCACTCCTGATCTTGCTTTACCATTGGCTCAGAATTCTGAGTTCCTGGAATGGGGAGATAAAAATATAAGGGTGTGCTAGCTCTTTTTGTATAAAATCACCTTTTCTGCAATTTGAATGCTAACATAGAACTTGGATTTGGCACTTGATTATTGCTTTGTTTACTTATCTTTAAGCCTCTACTTTTAAAAATACCTAGTAATTTGATCTTGCCTGGAGAATCCCAGGGATGGGGCGGGGGGGGGGGGCAACTGGTGGGCTTCCGTCTGTGGGGTCACACAGAGTGGGACACGACTGCAGTGACTTAGCAGCAGCAGTAATTTAATCCTCTCTTTAGAGACTGGTTGCTTCAAGGGTTTTTTGTTTGCTTTTGTTTTTGCTATGATTAAAAAAAGTTGCATGCCTTGGCTATGGTAAATGGTGCTATAGTAAACATTAGAGACCATGTATCTTTTGGAATTACAGTTTTCTCCAGGAATATGCCCAGGAGCAGGATTGCTGGGTTGTATTTTAATTCTGTTTTATTTATTTAAAAAGTGGCTATAATGTCAGTGGCTGTACCAATTTACATGTCCTTCGACAGTGTAAGAGGGTTCCCTTTTCTTCACACCCTCTCCAGAAATTGTTGTTTGTAAACTTTTTGATGATGGCTATTCTTACTGGTTTGAAGTGATACCTCATTATCGTTTTGATTTTCATTTCTCTAATAGTGACGTTAAGTTGCTTTTCATGTGTTTGTTGATCTTCTATATGACATCTTTGGAGAAATTCTATTTAGATCTGGCCATTTTTTTAATTGATTTTTTTTTTTTTGATACTGGGGTACTTAAGCTGTTTATATATTTTGGAGAATAATACCTTATATGAGAACCTTCTGTGTAGCACTGGTAACTGTCCTCAATGCTCTGCAGTGACCTAAATGGGAATTAAATTCCAGAAAGAGGAATATGTACACATATACACACATGCACAACCAATTTACTTTGTTGTACAGGAGAAAGTAACACAACATTGTAAAGTTAAGATGTGAGCTTGTATTTGTTTACAGCTCTTTTATTTGAAATGTAAACTTTACATACAGTGAGATATACCAATCACTTTTTCCCCAGTCATGTTAGTTTTAGTTGAAATAGAGTTGATTTCCATTGTTGTGTTAATTTCTGCTTTACAGCAAATTGACTCAGTTGTACACATATATGTGTATAGATTCATTGTCTGTGTGTGGATACATTGTGTATATATATATATATATTGTCTGTGTGTATACATTCTTTGTGTATATATAACTTATTAATTTTTTTTTTCACTAAACTGTGCAGTTCTCTACGCCTTGGAAGCCACAAATCTGTTCTCTGTGTCTATGAGTGTGTTTCTGTTTCATGCCAATGTTCATTTGTGTCATGTCTTCGATTCCACATTAAGTGATATTTGGTGTTTTTCTTTGTCTGAATCAGTTCACTTAGGATGATCATCTCTTGGTCTATGTATGTTGCCTCAAATGGCCTTATTGTTCAGTTCAGTTCAGTCACTCAGTCATATCTGACTCTTTTCGATCCCATGAACCATGGCACGCCAGGCTTCTCTGTCCATCAACAACACCCAGAGTTCACCCAAACCCGTGTCCATTGAGTTGGTGATGCCAGCTCACCATCTCATCCTCTGTCATCCCCTTCTCTTCCTGCCCTCAGCCATCAGGGTCTTTTCAAATGAGTCAGCTCTTCCCATCAGGTGGCCAAAGCATTGGAGTTTCAGCTTCAACATCAGTCCTTCCAATGAGCACTCAGGACTGATCTCCTTTAGGATGGACTGGTTGGATCTCCTTGCAGTCCAAGGGACTTTCAAAAGTCTTCTCCAACACCATAATTAAAAAGCATCAATTATTCGGTGCTCAACTTTCTTTACAGTCCAACTTTTACATCCGTACATGACTTATTGTTGTAGCTGTACAAATTCTTGTATCCTTTTAGCCATATATAGAGGTATTCATCTGTGATAATCTTCACATATATAATATGAAAACATGTATATTATGTAGTACACCACTCTTGGCATGGTATGTCCAATTTGAGGCTATAGTAGGATTTTATATGTGTTTGTCAATCAGTTCAGTTCAATTGCTCAGTTGTGCCTTACTTTTTGTGACCTAATGTATTGTAGCATGCCAGGCTTCCCTGTCCAGCAACAATTTCACGAGACTGCTCAAACTCAAGTCCACTGAGTGGGTTATGCCATTGAACCATCTCATCCTCTGTCGTCCCATTCTGCTCCAGCCTTCAATCTTTACCAGCATCGGGGACTTTTCCATTGAGCCACTTTGCATCAAGTGTCCAAAATGTTAGAGTTTCATCTTCAACATCAGTCCTTATGAATATTCAGTCTGCCTTCCATTAGGACTGACGAATGGATTTTGCAGTCCAAGGATTCTCACGAGTTTATAAGGAAATTAATATATATTTATTGCGCTTATGCTGCCCTCACATAGAGAAATAAAAGAATGTTTTGAATGTATTTCATAATAGCCAGATGTATTTTTAACCTGTTTGAAAAGACATGGTATACCTTTATTAAAAATAAATACATGCTCGTAACAGAAAACGTAAATTTGCCAGAAAAATACAAAGAAAGAAAAAAAATCACCCATGTTCTCACTTGACCATTGGTTCAGAGTTCTGAGTTCCTTGGATTCAGAAACAAACAAACAAGATGAGGGTATGACACTTTTTTTAATGTGAAATCATCTTTTCTGGTAGTTGAATGCTAACATAGAACTTGGTTCTGATACATGATTCATGGTTTATTTACTTATCTTTAAGCATGCATCTACTTTAAAAAAAATACCTAGTAATTTTACCCCCTGTTTGAGACTGCTTGCTTCAATGATTTTTTTTTGTTTTCATTTTTAATTTAAAAAAGTTGCTGGTCGTGGCTATAGTAAACACTGCTGGAATGAACACTGGGGAGCATGTATCTTTTGGAATTAAGGTTTTCATCAGATATTCACCCAGGAGTGAGATTGTTGGGTCATATGGTAATTCTATTTTTAGGTTTTTAAGGAGCTGTCACACTCTTCACCATTGTGGTTGTACCAATTTACATGCCCACCAACAGTACCAGAGGGTTCCCTTTACTCCACACCCTCACCAGAAATTATTGTTTGTAGAATTTTTGATGATGGCTCTTCTAACTGGTATGAAGTGATGCCTTATTGTAGTTTTGATTAGCATTTCTCTAATAATTAGTGATGCAGTCTTTATGCAAGACAGTAAAAAGAGACCCAGATGTAAAGCTGTCTTTTGGACTATGAGGAGAAGGTGAGGGTGGCACAAGAAAAGGGAACCATAATGAAATATGTTTGTTACCATATGATGAATAGACGATCAGTGCAAATTCAATACATGAAGTAGGGCATTCTATTGGGGACCAGCCTCGATATGGACCCAGGGTATCCTCGGGATGAACGGTGTTGGCATCAGAGAGAGAGAGAGAAAGAGAGAGAGAGAGAGACAGAGGTTGATTATTCCTTGGTTTATGCAGGAAACCAATAAAACCCCAGCATGGGGTTTGCTCTGTTTATGTAGGCCGCAGGCACTCTCTCGAATCACTGGAGGCATCCCACCAGGGCACGCCCTCGAGTGGGTCTTAGAAGCCCAGGCAGATAAGTAAACGCAGAAGGCCCAGCGCTTCAAGGGTCTCAACCGAAAAAGGAGAATAGAGAAAAGGAGAGAAAACGACAAGGGGAGACCAAGCTTCAGTGAGCAAGGCCCAAAACTTTATTTTCCAGTGCTTCTTTTATACCCCAAGTTGTGCACATAAAAAACAGAGAAAGGGAGGTATAGAGTCACGCCAAAATCACACGGGTCAGCAATTTTGACACTTATAGGATCAGGGCTTATTTTTGTATGTCTCATGATATACAAAAGTTTTAGGTGGTTTACATCATCTTCTGGCCAGGAGGCCTGCTAACAGTTTATGGCCCTCTCTCCTAACAAAGGTTAGTCAGCTAGAAAAAGGCTTATATTCTTTCAAGGTGATTTTCCTAAAGTCAGGCTGTATTCTCCAAAGACACATGAAAAGGTTACATTCCTATAAGGTAAGGGTGTAGTGAGCTACAAGAAAAGAATTAATTAACTTAAGATCTGATGTGGTTAAATCAAAGGATACTACTTATTTTCTGTATATGTGATTAATATATTTCAAAGGATACAAGAGATAGAAAATATGGAAACTTTTCAGCAAGCATTGATTCAACAATGAAATCTTTTTTAGTACTATTCTAATGATTGTAACTTCTTCAACAAATTCCTGTATTTTAGAATATTAGACTTTCTGTCCTTGCATGGCTGGGAGGCTGTAAACAGTCACATTTGTAGTTGTAAGAGCCCAGACAAACTTGTCAGGCAAGTTAGAAAGCTATCAGAGGGGCTTGGATTGGAACACTCCTATTAAGCCGAGGAGAACTTTTTAACTACAGCTCTGAATTAATGTTTTCAGAGAAAGGTGGTTGGGGGAAGCCCCAGTAAGTATTAGAGGACTTGGTAAGAGGTGTAAGATAGTAAGACAGTCAAACTCCGGTTTTCTTTGGGGTAGATGCTGGGGTAAGTCCAGGGGGTTCCTCGAGGCCTGATTAGCCTTTACCCGTCAGGCCTCTTCCCCAATTGACCTTTGCCATGGGTAGGATTTACCTCGCTGGCTCCCGACAGCATTCAATACTGGTTTTCTGGAAAAGCACAGGGGAATGGGGTGAGGACTGAGGTGGAAGTGGATTCAGATGTTTTGGGACATATGTACACCCAAGGCTGATTCACATCAATGTTAGAGAGAAAAACCCAACAAAATTGTAAAGTAAGTAGCCACCAATTAAAACAAATTAATTAAATCATACAAAGAAAATAGTATATATTTAATATTTTATACATGAACACTAGGCCAGTAATGTAGACTGTGTAAAACTGATTTCTGGCACCTTGGTTCATCAAGAGGAAAGAAAAAAATCAGTCCATTTGGGCATAAGAAAGCTCCAGACGTTAACTACAGCACACATTTTAGGAAGTCATTTCTCTCACACAGTCCCAGTGTGTACCACACTATGTGAAGGAATGTCCTGGCTGATGGGTTGATGCTAGGCAACACACTAGTCCAGGATGTTCCCCTGTATGTTTCTCACAGGTGTGGAACATGTTTCCACGTTCACAGGTGCAGCAGGCTCACCTTCTGGGCTTTCTCCTCTCAGACTCTGCACTTTTCCAAAGAACCTTGGCCTCTTCTAAATCCTGGGTCCGACCCTACCGTGTCCTCCATTTCCACAGGCTAGTTCATGTGTCACAGACTGAAGGGTCAACAAGCTGTGCTTTAAGAGCCCCATTGTACTTGACATACCTTGCGTGACTCTTCAAACTCTCCACCCCCATTTCCCAGTACAAACACACACCACAACAGAGCAGAGATGTTGAGCATTTTTATGTCTCTTGAAGTAATTCCAGATTTATGGAGCTATCTTTGTGAATTATCAATGACCATCATTTCCTCATTCCTCTCCTGGACTGTGGCACCACAGAGATACATTGACCATTCTCTCCAAGTCTGTGGATGCCTCCTTTTCTAGTTGCTCCATGTCTCACATCATTGGTCTTCATCTATGTGACTTCAGGGGGCTGGACATACACACAAAGATAAGCAGGCACAAATACAGTTGACACAAACACATACAACACATCTGCACATATATGCAAAGCACAGGGATACAAACGCAAACAGGGAACACTCACGTTTCAGGAGCTGAAGATGCTGTGAACTGCAATGTGGGAGATAACATCATCAGGCACAATGTCTTGCCCTTTTGAGATGCCTGTCCATTTCCTCCAACATCTCTTCACAAGTATCTCCAACCACCCTGAAGCACTTCCAGCATTGCCTGTGTGGCAGTGGAGAAAGGCTAAGCAGTGGATATGCAAATTCACAGAATATGGCAAAGTCAACACAAAAGTGCAGTGGGACACTGGAGAGAAACACCTTCCAACTGATAGGCCTTCCAGGATGAGGGGTGGGAATGAAGAGCCCAGGTAATTTCAAACTCATTGAGCAGCGGGATGTCTGATGGTGGCAGGACTCAGGAAAGGATGATTCTGAAAAATGTGCTGAATTCACCCTACCTCCATAAGTCTCAGCCTATCAGCTGACACCTTCATGACCCGAGTCCGGGCTCTGCAGTCAGCCTGTATGAGCCTGAGGTTCCCCATTTGGGAAAGGAGAGTGTGCTGGCCTCTATACTTCAGGTCTCACCTCCTCCCCCCTCACAAAGTGTGATTCTGTCAGTCGCCTTGAGGTAGTACTGCAAAGAATCAAACCACATATCTTCACCAGTGAACTTCTGGCAACACAAGCATGATCAGCATGGGCCTGGTAAGGCCCCAAAGTCTTCCATGAGTAGCCAGAATTCCAACATCAATTGCCAATTCTGAGGAGGCCCAGTGCAACCCCCGCTCAGAAATCGTGAGTCAGCTGATAACCCTGTGGATTTCTCTTGTGTACTTTCTTTTCCCCTTACTCCATTTCCCTTTCTTTTCAACTTTCCCTTAATTTTGATGTGTCTTCATTTGGGTCTGTGTTCAACTTTCTGGAATTCTCTGTTCTTTCTCTTCCTAGATGTCTAATTGTCTTTCTTTCTTCATGTTTTGGAACTGTTCAGCCATAATTTTATCTACATATCAACTGCTTTCTATTTCTTCCATTCTGAGACCCCAAATATTGGGGTGCTGCTATTTTTATATTGTCCAAGAGATTCTTTAAACTAGTCTTTATTTGTAAATTTGCTCATCTATTTGCAATTCTGTTTCAGTGTTTTTCATCATAGAATCTTCCGGATCACTTACACATTCTTCTGTGTCACCTTTTCTCTGTTATTTCCTTCTAATATGTTTTCTATTTCATTATTTTATTCTTCATGAGCACTGTTGTTTTCCCTATTATTTCTCATTTCTTGTTAAAATTACTTTGTCCATCCGTATTTTTCCCTATCTGATTTTGCTTTCTTGTTACTCAGAATTCAAACTGTACCTGTTGAATGATTTCTCTACTTCATTTGTGATGTATTCCTTTTTTTTGTTTTTCTTTCTCTTTTTCTTTCATTGGACTCAAACACACACGACTTCTCATTTTATTTCTCCTTGTGAAAAATGTGAAATGAAACAATTATGTTATGGTAAAGGGGGTGGCCTTATGTGTGGACAGTCTGTGTAATGGTTGGAGAGCTGGCCATGACAAGAGTGGGCGCCCTGTGACACCCCAGGGTGTTCTGGCAGTGTTCACATTGGTAGGAGATGGGGTTGGAGATAGAGGGAGTAATGGCATTGACCGGTATTATGGGGCTATTCTTCTTGGTGTCCAATAACGAGACTAGAGGTTGGGATTTTCTCCCAGGTTTCGGGAACAGAACTTTTGAGTGTTGAGTCTGAACTGATTTTGTTTGTCCTGAGTTCACTCTCTTTCCTGTCTCAGGAATGGCAAATTCATCCCAGATGGGAGCAGTTATGGAGCAAGAAGTACTAGAATAGGTTTTGAATGTGGTTTGGGGTATGGGATATATATTGTGATGGTCCAGGGAAGCTGGCCATCATTCTGAGCAGATTCACTCTGATTCTTCTACTTTGTTTCAGAAATAAATGGATGTGTACATGTTCTTCACTAATGGAGTCCAAGTTTCTTAGAACCCTATTGTTCATTACACTGGCTTTCAAACCAGCTGAGTGGACTTATCTTTCTGATGTCAAATCCCAGGCATAGGGTTCCATTATACACTCTGAATCTGTCACGCTGTGGTGATTCTCCAGGCCCATAATATCCATCTCCTTATATATGTCCTTTCCTTGGGGTTCAGCTCCCAACCTGATTGCTTATTCTCCATTGTTTCCTGACTCAATTCTCATCTTTATTACAGCACTGGTTGTATGGTGTCTTTTGGTTATAAAGTTAGTTATGTCCTGTTAGTTTTCAGTCAGTTGCTCTAAATGTAGAGGCATTTTTAATGGTGCTGATTGGGCCTTCACCTACGCCACCAGCTTCTACTCACCCAAGAAATTGGCTGTAGTAGCAGCAGCACTTCTAAGTATTATATTAAGGGGGAACAGTCACTGTAGAGGTTGTTACATTATAATGCCTCATTGTTTTTCAGGGTTTTGAAAGAATGATCTCGCACTAAACTGGTGAGCTTTTGGCCAGTTATTCTGTGTTTCCCTAGCCAAATGGAATAATGAAGGAATCATATTGGATTGTCATTCCTTGATTAGGTGAGCAGGTGGAAGTAGATAGTGAAATGATTCATAGGAGAAAATAGAAGAAATACAGTCTTAAGGTGTAAAAGCTTGAGGCCTGCCAAAGAGACCCAACATGGATTTTGGAGCTAGGATAATAATTTGCATATGAGGATGAAGACTCAGTGTGTGAGAGTTCAGCCAGGTGAGGGCATGGAGCTTTTTTCCATCCATTTTGCAGACTCCTTGCCTGGAAGCACTTTAAGCAGTGTCTCTATGAGAAGGTTGTTATAATACTCATGTAATCTAGCTGCACTGGGTTGAAATCTCCAAAGAACATTTGTTAAGGAGACAACTGTTGAGATTTCTGAGACTTAAAGTGCTTTCACTGATCAGAATCTTTCGTATTTATTAATTGCAGGGAAACCAGGATAAATTTATAGGGAATGTGTTTATGTGTCTTGAAAAGGAATCATGTAAAGGTCAATGATTATGGCATCAGATATGGGAGGCCCAGCAGAAGGGAGCGGTGGGCAGATGAAGTCATTCTATAAGAGGGATCATTAGAAAGAGTATTACCCAGCAATTAATAAGAATCAACTTGAATCAGTTCTAATGAGGTGGATGAACCTGGAGCCTATTTTACGGAGTGAAGTAAGCTAGAAAGAAAAATACCAATACAGTATACTAATGGATATATATGGAATTTAGGAAGATGGTAACGATAACGCTGTATCAGTTCAGTACAGTTCAGAGACACAGATGCATAGAACAGTCTTTTGGACTCTGTGGGAGAGGGCAAGGGTGGGATGATTTTGGAAAATGGCATTGAATGATGTATATTATCATATGTGAAACGAATCACCAGTCCAGGTTTGATGTATGATACAGGATGTTCGTGGCTGGTGCACTGGGATGACCCAGAGGGATGGTATGAGGAGGGAGGTGGGAGGGGGGGTTCAAGAAGGGGAACACATGTACACCCAGGGAGGATTCATGTCAATGTATGGCAAAGCCAATACAATATTGTAAAGTAAAATAAATAAAGTTCTACTAAGATGGGAAAAAAAAGAAACAGGCTAGGAATCTGTCAATGAGCATATATTTGCAAGACCCTTTTTGTCACCTTCTTAAGGACTAAGGACTTCTTAATGTGAACAATTACAAGTTTAGCCAATTTGGTCATACTATCCTTTACTAGAGAGATGCCTGGGGCCAGGTAGAAATGACAAATGTCCAGGAATATTGCATTGTTTATCACGATAGTGCTTCTACTTGCAAATGACACTTGTACTTGTCATTCTGAATCTATTGGCCCCAAATGACTCCACAAAGCACAAGAAAGGGGGGAAGTAAGTTATCCTTCCTTCCTAAGTAAGGGAACCTAAAGACCGCCCGAATGGTCTGAGCATGGGGGAAAACATGTCAGCCTGAATTTTTCAAAGGCTTATACTGTCAGGTAGTTGTTGTGCCTCAGTCGCCAAGTCATGTCCTTGTCATCACCGTTTGCCACCCTAGGGACTGCAGCATGCCTCATTTCCCTTTCCTGCACTATCTCCTGGAGTTTGTCCAAAATCTGAGTTTAGGCTTCTCCTAAAGCTACTATTTCAATTTTATCAGGAAAGTATTCTAGTCGGTCTGGGCATCTACACTACTTGACTTTGTAGGAATGATGTACATAGAAATAGTATTGGACGTGGGCTGGTTAGGGACTTGAAGTCTGGATAAAACTGAGAAACAAACAGAATGCCTCTGCTGCCTTTTTCTTTGCATGGAGCAAAGGTATTCCTAATGCAATGCTATTTCACTTGTATTGTTTAAGTCTTGGCACACAGTGCACCAGCCACAAACATCCTGTACAATATATCGAACCTGGACTGGTGATTTGTTTCACATATGATAATATACATGTTTCAATGCCATTCTCCCAAATCATCCCAGCCTCGCCCTCTCCCAGAGAGTCCAAAAGACTGTTCTATACATCTGTGTCTCTGAACTGAACACATTGACTATGTTCTTACCAGTAGTGATCTCTGTTTTCCTTACCATGAATATATTTTCCTCATATTTACAGCTTATAGCCTTGCTGAAGATATTAAGAAGAGGTGGCAAGAACACCCAGAATTATACAAAAAAGATCTTCACAATTCAGAAAATCACGACAGTGTGATCACTCACCTAGAAAGGCAATGCCGAGAATGCTCAAACTACCACACAAATACACTCATCTCACAAGCTAGTAAAGTAACACTCAAAATTATCTAAGCCAGTCTTCAGCAATACGTGAACCATTACCTTCCAGATGTTCAAGCTGGATTTAGAAAAGGCAGGGGCACCAGAGATCAAATTGACAACATTCTGTGTGTTATTTAGAAGGAAAGAGATTTACAGGAAAAAAAAAAAATTCTGCTTTATTGACCACAAGAAAGCCTTTGACTGTGTGTATCACAATAAATTGTGGAAAACTCTTCAAGAGATGGGAATACCAGACCGCCTGACCTGCCTCCTGAGAAATCTGTGTGCAGTTCAGGATGAAGCAGTTAGAACTGGACATGGAACAACAGATTGGTTCCAAGTAAGAAAAGGAGTACTTCAAGGCTATATATTGTCACCCTGATTATTTAACTTACATGCAGAATACATCATAAGGAACACCAGACTGGATGAAGAACTAGCTGGAATCAAGATTAATGAGAGAAATGTCGATAACCTCAGAGATGCAGATGACACCACCCTTATGGCAGAAAGTGATATGTAAAAAGTCTCTTCATGAAAATGATAGAGAAGAGTGAGGATGCTGGCTTAAAGCTAAACATTCAGAAAACTAAGATCATCACGTACGATCATGCAAATAGATGTGGAAACAGTGGAAACAGTAGCTGACTTTATTTTGGGGGCCCCAAATTCACTGCAGATGGTGACTGCAGACATGAATCTATTTATTTATTTTAATTGAAGGCTAATTATGTATATGTTTTTTGTCATATATTGACATGAATCAGCCATGGGTGTACATGTGTTCCTAATTCTGAACGCCTTGATCCTCCCTTCCCACCCACCCCTCAGGGTCATCCCAGTGCATGAGCCATGAGCACCCTGTCTCATGCATCAAACGTGGACTGTTAATCTGTTCCAAATATTATACTATACATGTTTCAATGCTATTCTCTCAAATCGTCCCACCCTCAGTTTCGCCCACAGAGTTCAAAAGACTGTTCTATACATCTGTGTCTCTTTTGCTGTCTCACATATAAGGCCATTGTTACCATCTTTCTAAATTCCATACATATGCATTAGAATACTGTATTGGTGTTTTTCATTCTGACTTACTTCACTCTGTATAATAGGCTCCAGTTTCATCCACCTCATTAGAACTGATTCAAATGAATTCTTTTTAACGGCTGAGTGATATTTCATTGTGTATATGTACTACAGGTCTCTTATCTATTCATCTGCTGATGGACATCTAAGTTGCTTCCATATACTGGCTATTATAAAGAGGGTGCAGCCATGAATTTAAAAGACACCCTTTGGGAGGAAAGTTGTGACCAACCTAGGAAGCATCGTAAAAACCAGAGATATTGGTTTCCCAACAAAGGTCCGTCTAGTCAAGGCTATGATTTTTCCAGTACTCATGTATGGATGTGAGAGTTCCAGTATAAAGAAAACTGAGGTCAGAAGAATTGATGCTTTTGAACTGTGGTGTCGGAAAAGACTCTTGAGAGTCCCTTGGACTGCAAGGAGATCCAACCAGTCCATCCTAAAGGAGATCAGTCCTGGATGTGCATTGGAAGGACTAATGCTGAAGCTGAAACTGCAATACTTTGGCCATCTGATGTGAAGAGCTCTCATTTGAAAAGACTCTGATGCTGAGAATGATTTAAGGCAGGATATAAGGGTACACAGGATGACATTGTTGGATGGATTCACCGACTCAATGGATGTGAGTTTGAGTAACCTCCAGGAGTTGGTGAGGGACAGGGAGGCCTGGTGTGCTGCAGTCCATGGGGTCACAAAATGTCAGACACGACTGAACAACTGAACTGAACTGAACAGAACTGATAGCCTTTCCTTAGGCAGTAGTGTTATTCTTGGGACCCAACCCACCCTACTTAAATATCCTTTGCCTTGAAGTGTGGCGAGACATCACACACACACACACTAATAGGCCATATAGACCTTTATAACTATCTGTCCAACCATCTCATTAAACGATATGGCTCTCAGACTGCTACTCTGAGGAACACATTGACGTGTTATTGCCCTAGTGTCACCCAAAGCAGTGACACCAGTCCTCCACCACCACTCTCACTTCCTGGTCATTGTTACCACCTGGGATAGCTAAGTACTTAGTCAATTTCACTTAAAGGATATACTCCTGGGCTTATTTCAAGGGCAACCATGCAGTCTTCTTGATTATCAATTGTTTTGGATCATTCTTAGCCCATCCACAGAGGTACTATTTGCTCGAATTCTGAGGCATTCACCTTTCCTCTATTCCTTGCTTTAAGTTTTCACAACATTTTCCAAACAGAGAGAGTGGACCAGTTCTTATAATTTTTTATTATAATTTCAGGACTAACATTATGAAACTATCAAAAACACTTCAAAAGCAAGCTGTGTTACTCTCACTTTCACTTTTCATTTTCACACATTGGAGAGGGAAATGGCAACCCACTCCAGTGCTCTTGCCTGGAGAATCCCAGGGACAGGGGAGGCTGGTGGGCTTCCGTCTATGGGGTCACACAAAGCTGGACACGACTGAAGTGACTTAGCAGCAGCATACTTGACGTCACCAGATGTTAGACTCTGAAATCATATGCATTATATTTTTTGCATCTAAAGAGGGTGAAGCTCTATACCATCAGTAAAAACAAGACTGGGAGCTGACTGTGGCTCAGATCATGAACTCCTTATTGACAAATTCAGTCTGAAATTGAAGAAAGTGGAGAAAACCACTAGGCCATTCAGGTACGACCTACATCAAATCCGTTATGACTATACAGTGAATGTGAGAAATAGGTTAAGGGACTAGATCTGACAGAAAGAGTGCCTGATGAACTATGGATGGAGGTTCATGACATTGTACTGGAGACAGGATTCAAGACCATCAGCAAGGGATAGAAATCCAAAAAAGGAAAATGTCTGTCTGAGGAGACCTTAAAAATAGCTGTGAAAAGACAGGAAGTGAAAAGCAAAGGAGAAAAGGAAAGATATATCCAATTGAATGCAGAGTTTCGAAGAATAGCAAGGAAAGATAAGAAAGCCTTCATCAGTGATTAGTGAAAAGAAATAGAGGAAAACAATAGAATGGGAAAGGATAGAGATCCCTTCAAGAAAATTAGAGATAACAAGGGAAAATTTTATGCAAAGATGGGATCAAGAAAAGACAGAAATGGTAGGGACCTAAAAGAAGCAGAAGACATTAAGAACAGGTGGCAAGAATACACAGAAGAACTGTACAAAAAACACTTCATGGCCCAGACAATCACGATGGTGTGATCACTCACCTAGAGTCAGATATCCTGGAATGTGAAGTCAAGTGGGCCTTAGGAAGCATCACTATGAACAAAGATACAGGAGATGATAAAATTCCGGTTGAACTATTTCAAATCTTGAAAGATGATGGTGTGAAAGTGCTGCACTCAATATGCCAACAAATTTGGAAAACTCAGCAGTGAACACAGGACTGGAAAAGATCAGTTTTCATTCCAATCCCAAAGAAAGGCAATGCCAAAGAATGCTCAACTACAGCACAATTGCACCCATCTCACACACTAGTAAAGTGATGCGCAAAATTCTCCAAGCCAGGTTTCAGTACTATGGGAACCGTGAACTTCCAGATGTTTGTGGTAGTTTTAGGAAAGGCAGATGAGCTAGAGATAAAATTGCCAACATCTTCTCGGTCATCAAAAAAGCAAGAGAATTCCAGGAAATCATCTGTATCTGCTTTATTGACTATGCCAAAGCCTTTGACTGTGTGGATCTCACTAAACTGTGGAAAATTCTTTAAAAGATGGGAATACCAGACCACCTGACCTGCCTCTTGAGAAAATTCTATGCAGGTCAGGAAGCAACAGTTAGAACTGGACATGGAAATACAGACAAGTTCCGTGTAGGAAAAGGAGTAAGTCAAAATTGTATACTGTCACCCTAATTATTTAACTTATATGCTGATTTCATCATGAGAAACACTGGTCTAGAGGAAACACAAGCTAGAATGAAGATTGCCAGGAGAAATATAAATAACCTCAGATATGCAGATGACACCACCCTTAGCAGCAGAAAGTGAAGAAGAACTCAAGAACCTCTTGATAAAATTGAAAGAGGAGAATGAAAATGTTGGCTTAAAGCTCAACATTCAGAAACTAAGATTATGGCATCTGGTCCCAACACTTCATGGCAAATAGATGGGGAAAAAGTGGCTGACCTTTGTTTTCTGGGCTCCAAGATCACTGCAGATGGTGATTGCAGCCATGAAATTAAAACACACTTACTCCTTGGAAGGAAAGTTATGACCAAACTAGATAGCATATTAAAAAGCAGAGACATTACTTTACCAACAAAGATCCGGCGAGTTAAGGCTATGGTTTTTCCAGGAGTCATGTATGGGTGTGAGAGTTGGACTATAATGAAAGCTGAGTGCAGAAGAACTGATGCTTTTGAACTGTGGTGTTGGAGAAGACTCTTGAGAGTCCCTTGGACTGCAAGAAGATCCAACCAGTCCATCCTAAAGAAAATCAGTCGTGGGTGTGCATTGGAAGGACTGATGGTGAAGCTGAAACTTCAGTACTTTGGCCATTGGATGTGAATAGCTGACTCACTGGAAAAGACACTGATGCTGGGAGGGATCGGTGGCAGGAGGAGAAGGGCACAGCAGAGGATGAGATGGTTGGATGGCATCACCAACTCAACGGACATGGTTTTGGGTGGACTCTGGTAGTTGGTGGTGGAGAGGGAGGCCTAGCGTGCTGCCGTCCATGGGGTCACAAAGAGTTGAACACAACTGAGCGCTGAACTGAATTGATAGTTGATTTGAGAAGGATACCTTTGAACTGGATGCCTTAATAAAATTCAGATTTTCTTATACTTACAGTCATCATGGGAATATAATTCAACATATCAATATAACCAGTTAAAGATTTTGGAAAGTTTAAATTCCTGTGAATGAAGAACTATTGTTTTTAAAATAAATAAGTAAAGGAGATTTAAAAGAGCCCACAGATTGCCATTTATCCATAACAGATAGGTAGAACATGTTGTGTGACTAATACAATGAACATTTTAAAGAAGCAATGCAATAGAATTAAGTACAAAAATTTAAAACACTATAATGTATAAAATGCACAAGAACATAGCATGGGTCAACTAGACAGAGTTGATTGTTGATGATCTATCCACCTTTTTTAAGGTAATTTTTCTTTTGGGCAAAAACTTTCAATCTTTAGTCATGCATTTATACAGCAAAATATAATGTACACTCACTGTTATTTTTATTGCTGTTTTCTTAATAATTGTGTTGTGAATTTGGATACTTTTCCGGGATTTGCATTTCATTTGTCATTAAGGTGTACACATTTACAGTTCTAATTTTGACTTCCAAGTTAATGTGAGATTCATTAAGAATAATGATGTTTATAAAAAAAAGTTAATATACTTTTAAAACTTAAATTTTGTGGAGTATACTTGCTTTCCATTATTTGGTTAGTTTCTTCCCTAGAGCAAAATTATGGTATGCTGCAGTCCTTCGGGTCAGAAAGACTAGTAAATGAGTTAGTGACTAAAGAGCAACCATATATCTATCCCCATGTTTTTTTACTTCTTTCTAAATCTGGTCACTATTGTGCATCAAGTAGACTTCCCTGTGCTGTACGTATAGATCAAAAGTATATATGTATCAGTTATAATCTCCCAATTCCTACCACCACCAGGCATTTCATCCTTGATAACCGTATATTTCTTCTCCGTTGCTGTGTCCCTATCTAGCTTTTCATAGACAATCATCTATTCCACTTTTACCTAGATCCCATATATTTGTGTTAATGCGTGATATTTCTTTTCTTCTTTTGACTTACCTTCACTGTATATGATACTGTCTCTGTCCATCTACATCTATGCAATTTACATGATTTCATTTCATCTTAAGACACTTGTATCTATGTACCAACTCATTTTTCCATTCCTCTATAGATGGATATTCCTGTTGCTTCCATGTCCTGCTATTGCACATATTGCTGCCATCAATTTGAGGTTGTGCATCTTTTGGAATTATCATTTTCCTCATGACAATTATTGACAACTGTTGGGATTTCTTAATCATATGGTAGCTTCATTCTTATTTTTAAAGGAGTCCCTGTACTATTCTCCATTTTAGTCTATCAATGTGCATTCCTAGGGACAGTACAGGCTTGTTATGTTTACTCCACACCCTCTCCAGCATTTGTTTTATATGGATTTTTTTTATAATAGGTATTCAGACAAATGTGAGTTGATACCCCCATTGAAGATTTTATTTCCCTTTCTCTCAAAGTCAGTAATGCTGAGCATCTTTTGAAATATTATGGGACATCTGTGTGTCTTCTTAGGAGAAATATCTATTTCATCATCTATTAATTTGTTCCAATTGCGTTGTTCATTTTGCTGTTATTGAGCCACATGAGCTGCTTCCATATTTTGAAGATTCCTCTGTTGTCAGTATCTTCAGTTGCAAATGTTTTTCCCATAATGAGACTTCATTTCTGTCTTGCTTAAGGGTTTGCTGTGCAACATGTTTACGCTTAATTAGATCTCTTTAAATATTTTTGGTTTTATTTTCATTTCTCAAGGAGGTAGGTCAAAAAAAAAAAAAAGTTGCTTCTTGCATTCCATGTCACAATGTGTTCTACCTATGCTTTCCTCAAATATTACTGATTTACAGTTTCTGGCCTTATATGTAGTTCTTTAATCCATCTTGAATTTGTCTTTTTCTATGGTGCTAAGGAGTGACTATGGAGAAGGCAATGGCAAGCCACTCCAGTACTCTTGCCTAGAAAATCCCATGGATGGAGGAGGCTGGTAGGCTGCAGTCCGTGGGGTCGCTAAGGGTCGGACACGACTGAGCGACTTCATCACTTTCACACATTGGAGAAGGAAATGGCAACCCACTCCAGTGTTCTTGCCTGGAGAATCCCAGGGACGGGGGAGCCTGGTGGGCTTCCGTCTATGGGGTCACACAGAGTCGGACACGACTGAAGTGACTTAGCAGCAGTAGCAGCAAGGAGTGACTAAATGTGACCCACTGGAGGAGGGAATGCAAACCACCACGTTATACTTGCTGTCGGACCCCCATGAGCTGTATAAAAAGTAACAAGGTATGACACCAAAAGATGAGTCTCCCAGGATGGTAGGTACCTAATATGCTACTTGGGAGGAGTAGAGAGTAATAACTAATGTTTCCAGAAAACAGTAACTGGTTGCCCCAAAGTGGAAATAAACCTCTTTGTAGATGTATCTGGTGATGAAAGTAAAACCGAATGCTGCAAAGAACAGTATTGCAGGGCAACCTGGAATGTTAGATCCATGAAATAATTTAAATTGAATGGGGTATAACAGGAGATGGCAACAGCCAACTCATTGGAAAAGACCCTGATTCTGAGAGAGATTGAAGGCAGCAGGAGAAGGGGGAAACAAGAATGAGATGATTGGATGGCATCACCTATGCAATGGATATGAACTCAGGTAACCTCCAGGATGTGGTGAGGAACAGGAAGGACTGGCATGGTGCGGTTCGTTGCATCCCGAAAAGTCAGACATGACTCGGCCACAGAAGAATAACCAGTTAGTATCCTAACTGCATTCTTTTACTTTTAGCTGTCCAGATTTTCCAGCTTAACTTGTCAAATATATTATCTTCTTTCCATTGCATACTGTTGCCTCGTTTGTCATAGATTAGGTGATCATTTGGGCAAGAGGTTATTTTAGGGTTTCCTATCTGTTCCATTGGCTTTAATCCCAATGTTGGGCCAATTGCATGCCATGTTGAAACTATAGGTTTTTTTGTATAGACTGAAGTGAGGAAACCTGAGTCCTGCAGCTCAGTTTTTCTTTATCAAGTTTGCATGTTTTTTCAAAGTCTGTGTGCTTCCATCAAGTTGTAAAGATTTCCTGTTCTATTTCTGCGAAAAATGTCATTGGTAATTTAATAGGGATGGCACTGAATCTGCAAACTCCTTTTTGTAGTGTAGCCATTTTCACATCTTGATTTTTCCAGTCCAAAGAATAGTATATCTCTCATTCCATTTGTGTCATCTTTGATTTGTTTTCAGTTCAGTTCAGTTCAGTTCAGTCGCTCAGTCGTGTCTGACTCTTTGTGACCCCGTGAATCACAGCACGCCAGGCCTCTCTGTTCATCACCAACTCCAGGAGTTCACTCAAACTCATGTCCATCGAGTCGATGATGCCATCCAGCCATCTCATTCTCTGTCGTCCCCGTCTCCTCCCACCCCCAATCCCTCCCAGCATCAGGTTCTTTTCCAGTCAGTCAACTCGTCGCATGATGTGGCCAAAGTATTGGAGTTTCGGCTTTAGCATCAGTCCTTCCAATGATCACCCACGATTGATCTCCTTTAGAATGGACTGGTTGGATCTCCTTGCAGTCCAATTCATACATTATTCTTTTCTGCACACAAGTCTTTTCTCTGAGTATGTAGGTTCATTCCCAAGGATTTTACTTTTCTTGTTACAATGAATCAGATTTTTTCCTTAATTTTTTGTTTTTGGTTTTGTTATTATTTATAGGAATGCAGATTTCTTCCTGTTTATTTTTTATCCAACAATTTCCCTAAAGTCATTGACTATATCTGTTAATTTTCTGGTGCCATCATAACTTGTCAGCAAACAGTGACAGTTGTTCCTTTTCTTTTCCAATTTGTTGGTAATTATTTTTTCTTCATCTTCACTGATTGCTATAGCTAGGAGTCCCAAGATTTTGTTGAGTAACAGCGGTGAGAGTGGGAAACTGTCTTTTTTCATGGTCTTAGGCTACATGCTTTCAGTTTTTGCCTATGAGAAGTATGTTAGCTGTGGGTTTATCCATACATGGCCTTTATTAAGTTGAAGAAGATCCTCTCTGTTCCCACTTCCTATACAGATTTTATCATAAATGAGTGTTTAATTTTGTCAAACGCATTTTCTGCATCTATATTTTAGAAGTGTTCAAGACCTCTCCTTGGAAATTTTGTTATCTTCCATTGTTCTTTCCTCCTCTGGTCGCCTGATGCAAAGTGCTGTCTCAGTAGAGAATGCGCTGATACTGGGAAGAGTTGAAGGTAAAAGGAGAAGTGGGTAGCAGATGATGAGAAATTTAGATAGCATCAACAACTCTGTGGATATGAGTTTGAACAAATTCTGGGAGATAGGGAAGGTAAGACTGATGGGACACAGTCCATGGGTTGGCAAAGGGATGGGCATGAAAACAACAAAAATAGCAAAGCATTCTTTCCCGTTATTGACAGTAGTAGTTGTTCTTGACTACTTCATTTTCTGTTCTACCATACCCTATCTATATCTGAGTTGCACCAATTTTACCACTTACCATGCATAGATTCAGCCACATTTGTTGTCATTATTGTCCCCCAAACGGTCCAGAATTTATGTGATTTATCAACTACATACGATCCAGTGGTCTTCTAACCATTCTCCGTCATCCATTTATGTTCCTCAGAAACACTCCACCTTGCTATAGCCAGAGAAAATTGTCACTCGCAAGCTAAGCCATGTGATAGAAAGCAAGTCCTTGAGAATGAATACCCTTTTAGGATTCTGTATTCTAACTTTTTCTCAGCCTTCACATGATTCCTTTAAGTTTCATTTCCTCAATCACACTGAAGTTTCAGTTTGTGCTCTGTTCTTCTCAGTCTCACTGTCTGTGCAGACACTGTTCTGTTTTTCTTTATTTTCCTTTTTAATTAATGTATATGAGATCTTATTTTAAATTTCTCAGGAAGCTTTTCTTGACTTTACAGATCATTTTGAGATTTTCATTTTAGATTTACCTGTTTGATGAGCTTTGATAGACTGTCCTCTCCAAAAGGAATAAATTATGACAGCCCACATCTATCTTAGCTTGTGATTCTATTCACCTGCATTCAGGAGTAAAGGATTGTATTTGAAAAATACAACCTGAATGGGTGTGCATCTTAGTCACTGAGTCATGACCAACTCTTCAACCTCATGGACTGCAGCCCACCAGGCTCATCTGTTCATGGGCTTTTCCAGGCAAAGATACTAGAGTGGGTTGCCATTTCCTTTGCCAGGACAACCTGAATAGTGGAATTAATAAGAAGCAGAAATTTTAAGCTAATAAACCTAAATAAATTCTGGACTTGCAGAGACAATTCCCTCCAAAAAATAAAGTATCTTGATTGCAAGTAAAAACCACCAACTTTTGTTGTCTATCCCAAAATCAGCTAAAAAACAAAAAACAAAACATCAGCTTTGATGAAAAGCATATTTTTTCAATTATTAATATGGCTAAGGAATAAAAAAAAGAGCAAAAATAAATCTCAGATATCTGTACCATGGATAGTAAAAAGAGGCAAATAATTGCATCTGTCTTCCAGAGAAATTGAGGTTAGAATATAAATCTTTCTCAATTTCTTTTTTTGGTGAATGGTGTTTGGCATTCCTGGTTATAATTTCTCATCAAGATCCCTTAAATCAGGGTGCATACTTGCTTTTCAAGTGAATTATTGTTGAGGATTTTCAGGAGAAATAGAATGAAGGAAGCTAGATACAGCAGAGTGAAACTAAATCTAATCTCAAGTGGAGGCAAAAGTGCACTGGGTATAGAATTTTCTGCATTAAATATGTGATGTGTATATTTTACATATGAACATCCTAGTGCAGAAATTCATCTTCATATATGGAATTCTTGATATATCATATATGAAAATCTGAATGAATGTTTTCTGACAACACTTGAAACTGAATATTTGGAATAAGAAAAGGCTGGTAAAGATTTTTTTATCTGAAATATGAACAGTATATTTCACATATAACAATATGGGTTGAGTTTTGGTACTTGATATTTAGTTTTTCTTAAATAAGAGGACATGTGGATACATTTTCATACATGTAATTAGAAAGTCTGAATGCTTGTAAGCAGAACTACACAAAGATATTCATACATATGATATGGACCTTTGATATTTTCTATATGAAAATATCATTTTAATAGTTTCAAACATGAATTATATTTCCTGTATTTTTAATTTGATAATCTGAGTGCAGAGGGTATATATTCCTAATGAATTATGGAGTAAACATTATTTCACATTTGAATTCTGAACACAACATTTCATACAGGAAATTTGGGGTTTACTGTACATGATATATGAACAACTGAGCTGTAGTTTTAACATAGAATATTGAATTCTCCACCTTTCACATATGAATAACTGGGTGTCAACCATACTCCCTGAAATATGGAATACTTGAATTTCATTTCACATATGAAATATTGGACACATGTTATCTTACATGAAATATGCAAAGCTTTCAAAATCACACGTGAATAGCTACACTCTGAGTTTCCTGCAGGAAATATGGAATTCTCTGTGTTTAGCATAGGAAAACCTGGACACAAATTATCTGATAAATAATACTGACCTCTCCATGTTTTGCATGAGAAAATCTGGGTACAGATTCTCTACTGTAGCATGATATTTTCTACATTCAACATATGAAATTCTGGGCATAGTATTTTTGTTGAACAAGAAATATAGCACAAATCTGTATAACTAACATGTGATAATCTGAACACAACTTATCCAACATGAAAAATGGAATACTCTTTCCCATTTAAAAAGTGGGTTACACCAGAACACCAACACAAGCTTCCCTAACCAGGGGACTTTGACAAGCCACCTATCCAACCTCACCACAGTGAGGAAATTCCACAATGAAGAGAACTACACAAAGTGCCAGAAGATGGAAAGGCCACCCCAAACACAGCAATAGAAGCAAGATGAAGAGGCAGAGAAATACACATCAAATAAAGGAACAGGATAAATGCCCACCAACCTAAACAAAAGAGGAAGAGATAGGGAATGTACCTGATCAAGAATTCCGAATAATGATAGTGAAAATAATCCAAAATCTTGAAAACAAAGTGGAGCTACAGACAAATAACCTGGAGACAAGGACCGAGAAGATGAAAGAAAGGTTTAACAGGGATCCATAAGAAACAAAAAAGAGTCAATATACAATGAATAATGCAATAGATGAGATAAAAAACACTCTGGAAGGAACCAACAGTAGAATAACGGAGGCAGAAAATAGAATAAGTGAATTAGAAGATAGAATGGTAGAAATAAATGAAACAGAGGAAAAAAAAAAAGAAAAACGAATTAAAAGAAATAAGAACAATCTCAGAGACATCTGAGACAATGTTAAACGCCCCAACATCCAAATCATAGGAGTCCCAGAAGAAGAAAACAAGAAGAAAGACCATGCTTAAACACTTGAGGAGATAACAGTTGAAAATTTCTCTAAAATGGAGAAGGAAATAATCACTCAAGTCCAACAATCCCAGAGAGTCTCAAACAGGATAAACCCAAGGCGAAATAAGCCAAGACACATATTAATCAAATTAACAAAGATCAAACACAAATAACAAGTATTAAAGCAGCAAGGGAAAACAACAAATAACACACAAGGGGATTCCATAAGGATAACAGCTGATCTTTCAATAGAAACTGTTCAGCCAGGAGGGAATGGCAGGGCATAATTAAAGTGTTGAAAGAAAACAACCTACAGCCCAGATGACTGTACCCAGCAAGGATCTTATTCAAATATGAAGGAGAAATCGAAAGCTTTGCAGACAAGCAAAAGCCGAGAGAATTCAGCATCACCAAACCAGCTCTCCAACAAATACTAAAGGATCTTCTCTAGACAGGAAACACAGAAAGGGTGTATAAACTCGAACCCACAACAATAAAGAAAATGGCAACGGGATCATAGGTATCAATAATCACCTTTAACGTAAATGGGTTGAATGCCCCAACCAAAAGACAAAGACTGGCTGAAATGAGTACAAAAACAAGACCCCTATATATGCTGTCTACAGGAGACCCACCTCGAAAAGAGGGACACATACAGATGGAAAGTGAAGGGCTGGAAAAAGATGTTCCACACAAATAGAGATCAAAAGAAAGCAGGAGAAGCAATACTCATATCAGATAAAATAGACTTTAAGATAAAGGTTGTGAAAAGAGACAAAGAAGGACACTACATAATGATCAAAGGATCAATCCAAAAAGAAGATATAACAATTATAAGTATGAAAGGGGAAATTAACAATCACACAATAATAGTGGGAGACTTTAATATCCCACTCACACCTGTGGATAGATCAACTAAACAGAAAATTAACAAGGAAACACAAACGTTAAATGATATAATAGACCAGTTAGACCAAATAGGTATCTATAGGACATTTCACCCCAAAACAAGGAATTTCACCTTCTTCTTAAGTGCACAAGGGACTTTCTCCAGGATAGATCACATCCTGGGCCATAAATCTAGCCTTGGTAAATACAAAGAAAATTGAAGTCATTCCAAGCATCTTTTCTGGCCACAATGCAATAAGGTTAGATCTCAATTACAGGAGAAAAACTATTAAAAATTCTAACATGTGGAGGCTGGACAACACACTTCTGAATAACCAACAAATCATAGAAGAAATCAAAAAAGAAGCCAATATATGCATAGAAATGAATGAAAATGAAAACACAACAACCCAAAACCTATGGGACACTGTAAAAACAGTGCTAAGAGGAAGGTTCATAGCAATACAGGCACACCTCAAGAAAGAAGAAAACAGTCAACTAAATTACCTTACATTACACCTAAAGCAACTAGAAAAGGAAGAAATGAAGAACCCCAGGGTTAGTAGAAGGAAAGAAGTTTTAAAAATAGGGCAGAAATAAATGCAAAAGAAACAAAAGAGACCATAGCAAAAGTCAACAAAGCCAAAAGCTGGTTCTTTAAGAGGGTAAATCAAATTGACAAACCACTAGCCAGACTCATCAAGAAACAAAGGGAGAAAATCCAAATCAATAAAATTAGAAATGAAAATGGAGAAATCACAATAGACAGCACAGAAATACAAAGGATCATAAGAGGCTACTATCAACGATTATATGCCAATAAAATTGACAAATTAGAAAAAAAAATGGATAAATTCTTAGAAAAGTACAACTTTCCAAATTTGAACCATAAAGAAATGGAAAATCTTAACAGACCTACCACAAGCACGGAAATTGAAACTGTAATCAGAAATCTTCCAGCAAACAAAAGCCCAGGTCCAGATGGCTTCACAGTTGAATTCTACCAGAAATTTAGAGAAGAGTTAACACCTGTCCTACTCAAACTCTTCCAGAACATTGCAGAGCAAGGTAAATGTCCAAACTCATTCTATGAGGCCAGCATCACCCTAATACCAAAACATGACAAAGATGCCACAAAAAAAGAGAACTACAGGCCAATATCACTGATGAACATAGATGCGAAAACACCTAACAAAATCCTTGCAATAAGAATCCAACAACACATTAAAAAGATTATATATCATGCCCAAGTGGGCTTTATCCTAGGGATGCAAGAATTATTCAATATCCGCAAATCAGTCAATGTAAAGCACCACATTAACAAAATGAAAAATAAAAACCATATTATTATCTAAATAGATGCAGAGAGAGCCTTTGACAAAATCCTACATACATTTATGATAAAAACCCTCCAGAAGGCAGGAATAGAAGGAACATTCCTCAACATAGTAAAAGCTATATATGACAAACCCACAGCAAACATTATCCTCAATGATGAAAAATTGAAAGCGTTCCCCCTAAAGGCAGGAACAAGACAAGGGTGCCCACTCTCACCACTACTATTCAGCATAGCATTGGAAGTTATGGCCACAGCAATCAGAGCAGAAAAGGACATAAAAAGAATCCAAATTGGCAAAGAAGAAGTGAAAATTTCACTAAATTACTAGAGCTAATCAATGAATATAGTAAAGTTGCAGGATATAAAATCAACACACAAAAATCCCTTGCATATCTAAACACTAACGATGTGTTTAGAAAATAGAAAGAGAAATTAAGGAAACAATTTCAATTCTCCATTGCAACAGAAAGAATGAAATACTTAGGACTATATCTACCTAAAGAAACAAAAGACCTATATATAGAAAACTATAAAACACTGGTGAAAGAAATCAGAGACGACACTAATAGAGGGAGAAATATACCGTGCTCAAGGAATGGAAGAATAAATATTGTGAAAATGAATATATTACCCAAAGTATATTATAAGTTCAATGCAATCCCTATCAAGCTACCAACGGTATTTTTCAAAGAGCTGGAACAAATAACTTCACAATTTGTATGGAAATACAAAAAAATCTTGAATAGACAAAGCAATCTTGAGAAAGAAGAATGGAACTGGGGGAATCAACCTGCCGGACTTCAGGCTCTACTACAAAGCCACAGTCATCAAGACAGTATGGTACTGGCATAAAGACAGAAATATAGATAAATGGAACAAAATAGAAAGCCCAGAGATAAATCCATGCACCTATGGACAACTTATCTTTGACAAAGGAGGCAAGAATATTCAATGGAGAAAAGACAAACTCTTTACCAAGTGGTGCTGGGAAAACTGGTCAACCACCTCTAAAAGAATGAAACTAGAACAGTCCCTAACACCATACACAAAATAAACTCAAAATGTATTAGAGAGCTAAATGTAAGACCAGAAACTATAAAACTCCTAGAGGAGAACATAGGCAAAACAATCTCCAACATAAATCATAGCAAGATCCTCCATGATCCACCTCCCAGAATAGTGGAAATAAAAGAAAAAATAAATAAATGTGACCTAATGTAAAGGAGATCAATCCTGGGTGTTCATTGGAAAGACTGATGCTAAAGCTGAAACTGCAATACTTTGGCCACTTTATGCGACGAGTTGGCTCACTGGAAAAGACTCTGATGCTGGGAAAAGTTGGGGGCGGGAGGAGAAGGGGACGACCGAGAATGAGATGGCTGGAAGGCATCCCCGACTCTGTGGACATGAGTTTGAGTGAACTCTGGGAGTTGGTGATGGACAGGGTGGCCTGGCGTGCTGTGATTCATGCGGTCGCAGAGAGTCGGACATGACTGAGCGACTGAACTGAACTGAACTGAATGAAAATTAGAAGAGGTGGCAGGAATACACAGAAGAACTGTACAAAAAAGATCTTCACGACCAAGATAGTCATGATAACGTGATCACTGACCTAGAGCCAGACATTTTGGAATGTGAAGTCAAATGGGCATTAGAAAGTATCACTACTAACAAAGCTAGTGGAGGTGATGGAATTCCAGTTGAGCTATTTCAAATCTTGAAAGATGATGCTGTGAAAGTGCTGCACTCAATATGCCAGCAGATTTGGAAAACTCAGCAGTGGTCACAGGACTGACAAAGGTCAGTCTTCATTCCAATCTCAAGGAAAGGCAATGCCAAAGAATGCTCAAACTACCGCACAATTGCACTCATCTCACACGCTAGTAAAGAAATGCTCAAAATTCTCCAAGACAGGCTTCAGCAATATGTGAACCGTGAACTTCCTGATGTTCAAGCAGATTTTAGAAAAGGCAGAGGAACCAGAAATCAAATTGCCAACATCCACAGGATCATGGAGAAAGCAAGAGAGTTCCAGAAAAACATCTATTTTTGCTTCACTGACTATGCCAAAGCCTTTGATTATGTGGATCACAATATACTGTGGAAGATTCTGAAAGAGATAGGATTACCAGACCACCTGACCTGCCTCTTGAGAAACCTGTATGCAGGTCAGGAAGCAACAGTTAGAACTGGACATGGAACAACCAACTGGTTCCAAATAGGAAAAGGAGTAAGTCAAGGTTGTATATGGTCACCCTGCTTATTTAACTTCTATGCAGAGTACATCATGAGGTACGCCTGGCTGGAAGAAGCACAAGCTGGAATCAAGATTTCTGGGAGAAATATCAATAACCTCAGATATTAGGATGACACCCCCCTTGTGGAAGAAAGTGAAGAGGAACTCAAAGGCCTCTTGATGAATGTGAAAGAGGAGAGTGAAAATGTTGGCTTGAAGCTCAACATTCAGAAAACGAAGATCATGGCATCTGGTCCCATCACTTCATGGGAAATAGATGGGGATACAGTGGAAACGGTGTCAGTCTTTATTTTTTCGGGCTCCAAAATCTCTGCGGATGCTGATTCCAGCCAGGAAAGTAAAAGACGCTTACTCCTTGGAAGGAAAGTTATGACCAACCTAGATAACATATTAAAAAGCAGAAACATTACTTTGCCAACCAAGGTCCGTCTAGTCAAGGCTATGGTTTTTCCCGTGGTCATGTATGGATGTGAAAGTCGGACTGTGAAGAAAGCTGAGCGCCGAAGAATTGATGCTTTTGAAGTGTGGTGCTGGAGAAGACTCTTGAGAGTCCCTTGGACTGCAAGGAGATCCAAGCAGTCCATTCTAGAAGAGATCAATCCTGGGTGTTCACTGGAAAGACTGATGCTAAAGCTGAAACTGCATTACTTTGGCCACCTCATGCGACGAGTTGACTCACTGGAAAAGAGTCTGATGCTAGGAGGGATTGGGGATGGGAGGAGAAGGTGACGACAGAGAATGTGATGGCTTGATGGCATCACCGACTCGATGGACATGAGTTTGAGTGAACTCCGGGAGTTGGTGATGGACAGGGAGGCCTGGCGTGCTGTGATTCATGGGGTCGCAAAGAGTCGGACACGACTGAGAGACTGAATTGACTGACTGACTCTGTCTCTTTTACTCTCATTTACAATCAGGACTGGGATAGGCACAGAGGCTGCTGTTACCATAGCAACAAGAGGAGGGAAGGAAGAAATGCTGATGCCTTGTGGACATTTTCCCTAAAAACAACCTTAAAATGCTTGCTGATGGACATGTTATTTACAAGGGTTCTGAGCTCTAACCAATATCCACCTGTAACAAACTGCCAGCGTTCAAATGGGGGGGGAGGGGGGAAGAAAAGTAAACACAGAGGAAGCTAACAGGAAGAGGATACAAACAGGTAAACTCAATTATGTCTTTCTTTTGATAAAGCACAAGACAATTTGCACACGGGGTGAATTCTGAAAGATACAGACATCTAAGCTATAAGGACATGATCACCTCTGCCTGAGCACTGAAAAAGGCCACTGTCAAATTCTGGACATGGTATCAATGGTAGAGTAGAAGTAGTTCAGTGGATGCTTTAGGATAATGGTGGGATGAACCTGATAAGAGTCACTGTGAGCATGACTAGAAAAGAGCACTCCCATGAGAGATAAAAGAGATGTAGAGACAGTATGATAAATCAGGTCCTCTCCTATAACATTTCAGAAATGAACAGATTTAAAACACCACACATCCCAAACCAGGTCCTGTGGCACAGAACATTAAGGTGATGAGAGTAAAGATTGCCTACATGGACAGAGGAAATGATAAAGAAATGTGATATTGGTCTAGAGTGAATGTTGAATCAAGGATTGAAATGTGAAAGTAGGCCATCTTCAAAGATAGATATAAATCCAGAGATCAACACACTGAGTGAAGGAGGCTTGATTCAAAAATCATCATGGGATGTAATGAAGAGGTGGGATACGAATATCCACAGCAGTGAGCACCCACACAAATGTGACATGGATATCCAAACTATCAAGAAATGTATGGATAGCAGAGGACCCTGATGGATGGAAGGGATACATCTAAAACTTGACATTAATTTCCCCCACAAATACATATAAAATACGGAAACCACAAAAACCTACCTCAGCAAGAGTGGTAGATGAAACATGTTCTAATAATATATAGGTGAAAGCAAGCACACCTGAATATATGTAGTAATCTCAGTGTCACTGAACAGGAATCTATACATGTAAAACCAACTCACCCTTGTCTTCTACTTAAAAAGGTTAGGAACATTTACTTCAAAACTCCAAGAGTGAGGAGACACGAAGTTTGGTGGCATCATTTGGCTCGTTCTACTCTAATGTACCCCCAGGCCTGACAAAAAGTCTCAGACTGCGGAGACCATCCTAAAAGAGGAGGGAATAATAAAACCTATCAGCATGGAGAGTTTTCTCTGTAACAACAACCTTAAAACCATCACTGATGGACGTCAGATATTCACAAGTCCATTGGACTTAATATGACACCTACCCTGGAACATGACAGGGGTCACTCATGCAAAGAAAAAGAGAAAAAGAAAATCTAGAATGCTCTTTGGAGAAGGCAATGGCAAGCCACTCCAGGACTCTTGCCTAAAAAATCCCATGGATGGAGGAGCCTGGTAGGCTGCAGTCCGTGGGGTCGCTAAGGGTCGGACACGACTGAGCGACTTCACTTTTCACTTTCACACATTGGAGAAGGAAATGGCAACCCACTCCAGTGTTCTTGCCTGGAGAATCCCAGGGACGGGGGAGCCTGGTGGGCTTCCGTCTATGGGGTCACACAGAGTCGGACATGACTGAAGTGACTTAGCAGCAGCAGCAGCAGAATGCTCTTAGGAAGAAAATATTAACAGTTCAATACAGTTCAAAGTGCTTTTAAAAATAGAAAAGAAAACAGAATCACTGAATATTCCCAAGGATGCTGGGCTTTAAAAGTTATCTATCTTTCAAAAATTGCTCATGGGATCCTGTGAATAAAAACTGTTCAGTAGCACATAGTATCTGGAAGAAAATATCAACAGTTAAATACAATTCTCAGTGTTTCTTTAAAAGCACATGAAATATAGTTTATTATGTGAATTACTGTGAAATTTTTTGGGTCCATCTCTTTGTGATCCAGGAGACCATAGTCCACCAGGTTCCTCTGTCCATGGAATTTTCCAGGCGAAAGTTATGGAGTTAGTTGCCATTTCCTCCTAAAGGGGATCTTCCCAAAGCACAACTCTTTTGGCTCCTGCCTATGCAGGAAGATTCTTTATGACTGTGCCATTTGGGAATCCCAGTGTATCATTCGAGATACACAGATTATACTAATGAGGTATCACCTCTGAGTAGTGAAAATAATGTTAAATATTGTACATGGAAGACATAGTGGAGTAATATTTTTAAAGTAAACTCTTTGTATGGAAATAAAAATAGCAGATGAACATCTAGGAATAGCCAAAGCAAACTTGAGGAAGAACAATGGAACTGGGGGAATTAACCTGCCAGACTTCAGGCTCTACTACAAAGCCACAGTCATCAGACAGTATGGTACTGGCATAAAGACAGAAACATAGATCAATGGAACAAAATAGAAAGCCCAGAGATAAACCCACACACCTATGGACACCTTATCTTTGACAAAGGAGGCAAGAATATAAAATGGAGAAAAGACAGTCTCTTTAACATCTGGTGCTGGGAAAACTTGTCAGCCACTTGTAAACAAGAATGAAACTAGAACACTTCTTAACACCATACACAAAAATAAACTCAAATGGATTAGAGAACTAAATGTAAGACCAGAAACTATAAAACTCCTAGAGGAGAACGTAGGCAAAACACTCTCCGACATAAATCACAGCAGGATCCTCCAAGACCCACCTCTCAGAATATTGGAAATAAAAGCAAAAATAAACAAATGGGACCTAATTAAAATCAAAAGCTTCTGCACAGCAAAGGAAACTCTAAGCAAGGTGAAAAGACAGCCTTCAGAATGGGAGAAAATAATAGCAAATGAAGCAACTGACAAAGGATTAATCTCAAAAATATATAAGCAACTCCTGCAGCTCAATTCCAGAGAAATAAACGACCCAATCAAAAAATGGGCCAAAGAAGTAGACAGACATTTCTCCAAAGAAGACCTACAGATGGCTAACAAACACATCAAAGGAAGCTCAACATCATTCATTATCAGAGAAATACAAATCAAAACCATAATGAGATACCATTTCACACCAGTCAGAGGGGCTGCTATCCAAACGTCTACATGCAATAAATGCTGGAGAGAGTGTGGAGAAAAGGGAATCCTCTTACGCTGTTGGTAGGAATGCAAACTAGTAGAGCCATTATGGAGAACAGTGTGGAGATTCCTTTAAAAACTGGAAATAGAACTGCCATATGATCCAGCAATCGCACTCCTGGGCATGCACACCGAGGAAACCAGAATTGAAAAAGACACATGTACTCCAATGTTCATTGAAGCACTGTTTATAATAGCGAGGACATGGAAGCAACCTAGATGTCCATCTGCAGACGAATGGATAAGAAAGTTGTGGTACATATACACAATGGAGTATTACTCAGCCATTAGAAAGAATACATTTGAATCAGTTCTAATGAGGTGGAAGAACCTGGAGCCTATTATACAGAGTGAAGGAAGCAAGAAACGAATACACCAATACAGTATACTAATGTATATATATGGAATTTAGAAAGATGGTAACGATAACCCTGTATACGAGACAGCAAAAGAAACGCAGGTGTATAGATCAATCTTTGGGGCTCTGTGGGAGAGGGCGAGGGTGGCATGATTTAGGAGAATGTCATTGATATAGGTATATTATCATTTGTGAAATGAATCACCAATCCAGGTTCGACGCATGATACAGGATACTGGGGGCTGGTGCATGGGGATGACCCAGAGGTTGGATAAGGGGAGAAGGGAGGTGGGAGGGGGGTTCAAGAAGGGCAACACATGTACACCCGGGGCGGATTCATGTCAATGTATGTCAAAACCAACCAATATAATATTGTAAATTAATTAGCCTCCAATGAAAAATAAATAAATAACCTATCTGGTATGGGGCACTTTCTTACGGTTACCCTAGCAAAACAATACACTTATTCAATTTCAAATGAGGCCTCTGTTTCTTGCCTAGGTTCTCAGGGAAATGAAACAGGTAAAGAACTCTTACACATAAACTAATAATCCTCACATATTCCTAATTCTCCCTAAGAGCTTTCACTCTATTTTAGAGACTGAACTGGTCTAGAACTTATTGCTGATTCATGGGCAGATTTGACCTAGGCAATATTAGAATGAGAATAATTTGCAAGAAGTTGTAGAATAAAATAAGCATATCTGGAAGGCATCCCAATCTGGTAAAAGCAAAAACTTCCTCTCCTTTTATCCTTACCATAGATCTCTTTTTAAAGCCCTAGGAGACAAAGGGTAGTTACCAAGACATTGCTGCCTATTTCTGTGGTAATATCACAAAGTTGTGATGTCATGGCAACCATGCCTCCCTCAACCTACTGTAGCCAAGACACTAGGTTGCAATACCCATGGGACAGCCTGGAGGATCACACACCCTTCCAAACTATTGGAACCACCTGTGCTTTTCCCATGGAGAGTTTTCTAGGCATGTTGTGTCATCTTCTCCAAGACAGAATTTGTAGTCTATGACCACAACTCTTATCATCAGTCCTCTGGATTCCTGAGATCCCCAAGAGACCACCATTCCAGCTTGAAAACTACAAGTCTGAAAAAAATAAAAACAATTAGGAATACAATCCAGTCCAAACTGAAGAGCTTCAACCCATAGAGATGTGCATGGTTCTCAACCCCACAAGGGCCCTGATTACCGGGAACCAGCGAGGGAAATCCTACCCTTGGCAAAGGTCAATTGGGGAAGAGGCCTGACGGGTAAAGGCTAATCAGGACTCGAGGAACCCCCTGGACTTACCCCAAAGAAAATCGGAGTCTGACTGCCTTACTATCTTACGTCTCTTACAAAGTCCTCTAATACTTACGGGGGCTTCCCCCCAACCACCTTTCCCTGAAAACATTAATTCAGAGCTGTAGTTAAAAAGTTCTCCTCAGCTTAATAGGAGTGTTCCAATCCAAGCCCCTCTAATAGCTTTCTAACTTGCCTGACAAGTTCGTGCGGGCTCTTACAACTATGAATGTGACTGTTTACAGCCTCCCAGCCATGCAAGGACAGAAAGCCTAATATTCTAAAATACAGTAATCTGTTGAAGAAGTTAAAATCATTAGAATAGTACTAAAAAAGATTTCATTGTTGAATCAATGCTTGCTGAAAAGTTTCCATATTTTCTAATGTATCCTTGGAAATATATTAATCACATACAGAGAAAATAAGTAGTATCCTTTGCTTTAACCACCTCAGATCTTAAGTTAATTAATTCCTTTCTTGTAGCTCACTACACCCTTGCCTTACAGGAATGTAACCTTGTCATGTGTCTTTGGAGAATAGCGCCTGACTTCAGGAAAATCACCTTGAAAGAATATAAGCCTTTTCCTAGCTAACTAACCTTTGTTAGGAGAGAGGGCCATAAACTGTTAGCAGGCCTCCTGGCCAGAAGATGATGTAAGCCACCTAAAACTTTTGTATATCATGAGACATACCAAAGTACGCCCTGATCCTGATAAGGATCAAGATTGCTGACCCTGCGTGATTCTGGCGTGACTCTATTCCTCCCTTTCTCTATTTTTTATGTGCACAACTTAGGGTATAAAAGAAGCACTGGAAAATAAAGTTTTGGGCCTTGCTCACTGAAGCTTGGTCTCCCCACGTCGTTTTTTTCTCTTTTTCCATCCTTTTCTCTATTCTCTTTTTTCTGGTTGAGATCCTTGGATCGCTGTGCCCTCTGCGTTTACTTATCTGCCTGGGCTTCTAAGACCCACTCGAGGGGATGCCCTGGTAGAGTGCCTCCAGTGATTCGAGAGGGCGCCTGCGGTCTACGTAAACAGAGCAAACCCCATGCTGGGGTTTTATTGCTTTCCTGCATAAACCAAGGGATTATCAGCCTCTGTCTCTCTCTCTCTCTCTCTCGCTGACGCCAACACTGTTCATCCCGAGGATACCCTGGGTCCTTATCAAACAGGTTTCCGATGACTGATGAACAGCAAAACCACAGTTCCAGGCAAGCTCACAGTTAACACTTGCTGCCGTGCCAGGAACATATAACAAGTACAGATAGAATGCAGAATTTAAGTTTTCTACCAACTCGAGAGATTGTGCCAAAAAGACCCTTCAACCTTCCATTTTTGCCAAGTGTAAAGGATAGACTATACTGCAGCACATCAGGTGAAAATCACACTCAACTGAGAATATTTAGAGTTAACATTAATAGGCTAGAGGAGATGTGGGTCGGATGTTCACGCAACTTGAAGTAATATAAAAGTCTTTTGTGTCAGTTTCAGAGAGAAATTTTTCCACTGCCAGATGACCCAGGAGACAGGATTCAAATCACTAACAATCAAATCAGACACAATTCAGGGCCACATCCCTCTATGGAACTTAATCAAGAAGTTCCAGTGCAGGCCTGTCTGCAGCCTTTAATTGCCATTCCTCAAATGATTTCATTCAATCACCAGACAGTTCAAAATATGGACAATGGGCTAGTGGAAGATGTTGAAGACTATAAGAACAGGGACAGGGAATGGTACAGATTGGTGATAAGATGGAGGAAGATGGAGAGGAGAATGAAGGGAAGATTTCAGAGCTAGGATCTGGGTTTTTGAGGTAGTGGGAGCTGCTCCTGATCTGGTTACTGGCTTTGGGTACATATTTCAAATTTTAAAAACCAACGTTTTCTCTGGCCTAAGGAACTTTTGCAATATTTATGCCTCAAAATGCTAGACTAGACCAACAGTAGTCATACAGTTTATAAATTCAGGAGATATTATTTTGGGGAGGGGGAGTGACTTGTGGGAGACTTGCTGTATCAGACTTGTTTGAACACATAGCCTACTTAATCAAGCTGGAGTCAGGATTCAGCTATATATAGACAATTACCTTCTGCATATTTCAATTATGAGATCATATAACAGCATATCTGGGATTTCATTTTTTCTCTTTGAATATTTTTCTACTTGTACAACAGGAACATAGCACTATCTTGGAAATCATATTATTGTATTTGGACTTTTCTGTCACCTTTCCAACTGTTCCAATTGTGCTTAATGACTTCCAGTCACTAAATATGGCCCACTTTATACTAACTCATGCCAGAGGCTGTCAAGAATATGTAAAATGCAAATGTACAGACAAACTAACCTTCTGAGGAGTTTTTGAAATAAAGAAATACCGTAGGAAAATAAACCATGAATTGGTTGATTGACATATTAGTGTCAGGAAAATCTGATGAAAATTCAGCAAACCTTGTAAATAGTTTATTTATAATTATCAATAAGTCCCTATTTCTCCTAGGTAGTTCTCATGAAGTCTCTCTCCTCCTTATATACACACTGCCTTCAGTTGATGATCCTGTTTGATCTCAAATGTAAACCACACTTTTCAACTTCTTCCTTAGACTTCAGACAGGAATACTGATGATCTCATTGGCCATCCTCTTTGTTTTACTGTAAAAATCAGAAGTCTAGCCCGTTTCTACTGACACCTTCAAATATATCCCTGTAGAGGCCATCCTTTCATGTTCCTAACATTCTCTCCTTTTTCCCCTGAGGATCCAGATAACTCATTCAATACTTGTGTGTTTCTCGTAGAGTCCATTGTGACCACTCTCATGATCTCTTATCAATCTTACAAACTATGAAATAGGCAAATAGGTTAAGTGTTGGGGAAACTTCACTAATACCTGAGAACTTTTTCATAAAAAGGACATGCATCTTGCTGAAACATTCTGGGGAACAGACTACTAGATTGGTGGGAATGAATACAAATGAGATTCATATCCTTACTGTGGAAAGTATTGTGGAATAAAGTGAAATCTATAAGCTCTTTCACTTGTGATTTAAAAATGCATGACAGCATGGCGTGGAAAAGACAGGAGGCAGAGCCATGTACCTTTGGGAGACAAGTTTGTGCTTCTCTGATTCTATGACAGACATGCTCAAGTCATAAAGAAGAGTGTACCTACTTTATGGTAGGAAGTAGATAGGAAGTCGGTAGGAAGTATTTGGGCCTCAATGCTAAAATTTACTCACTTCAGAGCAAACCATTGTACTCTTTCCTTCTCTGCTGCTGCTGCTGCTAAATTGCTTCAGTGGTGTCCGACTCTGTGCGACCCCACCAGGCTCCTCTGTCCCCGGGATTCTCCAGGCAAGAATACTGGAGTGGGTTGCCATTTCCTTCTCCAATGCTTGCAAGCATGCTAAATTTCTTCAGTCATGTCTGACTCTGTGCAACCCTATGGACAGCAGCCCACTAGGCTCCTCTGTCCAAAGGATTCTCTAGGCAAGAATACTGGAGTGGGCTGCCAATTCCTTCTCCACTTTCCTTCTCTAGACAAGGGAAAATTTAAGTTAGAGCTTATTATTCACAAATAGAGAGAGAAATATTCCAATGGATCAGGCTTCTTAAGCCAAGACAAGGCTTATTTCAGATGACAGGAAGCAAGTTCCAAAATGTGAATGGAGGAAAGAAAGCACAACACTCACCTCATAGGAAAACAATTTTTACATTTTGTAAAGAAAAGAAACATCCAATAGTCAGTATAAAAAAAAAAAAAAGCACAAAAAAAATTAGATAAAGGCCTTCGGTATGAACCAGATGAAGTCCTACCAGAAAAGAAAGAGCATTTTTGTATCTGACATTAAGTTCGATGCCTGCTCAGTTGTGTCTGATTTTTTGTAACACCACGGGGTGTAGTTGACCAGGCTCCTCTCTCCTTGGGATTTTCCATGCAGGAAAACATGTGCAGCTTTTCATTTCTAACTATATTTCACTAAGTTAGATTTGTAAAGCTGAATGAAAATATTATGTGTGTATTTTTTTGCATCTTTTTCAAGACAAAGCAAACCATATAAGCTCTTTGCTCCAGAGAGTCTTTATGAAATTAAAAATTTGTACTTGTGAATAAGTCACATTGATAATATTATGGACTGGGATGAGTCAAGGCAAATAAGTGACAAATTAAATTGAAATATTAACTTCTAGAAATCTGGCCTACCTTACTTTCAGTGAGAGCAATTGTTTTTCTAAACCATATAACAACAGAAAAGCCATTCTTTTTTTTTTTTTTTCTCATCATTCAATACCTAGGGCAGGAGAAATAGGTAGATAGATGGAGTAGAGTACACAGAAGAGGAGCATAAATCTCTGTGTCAGACACAGTCAATTTTCTATATTTTCACTTTCTTTCCTTCTAGACATCATCTTCTCTGTTCAGTTCAGTTCAGTCGCTCAGTCACGTCCGACTCTTTGTGACCCCATATCTTCCTAATAAGTGTAATGATGCTGCAGATCTTGTGATGTCTTGGTGTTGGCAGTAAAACAGGTCCATGGCCTGGGGCAGTGATTTTCCCTCAGGGACCCAGGAATAAGTCAATAGGTCCTGTGTTTATGTTCTCTGTAAGAGGATCTAGGGATCAGGTTTTGGCAACACTCAAATAGACATAGAACACATAGGCATGCACTACCAGTTGCAGATTAGGAATTTGTTACCATTTGTGCCTCCTGGACATGGTTTGCAACAAACTCAATAACTACCACACATAGTGGTAGGCTTTATACCTACAATTAAAATACAAAGTACAGGTGATGCTGGGTTGAAGAAAGGCTGGAAATGTATCTAGAAGTATCAGCACCAATGAGGAAATCATGCAGGGGCTGATTGTTGTTAATGTCAGCTTACTACATCTGATGAAATAAACATATTTTATAGCATGCTACAACTATGTAGAACAGTGGCTGCTTATGCTGTATTTCAAGGATGGCTGTAACATATTCCCTATTAGGTCCTACTATCTATTCCTGCCATCCTATCCCTATTAGAAATATTCACAGAAAAGGAAATACCACTAATTTTGCATCCTGACACTAGAGCTACTGTATGTCTTAGAGTAGGGAAGGGGCTTAGAATCAATCTCTTCTACTCATACTAATTCCAGGCAAGAAGAAAATACAGCATTCCAAGACTGTAAATCAGATAGGGTCCTCAAAACTCTGTTTATTCACATTTTTACTCCACAGAATAGACATGAGAAACTTTCTCTCCTCCACTAAAACTTTCTGATGAGTTTCACTGTTGTAGAAACCATAGTGGCTAAGAGTCAAGTGGCATTCAGACATGCAAAACAAGAGCGTTTATTCAGCAATGGTGAAGGGTCAGCAGAGGCGCCTCCAGAAGTATGTGCCTGGACTTTGTTTTGGGTATCTTTTATACAGCACAGACTTCCAGGTCTTCAGGTCTTACCTGTTCAAGCAGCTCAGATCCCTCCTCCCCAGGCAGCTTAGTTTCCCAGTGATGAACTGAGCAAGCAAGATGACATAAGTGGAGGTGTTGAGTGGCGAGCAAAATGTATTTTAGTAAGATACCAGAGGCAGAAGTCATAAAGTTATTATTCTAGAAGAGGTTGCTCTTCTAGTTGGGGGTTTCCACCTCATTCCCCCTGCTAATGCTCAGATTGTATCAGCAGCCATCAGAGAACATAACCCATTAACTGCTGACATCCTTTAAAAAATAGCATTTGGATATCCATTTTCTGTTCAACAACTGCCTCTATGAACCCCGTTATAATCCTTAATAAAGGAGTGTGATGCAGGGAATAAGTAGGTACATACCAAGTAAGACTGCCAATCACTCTCTTAAACCCTCCTAGCCAGGAGAAGCATCCTCCAAAGTGGACCTCCATATCCCATCCCTTCCGAATGAACTGAAACATGGGTAATCTTCCTGGTATTTTTAGCTATGTCTGTCACAGCCTTTCCATTGTCATCTATTTGGAGTCACCAGCCAGTTTGGTTGAATTTCCCAGAATCTTCTCCTTCCTCCACTAGGAACTAGCCTAGTGCCAGATGAATATGAGTGATGGCAAGACTCATCCTGGATTGTTGCTATGCCAGCAGTTCCAAGGCAGTAGCTTTATTGGTGATAATCTTAGCACTACTTGTAGTTGGATTATTCTATTTAGCATATAAATGGGAGTCCTGTATCCGCAATTCCCATCTTGTTCACATGTGGCTGGACCATAATATTGAATAATTCACTGGGTAGACCAGTCATTTTTGCCCCATTTTTAATGACCTCCTATTTTGGCAGACCGCCTTCCCTGATGTTTTAAATTTTTATTGATTGGGACACTTAGCATGTCTTCTTGTGAGCCAGGTAAGAAAAAAAAAAAAAAAAAACAGGTTGAATCACTCCTACAGTACAAGTCCCTTTCCTTTGGATAGGAGTTGGGAGTAGGTCCTTTTCCCACCAATCCAGACAAGCACTTCTGAGGCCTGCCATAGTTCTGGGTTTGAATAATTAGGATGCTCCCAATAAGTGCTGATAACTGGAGCTGCCAAGAATGGATCAGTGCTGGACTGTTCTCCGGTACCGTTATGTAATGACAGAAACTGGGAGGAAGAGCTGTCATGGATTTTCCTTTTCCCTTTAGAGGGGTCCCAGTACAAGGTTAGGGTTCTGCTACCATGAATGACTATTGTTCTCAGCATTATAAAAAATGACTCTTAAAATTTTTTTCCTATCCCAAGCATAACCTATTCCCTTTCAGTTTAACCATTTCTCACCTATTGTAATTGTACACAGAGTGCAACTCCAGATAGCACCCCACCACCACCCACCTCTTGATGATTGAATCCACTGAAATATCTGGAAGGCATCTAATCCCATGCCCCTCCATGGCCACACCTAGTTCATCCAGGGTCCTCCACAGACTTAGCAATTAGTGATACCCAGTTCTCAGGCTACCTTCCCAGCTAGATGAACAAAAAGACTATTTTCCACATCATGCATTTCTAGAATGTTTTTTATGGAAGTTTGGAGCTGGTCATGTAGTCCCTTATTGCCTGGATTGGGGTACATCCCCTTGGATCTAGTTGTAGTGGCTCAAGGATGAGGTATTTTCACCAAGGGAGTTAAATAGGTGTAGGACTTTTTAGGCCAGACTCAAAGATTTGTTGAGCTAGTCATAGCATACTACTTCTCCAGGGGTTTCAGAACACCACCCATCATCTACCCATTGTAATCTGACCTTATGATGGTACTTTCAATAAAGTTTCCATCCCACCACAAGGAACATTTAGAAACAGAGTTATAGCATGCAGGTGTCTGGTGTATATAGTAGGTGAAAGAGGGACATGCCTTTCCTATAAGATCAAAAGTTGTATAGTCAGAACAGTCAACCTGGTTTCTAGATGGAGCAGAGATCTTACAACTTAACAGAGATGCAAGGGGAAAAAAATAAGTTGATTTCATAGATAAGTTGTTAACAGTAAGAGAACCCCCCCCCCCAAATAAAGAGTATGAGGAAATAGGTGAAGTAGAGAGATAGTACACTGCAGGGGAGACAGAGTAGAATCCTATTTCAAATAGGATAAATAGAGGGTGTTCCAGTTCAATTAATAGCCAATACATCTGTTGTTCACTGGTCCTGACGGTTCCTCAATTTTCTGTTGTGTGTTGCCTAACCAGCTTCTGGTGTGCCCAGAACAAGGCTTGGAATTCTTGTTTCCATCTTCCCTAGGTCAGGTGCATGGGTTCCCATGGATTGAATTTTGCTTCCCACTTCTCTTCGCTATCAGTTGGGCCTGTGGGTTTGACTCTGGAGTGATTGATCCGAGCATATATACCTGTCATATTGAAAGCACTGGGGGTGGTTAAGGGTACAGAATGTGGCCCTCTCCACATTGGATTCTAGGGCTCTTCCAGTCTTTTACCCATATTTGGTTCCCGGGTAATTGGGGCTGTACTCTTATGCCTAAGGATATGGGTATCCTACTCATGACCCATTTGTGTATTTGGGAAATGGTGTGTCCTAATCCTTGCAGCTGTTTACGTAAGTTCAAGACTCACAGATCTCTGGTTTCCCCTCTTAAGCTGATCAGAGGGGTCAGCCATCTGTACAGAATTTCAAATGGGGAGAACCCCATCCCTGCCCAAGGTGAACATCTCACGTCAAGAGGGCCATGAGTAATATGACTAACCATGGCAAACTGGTCTCCTGACAGTCTGGCTGGTTTGTTTGAGCATTCAATTCATACATTCTACTTTCCCTGAGCTCTGAGGGGAGTAAAGCAGTATGCAATTTCCATCAGACCTTCAAATCCCTTGTCACTTGTTCTACTTTCTCAGCTACAAGTGCTGGTTCATTGTCTGACCCTATGGTGAAAGACATCCCATATCTGGGGACAATAATTCTGAGGAGTGCATTAGTCACGTTCTCGCTTTTTTGGCTCAGGTTGAAAAGTCTACAACTACCCCATAAAGGTGCAGATGATAACTAAAATGTATCTGAGTCCTTGGTTTAGAGAGACTTTGCTGCTGCTGCTGCTGCTGCTAAGTCACTTCAGTCGTGTCCGACTCTGTGTGACCCCATAGACAGAAGCCCACCAGGCTGCCCCATCCCTGGGATTCTCCAGGCAAGAACACTGGAGTGGGTTGCCATTTCCTTCTCCAATGTGTGAAAGTGAAAAGTGAAAGTGAAGTCGCTCAGTCGTGTCCGACCCTTAGCGACCCCACGGACTGCAGCCTACCAGGCTCCTCCATCCATGGGATTTTCTAGGCAAGAGTACTGGAGTGGCTTGCCATTGCCTTCTCCGAGAGAGACTTTAGTGAAGTCCATTTCCATATCATCAAATGGGGTTAGTCCACAGTACTTTGTCCTTGCCAGCCTAAAAGATCCCTGGCAAGCATTATTTTATAAACAGGCTATACACTGCTTGGGACAGAAAAGTTGAGTTGGAGGAAGGTGAGTGATGAGATAATATCTGCCTACCAAGGTCTCTACAGTGGTTTATATCTTTCCAGCTGGTTTCCCCTTCTCTCATTGTTGGGGTCCCATTAGGGCTTATCTTCCAGGGAGGTTTCCCATGCCCAGTTCTCCACGTCTAATTGACCCCCTGGGGCATAGGCCTAAAGCTATTTCTAAGCCTATGTCATGATTCATTGGGACTCCTGGGTGATGATCATGGTGAGAAGATGCCTACATTTCACCCAAGTGGGTGAGTGAGTCAGGGTAATGAAATCTAGGAGACTGATGAGGACCTGAGTTTGCTTTTCAGATTTTGAGGGGGGGATGATGCTTCTAGTTGAGAATATCTATGGTGTAAAATGGTTTGTAGGAGAAGATAGTTTCACTCTCTTGTAGAGTCCCATCAGAGGCAATATGCTGTTGTCCCTGGGTCTCCCTTAGACGCATTTGAAGTGCTGAGACAGCTGACAATTGCGCTGACCAGGCATACCTGCCCATTGACGGTGGGGTAGCTGGCCTTGGGAGCATGATAGCTTCAGAATCATCAGGAGAAGGTGAAATGGAAGGCAGTGGACTGTCTGGTAAATGTGGATCTGCTGCTCGCAACAGGAGATCCATGGTGACATAAAGGGCATTTCAGGCACATCTTCAGCCTAACCTTAGAGGAAAGGTGGTTCCTTTTTCTGGAATGAAGCCTTTTCTCTGATTGAGTCACAAGAAACTTACATTGCCCCTGACCTGTCATGCAGAACTGAACCAAGAGAGGCTTTAACTTGGTGATTTCTAACCACTGCTCAATAAATGGAAATTAGCCTGGGTGACCAGTCTCCCTGGTCACAATTCTAAATACTGATCAGACAATAGGCACATCTAAGGTCCCATTTAAGGATCATCTGACCCCCAAAGAGAGTCACTCTAGGAGGCAAAGAGTGCACAATTTTTCAGGACTCAATTTTACATGGGCTGGTCACTTGGGGCTCCTGACCTTGCATGTTTCTGGCTCTACTCCTCTGGTTTATCCCGCCACTCCTGAAAGGACACCTGCTCCTGCTCCTCAACCACCACCACTTCCACCTTTTCCATAATATCTTGCAACTGGAACTCCTAGTGGGTTCTCGACATCTCACCCTCCTCCAGGGCCCTTTCCTCCACGGCCTCCGCTCTGAAGAGGGCAGCTTCCTCACGTGGGGAGCCACCTGGTTCCTGCATCCTCCCTGCCACCTCCACAGATCCTGCCACAGTGCCTGCACCCTGAAGACCTGGTCTCACAACTGAAAAGATAAAGGGTCCCAGGTGTTCCCAGCTTCCTCTGTGAGTGACTCTCTCTCCACTGTGCCCTCTCAATGATAATGACTTGGGGCAGCTGCAAAGGACCTGGACTTGACAGCAGTGCTGGTGGTCTGTACAGCCTGCCCACAGGTTGCCATCATCCTCTGGTGAGATCTAGCTCTTTCTAAAGGTGCCCTCAGATTGAAGAAAGCAGTGGAGGATGGCATGGGGCAAGGGAAGCATGCTGGGCCCTATTGCCCAGGCCAAGCATTCCCCAGAGTCTGCTAGAGCTGTGAGTCATGCCCAGGTTGCTGGGAAAAAATCTCCACAGATCACGGGGAAGGTAATGGGTGGCACCCTCCAAGGACACTTCCCTAGTCAAGGGGGAATCACCCTAGGTCTCCAGTACTCCAGCACTCCAAAGTGGCTGCCTCTTCTCTGCTGAGTGTGGGCATCTAGACACTTTGCATCTTCTTCATCTGGCCCCACCCAGGCGCCTGCTGTCATTGACTAGGCCTCTGGAAATTTGAAACACTGGTTTCCGCTCCCACATTCAAAAAGTCCACTCCTAAGTTGTGCAGGATCTTAACCACTTCCCTGGTGGCTCAGAGGTTAAAGCGTCTGCCTCCAATGCGGGAGACCCGGGTTCGATCCCTGGGTCGGGAAGATCCCCTGGAGAAGGAAACGGTCACCCACTTCAGTATTCTTGCCTGGAGAATCCCGTGGACGGAGAAGCCTGGTAGGCTACAGTCCACGGGATCGCATAGAGTCGGACACGACTGAGCGACGGAATGGTAACGGAACGGTAAGTTGTGCAGGATCTTAACCACTACGTGCTCTCACAATGTGTCCAATGAAAGGCATGGGTGCAATGTGGCTGCGGATTTTCCTCCACTGGGAAGAGAATTGAAAGCTGTCTGGATGATAGAGGAGTGTGCACAAAAACATCTTTTTGCTACAGTTGAGTTCCTTTGCTCAGGGGAATCAGAGCCATAGGGTACAGAGCTTTCTCTGTGTCTCTCTGTCTCACTTGCTGGTATGCACTGTTTCCCTGCCCATATTTCTGTGTGTGTATTAGGGGCTTGGTGTCTATATGTCTCTCTCTCCAACTGGTATTGTTGCCCTCTACCACTCTCTAGACAGCAGAGCTCAGAAAAGACACTCCACTTCAGTCGCTCAGTCGTGTCCGACTCTCCGCGACCCCATGAATCACAGCACGCCAGGCCTCACTGTCCATTACCAACTCCCAGAGTTCACTCAAACTCATGTGCACAGAGTCGGTGATGCCATCCAGCCATCTCATTCTTTGTCGTCCCCTTCTCCTTCTGCCCCCAATCTCTCCCAACATCAGTCTTTTCCAGTGAGTCAACTCGTCGCATGAGGTGGCCAAAGTATTGGAGTTTCAGCTTTAGCATCAGTCCTTCCAAGGAACACCCAGGATCGATCTCCCTTAGAATGGACTGGTTGGATCTCCTTGCGGTACAAGGGACTCTCAAGAGTCTTCTCCAACACCACAGTTCAAAAGCATCAATTCTTCGGCCATCAGCTTTCTTCACAGTCCAACTCTCACATCCATACATGACCACGGGAAAAACCATAGCCTTGACTAGACAGACCTTTGTTGGCAAAGTAATGTCTCTGCTTTTTAATATATTATCAAGGTTGGTCATAAGTTTCCTTCCAAGAAGTAAGTGTCTTTTAATTTCATGGCTGCAATCAGCATCTGAAGTGATTTTGGAGCCCCCAAAAATAAAGTCTGACACTGTTTCCACTGTTTTTCCATCTATTTCCCATGAAGTGATGGGACCAGATGCTATGATCTTCGTTTTCTGAATGTTGAGCTTCAAGCCAACCTTTTCACTCTCCTCTTTCACTTTCATCAAGTGGCTTTTGCCCGGTGGCACAGATGTGAGAGACACTGGCCCCGGTGCAAATGACCATGCAAAGAGGAGTGACCGGGAGGAGCTACCCCACAACTGAGGCCAGGGCCAGCGGCCGAGAGGAGCTGCCCCACGTCCAACAGGAAGGTGGCTGCGCAGGCACACGAGGGTCGAGAGGAGCAACTCCACGTTCAAGGTCAGGAGGGGCGACCTTGAGGAGATACCCCTCGTCCAAGGTAAGGTACAGCGGCTGCACTTTGCTGCAGCGGCTGTGAAAAGATTTTCCACGACCAAGGTAAGAGAAACCCAAATAAGACGGTAGGTATTGCGAGGGGGCATCAGAGGGCAGACACACTGAAATCATAATCACAGGAATCTAGTTGATCTGATCACATGGACCACAGCCGAATGTGGTCCACTGGAGAAGGGAATGGCAAACCACTTCAGTATGCTTCCCTTGAGAACCCCATGAACAGTATCAAAGGGCAAAATGATAGGATACTGAATGAGGAATTCCCCAGGTCGGTAGGTGCCCAGTATGCTACTGGAGATCAGCGGAGAAGTAAGTCTAGAAGGAATAAAGGGATGGAACGAAATTCTTCAGTTCCAATTTTCTAGATTCTGTATATATGTGTTAGAAAATGATATTTATCTTTCTCTTTCTGACTCACTTCACTCTGTGTAATAGGTTCTATCATCATTAACATAATTCAAACTGACTCAAATGCGTTCATTTTTATGTCTGAGTAATATTCTATTTTGTATATATACCACCACTTCTCTATTCATTCATCTGTCAATGGACATCTAGATTGTGCCCATGTTCTAGCTACAGTAAATAGTGACGCAATGAACAATGGGATATATGGGTCTCTTTCAATTTTGGTTTCCTCAGGGTATATGCCTAGGAGTGGACTTGCTGGGACATATGGTGGATTTTTCCCTAGTTTCTTAAGGATTCTCCATACTTTTTTCAATAGTGGCTGTATTAATTTGCAGTCCCATCAATAGTGCAAGAGTATTCCCTTTTCTCCACACCCTTTCCAGCTTTTACTGTTTTTAGAATTTTTTTCTTTTTTTAAATTTATTTGTTTTAATTGGAGGCTAATTCCTTTAAATATTGTATTGATTTTGCCATACATCGACATGAATCTACCCCGGGTGTACACGTGTTCCCCATCTTGAACCACCCTTCCACCTCTCTCCCCATCCCATCCCTCTGGTTCATCCCAGTGTAACAGCCCTGAGCATCCTGTATCATGCATCGAACCTGGATTGGCGATTCGTTTCACATATGTTAATATGCATGTTTCAATGCCATAATCTCAAATCATCCCACCCTTACCCTCTCCCACAGAATCCAAAAGACTGTTCTATACATCTGTTTCTCTTTTGCTGTCTCGTATACAGGGTTATCGTTATCATCTTTCTAAATTCCATATATATGCATTAGTATACTGTATACTGTATTACAGTATTAGTATACTGTATTACAGAGAAGGCAATGGCAAGCCACTCCAGTACGCTTGCCTAGAAAATCCCATGGATGGAGGAGCCTGGTAGGCTGCAGTCCGTGGGGTCGCTAAGGGTCAGACACGACTGAGCGACTTAACTTGCACTTTTCACTTTCACACATTGGAGAAGGAAATGGCAACCCACTCCAGTGTTCTTGCCTGGAGAATCCCAGGGACGGGGGAGCCTAGTGGGCTTCCGTCTATGGGGTCACACAGAGTCGGACACGACTGAAGTGACTTAGCAGCAGCAGTAGCAGCAGTATACTGTATTGGCATTTTCTTTCTGACTTACTTCACTCTGTATAATAGGCTCCAGTTTCATCCACCTCATTAGAACTGATTCAACTGTATTCTTTTCAATTGCTGAGTAATACTCCATTGTGTGTATGTACCACAGCTTTCTTATCCATTCGTCTGCAGATGGACATCTAGGTTGCTTCCATGTCCTGGCTATTATAAACAGTGGTGCGATGAACATTGGAGTACATGTGTCTCTTTCAATTCTGGTTTCCTCGGTGGGTATGCCCAGGAGTGCGATTGCTGGGTCCTACGACAGTTCTGTTTCCAGTTTTTTAAGGAATCTCCACGCTGTTCTCCACAGTGGTTGTACTAGTTTGAATTCCCACCAACAGTGTAAGAGGGTTCCCTTTTCTCCACACCCTCTCCAACATTTATTGCTTGGAAACATTTGGATAGCAGCCATTCTGAATGGTGTGAAATGGTATCTCATTGTGGTTTTGATTTGCATTTCTCTGATTATGAATGATGTTGAGCATCTTTTCATGTGTTTGTTAGCCATCTGTATGTCTTCTTTGGAGAAATGTCTGTTTAGTTCTTTGGCCTATTTTTTTATTGGGTCGTTTATTTTTCTGGAATTGAGCTGCAGGAGCTTCTTGTATATTTTGGAGATTAATTCTTTGTAAGTTCTTCATTTGCTATTATTTTCTCCCATTCTGAAGGCTGTCTTTTCACCTTGCTTATAGTTTCCTTTGCTGTGCAGAAGCTTTTAATTTCAATTAGGTCCCATTTGTTTATTTTTGCTTTTATTTCCAATATTCTGGGAGGTGGGTCATGGAGGATTTATGTCGACAGTGGTTTGCCTATGTTCTCCTCTAGGAGTTTTATAATTGCTGGTCTTACACTTAGATCTTTAATCCATTTGAGTTTATTTTTGGTGTTAGGGAGTGTCCTAGTTTCATTCTTTTACAAAATGTCTGACCAGTTTTCCCAGCACCACTTGTTAAAGAGATTGTTTTTCCTTCATTGAATACTCTTGCCTCCCTTGTCAAAGATAAGGTGTCCATAGGTTCGTGGATTTATCTCTGGGTTTTCTATTTTGTTCCTTTGATCTATATTTCTGTCTTTATGCCAGTACCATGCTGTATTTATAGATAACTGTGGCTTTGTAGTAAAGCCTGAAGTCTGGAAGGTGGATTCCCCCAGTTCCATTCTGCTTACTCAATATTGCTTTGGCTATTCGAGGTTTTTTGTATTTCCATACACATTGTGAAATTATTTGTCCTAGCTATGTGAAAAACATCGTCAGTAGCTTGATAGGGATTGCATTGAACTTATAAATTACTTTGGGTAATATAATCATCTACACAATATTTATTCTTCCAATCCATGAACACGGTATATTTCTCCATCTATTAGTGTCCTCTCTGATTTCTTTCACCAGTGTTTTACAGTTTTCTATATATAGGTCTTTTGTTTCTTAGATCAATATACTGCTAAGTATTTTATTCTTTGTGCTGCAATTGTAAATGAAATTGTTTCCTTAATTTCTCTTTCTATTTTCTCATTAAATTATGTCGAAATGCAAGGGATTTCTGTGTGCTGATTTTATATCCTGCAACTTAACCACATTCGTTGATTAGCTCTAGTAATTTTCTGGTAGAGTCTTTAGGGTTTTCTGGTAGAGGATCATGTCATCTGCAAACAGTGAGAGTTTTACTTCATCTTTTCCAATTTGGATTCCTCTTATGTATTTTTCTGCTCTGATTGTTGTGGCTAAAACTTCTAAAACTATGTTGAATGGTAGTGGTGAAAGTGGCACCTTTGTCTTCTTCCTGACTTTAGGGGCAACGCTTTCAATTTTTCACCATTGAGGATAATGTTTGCTGTGGGTTTGTCATATATAACTTTTATTATGTGGAAGAATATTCCTTCTATTCCCACCTTCTGGAGGGCTTTGATCATAAATGGAGGTTGAATTTTGCCAAAGGCTTTTTCTGCATCTATTAAGATAATAGTATGGTTTTAATTTTTCATTTTGTTAATGTGGTGTACTACATTGATTGATTTGAGTATATTGAAGACTCCTTGCACCCCTGGGATAAAACCCACTTTGTCATGATGTATGATCTTTTTAATGTGTTGTTGGTTCTGATTGCTAGAATTTTGTTAAGGATTTTTGCATCTATGCTCATGTCCTGTAGTTTTCTTTTATTGTGGCATTTTTGTCAGGTTTTGGTATTATGGTGACTCTGGCCTCATAGAATGAGTTTGGACATTTACCTTCCTCTGCAAATTTGTGGAGGAGTTTGAGTAGGATAGGTATTAGCTCGTCTCTAAAGTTTTGGTAGAATTCAGCTGTGAAGCCGTCTGGACTTGGGCTTTTGTTTTCTGGAAGAACTCCGATTACAGTTTCAATTTCCGAGCTTATGATGGGTCTGTTCAGATTTTCTATTTCTTCCTGGTTCAGTTCGGAAAGTTGTACTTTGTAAAGAATTTGTCCATTTATTCCAAGTTGTCCATTTATTGGCGTACAATTGCTCATAGTAGACTCTTATGATCCTTTGTATTTCTGTTTGTCTGTTGTGATCTCTCCCTTTTCATTTCTAATTTTATTGATTTGGTTTTTCTCCCTTTGTTTCTTTATGAGTCTGACTAGTGGTTTGTCAATTTCATTTACCCTCTCAAAGAACGAGCTTTTGGTTTTGTTGTTTTTGCTATGGTCTCTTTTGTTTCTTTTGCGTTTATTTCTGCCCTAATTTTTAAGATTTCTTTCCTTCTACCAACACTGGCGTTCTTCATTTCTTCCTTCTCTAGCTCCTTTAGATATAGAGTTAGTCTTAGTTGACTTTTTTCTTGTTTCTTGAGGTATGCCTGTATTGCTGTGAACCTTCCCCTTAGCACTGCTTTTACAGTGTTCCAGAGGTTTTCAGTTGTTGTGTTTTCATTTTCATTCATTTCTATGCATATTTTGATTTTTTCTTATTTGTTCTATGATTTATTGGTTATTCACCAGGGTGTTTTTCAGCCTCCATATGTTGGAATTTTTAACAGTTTTCCCTCTTTAATTGAGATCTACTCTGTGGTCAGAAAAGATGCTTGGAGTAATTTCAATTTTTTTAAATTTACCAAGGCTAGATTTATGGCCCAGGATGTGATCTATCCTGGAGAAGGTTCCATATGCGCTTTTCAGTTCAGTTCAGTTCAGTCGCTCAGTCGTGTCCGACTCTCCGCCACCCCATAACACAGCACGCCAGGACTCCCTGTCTATCACCAACTCCCGGAGTTCACTCAAACTCATCTCCACAGAGTCGATGATGCCATCCAGCCATCTCATTCTCTGTCGTCCCCTTCTCCTGCCGCCCCCAACCTTTCCCAGCATCAGAGTCTTTTCCAGTGAGTCAACTCGTCGCATGAGGTGGCCAAAGTATTGCAGTTTCAGCTTTAGCATCAGTCCTTCCAATGCACACCGAGGATCGATCTCCCTTAGAATGGACTGGTTGGATCTCCTTGTGGTACAAGGGACTCTCAAGAGTCTTCCCCAACACCACAGTTCAAAAGCATCAATTCTTTGTCGATCTGCTTTCTTCACAGTCCAACTCTCACACGCATACGTGACCAAGGGAAAAATAATAGCCTTGACTAAACAGACCTTTGTTTGCAAAGTAATGTCTCTGCTTTTTAATATATTATCAAGGTTGGTCATAACTTTCTTTCCAAGGAGCAAGCGTCTTTTAATTTCATGGCTACAATCAGCATCTGCAGTGATTTTGGAGCCCCAAAAAATAAAGTCTGACACTGTTTCCACAGTTTTCCAATCTATTTCCCATTAAGTGATGGGACCAGATGCCATGATCTTTGTTTTCTGAATGTTGAGCTTCAAGCCAACCTTTTCACTCCTCTTTCACTTTCATCAAGAGGCTTTTGAGTTCCTCTTCACTTTCTGCCATAAGGGTAGTGTTATCTGCATATCTGAGATTTTTCATATTTCTCCCAGCAGTCTTGATTCCAGCTTGTGCTTCTTCCAGCTCAGCGTTTCTCATGATGTACTCTGCATAGAAGTTAAATAAGCAAGGTGATAATATACAGTCTTGACGCACTCCTTTTCCTATTTGGAACTAGTCTGTTGTTCCATGTACAACTCTGACTGTTGCTTCCTGACCTGCATACAGGTTTCTCAAGAGGCAGGTCAAGTGGTCTGGTATTCCCATCTCTTTCAGAATTTTCCAGAGTTTATTGTGATCCACACAGTCAAAGGCTTTGGCATAGTCAATGAAGCAAAAATTTATGCTCTTCTGGAACTCTCTTGCTTTCTCCATGATCCAGCAGATGTTGGCAATTTGATCTCTGGTGCCTCTGCCTTTTCTAAAACCTGCTTGAACATCTGCGAGTTCACGGTTCACATATTGCTGAAGCCTGGCTTGGAGAATTTTGAGCATCACTTTACTAGCGTGTGAGATGAGTGCAATTGTGCGGTAGTTTGAGCATTCTTTGGCATTCCCTTTCTTTGGGACTGGAATGAAGACTGACCTTTTCCAGTCCTGTGGCCACTGCTGAGTTTTCCAAATTTGCTGGCATATTGAGTGCAGCACTTTCACAGCATCATCTTTCAAGATTTGAAATAGCTCAACTGGATTTCCATCACCACCACTAGCTTTGTTCGTAGTGATGCTTTTTAAGGCCCAACTTAACTTCACATTCCAAGATGTCTGGCTCTAGGTCAGTGATCACGTTATCGTGACTATCTTGGTCGTGAAGATCTTTTTTGTACAGTTCTTCTGTGTATCCTTGCCACCTCTTCTTAATATCCTCTGCTTCTGTTAGGTCCACACAATTTCTGTCCTTTATCGAGCCCATCTTTGCATGAAATGTTCCCTTGGAATCTCTAATTTTCTTCAAGACATCTCTTGTTTTTCCTATTCTGTTGTTTTCCTCTATTTCTTTGCATTGATCACTGAGGAAGGCTTTCTTATCTCTCCTTGCTATTCTTTGGAACTCTGCATTCTGATGCTTATATCTTTGCTTTTCTCCTTTGCTTTTCGCTTCTCTTCTTTTCACAGCTATTTGTAAGGCCTCCTCAGACAGCCATTTTTCTTTCTTGCATTTCTTTTCCGTGGGGATGGTCTTGGTCCCTGTCTCCTTTACAATGTCACGAACCTCCGTCCAAAGTGTATGTGCTTTATAAGAAGATTAAATTCATTGTTTGGGGGGTGAAATCTCCTATAGATATCAATTAAGTCTAACTGGTCTATTGTATAATTTAACATTTGTGTTTCCTTGTTAATTTTCTGTTCAGTTGATCTGTCCATAGGTGTGAGTGGGTAATAAGTCTCCCACTATTATTGTGTTCTTGTTTATTTCCCCTTTCACACTTGTTAGCATTTGTGTTAGTTTGCGATCCTTCTATGTTGGGTGCATGTATATTTATCATTGTTATATCTTCTTCTTGGATTGATCCTTTGATCTTTATGTAGTGTCCTACTTTGTCTCTTTTCACAGCCTTTGTCTTAAAGTCTATTTTATCTGATATGAGTATTGCTACTCCTGTTTTCTTTAGGTCTCTATTTGTGTGGAATATCTTTTTCCAGACCTTCACTTTCAATCTGTATGTGTCCCTCATTTTGAGGTGGGTCTCTTGTAGACAACATATATAGGGGTCTATTTTCATATCCATTCAGCCAATCTTTGTCTTTTGGTTGGGGCATTCAACCCATTTACATTTAAGGTAATTATTGATAAGTATGAGCCTTTTGCCATTTACTTTACTGCTTTGGATTCGAGTTTATACACTCATTCTTAATTTCCTGTGTAGAGAAGGTCCTTTAGTATTTGCTGGAGAGCTGGTTTGGTAATGCTGAATTCTCTCAGCTTTTGCTTGTCTGTAAACCTTTTGGTTTTTTCTTCTAATTTGAATGAGATCCTTGCTGGGTACAGTAATTTGGGTGTAGGTTATTTTCTTTCATCAGTTTAAGTATGCTCTGCCATTTCCTCCTGACCTGAAGAGTTTCTACTGAAAGAACAGCTGTTATGGGGATCTCCTTGTGTGTTATTTGTTGCTTTTCCTTTGCTGCTTTTAATATTTGTTCTTTGTGTTTGATCTTTGTTAATTTGATTAATATATGTCTTGGGGCATTTCGCCTTGGCTTTATCCTATTTGGAACTCTCTGGGAATCTTGGACTTGGGTGATTATTTCCTTCCCCATTTTAGGGAAATTATCAACTATTATCTCCTCAAATATTTTCTCATGGTCTTTCTTTTGGTCTTCTTCTGGGCCTCTATGGTTCGGATGTTGGGCCTTTTAACATTGTCCCAGAGGTCTCTGAGATTGTCCTCATTTCTTTTAATTCATTTTTCTTTTTCCTCTGTGTTTGATTTATTTCTATCCAATCTATCTCATTTATTCTATTTTCCGCCTGCCTTATTCTACTGTTGGTTTCCTCTAGAGTGTTTCTGATCTCATCTCTTGCATTATTTATTGTATATGACTCTTTCTTATTTCTTCTAGATCCTTGTTAAACCTTTCTTTCATCTTCTTAACCCTTGTCTCCAGGTTATTTATCTGTAACTCCAATTTGTTCTCAAGACTTTGGATCATTTTCACTATCATAATTAGGAATACTTTATCAGGTAGCTTCCCTAATTCTTCCTCTTTTGTTTAGGTTGGTGGGCATTTACAATGTTCCTTTATTTGCTGGGTATTTCTCTGTCTCTTCATCTTGCTTATATTGCTGTGTTTGGGTGGCTTTCCATCTTCTGGCAGTTTTCGGAGTTCTCTTTATTGTGGAGTTTCCTCTCTGTGGGTGAGGTTGGACAGGTGGCTTGTCAAGGTTCCCCATTTAGGGAAGCTGTGTCAGTGTTTTTCTGGGTGGAGCTGGATTTCTTCTCTCTGGAGTGCAATGAAGTGTACAGTAATGAGTTATGAGCTGTCAGTGGGTTTGGAGTGATTTTGGGCAGCCTGTATAATGAAGCTCAGGGCTATGTTCCTGTGTTGCTGGAGAACTTGCATGGTATGTCTTGCTCTGGAACTTGTTGACGCTTGGGTGGTGCTTGGTTTCAGTAGGTATGGAGGCGTTTGATGAGCTCCTATCAATTAATGTTCCCTAGAGTCAGGGGTTCTCTGGTGTTCTCAGGATTTGGACTTAAGCCTCCTGCCTCTGATTTTCAGTCTTATTCTTGCAGTAGCCTCTAGACTTTTCTATCTGTCACGTCTAAGGTGGTTACCTATGTTTTAGATTCTGTTTGCTGATCTTTTCAGTGTCTAATTTCTGCCCTAACACTAGGGGTTGGTGGTGGACACTTTTTAAGGCTCACTTTTTCAATAGTGTTCTGGGAAGGGAGGAACGCTGCAGGCAAATATCTCTGGTGTCTGTGGGGAGTGCTCGCAGTGTCTCGGCCACACTGGGTTTGCCCCTGCTCACGGCATGAGTTCTGTCCCAGTCTACAATGCAAAGGCTCTAGGTTGTTCTGCCGAGAACTGTCTGAGGCCACCGCTGGGTTGCATGCACATCCCAGGTCTAAGCCGCTCAGGTTCAGGTACTCGGGTAATCCACAAATGCGCAGACTTGGTTGGGTCTGCGTTTTTTGCCCTCCCCCTGGTCTGAGCATCTCTGGTGACCAGGTGTTTGTTGAGCAGGGTAACTGTGACTTATTGCCTCCCTGGTCCCTCCTGCTTGGTTTTCTGAGTGTACAACTGGAGCACCTTCTCAGGCGGATGTCGACCAGCCAGTAACTGAAGAACTCTTGGTTAGCACAGAAAACTGTTTGCAGTTTGGTATCGGATGCCTCTCTGGGCATTGCCCACTTGGAGCGCTGGCTGCCCTCCTCTGCCTGTCTCGGCGGGGGATGGACCTTCTGCCACCGGCTAGCTCTGCTCATTCCTTTTTTCTGTGAGCAGGACTGGCAGAGTCTTCAGTACAGTTCAGTTCAGTCGCTCAGTCATGTCCGACTCTTTGTGACCCCATGAATCACAGCACACCAGGCCTCCCTGTCCATCACCAACACCCGGAGTTCACTCAAACTCATGTCCACAGAGTCGGTGATGCCATCCAGCCATCTCATTCTCTGTCGTCCTCGTCTCCTCCCACCCCCCAATCCCTCCCTGCATCAGACTCTTTTCCAGTGAGTCAACTCTTCGCATGAGGTGGCCAAAGTATTGGAGTTTCAGTCTTAACATCAGTCCTTCCAATGAACACCCAGGATTGATCTCCTTTAGAATGGACTGGTTGGATCTCCTTGCAGTCCAAGGGACTCTCAAGAGTCTTCTCCAGAACCACACTTCAAAAGCATCAATTCTTTGGCGATCAGCTTTCTTCACAGTCCAACTCTCACATCCATACATGACCACGGGAAAAAACATAGCCTTGACTAGGCGGATTTTGCTTGGTAAAGTAATACCTCTGCTTTTTAATATGCTATCTAGGTTGGTCGTAACTTTAATTCCAAGGAGTAAGCGTCTTTTAATTTCCTGTCTGCAATCAGCATCTGAAGTGATTTTGGAGGCAAAAAAAAAAAAAAAAGTCTGACACTGTTTCCACTGTTTCTCCATCTATTTCCCATGAAGTGATGGGACCAGATGCCATGATCTTTGTTTTCTGAATGTTGAGCTTCAAGCCAACCTTTTCACTCTCCTCTTTCACTTTCATCAAGAGGTTTTGTAGTTCCTCTTCACTTTCTGCCATAAGGGTAGTGTCATCTGCATATCTGAGGTTATTGATATTTCTCCCAGCAATCTTGATTCCAGCTTGTGCTTCTTCCAGCCCAGCGTTCCTCATGATGTCCTCTGCATAGAAGTTAAATAAGCAAGGTGACAATATACAACCTAACGTACACCTTTTCCTATTTGGAACCAGTCTGTTGTTCCATGTCCAGTTCTAACTGTTGCTTCCTGACCTGCATACAGGTTTCTCAAGAGGCAGGTCAGGTGGTCTGGGATTCCCATCTCTTTCAGAATGTTCCACAGTTTATTGTGATTGACACAGTCAAAGGCTTTGGCATAGTCAATGAAGCAGAAATAGATGTTTTTCTGAAACTCTCTTGCTTTCTCTATGATCCAGCGGATGTTGGCAATTTGATCTCTGCTGCCTCTGCCTTTTCTAAAACCTGCTTGAACATCTGGGAGTTCACGGTTTACATATTGCTGAAGCCTGGCTTGGAGAATTTTGAGCGTGTGAGATGAGTGCAATTGTGCGGTCGTTTGAGCATTCTTTGGCATTGCCTTTCTTTGGGATTGGAATGAAGACTGACCTCTTCCAGTCCTGTGGCCACTGCTGAGTTTTCCAAATTTGCTGACATATTGACTGCAGCACTTTCACAGCATCATCTTTCCGGTGCTGTAAAGAGCAATATTGCATAGGAACCTGGAATGTTAGGTCCATGAATCAAGACAAATTGGAAGTGGTCAAACAGAAGATGGCAAGAGTGATCGTCGACATTCTAGGAATCAGTGAATGAAAATGGACTGGAATGGGTGAATTTAACTCGGATGACCATTATATCTACTACTGTGGGCAGGAATCCCTTAGAAGAAATGGAGTAGCCATCATGGTCAACAAAAGAGTCCGAAATGCAGTACTTGGATGCAATCTTAAAAATGACAGGATGATTTCTATTCGTTTCCAAGGCAAACCATTCAATATTACAGTAATCCAGGCCTATGCCCCAACCAGTAATGCTGAAGAAGCTGAAGTTAATCGGTTCTATGAAGACCTACAAGACCTTTTAGAACTAACACCCAAAAAAGATGTCCTTTTCATTATCGGGGACTGGAATGCAAAAGTAGGAAGTCAAGAAACACCTGGAGTAACTGGCAAATTTGGCCTTGGAGCACGGAATGAAGCAGGGCAAAGGCTAATAGAGTTTTGTCAAGAGAATGCACTGGTCATAGCAAACACCCTCTTCCAACAACACAAGAGAAGACTCTACACATGGACTTCACCAGATGGACAACACCGAAATCAGATTGATTATATTCTTTGCAACCAAAGATGGAGAAGCTGTATACAGTTAGCGAAAACAAGACCAGGAGCTGACTGTGGCTCAGATCATGAACTCCTTATTGCGAAGTTCAGACTTAAATTGAAGAAAGTAGGGAAAACCACTAGACCATTCAGATATGACTTCAATCAAATCCCTTATGATTTTACAGTGGAAGTGAGAAATAGATTTCAGGGACTAGATCTGATTGATAGAGTGACTGATGAACTATGGACGGAGGTTCGTGACATTGTACAGGAGACAGGGACCAAGACCATCCCCATGGAAAAGAAATGCAAAAGAGCGAAATGGCTATCTGAGGAGGCCTTCCAAATAGCTGTGAAAAGAAGAGAGGCGAAAAGCAAAGGAGAAAAGGAAAGATATAAGCATCTGAATGCAGAGTTCCAAAGAATAGCAAGGAGAGATAAGAAAGCCTTCCTCAGTGATCAATGCAAAGAAATAGAGGAAAACAACAGAATAGGAAAAACAAGAGACCTCTTCAAGAAAATTAGAGATTCCAAAGGAACATTTCATGCAAAGATGGGCTCGATAAAGGACAGAAATGGTATGGACCTAACAGAAGCAGAAATTATTAAGAAGAGGTGGCAGGAATACACAGAAGAACTGTACAAAAAAGATCTTCATGACCAAGATAGTCACGATAATGTGATCACTGACCTAGAGCCAGACATCTTGGAATGTGAAGTCAAGTGGGCCTTAGAAAGCATCACTACTAACAAAGCTAGTGGAGGTGATGGAATTCCAGTTGAGCTATTTCTGGACTTCAGGCTCTATTAAAAAGCCATAGTCATCAAGACATATGACACTGGCATAAAGATGGAAATATAAATCAATGGAACAAAATAGAAAGCCCAGAGATAAATCCATGTACAACTTATCTTTGGCAAAGGAGGCAAGAATATAAAATGGAGAAAAGACAATCTCTTTAACAAGTTGTACTGTGAAAACTTGCTAACCTCTTGTAAAAAAATGACACTAGAACAATCCTTAACACCATACACAAAAGTAAACTCAAAATGGATTAAAGATGTAAGTGTAAGACCAGAATCTATAAAACTCGTAGAGGAGAACATAGGCAAAACACTCTGCGACATATATCACAGCAGGATCCTCCATGACCCACCTCCCAGAATATTGGAAGTAACTGACAAAGAATTAATCTGAAAAATATACAAGAAACTCCTGCACCTCAATTCCAGAAAAATAAATGACTCAGTCAAAAAATGGGCCAAAGAATTAAACAAACATTTCTCCAAAGAAGACATAAAGATGGCTAACAAACATACGAAAAGATGGTCAACATCACTCACAATCAATGAAATGCAAATCAAAACCGCAAAAGGTACCATTTCACTCCAGTGAGAATGGTTGCTATCCAAAATCTATAAGCAATAAATGTTGGAGAGGGCATGGAGAAAAGGGAACCCGCTTACACTGTTGGTGAGAATGCAAACTAGTAGAGTCACTATGGAGAACAGTGTGGAGATTCATTAAAAATACTGGAAATACAACTGCCATACCACCCAGCAATCCCACTGCTGGGCATACACACCGAGAAATCTAGCATTGAAAGACACACATATACACCAATGTTCATCGCTGCACTGTTTATAATAGCCAGGACATGCAAGTAACCTAGATGTCCATTTGCAGGCAAATGGATAAGAAAGCTGTGGTACATATACACAATGGAATATTACTCAGCAATTAAAAAGAACACATTTGAATTAGTTCTAATGAGGTGGATGAAACTGGAGCCCATTATACAGAGTGAAATAAGCCAGAAATGAAAACTCCAATACAGTATACTAACATATATATATGGAATTTAGAAAGATGGTAACGATAACCTGTATACAAGACAACTAATCTTCGAAAGTATAGGCATAAATTTGTTTCTGTTATTTATATTCTTAATGCTTTTATGAATAATTCCCATTTTTCATATTGTTTATTTGTAAGATTTTTCTTGTTGATTATTGTTACCTGATGTTTCCCTTTTTAGTGAAGCTTGTTAAGGCAGTTTTGACTCTGCTGAACCTCTCAATTTTATTTTTATTGCATTAGTCCCTGGTATACATTAGGGGATTTCTTTTCTTTATGATTATTTTGCTCATTTTGCTAAATTTTTAAACTGGATGTATACTTGTATATGCATTGTTTTTCCTTTTTATTTAAAGTCTACTGCATGTAAGGCCTCAGTGGATAATGTTTCCCATATCCCGTAGGTTTTAAGACTTTGTATTTTTGTTATCTTTCTTTATAAATAAAAAAAAAAAAGTAAAAAATAATGATAAGTCCTCTACCAACTCAAGAAATTGTTACCCAAAATATCTTTCACCTTCAATCTTCAGTTCAATTCAGTCATTCAGTCATGTCCGACTCTTTGAGACCCTATGAATCACAGCACGCCAGGCCTCCCTGTCCATCACCAACTCCCGGAGTACACTCAAACTCATGTCCACAGAGTCGGTAATGCCATCCAGCCATCTCACTCTCGGTCGTCCCCTTCTCCTCCCGCCCCCAACCTTTCCCAACATCAGAGTCTTTTCCAGTGAGTCAACTAGTTGCATGAGGTGGCCAAAGTATTGGAGTTTCAGCTTTAGAATCAGTCCTTCCAGTGAACACCCAGGATTGATCTCCTTTAAAATGGACTGGTTGGATCTCCTTACAGTCCAAGGGACTCTCAAGAGTCTTCTCCAACACCACAGTTCAAAAGCATCAATTCTTCGGCCATCAGCTTTCTTCACAGTCCAACTCTCACATCCATACATGGCCACGGGAAAAACCATAGCCTTGACTAGACGGACCTTGGTTGGCAAAGTAATGTCTCTGCTTTTTAATATGTTATCTAGGTTGGTCACAACTTTCCTTCCAAGGAGTAAGCGTCTTTTAATTTCATCGCTGCAATCAGCATCTGCAGTGATTTTGGAGCCCAAAGAAACAAAGTCTGACACTGTTTCCACAGTTTTTCTATCTATTTCCCATGAAGTGATGGGCTCAGAAGCCATGATCTTTGTTTTCTGAATGTTGAGCTTCAAGCCAACCTTTTCACTCTCCTCTTTCACTTTCATCAAGAGGCTTTTGAGTTCCTCTTCACTTTCTGCCATAAGGGTAGTGTCATCTGCATATCTGAGGTTATTGATATTTCTCCCAGCAATCTTGATTTCAGCTTGTGCTTCTTCCAGCCCAGCGTTCCTCATGATGTACTCTGCATAGAAGTTAAATAAGCAAAGTGACAATATACAGCCTTGACGTATTCCTTTTCCTATTTGGAACCAGTCTGTTTTTCCATGTACAGTTCTGACTGTTGATTCCTGACCTGCATACAGGGTTAGTGACAGATAATGCCAAAGTTTGGTGATGAAATGGAATAAGATGGAGAGGAGAATGAAGGGGTGACTTCAAAGCTAGGATATGGCTCTTCGAGGTCGTGGAAGCTGCTCCAGACCTGGCTGCAGGCCTTGGGGACATAGTTCAAAATATATTAAACAATGTCGTCTCTGGCATCAATAATCTTTTACAATATTAAAAATCCTCAGCACACAAGATTAGACCACCTGAATGATACCGCTTGGAAATTCAGGAGATATTACTTGTGAGTGGGGGCTGGTACTTGCCAGAGACTTGCTCTATCAGAATTGTTCAGCAAAAGAGTCACAGGTGTATAGAACAATCTTTTGGACTCTGTGGAAGAGGGTGAGTGTGGGATGATTTGGGAGAATGGCATTGAAACATGTATAATATCATATGTGACATGAATCACAAGTCCAGGTTTGACGCATGATACAGGATATTTGGGGCTGGTGAACGGGGATGACCCAGAGGGAGGATAAGGGAAGGAGGGAGGTGGGAGGGGGTTTGAAGAAGGGGAACATATGTACGCCCGGGGCGGATTCATGTCAATGTTTGGCAAAACCAACCAATATAATATTGTAAAGTAATTAGCCTCCAAAAGCAAATTAAAAGTAAAAAAAATATGGTTCAAACACTTGTCATATTTAATAGAGATGGAGCCAATACTCACCTGTGCATAGACTGTTTTCTTAAGCATATTCCAATTATGAGGACATATACTACCTCTCTGGGGTTTCACTTTCTTTCTCTTTGAATGCTTCTCCACTTACACAAAAGGAGATAGCACTAATTTGAAATCACATTTTTATGTTAGGATTTTTCTCTCACTTTTCTAAATGTATCAGTTTTGCTAAATAACTTCCTGCCACCAAATATCCCACTTTATAGTAACTAGTCTTGTCATACCAGAGGCTTTCAAGAAAATGTAAGTGCAGATAAAATATAAAAGCACAGACAAGCCAGGCTTCTCAGGAGTGTTGGGAAAAAAGAAAAACCACGAGAAAATAGGCCATGAGTTGGCTGTGTGACAAGATAGTGTGGGGAAACTCTGATGAAGTGTTAGCAAACCTTGCAATTTGTTCATTTGTCATAGATATGAGTAAACCCCTATTCTTCCCATGTAGTTCTCATTAAGTCTCTTCCCTCATTGCATATACTGCCTACAGGTAATGATCCTGCTTGATCTCAAATCTAAATCATACATTTTTAACTTCTTCCTTTGTCTCATGACAGGATTACTGATGACCTCATTGGCCATTCCCTTTTGTTTTACTATAGCAACCAGTGGTCTAGCCTTTTGTTTCTGACACTTTCAAATATGTCCGTGTAGTGGCCATCCTTTCATCTTCCTAACGTCATCTCCATCTTCTTCTGAGCATCCAGATACCTCTCTCTATACTTCTTATGTGTTCTTCATGAGGACAATTTTACCACCATCATGAACTCTTATCACTCTTATTAAAATATGAAATAGGTAAATATGCTAAAACACAAAGAAAGCTTCACTAATACCCAAGAACTCCTTCAGAGAAGAGACACTCAACCTCCCTGATACATTCTGTGGAAAGGACTGGTAGCTTGCTGGGAATGAATATAATAGAGATTCACATTCTTGCTATGGAAACAATTGTGGGCTACAATGGAATATTTAACCTCTCACTGTGACAAAAATATGCAGGACCCCATGACAAAGACAAGAAGCAGAACCACATATCTTTCAGATGTAAGATTTTCCTTCTTTGATTTTACAACAAATCACTTCAAGTCATAAATTAGCCTCCTTCTAGATAAGGAAGAGATATATGTGGATCTCAAGTCTGGAATTTCCTCTCAATTCCAGAGACTTCCAATGTGCTCCTTAGTGCTCTAAACAAGGGGAAAGTTAAGTTAAAGAATATTATTCTCAAATAGGAAAAGAAATATCCAAATGGACCAGACTCCTTAAGACAAGATAAATTAGAAACTCTTATTTAAGAAGATGGAAAGAGTTTCCAAAACATGAGTGCAGAAAAAGAAAAACAAGACTCTCCACATAAGTTTTTTTTTTTTTTTGAAGGAAAAGAAAGAGCCAGTAGTCTATAAAAAAATGTGCAGGGATAATTTAGAAAAAGGTTTAGCCTTTCAGGGAGAATTACATGAAGTCCTATCATTAAACAAAGAACATTTTTGTATTTGTAGATGTGTAGATTTGAAAAAAAAAAAAAGTACCCATGTGTTTTCTTGTATCTCTTTAAAGAAAAAAGCAAATTATGTTAGCTCTTTGCTCCAGAAAGCCTTCCTGAAATTCCAAATCTGCTCTTTGGATTGAGACATGTTTATAATATAAACGACTGGGATGAACCAAGGCATAGAAGTGACAAAACAAAAAACCAAAAATCTCTAGAAGTCTGCCCTTATTCACAATTTCGTTACGCCCATTTTATTTCTAAATCAGTCAGCTCAGTTGCTCAGTCATGTCCAACTCTGCGACCCCATGAACCACAGCACGCCAGGCCTCCCATCACTAACTCCTGGAGTTTACCCGAACTCATGTCCATTGAGTCTGTGGTGCTATCCAAACATCTCAACCTCTGTCATCCCCTTCTCCTTGCACATTCAATCTTTCCCAGCATTAAGGTCTTTTCAAATGAGTCAGCTCTTCACATCAGGTGGCCAAAGTATTATACTTTCAGCTTTAACACCAGTCCTTCCAATGAACACCCAAGACTGATCTACTTGAGGATTGACTGGTTGGATCTCCTTGAAGTCCAAAGGACTCTCAATAATCTTCTCCAACACCACAGTTCAAAAGCATCAATTCTTCTGTGGTCAGCTTTCTTCTCAGTCCAACTCTCACATCCATACATGACCACTGGAAAAACCATAGCCTTCACTAGATGGACCTTTGTTTGCAAAGTAATGTCTCTGCTTTTTAATATACTATCTAGGTTGGTCATAACTCTCCTTCATGGAAGAACCGTCTTTTAATTTCATGGCTGCACTCACAATCTGCAGTAATTTTGGAGCCCAAAAGAATAAAGTCAGCCACTGTTTCCACTGTTACTCCATTTGCCATGAAATGATGGGACCAGAGGCCATGATCTGTTTTCTGAATATTTAGCTTTAAGTCAACTTTTTCACTCTCCTCTTTCATTTTCATCAAGACGCTCTTTAGTTCTTCACTTTATGCCATAAGGGTGGTATAATCTGCATATCTAAGGTTATTGATATTTCTCTCGGCAATCTTGATTCTACCTTGTGGTTCTTCCAGCCAAGTATTTCTCATGATGTTCCCTGCATATAAGTTAAATAAGCAGTATGACAATTTATAGCCTTGACATACTCCTTTTCCTATTTGGAACAAGTCTGTTGTTCCATGTCCGGTTCTAACTGTTGCTTCCTCACTTGCATATGGGTTTCTCAAGAGGCAGGTTAAGTGGCCTGATATTCCCATCTCTTTCAGAATTTTCCACAGTTCTTTGTGATCCACATAGTCAAAGGCTTTGGCTTAGTCAATAAAGCAGAAATAGATGTTTGTCTGTAACTCTCTTGCTTTATCGATGATTCAGTGGATGTTGGCAATTTGATCTCTGGTTCCTCTGACTTTTCTAAATCCAGCTTGAATATCTGGAAGTTCATGGTTTGCATATTGTTGAAGCCTGGCTTGGAGAATTTTGAGCATTACTTTATTAGCCTGTGAGATGAGTGCAATTGTGCAGTAGTTTGAAAATTCTTTAGCATTGCCTTTCTTTGGGAGTCGGTCCGTCTAGTCAAGGCTATGGATTTTCCCGTGGTCATGTATGGATGTGAGAGTTGGACTGTGAAGAAAGCTGATCGCCAAAGAATTGATGCTTTTCAACTGTGGTGCTGGAGAAGACTCTTGAGTCCCTTGGACTGCAAGGAGATCCAACCGGTCCATTCTAAAGGAGATCAATCCTGGGTGTTCATTGGAAAGACTAAAGCTAAAACTGCAATAGTTTGGCCACCTGATGCGACGAGTTGACTCACTGAAAAAGAGTCTGATGATAGGAAAGGTTGGGGGCGGGAGGAGAAGGGGACGACAGTGAATAAAATGGCTGGATGGCATCACCGACTCTGTGGACATGAGTTTGAGTGAACTCTGGGAGTTGGTGATGGAGAGGGAGGCCTGGCGTGCTGTGATTCATGGGGTCGCAGAGAGTCGGACACGACTGAGCGGCTGAAATGAACTGAACTGAACTGAACTGAACTGAATGGGTCCTTTTTCCAGGAAACCCAGAACACATCTGGGACCTGCCCTAAGTCTGGGTTGGAAGAATTAAGATTATCCCAGTATGGGCTGACACCTCGGACTTCCAAGAATGGATCAAGACCAGGCTGGACTCCAGTACAATTACATAACAAGAGAAACTGACAGGCAGTGGAATCAAGCTTTTCCTTTTCCCTTTTGACAGGCCCAAGTACCAGGTCAGGTGTTCTGGTCACAAATGACACTGTTGGCAACTTTATAAACAAGGACTTTTTACACTCTTTTTTCCAAACCCTAGTGTAATCTTCAACTTAAACTTTCCTCACCTAGCATCATTGCGGGCAAATTCCAACTCCAGACAGATCCCCCTGACTGCCTATTGATGATTTGATTCCATTGAAATATCTGGAGGGCATTTAGTCCAGCGCCTCTCCAAGATGATGTCTCGCTCATCAGGGATACTCCACAGGCCCCACAATTAGTGATAGCTAGTTCTTTGTCTACTTCCTCAGTTTGGTGAATAAGAGATTATTTTCAAGAGTAGGCATTTCTAGTTTGTCTTTCAGGGAAGCTTGGAATTGGTCATATAGTCCCTTGTGTCCTGGCTTGGAGTCCAATCCTTTGGATCTAGTTTTAGGAATCAGGGGGTCAGCTGTGTTTGACAAGAGAGTTAACCAGGATTAGGTGTCTTCAGGCCAGCCTCAATAATTTGTTGAGTCCCAGTCCTGGCATACTATTTCGCCCATGGTGATAGAATACCACAAGTCATCTTCGCATTGTAAACTAGCCATATGATAAAACCAAAAATGCCCCCCCGCCCCCCCGCTAATTAGGAACACTTAGAAACAGATCAATAGCATTCAAGTAACTAGTAGGTGTGCATGAAAGGTGGATGCGGGGCATGACTTATGTGATGTTTTACAATGTTATTCATTGCAAAGTTATATAAGCAGGACATTCCCCCTGATTTCTGAACTGAGTGGATATTTTACATCTGAACAGAACTACAAGGAAACATTTTTTTTCTTTTCTTCATATATAAGCTGTTTACAGTAAAAGGAGACCACAAAAAAATAAGGAGTATGAGGAAATAAACAAAGCAGAATAAGCTTTTAGATGATAATCCACTCTGAGGGAGACATAAAGTAGAATGATATTTTGACTAAGATAAATAGAGGGAGCCCCAGTCCAATTAAGAGCCAATGCATCCATAGTTCACTGGTCCTGCTGGTTTCTTAAGCTTCAGCCGTTCACTGACTGTCCAGCTTCTGGTGTGGCCAGAGCAGGACTTTGGGATCATTGTTTCCATCTTTGCAAGGTCAGCTGCAGTTCAGGGATGTGCATCCAGATTGAGGGCTGCTTCCCACTTTCCTGAGCTATGGGTTGGACCACAAAGATCGACTCTGAAGTGATGAATCCAAGCAATTTTCCTGTCACCTTGAGAGCAGGTGGAGTGGTTAAAACTACAGAATAGGATCCTCTCCACACTGATTTCAAGGGCTCCTTCTTCCAGTCTTGTAGACGTACTTGGTCCTTGTGTTTGTGGTGGTGTACTGTTATGCCTAACGATATGGGTATCATATCCATGACCCATTTGTGTATTTGGGAGATGGTGTGTCCAAATTCTTGCAACTATTTATGTAAATTTAAGTCTCCCAGTTTTTGGTGTCCCGTCTTAAGTTGACTAATGGGGGCAGTCATTCAAACAAGATTTCAAAAGGGGGAAACCGTATCCCTAACCTGGACAGGGGGGCCTGGCGTGCTGTGATTCATGGGGTCACGGAGAGTCGGACACAACTGAGCGACTGAACTGAACTGAACTGAACTGAACCTGGGTTAACATCTTACCTTCAAAAGGACCATGGGTAATATGTCTACCCATCGTAAGCTGGTCTCCTGACCTAGCTTGGCCAGGGTTTGTGTGAGGTTTCTGTTCATATATTCTGCTTCCCCTGAACTCTGGAGGCAGTAAGCAGTATGCAGCTTCCACCAGATCATCAAAGCCCTTGCCACCTGTTGGGTTGTCTCAGCTACAATTGACAGTCTATTGTTTGACCCTATGATCAAAGACATTCCATACCTGGGGACTATGTCTCTAAGGAGTACTTTAGTCACTTCTCTTGCTTTTCTTCTTCGCATTCAAAGTTCTCTACCCACCACGAAAAGGCGCAGAGGTAAACTCAAATGTATCTGAATCCTCAGGTTGTAGTGACTTCAATGAAATCTAAATCCATATCCTCAAGTGGGGATAGTCCACAGAACTGTGCCCCTGCCAGGCCACTAGGCGCCTTGCAAGCATTATTTTGTAGACAATTTATACACCACTGGGAGACAGAATAGCAGAGTGCAGGGAGGTGAGGAATGAGATTGCAATGGCCTAGGCAATGTCTCTAAGGTGTTTTATATCTCTCCACGTGGTTTCTCACTCCATGAATGCTGGGGTCCCAACAGGGCTTTCTTTCATTAAGGCTTCCTGTGCTTAGTCCCCCACGTCTATTGGCGTCACACCATTTCCGAGCCTCTCTCACAATTTGTTGGTGCTCCTCGGTGTAGAACAGGGTGAAGAGAAGCTTTTGACAGTCCACCCAAGTAGGGCTGTGACTCTGGATAATGGATTCTAGATCAATCAGCACTTGAGGTTTTTCAGAGTGTGAGGGGGCATGATGCTTCCAGTTGAGTTGATCAGTCATGGAAAACCATTGGTAAGAGAGAACAGTTTCCCCCTCTTGTAGAGTCCCATTGGAAGCAATACAATTCTCTCTGAGTCTCTGTTAGATGTATTTGAAGTGTGCATACAGCTGCCCCTTGAGCCAGCCAGAGATGACTGCTCTTTGGCTCTTGTGTGGCTGGCTGTGAGGGCACAACAGGTTCAGTAGCTTCAGGAGAAGAAGGCGCAATGGAGGCAGTGGACTGTCTGATAAATGCAGACCTGCTGCTCCTGATTAGGGAGCCATGGGGATGCAAGGTGGGGGCATCAGAGGCACGTCTCCAGGCTCACCTTGGAGGATAGGTGGTTCCTTTTACTGACATGAAAATTTTTCTTGGTTTTCCTGATTGAGCCACAAGAAGCTTCCATTGTCCCTGACCGGTCACGCAGATCCTAACCCAGGAAGGCCTTAGGTGGGCGATTTTTAGCCATTGTTCAATACATGGAAATTGGTCAGAGTGGCCAGGGTCTCCAGTAACAACTCTTTGTACTGCTGGGCAGTGGACACATTTAAGGTCCTGACTGAGTGCCAACTAACCACAAAGGAGGGCCACTCTAGTGTGCAGAGTGAACAGCTTTCTAGCGCTCAATTTCACACCATAATCTCCAGTGAATCCTTTCTTAAAATTCCTAACCATACACTCTGAGCTACTGGGTTTTGAAGTCAAGTTCCCCATTATGGAAGAGATCCCTCCCTGAGGTGATGCCACACAACAAATGGAAACACTGATTTTCATCCTCCTAGCTTCTCCCCTTTCAGAGACTTAGGCACCTTTTAGCCTTGGCAGGTCAGTATAAACCCCTGACCTGGACCAGACTCACAGGGAGAGAGTAGACCCCCAAGAGACTGCTGCTGCCCTAAGCTGGATGAGGTTGATCACCATGGAACCACAGGTTGGGACTCACTCAGGCTCTGCAGCTTGCAGACAGGGGTGCACGGACTCTCATTCACCTCAGTCACTCACACACACACACCAGGATTGTCAGACCACTCAAGGGAATAAAACCTTTTCAGAGTGTTTCTCTGGTCGCTGAAAGGTGATCAGGCTCTCCTTGCACTGTGTGGCGGGTCCTGACTCAGGGCGATGTGCCCCAGGCAATCAGCAGTCTGACACTGTATCCTGGAACCAACTTCTGCTATCCTTATGAGTCCGTTCAGGAAGTAGAATGGAGTGGCACAGCTCATGCAACTGTTGGGTTCCAGCAAACAGCCGGGAGGCACTTATCTGTCTGTCACCAGGCCAGCTGCTGTGACTTTCTCTGGTTCCCTGACAATGGTGGTGCACACATTTGTCGGCTTCCTAGCCAATAAGCCAGAATATGGTATAGAAAGTGTAGTGGCAGAGAGAGACAAGTGGAACTTGGAGATGCAGAACCACAGGGTTTATTCAGCTCCTGTGCAAGCTCAGTGGAGTCACTTCCAGAGACTGAACGACAGGGAATTGCTCTGGGTATCTTTCATGCAGCACAGATTTCTGGGTCTTCAGGACTTTCCCACATAAGCAGCTCAGATCCCACCTCCTCGGGCACGTTAGGTTTCAGTCGATGTGATGGGCAAGCAAAATTACAGAGGTGGAGGTGGTGAGTGGTGAGCAAATCCTGCTTAAAGAAGATAACAGAGGCAGAAGGCAGAAAGTTGTTATTCTTGATGGGAGCTGGTATTCTAGTTGCATGTTTCCCCATGTCTACTTATATGATATGGTGTTTTAAATATTTTCCTTCATTCCCACCCCACATTTGCTGTCTGTTCTTCCATCCCTGGCCAGGAAGTTTCTGAAGGCTCACGCATTCATTTGTGGTGCTGCACAAACACACACACACATACATACACACACACACCCATTAAAGGAAAAAGATAGATAGAGTGATAGATTTACTTGTCCAGGATAATGGATTTTGGTAAGCGCCCTTCTTGTAGTCTAATTATTTTATTTCATTCCCTCGTTGATCAAGTCAACCCACACTTCTACCTCTATGAGTCACCCTCGAAGGTTAAAAACTCAGGATTTGCTCATGAAGATGACTGACTTGCTCAAGAGGTGGGCAGGGTTTGAAATACTTGCTCTGGGCAGATGAGTAATGTGCATGTGTTCTGTATTCTCACATCGTCTTGGACAGGTTCAAAGTGAGGATCACATTGGCATGATTCCAGTCACTGAGCTCTCTTTCCACGAACCACAGAAAAATTGCCATGGACTTTGTCTCGGCTGAAATGGAACACCCATTTCTCAGCATGCACCCCCCAAGATCATTCCTTGTCAATGTCACGCCTTCATCATAGGTCCAGCACGTCCTCATGTCTGCGACTTTCTGAGTGAGGTGCCCCTGCTCTTTCTGTGTAGCTTAATGCTAGTAACTGTTTTCCTTTCGCTCAAAGGGTTATAGTCCTGTAACAAGAAAAGGCCAAATAGACACCATGTTCTCTAAAAGACCAAAGAGAACACGACAGGTCTGTGTCTGATACAATGTCATGAAGAACGTGCACATGTACACCTAGGGTCTTCGCCAAGGCCTTGATCATGAGGACGACACCGTAAGGTGAGCTCCCTTCCCGTTGGCTCTAGAGTTTAGTACAACCCACAGACACAGAACCCCAAGAGTGATGGCACCCTGGGAAGCCAGCCCGTCTGGGCACATGGTTCATATCTCCCTTGTGAAGAAAGCATTATTCCTCTCACAAATGCATCAAGACAGCTGATTCCATCCCAGGCATCACTGACTTGCAGAATGCAAGTCTTTCTTCGCTCCCATCACTAGGCTGTGGTAGACCTGCCTACATCCCAGGTTCTTCTATTGTCAGGAAGCATAACAGAAGGCTTCCTGTGTGCTGTTTTGGATCTGTTAGGAATTCTCTGTTCCTTATTAATTCCTCAGAAATTAAGAGGAGAGGCAACCCTCTCCCGGTGGCTGAGGAATCCAGGCATTTCATTCATTGGTTTTTCTATACAGTGATAAGGACCCTCTTCCTTTTTATGAACCATATGATAAAAGTGATTATTTACAACTCTCTCTCTTTCGTATGGATGACCTCATGTTTCCCTGATAACTTGCAAGTTTTGATTCTATCTCTGCTGAAAATAGCTAGCTTGTAAGACAGGATGGCATCACCAACTCGATGGACATGAGTTTGAGTGAACTTTGGGAGTTGGTGATGGACAGGGAAGCCTGGCGTGCTGTGATTCATGGGGTCGCAAAGAGTCGGACACGACTGAGCGACTGAACTGAACTGAACTGAAGACAGTATAAATACCTACACAATGTTGAATAAAACACCAGAGCTTTGGTCCCCGTGCCTTGCTTTCTCTCTCTCTCTCTGTACCCCGCTCTCTTTTTCAGACTAATTCCTGGAGCGTAGAGGCTCTCTGTGTTCACTTTCCTGCCCAGGCTTCTATGACCCTCCCGAGAAGGCGTACTGTGCCTTCACGCCATCAGGAGGATGCCTGAAGCCTTCGTGAACAGAGCAAGCCCCGTGCCAGGGGCTTTATTGGCTTTCTGTGTAAACCAAGGAATATCAGCCTCTTTCTCTCTCCTTTACTTTCTCATCGGTTGACTCCGGTCCACCAGGTTCCTGTCCATTAAAGGACCAACAGTCTATACAGCTCATGGTCCACAGAACCCAGCTCACAGTTCGGCTGGGGGATATCTAAGAGGCTTACGTAGAATCCAGTGTCCCTGTGAGAGCTGCATGCTTCAGATCTCCTTCAGACATGACAACAGCAAAGATTCTGCTCCTGAGAGCTGGTCCGACCCTCCCTCAGGTGCAGACCCACACCTTTGTCCCTAAGCCTTCCACAGCTTAGAACAAGACCTCAGATAAAGGAACGAATTCATGTCAAGACCTTTGGCACAATAAATGGGGCATCTTGGAAGGATGGCTATTCCCTAGACTTTGGAGCCTGAAAACCCTCAGTCTCTAAATTGCCCCTAGGGCAACTCCTGTCTGTCACTGACCCCAGGTCCCTGCATGCAAACAGCCCATCGCACTTTCTTCATCCCTGTTTTCTCTTTCACATGCAGACACCGGCGGAGGGGCCCACACATACTGCCCCCACCTGCTCTTTCCTCAACTTTTCACATTGACATGCTCATACCATGTGTTTCACTGAGAGTTTACCTTGACAGGACATTTGTCTCATATGGTGCCAACATCAGTGTGAGAACGTGCTGGCTGACAGGCTGATACTAGGCAGCACTAACCCGTGACCTTCTCAAGCTTAGAACCTTTCTTTCAGCATAGGGAATAATATTTGCTTAGCTAGAGTTTCACAGAAACGCAGCTACCTCACCATGACCTTACTTCAAGAACAAAGGATCTTACATGAAGTCTGCCACAGCTAATCACACTCCTCCCTCATCTTTCCTATAAGTGGGCTTTGTTGAAAGATTTTGGAGAGTTCAGGATTTTTAAAGACATAAGTCACCCATTTCCTTGCATGACCCTGCAATAAAACTCTGTTTTAAACTCCAGTGTTTCTGATATTGTTTGGCCTAACTATGTCGGGCACATGGGAATTTGATAACAATAGCAATTTATCTCTCAATTCTGTGTACAGAATAGTCTGGGAACAGACTATCTGAGTGAATGTCTCATTCCAAAATGGCATTCAGTCTTAAAATTATATGAAGCTTATCACTCTTCTGTAAAAACAAATTAGCAAACCCTGATGGCTACCGCAATTATCAGGTGAATTTAAGAGAAAATAACTGTGATAAATGTCATCATTCAATCTTCTTTGAGGATTACATATTATTTTGAAAATTTTGTAATGAACTGGGTTTGATAGGATCAGTTTAATCACTCAGTTCTGTTTGAAGTTTTGTGACCCCACTGACTGTACAGAGGTTTCTCTGTCCTTCTCCATCTCCTGAAACTTGCTCAAATTCCTTACCATTGAGTCATCAATGTCATCCAACCATCTCGTCCTCTGTTGTCCCCTTCTCTTCCTGCCTTTGATCTTTCCCACTATCGGGGACTTTTCTAATGAGGTGGCTCTTCACATCAGGTGGCCAAAGTACTAGGGTTGAGCTTCAGCATCAGTCCTCACAAGGTATATTCAGGACTGATTTAGGATTGACTGGAGTGATCTCCCTGCTGTCCAAGGAACTCTCAAGAATCTTCTGAAACATCACAGTTCAAAATTATTAATTAATTCCACACTCATCTTTGTTATGGTCCAATGTTCGCATCCATGCGTGACTACTGCAAAACTTTAGCTTTGTCTAAACAGCCATTTGTCAGAAAGGTGATTCGTCTGCTTTTTAATACACTGTCCTGGTGTGTCATAGTTTTTCTTCAAAGAGCAGACATCTTTTAATTTCATGTCTGAAGTCACCATCTGCAGTGATTTTTGTGTCCCAAGAAAATAAAGTCTGTTACTGTTTCCATTGTTTATTCGTCTATTTGTCATGAGGTGAACGAACCCATGATCTTAGTTTTTAGAAACTCTCTTCTCTCACTTTAAACCAGATGGTCTTTCAACCAGTTACCCTTCACTTTCTGCCCTAAGGTTGGTGTCATGTGCATAACTGAGGTTACTGATAGTTCTCCCTGTAATCTTGATTCCAGCTTGTTCTTCATCCAGCCCTGCTACTTACATGATGTACTCTGCATGTAAGTTAAATAAGATGACCATATTCAGCCTTAAGGTATTCCGTTCCCAATTTGGAACCAGTCTGTTCTTCCATGTCTGTTACTAACTGCTGCTTCTAAATCTGCATATAGATTTCTCAGGATATGGGCAAGGCATTCTGGTATTTACATCTTTTGAAGAATTTTCCACAGTTTGTTGTGATCCAGAGTCAAAGGCTTTAGCGTAGTCAACAGTTAAGATTCATATTTGAAATACATCCCTTTGAGAGGATAATGGGAAGCGAGTTTAGGGGTCTCCAAATGGAAGAAATAGGCTTCAAGTATCAGACATTTTTTTACCTCTCTCTTAAGAAGCAGGAGGAAACAAACTGTAAGTGTCAGATTATTTTCTGTTCTCTATACACAATTAAAAGGTTTCTTTTAAAATTCTGTGTTGCTATGATGACACCAGGTTATACCTGAACTTAACTTTTCCCAAACCTTAACCAATGCATTTTTCCTATGGAAACGTTTTTCTGAAGCTATGTTAATGAGCTATGTATTTACACACTAGACTCTGTCTTTCTTTACCTCAATTCCCCCTAAGACTCACAACCAATGATGCCTCAACAAACCATTATGTTTTACTCATACAGTTGTTCTCCTAATCTATGTTAATGAGACTTAATGTATACTTGTTACACATGTATATTTATTAATGTATACATGTACATTTGTTATAAATGTATATTTATTAATGTATATTTGCTGAGAAACCAGCCTTACTTCAAGAATCATGCCAATAATTTTATAGCCCAGGATGACTCACCTTGTGCCAGTTCAGTTCGGTTGCCCATGGACTGCAGCACACCAGGCTTCCCTGTCCATCACCAACTCCCAGAATCTACTCAAACTCATGTCCATCGAGTTGGTGATGCAATCCAACTATCTCACCCTCTGTCGTCCCCTTCTCCTCCAGCTTACAATCTTTCCCAGCATCAGGGTTTTGTCCAGTGAGTCAGTTTTTTTGTATCAAGTGACCAAAATATTGGAGTTTCAGCTTCATCATCAGTCTTTCCAATGAATATTCAGTACTGATTTCCTTGGACTTGATCGATCTCCTTCCAGTCCAAGGGACTCTCAAGAGTCTTTTCCAACACCACAGTTCACAAGCAGCAATTCTCTGGTGCTCACCTTTCTTTATAGTTCAACTCTCACATCCATACGTGACTATTGGAAAAACCATAACTTTGACTAGATGAACATTTCTTACAAGGTAATGGCTCTGCTTTATAATATGCACTCTAGGTTGATCATAGCTTTTCTTCCAAGGAGCAATCATCTTGTAATTTTAATGGCTGCAGTCACCATCTGCAGTGATTTTAGAGCCCAAAATAATGAAGTCTCTCAATGTTTCTTTTGTTTCCCTATCTGTTTACCATGAAGTGATAGAACTGGATGCCACTATCTTAGTTTTCTGAATGGTGAGTTTTAAGCCAACTTTTCACTCTCCTCTTTGGCTTTCATCAAGAGTCTCTTTAGCTCTTCTGAGCTTTCTGCCATAAGGGTGGTTCAGTTCAGTTCCGTCGCTCAGTTGTGTCCGTCTCTTTGCGACCCCATGAATCACAGCACGCCAGGCGTCCCTGTCCATCACCAACTCCCAGAGTTCACTTTAACTCATGTCCATTGAGTCAGTGATGTACCACATATCTGTGGTTATTGATATTTCTTGACATTTAGATTGTTATTTCAAAATGTATATTGTGTGTGAGGGGCCTCGTGCCACTTGAGTTTTGAGACATTCCCTTTCTCTAATTAGCAGCCTGCTGATAGGTATATAACATACTGTTACAGGCTAGCAGGGGAACACTCCTTCTGCCCCCTTCTGATGTCAGAAGCTTTCTTTATCTCTCTTACACTTTAATAAAACTTAATCGCTCAAAAGCTCTGAGCGATCAAGCCTCATCACTGGTTCTTCTCAGAAGGCCAAGAATCTTAGCATCTTTCATGGCTCAGCAAAAGTCTTTCCCTTATGTCTTTGTGGAGAGGTAAAAAAAAATTGAAATTTGTTTCATTTGCTTTACTACAGAAGAAATTATTTTTCTTACGCATCTGCTTTCTGGGTTCAGGAGACCTGGTTAGTAGGGTGAATTTTGGGAGACAGAAGAATATACAAGTGGAAAGAAGAAAAGCAATATTATGAGGAATTGTAATCTCTCGAAATTTGTATGTTGAGGACCTAAATCTCTGTACTGTCATTTCGTTCTGACCCTATTTGGAAATTGGACCTCTAAACAGGTATTTGGGTTAATATGACTGGTTCTTTATAAGAAAAGGATATCAGTCCTGGACACCACAGAGCCATTACTAGTGAAAACAAAACCAGAATATGGCCAGTCACAATCCATAAGAAAATGTATCTGCTGACCCTTTGATTACTGACTTGATGCCCAGAAGTTTTAGAAAATATTTATTTAAGCTACCTGGGAACACCTTGTTATGGCAACCCTAGAAAAGCAATACACCCACTTTCTCTTGAAAAGTGGCTTTGTATTTCTAATGAGGCCTCCTTTTCTTGCCTAAGTTCTCCATAAAGGAAACTGATCCTCACAGATCGCTAATGCTCCGTAAGAGTTTTCACTGTTTATTAGAGATTCAATGGGTAAGAACATATTTCTAATTCATGGGTAAATTGATCTAGGAAATATTAGAATGAGCACAATTTATATGAAGCAGTAGAAGAAAATAAGCGTATCAAGAAAAAAGCATGACTTTGTAAAAAGATACCTCCTTTTATCATTACCATAGATCTCTTTCTAAATCCCTATGAGGCAACAGTGATCAAGGCATTGCTGCCTATTGCTTTAGTGATGTCACAATGTGGTGATATCATGGCACCCATGCCCCTCTAAAGTTTTTCTAACCAAGACACTAGTCTTCACTAGCCATGGGGAAGCCTGCTGCTGGGGATCACAAATCTTCCAAACTATGGGAGCTACCTGGGCCTTTCCCCCAGAGAGTTTAATATGCCTACTGGTGGTACCTATTCTACAGCAGAATTTGTAGTTTATGGCCGCCATTCTTATCACCAGTACTCTGGAATCCTGAGAACCCCTAGAGCCTACCAATCCAGTTTGCAAACTATATACCTAAAAAAAAAAAAAAAAAGGAATACAATCCAGTCCGAATTGAAGGGGCCCAACAAGTGGAAATGCACGTGACGCTCAATCCAGCAAGGTCTATGATGAACAGCAAAGCCACAACTCCAGGCAATTTTACTGTTAACACCTAAAGCCATGCCTCAGACACGTTACAAGTACTGGTAAAGATTTCAGACCTTTAAGTCATCTACCAACTCTAGAAATTATGTCAACAGGATCTCTCAGTGTTTCATCTAAAGGACAGACTCTGTACTGCAGCACATCAGGACAAAGACATAATCAACTGAGAATATTTAATGGTAACATTATTTGGAACAGGATATTGTGGAAACGCATTTTACTGTTATGACACGTCTCTCACTTTTTAAACTGTACTAATTTTTGGTAAATTACTTCCTGTCACTAAATGGCCCACTTTATAATAACTCTTCTTGCATACTCTAGGCTCTTAAGAAAATAAAAGTCATATAAAATGCAAAAGCACAGGGAAACCAAGCTTCAGAGGCGTGTCTGAAATAAAGAAAGGCCATGGGAAAATAGGCTATGAGCTGGCTGGTTGACAAGGTAGTATGGGGAAAATTCTGATGGTAAATCAGAAACCCTTGTAAATATTTCATTTTTCATAGATATCAGTAAGGCTCTATTTCTCCCAGCATGTTCTCATTAAGTCTCTCGCCTCATTATATAAACTGCCTATATGTGATGATCCTGCTTGATCACAAGTCTAAAGCACACATTTCAACTTCTTCCTTTGAGTCCTGAAAGGATTACTGATGACTTCATTGGCCATCCCCTTTTGCTTTATTATAGCAATCCACAGTCTAGCCCACTGCTTCTGACACCTTCAAATATGCCACAGTGCAGGCCATCCTTGCATCTTTCTACATGACTCACATCTTTCCCTGAGCATCCAGATACCTCCATCAGTACTTCTTATGTGTTTCTCGTGGAGAAATTTAAGACCACCCACATGACCTCTTATCAATCTTTTAAAAATATGAATTAGGCAAATATCTTAAATGACTCTGAAAACTTCACTAATACTGTACAACTTCTTCAGAAATGGGACACTGACCCTTTTTAATATAATCTCGGGAAAGGACCTGTAGCTTGATGGGACTGAATATGAACAAGATTCACTTTCTTTCTATGGAAAAAATTGTGGAATATAATGGAATATTTAGCTTCTTATACCTGTGACATAAAAGCAGGCAGGACAGCATGGTTAAGACAAGAAGAAAAGTATATTCCCTTGTGTGAGAAGTTTGTAGCTCTGCTATTCAGTGACAGTCTTGTTCAAGGCAAAAACAGCCTGTTCCTAGATAAGAAACACACATAGATGGGTCTCAAGTTTATAATTTCCTCTTAGTGTTACAGATTTCCAATGCATTCCTTATTGCTCTAGAGAAGGAAAATGTGAAGTTAGAGGTTCCATCCAGTTGCTCATTCATGTCCAACTCTTTGTTACCCCACAGACTGCAGCACAACAGGCTTTCCTGTCCATCACCAGCATCCAAAGCTAAAATCATGTTCATCGAGTCAGTGTTGCCATCCAACAATTTCATACTCTGTCATCCCCTTCTTCCCCTCCCCTCAATCTTTCCCAGTGTCAGGATCTTTTCCAATGAGTCACTTCTTCATATCAGGAGGCCAAATTAATGGAGTTTTACCTTCTGAATCAGTCCTTCCAATGAAGATTCAGGGTTGATTTTCTTTAGGATTGACTGGTTGGATCTCCTTGCAGTCCAACGGAATCTCAAGAGTCTTCTCCAAAACGTTTGGAGAAGTGAACACAATACAGTCCAAGAGAATCAGTTCTTCAGTGCTCAGCTTCATAGTCCGATTGTAACATCCATCCACGACTACTAGAAAAACCATAACTTTGTCTAGATGGACATTTGCTTGCAAAGTAATGTCTCTTCTTTTTATCATGCTCTCTAGGTTGGTCATAGTTTTTCTTCCAAGGAGCAGGCAACTTTTTGGGTGCATGGCTGCTTCCAAAATCTGCGGAGATTTAGAAGCACCCTCAAAAAGCTAAAGTCTCTCAACTGTTTCTATTGTTTTCCCATCTATATGCCTGAAGTGATGGGACTAGATGTCATGATCTTAGTTTTCTGAATGTTGAGCCGTAAGCCAACTTTTTCCCCTCTCTTGTTTCACTTTCATCAAGAGGATCTTTAGGTCTTCCTCGGTTTCTGCCATAAGGGTGATGTTATCTGCGTATTTGAGGCTATTGATATTTCTCCCAGCAATCTGGATTCCAGCTTGAGCTTCATCCATCCCGGCATTTTGCATGATGTATTCTGAATATAACTGAAATAAGCAGGTTGGCAGTATACAGCCTTGACATACAGGTAAGGTAGTCTGGTTTTCCCATCTGTTCAAAATTTTCCGGAGTTTGTTGTAATCCATACAGTAAGAGGTTTTGGTATAGTCAATAAAACATAAGTAGATTTTTTATGGAACTTTCTTGCTTTTCTGATGATCTAAGGGGTCGCAAAGATCACGACTTGGACACGACTGAGAGACTGAACTGAACTGAAAGGATGTTGACAATTTTTAATAAAAATTTACTTAAATTGGAGGCTTATTGCTTTACACTATCGTATTAGTTTTGCCATACGTTGGCATGAATCCGCCCAGGGTGAAGATATGTTCCCTACCCTGAAACCCCTCCCACCTCCCTTCCCTTCCCATCCCTCTGGGTCATCCCAGTGCACCAGCCCCGAGCAACCTGTATCATGAATCCAACGTGAACTGGCGATTCGTTTCACGTATGATAATATTCATGTTTCATTGCCATTCTCCGAACATCACAGCCTTGCCTTCTCCCCAAAGTCCAAAAGACTGTCCTTTATCATCACCTCGTGACAACTGATCCAAATGCATTATTTTAAATTGTTCAGTAAAATTCCCTTGTGAATACGTGTCAAAGCGTTCTTATCCATTCGTCTGCAGATGGACATCTAGGTAGTTTCCACGTCCTCGCTATTACCGACAGTGCTGCGATGAACATTGGGGTACATGTGTCTCTTTCAGTTCTGGTTTCCTTGGTGTGTATGCCCAGAAGTGCAATTGCTGGGTCCTATGGCAGTTCATGGGGTCGCGGAGAGTCGGACACGACTGAGCGACTGAACTGAACTGAACTGAATGGCAGTTCTATTTCCAGTTTTTTAAGGAATCTCCACACTGTTCTCCATAGTGGCTGTACTAGTTTACATTCCCACCTACAGTGTAAGAGAGATCCCTTTTCTCTACAACCCCTCCAGCATTTATTGCTTGTAGACTTTTGGATAGCAGCCATTCTGATTGGTGTGAAATGGTATCTCATTGTGGTTTTGAATTACATTTATTTAATAATGAATGATGTTGAAGCCCTTTTCATGTGTTTGTTAACCATTTGTATGTCTTTTTCGGAGAAATGTTTATTTTGTTCTTGGCCCATTTTTTATTGAGTCGCTTATTTTTGTGGAATTGAGCTGCAGGTGTTGCTTGTATAATTTTGAGATTAATTATTTGTCAGTTGCATTATTTGCTATTATTTTCTCCCATTCTGAAGGCGGTCTTTTCACCTTGCTTATAGTTTCCTTTGCTGTGCGGAAGCTTTTAATTTTAATTTGGTCCCATTTGTTTATTTCTGCTTTTATTTCCAATATTCTGGGAGGTGGGTCATAGAGGACCCTGCTGTGATTATGTCGGTGAGTGTTTTGCCTATGTTCTCCTGTAGGAGTTTTAAAGTTTCTGGTCTTACGTTTAGATCTTTAATCCATTTTGAGTTTATTTTTGTGTATGGTGTTACAAAGTGTTCTAGTTTCATTCTTTTACAAGTGGTGGACCAGTTTTCCAAACACCACTGGTTAAGACATTGTCTTTTCTCCACTGTATAAGTTCTAGCCTCCTTTGTCAAAGAGAAGGTGTTCATAGGTGCGTGGATTTATCTCTGGGCGTTCTATTCTGTTCCATTGATCTATAATTCTGTCTTTTGCCAGTACCATGCTGTCTAGATGACTGTGGCTTTTTAGTAGAGCCTGAAGTCAGGCAGGTTGATTCCTCCAGTTTCATTCCTCTTTCTCAAGATTGCTTTGGCTATTCGAGAATTTTTATATCCATATAAATTGTGAAATTATTTGTTCTAGCTCTGTGAAAAATACCGTGGGTAGCTTGATTGGGATTGCATTGAATCTATAGATTGCTTTCGGTAGTATACCCGTGTTCACTCTATTGATTCTTCCGATCCATGAACAAGGTATATTTCTTCATCTATTAGTGTCCTTTTGATTTCTCTTACCAGTGATTTATAGTTTTCTATATATAGGTTTTTGCATTTATTTCTGCCCTAATTTTCAATATTTCATTCCTTCTGCTATCACTGGGGTTCTTTATTTCTTCCTTTTCAAATTGCATTAGGTGTAGAGTTAGGCTATTTATTTGACTTTTTTCTTCTTTCTTGAAGTAAGTATATGAAGTGTCCCCTTGGCACTGCTTTTACACTGTCCCATAGATTTTGGGTTGTTGTGTTTTCATTTTTATTTGTTTCTATTCATGTTTTGGGGTTCTCAAGGCAAGTATACTGAAAGATATGGGAATACCAGACCACCTGACCTGCCTCTTGAGAAACCTGTATGCAGGTCAGGCAGCAACAGTCAGAACTGTACATGGAACAACAGACTGGTTCCCAATAAGAAAGGGAGTGCGTCAAGGCTGTATATTATCAACTTGCTTATTTAACTTATATGCAGAGTATATCACGAGGAATGCTGGGCTGGAAGAAGCACAAGCTGGAATCAAGATTGCTGGGAGAAATATCAATAATCTCAGATATGCAGATGACACTACCTTTATGGCAGAAAGTGAAGAGGAACTCAAAAGCCTCTTGGTGAAAGTAAAAGAGGAGAGTGAAAATGTTGGCTTGAAGCTCAACATTCAGAAAACAAAGAACATGGCATCTGGTCCCATCACTTCAAAAGGGATCAGGCAGACTCCATATTTATAGGGAGGTTTGTGGAAGCGATAAGGAAAGCGTTAATCAGGAGGGAAGGTTTGCATATTCTTTAGTTGAGATGGCATTTGTAGTTGGGCAGAGGATGATAAGTCTTTTGGGCAGGGGTAGGGAGCTGAAACTCCAATACTTTGGCCACCTTATGCAACGAGTTGACTCACTGGAAAAGACTCTGATGCTGGGAGGGATTGGGGGCGGGAGGAGAAGGGGACGACAGAGAATGAGATGTCTGGATGGCATCACCAACTCGATGGACGTGAGTTTGAGTGAACTCCAAGAGTTGCTGATGGACCTGGAGGCCTGGCGTGCTGTGATTTATGTGGTCACAAAGAGTTGGACATGACTGAGCGACTGAACTGAACTGAACTGAGGGAGTGGAAAGTTTTCGGCCAGGGGGTGATAAGTCTTCAGGGCAGATGTAGCGGGTTGAAGGACTCTGGACAGGGGTTGATAAGTCCCAGGTAGATGCAACCGGCCTGGAGCATCAGGGTGGGACCTAAAGTTTTCTTTTGTTTTCTCCGAAGTTAGGTGATTCAGCAAGGGCCTTTGAGACTGTTGTTTTCTTTCCTAACCCCAAAAGACTCCTTCAGGCTCCTTCTTCTCAGTAGTATAAATATAACTTTATTGTAGTTTAGTGGTTCAGTTGTGTCCAACTCTTTGCTACCACATGGACTCTAGCCCACCAGGTTCTTCTGTCCATGGGAATTCTCTAGGCAAGAACAGTGGAGAGGGTTGCCCTGCCCTCCTCCATGGGATGTTCCCAACCCAGGCATTCAGCCCAAGTCTCTCGCATTGCAGGTGGATTCTTTACTGCCTGAGCGACCAGGAAAGCCCTCTCATAGTATATAGTTTTGTTGTTTGATAGCTGAGTCCTGTCTGACTCTTTGACTCCAGGGGTCAAACCCACGTCTCCTAGATTGCAAGTAGATTCTTTATTTCTGAGCTACCTGCTAAATATCTCTTCTTAAGATATGGTTTTATTTTGTGTTTATAATGATTGAAAACTTTGTATTTTGTCTACTGGGGGAAAAAAAAATAAGGATCATCTCAAAGCTGAGAATTCTGTTGTAATCCAAGGACTTCATGTGGACTTAAGCCCAGGAAGTATCCTCTCAGATCTTTCTGAGAGACTTTTCTCTCAGAAGAAGTAAGGAAGGTGCCAGGATATAGGACTTCTTGCAACAAAGAAGAAGACTGGAACATCAGAAGATGACAGCGATTTAGAGAAAACCAGACATGACAAGTTAATGAATTTAGTGCTTTTTGGTGTTTGTGAAGATGCAAATGTCTGCGTTCATTGAAATCATGCCTTCGATAATTCCTTTACCATTTCACACCAGTCAGAATGGCAGCTATCCAAAAGTCTCCAAGCAACAAATGCTGGAGAGGGTGTGGAGAAAAGGGAATCTTCTTACACTGTTGGTGGGAATGCAAACTAGTACAGCCACTATGGAGAACAGTGTGGAGATTCCTTAAAAAACTGGAAATAGAATTGCCATACGACCCAGCAATTGCACTCCTGGGCATACACACCGAGGAAACCAGATTAGAAAGAAACACATGTACTCCAGTGTTCATTGCAGAACTGTTTATGATAGCGAGGATATGGAAGCAACGTAGATGTCCATCTGCAGATGAATGGATAAGAAAGCTTTGGTACATATACACAATGGAGTATTATTCAGCCATTAAAAAAATATTTTTGAACCAGTTCTAATGAGGTGGATGAAACTGAAGCCTATTATACAGAATGAAGTAAGTCAGAAAGAAAAAACATCAATACAGTATACTAACGCATATATATGGAATTTAGAAAGATGATAACCCTGTATATGAGACAACAAAAGAGACACAGATGTATAGAACAGTCTTTTGGACTCTGTGGGAGAGGTCAAGGGTGGGATGATTTGGGAGAACAGCATTGAAACTTGTATATTATCATATGTGGAATAAATCGCCAGTCCAGGTTCAATGCATGAGACAGGATGCTCGGGGCTGGAGCACTGGGATGACCCAGAGGGATGGGATGGGATGAGGGGGGTTCAAGATGGGGAAAACATGTACACCTAGGGCGGATTCCTGTCAATGTATTGTAAAACCAACCAATATAACATTGTAGAGTAATTAGCCTCCAATAAAATAAAATAAAAAATTACCAAGGTATGAATAAAAAAATTATCGGAAAAAAAATTATAAACAAGATATGTATACATACACAAGGTATATACACACACATATATAAATATGTTTATTAAATGTATATATACTTAGCAGACATATATATGCATATTCTACCTATTTACATTTGTATATTATATATGTATAACAACTCATGATACCATATTATATATACCATTTTAAAGATTATGTTATGGTTATATACTTTAATATATATCATCCTAAAAATTTCCCTGTGGTTTAAAACAAACCAAAGTAAACATTTTGGGAAGGCTTATTTGTGATCCCTGCTTTCTCTAAAGTGGCCTTTAAATTCTAATAAATACATCAGAATAATTGATGTTAATTAGTTTGCTTCACAGATGGTGCTAAGTGGTAAAGAAACCACTAGACAATGCAGGAAACTTAAAAGTCGTGAGTTCGCTCCTTGGGTGGGAAGTATCTAGAGAAGGAAATGGCAGCCCACTCCAGTGTTCTTGCCTGGACAATACCACGAACAGAAGAGCCTGGTAGGTTGCAGTCCACAGGGTCTCACATAGTTGGACACTACTGAAACGACTTAGCACAGCATAGAATGACATAGGTTTCTTAGCAAGGAAATATGAGCAAAAATAACAATAAAAATATGAAGATAGAGTATGTCCATGGACTTTTACCCAAAAGCAGAACAATTTTAAAGGACACATCTAAAAAAATAAAAAAAAAAGAAGAATAAGTCTTATGTGATTATTAAGCATTGATGGGTTTTAAAGAAAGTGCTTTGATACAAACAGTCCCCCTACATTGAAGATTACCATACAGCACTATTCTATTTATCCTGGTTTGTATACTTAATTAAAAGGCTGGAAGAAAATTACAATGAAATTGCAAAACAGTTAGGACAATTCATCAAGTGGCCTGATTGATGAAAAGGCCTGAGTCTTTTGATTCAACCCCTCCGTGGGTTTGTGTGTGTGATCAGCCACTCAGTTGTGTCAAACTCTTCAGAGTACCTTAGACTGTAGACTGTGAGGATCCTCTGTTCATGAAATTTTCCAGGTAAGAATACTGCAGTGGGTAGCCATTTTCTACCAAAGCGGATCTTCCTGGCCCAAGGATTGAAACTACATCCTCCCTTACCCTGCAATGACAGGTGGATTGTTTATTACTTCACCACCTGGGAAGCCTCACTGGGGATACAGAAACTTTTATAACAAAATTGACTAAAATGATTGAGAGATAAAAGGTAACTAAACTTTCCAAAATTCCTCGTTAAAGCATGGGTTGTCGATGGAGTCCTAATGGAAGTAAAAGTTGTTAGAGTTGATATAAAACTTTACAAAAATTGGCATATTAAGTGGAGTTCATAATAGAGGTATTCATCACTTTTGCTAAATGATGTGGTGAAACTCTTTATTTTTATAAATAGCCACAAAACATTGCCTCCAATCACAATAGAAGTTGAAATTCAGTAAGATACTGTACATTTATAATTGCAGAAAGAAAAATCCTGCCTGACCCCCAGAGGAAATCTCTCAGCTTAAATACCTCCTATCCCCAAAGCCAGGCTTCACCAATATGTGAACCGTGAACTTCCAGATGTTAAAGCAGGATTTACAAAAGGCAGAGGAACCAGAGATCAAATTGCCAACATCCGCTGGATCATGGAGAAAGCAAGAGAGATCCAGAAAAACATCTATTTCTGCTTCATTGACTATGCCAAAGCCTTTGACTGTGTGGATCACTATAAACTGTGGAACATTCTGAAAGAGATGGGAATACCAGACCACTGGACGTGCCTCTGGAGAAACCTGTATGCAGGGTCAGGAAGCAACAATTAGAACTGGACATGGAACAACAGACTGCTTCCAAATAGAAAAAGGAGTATGTCAAGGTTGTATATTGTCACCCTGCTTATTTAACTTATATGCCGAGTACATCATGAGGAACGCTGGGCTGGAAGAATCACAAGCTGGACTCAAGATTGCTGGGAGAAATATCAATAACCTCAGATATGCAGATGACACTACCCTTAAGGCAGAAAGTGAAGAGGAACTCAAAAGCCTCTTGATGAAAGTGAAAGAGGAGAGTGAAAAGGTTGGCTTGAAGCTCAACTTTCAGAAAACAAAGATCATGGCATCTGGTCCCATCACTTCATGGGAAATAGATGGGGATACAGTGGAAAAGTTGTCAGTCTTTACTTTTTGGGGCTCCAAAATCACTGCCGATGCTGATTGCAGGCAGGAAAGTAAAAGACGCTTACTCCTTGGAAGGAAAGTTATGACCAACCTAGATAGCATATTTAAAAGCAGAGATATTACTTTGCCAACCAAGGATCGTCTAGTCAAGGCTATGGTTTTTCCAGTGTTCATGTATGGATGTGAGAGTTGGACTGTGAAGAAAGCTGATCACCTAAGAATTGATGCTTTTGAAGTGTGGTGCTGGAGAAGACTCTTGAGAGTCCCCTGGAGTGCAAGGAGATCCAACCAGTCCATTCTAAAGGAGATCAGTCTTGGGTGTTCATTGGAAGGACTGATGCTAAAGCTGAAACTCCAATACTTTGGCCACCTCATGCGACAAGTTGACTCATTGACAAAGAGTCTGATGCTAGGAGAGATTGGGGGTGGGAGGAGACAGGGACGACAGAGAATGAGTTGGCTGGATGAAATCACCGACTCGATGGACATGAGTTTGAGTGAACTCCGGGAGTTGGTGATGGACAGGGAGGCCTGGCGTGCTGTGATTCATGGGGTCGCGGAGAGTCGGACACGACTGAGCGACTGAACTGAACTCATCCCCAAATGAGGAAACTGCTTAGAGGATTTTTAAGGTTGACTGGATTTTTCTGGAACTTGGTTCCTGGTCATGGAATCTGGCCCAATACCCTATATGAAAAATTAAGAAGGAATGGGGAAAGACCACTCGGCTGATATGAGATCTACAAGTTTACCCTTAACACCCTGAAAGAGGCTATATTATGACTTAAACTTTATGTCTCCTGAACGTGGAAGTCTTTCAGGCTATATGTCTCTGAAAGGATAGGAATCTCTCTTGGGATGTTGGGACAAATAACATAACAACCTAAGCCTTACCTCTCAAAACAAATAGACAAGTTTAACAAAGGGTGTCTCGTTTGACTCTGGGCAGTAACAGCTACAATTCTTGTGGTTAACAAGACCTCCAAGCTGACTCTGGGCCAGCCCACAATGATGTACACATATCACCAGGTGCAAGCAGTCTCGGAGACTAAAGGGAATAGATGGATGGCAGGTGGAAGTATCACCCAATATCATGCCCTTCTTCTTGACACTCCAGAAATAAAATAAACAATCTGTCAGACATTTTTTTTCCCTTTAGATATTTTCCCCTTAGGCCACCAATGCATGAAAGTCATTGATGAGTTGCACTCTTGCTGTATCTAATGCACCCCCCTTTGACCCAGAGGAAGCATGGTTACATAGATAGCAGCGGTTTGTTGGGAAGGAAGAGAGGAAATTGAGACATGTTATAGTGCATCCATAAAAAAACAGCAAAGTCGGGGGTCTTTTCTCCTAGGGACTCAGCCCAAAAGGTTTAAGTTTTCACCGATAAGAGCTCTGGAATTAGGTGAGGGAAAGGTGGTTTATATCTATTCAGTCTGTGAATATATTTTCCTCTTTCTGCATATTCATGCAGCAGTCTGGAAGGAAAAGATGACCAGCGCCCAAAGCTCTCTTGTTAAACTCATAAAATTCATTCTCAGGTTCCTGGAGGTGATCAAAGTTCCTGTTAAAGTATCTGTCATCCATTGTAAGGGTCACCAAAAGAAGTAAAGAAGGCCCAGGATAATAGGAAATCTGATGAGGAGGGAAAACTAGCCACTAGGGCAGCTTTTCCTGCTGCTGCTATCTGCCCCCTTTTCCCTCATGGATTCTTTGACTCCAAATTATACTCTAAAGGTATATTTCCAGTATGCTGAGTGCAGCTGGGAGATTGGGTCATGTGGGTGGTTACAGGCTGAGCAGCTTCAAATAGTATACCATAACTCTCAAATCTGGGAAATTATTAACTCCTTCCACAGAAGTATCCATTTTGGAAGAGATGATCTGGAAACCTTGCTTAAGCGCATTCTCTACCATTTGTTAGCTAACATTATTCAGCAGATCACAGAGAATTGTGATAATTGTCTAAGAAACAATCCAAAAACCAGACTGTTGTCATTTCCCCTAGTAAAACCTATCCAAATTTGGGGTCTTACTTTGGAGAGAACAGGCAAATGAATTTTAGAGATACACTGAAAAGCAACGGATTTCTTTTAGGGAAATTAAGTGGAAGTAGTTCCTTTTTATTGAACACAGCCTTGTTCTGGCAAAGGGGCTTGCAAAGCTCAAAGAAATAAGGAGCAATGCCTTTCTTCCACTGGAAGAGGAAATGTAAATGATTACAGTATTCTTGCCATAATAACCTCAAGAACAGTATGGAAAGACAAAAAGATATGACACCAGAAAATGAGCCCCTGAGGTCAGAATTTTCCCAATATGCTACTGGGGAAGGCCACAGGACAATTAACAATAGAATGTGAAAGAATGAAGCAGCTAGGTCAAATTGGGAATGGTGCTCAGCTGTGGATGTATCTAGTGGTGAAAGTAAAATTTGATGCTCTAAATAGCAGTATTACACAGGGGCCTGGAATGTTAGGCCCAGACTGGAGGCAAACTGGACATGACCAGGAGATAGCGTGATTATTGACATCATAGGTATCAGTGAAGTAAAATGGAACGTAATGGGTGGATTCAATTCAGATAACCATTATATGTACTACTGCCACAAAAATACCTCAGAAAAAAACTTGAGTAACACTCACAGTTAGCAGAAGTCTCTAAAATGCAGTTCAGTTCAGTTCAGTCGCTCAGTCGTATCTGACTCTCCGCGACCCCATGAACCACAGCACGCCAGGTCTCCCTGTCCATGACCAACTCCCGGAGTTCACTCAAACTCATGTCCACAGAGTCAGTGATGCCATCCAGCCATCTCATGCTCGGTCGTCCCCTTCTCCTCCCGCCCCCAACCTTTCCCAGCATCAGAGTCTTTTCCAGTGAGTCAACTCGTCGCATGAGGTGGCCAAAGTATTGCAGTTTCAGCTTTAGCATCAGTCCTTCCAATGAACACCCAGGATCGATCTCCCTTAGAATGGACTGGTTGGATCTCCTTGCGGTACAAGGGACTCTCAAGAGTCTTCTCCAACACCACAGCTCAAAAGCATCAATTCTTTGGCGAACAGCTTTCTTCACAGTCCTTGGGTGCAAATTCAAAAACAACAGAATGATCTCAGTCTGTTACCAAGGCAAACCATTCAACATCACAGTAATCCAAATCTATGCCCCAACCACTGATGCTGAAGAAGCTGAACGGTTCTGTAGTGATCTACAACATGATCTAGAACTAACACCAGAAAAAGAGACGTCCTTTTAATTACAGGGGATTAAAATGAAAAAATGGGAAGTCAAGAGGTAGCTGGAGTAACAGGCATATTTGGCCATGGAGTACAAAATGTTGCAATGCAAAGGCAATAGATTTTTGTCAAGAGAACACTCTGGTCTGAGCAAAAACTCTCTTTCCTCAACACAAGAGATGACTGTACACATGGACATCACCAGGTGGTTAATATAAAAATCAATCTGATTTTATTATTTATAGCTGAGGGTGGAGAAATTCTATGCAGTCAGCAAAAATAAGACCTTTAGCTGATTGTAGCTCAGATCATGAGCTCGTCATTACAAGATTCAGGGATAAATAGAAGAAAATAGGGAAAAATCATTGGTGCATGCAGGTGTGACCTAAATCAAATTCTTTATGGTCATAAGGAATGAAAAAAAAATGGAAGTGACAAATAGATTCAGGCATTAGACCTAAAAGACAGAAGGCCAGAAGAACTATGGATGGAAGTTCATAACGTTTTATTGGAGGCAGGGACCGAAATCATCCCAAAGAAAAAGACATGCAAGAAGACAAAGTGATTCCTTGAGGAGGCATTATATATAGCTTAAATTTAAACATTCAAAAACACTAAGATCATAGTGCCCAGTCCCTTCACTTCGTGCAAAGTGGGGCAGAGGGGAGTGGAAACAGTGACGCATTTTCTTTTAGGGGCTCCAAAATAACTGGGGACAGTAAATGTGGCCATGAAATTCAAAAGCTCTTGCTTCTTGGAAGGAAGACTGTGACAAGCCTAGACACCGTACTAAAAAGCAGAAAGGGTTTGCATAATCAAGTCTATGGTTTTTTAACATATTATGTCCAAATGTGAGAGTTGGATCCATAAAAGTTTGAACACAGAAGATTTGATGCTTTCAAGTTTCGGTGCTGGAAGAGATTCTTGAGAATCTCTTGAGCTGCAAAGTGATCAAACCAGTCAGTCCTAAAGGAAGTCAACTCTGAATATCCATTGGAAGGTCTAATGTTGAAGCTGAAGATCCAATATTTTGGTTACTTGATGTGAAGAGTTGACTCGTTGAAAAAGTCCCTGATTCTGGAAAAGATTGAGAGCAGGAGGAGAAAGGGGGCAACAGAAGATGAGGTGGTTGAATAGCATAACTGATTCAATAGACATGAATTTGAGCAAACTCAGGGCTTTCCTTGTGGTTCAGATTGTAAAGAATCTTCCTGTAATGCAGGAGACCTGAGTTCAATCCCTGTGTCAGGAAGATCCCCAGAAGAAGGGAATAGCTACCCATTCCAGTATTCTTATCTGGAGAAGTCTATGAACAGAAGACCCTGGCAGGCCAAAGTTGATAGGGTGACAAACAGTGGGACAACAACTGAACAAGTAGTAACACGTTCACTTTCTGAGAGAGTGAGGGACAAGTAAGCCTTGCACATTGAGATCTATGAGGTCACAAAAAGTAAGACAAGACTTAGTGATTGAATGACAACAAGAAATCTTGTTCAGTCTTCAGAGACAAGAAAAATAGAACAGGCCTCTGATCTTGTTTCTGACCTATCTGGACGCTGTCCCTGACTATGATCCTTTTATGAGCTCCTGTTGTGACTTCAAGCTAAGAAGCACAATAGGTAAGACAGGATGTGGCTATCGCAATTTATGAGCCCGTGGATGGGGTCTGGCCAACCACACGCATGGCCTAGCAATGTCTTGCATGACAGAATAAACATTATTTTATAAAAAGATTAACATAAAACGAGAGCCACAATTTGCTTGGAAACTGATGATGGTATCTATTCATGCCTGGGTTTATAAGCAGGAACCCCTGTTATTGCAGTTTTGAGGTCTCACTCACAAAGTGGAAATGTTGCCTTGGAACTTCTCCCAGCTGGGACTCCAGTTTGCTGTTACATGAAACTTGACAGAGCTGTTTGAATCTGGATGCTGGTCAACCCAGTTAGGTGATGTATGTATCGATACTTTCCTTACTGTTTGTATTTCTTCTTTAGTTTCATGATTGTATGCTGAAAGTAAGTTGGATAATTCTTCATTAAATGTTGAAATTGTTTATGCTGTATAACGAGTGGTTTCTTTTGTTAACGAAAGCTTCATACGTGAAATGGAAGTTGAAACTTTTGGCAAACAATTTTTGTGTTTGTTTTTCTAATCTTTGTTGACACATTCACAGGATGGATTGAAGCATTCTCTAATTGCACAGAGAGATACAGAAATTTGAAAGCTGTGTTAAAGGAGATAGTACCTAATTTGGTCTAACTTGATCACTTCAGAGTGACAGTGGGCCCTCATTTAGTCATGATATCCCAGCTCCTGGCCAAATGCTTAGGAATTAAGTACCACCTCCATTCTTCCTGGTGACCTCAAGCCTCAGAGAAGACAGAGTAAGCAAACCAGACTCTTAAAAGTCCCAGATTAAACTATGTCAGGAAACACTTAACAAGTGGATCCAAAATGCTAGCCATGTCCCACAAGAGGGTATAAACGTGAAGTGAAGTCGCTCAGTTGTGTCCGACTCTTTGCGACCCCATGGACTCTAGCCTAACAGGCTCCTCCATCCATGGGATTCTCCAGGCATTAATACTGGAGTGGGTTACCATTTCCTTCTACAGGGGATCTTCCCGACCCAGGTATCGAACTCAGGTCTCCAGCATTGGGGGCAGACGCTTTAACCTCTGAGCCACCAGGGAAGCCCAAAAAGCAGTTCCCAAAAGGCTAATATATTCAAGTCTGTTTGAAGTGATGAACTTAGTATCACTTATTAAGTTGTTTATTTTGGCTTCTTCTGTTTGCAAGTCTCTTCAGGGTCTAATTTCCGCCCTGACACAAGGCTCACTTGGTCAGTTGTGCTGTGGGGAAGGAGGAACACTGCAAACAAATATCACTGGCATGTATGGGGAGTGCTCACATACATTGCTTGTCCTTAATATCATTTATTTATTTATTTTTGATGAGGACACCAAAGCATTGCTAAAAAAAAGTAACTTGGGGATGTCCTAAGCTGATGGAGGAATAGAATGGGAAGATCACCTTCTCCCATAGAAAGTCATCGAAAGATCATTTGAACTCTGAGCAAATTTCACAAAACAACTTCTGAAAGCTGGCAGAGGAGACCACGTACCCAGAAAGGCAGTCCATTGTCTTTAAAAGGAGGTAGGACAAAATATAAAAGATACAAAAGAGAGACAAAAGAGTTTGGCACAGACACCCATCCCAGGGACGGAGTTGTGAAAAAGGAGAAGTTCCCAACACCAGGAAACCCTCTAACCAGTGGGCCTGTATGGGCGTTTTGGAATCTCAGAGGGCAACATAACCATGAGGAAAAGTAGATAAATAAAACCCATAGACTACATGCCTAACCACAATTCCCAGCAGAGAATTAGCCAACACTCGCATCTGCCACCAGCAAGTGGGGGCCGAACTGGCAGGCGCGGGCTGCATTGCTTACGGTAATGACCAGGCCTGAAGGGAAGTTAATGTGAGATAGCAATTCAAACTGTAGGATAGCCAGAGAGAGAGAGAGAAAAGAGAGATAACTTTCCCATGAAAATCCCTAACATAAGGCACTGCCTGCCCTCTCACAAAACAAAAGACTGAGCAAATACCTGAGTTATATTCCATCGTGAACCCACATCCTATTCGTTAATCCATTCATGTCTCCATCCCTGTGTATTTTCTTTAATTTCATCTCTGGGGGTTGGGAATGCTACTGCAGTGCATACTCTCTTATGTGAGGTTTTCTAACTCTGTGTAGTTTGGAAGTATGCTAGGAGTGGAGAGATCATGTCATACTTTCTCTTTTCTTTCTGTTAAGGACAGTGATTCTCATACTGACTCTTCTCACTGATATGCCCCTACTACTGTAAAAATATCCCCTGACTAGTGTTAATCTACCATTTCTGGTCTGGACCGTTATTCATCGTAGGCTTTTCCAGTGCTCAGAGTTGACATCTCATCACTGTTTAGATTTTGAATCTCTGATAATAAACCCCGTTGAGCACTATCCACAGGTTTTTTGCACTACATATGGGGTTTTGTTTTTTGAAAGTTCTTTTAGTTGTATTTAGCTTACCTTGGACGTGGGTATCTCTTCATGGACGCTCCAGCAAAGGGCAGCCACCGCTCCTTACCTTGGACATGGGTTAGCTCCTCCCTGGCCACACTCGTGCATCGTCACAGCTACTGTGCTCCTGCGGCATCACAGCCACCGACACTGTGGATATGGGTTTGGATGGATTTGGGGAGTTGAGTGACTGGGAGACCTGGTGTGCTGTGGTTCATAGGGTTGCAAAGAGTTGGACACGACTGAGCGACTGAACTAAACTGAACTGGAGTTGTATTCACTGGTTATGTTTATTTCCTGAGTGTGTCCTGGTTTTGTTTTTGTTTGTTTTCAATATTATTATTTTTGGATGTGTGACCCCTAAAATATTGAAAGGTAGGTGTCATGTCGAATCCAGTGGCCTGTAAATATTAGATATATATATAGATATAGTTTGAAGGCCATGGTTATAGAGAAAAGACTCTTGCTGCAAGGTTTTTTATTCCCACTTTGCCTTAGAGTTTTTGTCAGGCCTGGTTGTACATTAGAGTAGAAAGAGCCAGAGAAGCCACCAAACCTGATATTCCCTCATTCTCCTTAGGTCAGCCTTGCTTGGCTCTCCTTAGTGAAGCTGTCCTAGCACAACTCTCCTTAGATTATCTCTCCTTAGCTTGAGTCACTTTAGCTTAACTTCCCTAAGCTAAGCCCTCCTAACTCTCCTTAGTGTAACCCTCCTTAGGACAGCTTACATTAGCTCAGCTTTCCTTCAGTCAGTCAGTTCAGTTGCTCAGTCTTCTCCTACTATTTGGGACTCCATGGGCTGCAATACATTGCGCCTCGCTGTCCATCACCAACTTTCAGAGTTTACTCAAACTCATGTCCATTGAGTTAGTGATGCCATCTGACCACCTTATCATCTGTCTTCCCCTTCTCCTCTCACCTTCATCTGGGTCTTTTCAAGAGAGTTAATTTTTCCCATCTGGTGGTGAAAGTATTGAAGTTTCAGCTTCAGCATCAGTCCTTCCAAAGAATATTCAGAATAATTTCCTTAAGGATGGACTGGTTGGCTCTCTTTGCAATCCAATGGACTCTCAAGAGACTTCTCCAGCACCACAGTTCAAAAGCATCAACCTGGTGCTCAATTTTCTTTGTAGTCCAACTCTCACAACCATACATGACTACTGCAAAAGCCATAGTTTGACTATACAGACTTTTGTTGGCAAAGTAATGTCTCTGCTTTATAATATGCAGTTTAGGTTGGTCATAAATTTTCTTCTATGGAATAAGCATATATATATATATATACATTTTTTTTTCATTTCATGGCTGAAGCCACCATCTGCAGTGCTTTTGGAGCCCCACCCCAAAATTCTATCACTGTTTCCACTGTTTACCCATCTATTTCCCATGAAGTGATGAGACCAGATACCTAGACCTTAGTTTTCTGAATGTTAAGTTTTAAGTCCACTTTTTCACTCTCCTCTTTCACTTTCATCAAGAGGCTTTTTGGTTCTTCTTCAATTTCTGCCATAAGGGTGGTGTCATCTGCATAGTCGAGGTTACTGATATTTCTACCAACAATCTTGATTCCATCTTCTGCTTCACCCAGCCAGCATTTATCATGATATAATCTGTATATAAGTTTAATAATCAGGGTGACAATATACAGCCTTGACATACCCTTTTTCCTATTTGGAACCAGTATGCTGTTCCATTTCCAGTTCTAACTGTTGCTTCATAACCTTAACACAGATTTATCAAGAGGCAGGTCAGGTGGTCTGGTATTCCCATATTTTTCAGAATTTTCTATAATTTGTTGTGATTCACACAGTCAAAGGCTTTGGCACAGTCAATAAAGTATAATTAGATGTCTTCTGGAACTCACTTGCTATTTTGTTGATCCAACAGATGTTAGCAACTTGATGTCTGTTTCCTCTGCCTTTTCTAAATCCAGCTAGAAAGTCTTCAACAAATTCCAGATGTTCACGTGTTGCTGAAGCCTGGCTTGGAGAATTTTGAGCATTACTTTACTAGCGTGTAAGATGAGTGCAACTGAGAAGTAGTTTGAACATTCTTTGTCATTGTCTTTCTTTGGGATTGGGATGAAAACTCATCTTTTCCAGTCCTGTGGCCAATACTGAGTTTTCCAAATTTTCTAACATATTGATTGCAGCATTTTCATAGCATCATCTTTTAAAATTTGAGAGAGCTCAACTGGAATTCTATCACCTCCACTAGCTCTGTTCATAGTGATGCTTCCTAAGGGCCACTTGACTTCATATTCCAGGATGTCTAGCTCTAGGTGAGTGATCACATAATAATGATTATCTAGATCATGAATATCTTTTTTGTACAGTTCTTCTGTTTTCTTCCCACCTCTTCTTATCTTCTGCTTCTGTTAGGTCAATACCGTTTCTGTCCATTATTGAGCAACATTTGCATGAAATATTCCCTTGTTATCTCCAGTTTTCTTGAAGAAATCTCTAGTGGTTCCCATTCTATTGTTTTCCTCTCTTTCTTCGCACTGATAACAAAGAAAGGCTTTATCTCCTCTTGCTATTCTTTGGAATTCTGCATTCAAATGGGTATATCCTTCCTTTACTCCTTTGCTTTTCTCTTCTCTTCTTTTCACAGCTATTTATAAGGCCTCCTCAGACAGCCATTTTGCTTTTTTGCATTTACTTTTCTTGGGAATGATCTTGATCCCTGTCTCCTCTACAATGTCACCAACCTCTATCCATAGTTAATCATATTTAGTCCCTTAAATCTATTTCTCACTTCCGCTATATTTCTCACTTCCACTGACAAAATATGTTCCAGTGGAAAAGAGAATGACAAATGACTTCAGTATTCTTGTCTTGAGAACCCCATGAACAGTATGAAAAGGCAAAAAGATAAGACACTGAAAGATGAACTCCCCAGGTTGGTACATGCATGCCCAATCTGCTACTGGAGATCAGTGGAGAAATAACTCCAGAGATAATGAAGAGATGGAGCCAAAGCAAAAACAACACTCTGTTGTAGATGGGACTGGTGATAGAAGCAAGGTCCAATGCTGTAAGAGCAATATTGCATAGGAATCTGGAAAGTTAGATCCATGAATCGAGGCAAATTAGAAGTGGTCAAATGGGAGATGCCAAGAGTGAAAGTCAACATTTTAGGAATCAGTGTTCTAAAATGGACTGGAAAGGGTGAATTTAACTCAGAAGACCCTTATATCTTCCACTGTAGGAAAGAATCATTTATAAGAAGTGGTGTAGCCATCATAGTCAGCAAAAGAGTCTGAAATGCAATAGTTGAATCAAATCTCAAAAACGACACAATGATCTCTGTTCGTTTCCAGGCCAAACTATTCAATATCACAGTAATCCAACTCTATACACCAACTAGTAATGCTGAAGAAGCTGAAATTGAATGGGTCTATGAAGACCTACAATACTTTTTAGAACTAACACCCTAAAAAGGTATCTTTTCTCATTATAGGAGACTGGAATGCAAAAGCAGGAAGTCAAGAAATACCTGCAAAAGCAGGAAGTCAAGAAATACCTGCAATAACAGGAAAACTAGATCTTGGAGTACAGAATGAAGCAGGGCAAAGCTTAATAGTGTTTTGCCAACAGAACACACGTGTCACAACAAACATCCCTTCCAACAACACAAAAGAATATTCTACACATGGACATCACCAGATGGCCAACACCAAAATCAGATTGATTATATTCTTTGCCTGCCTCTTGAGAAACCTTTATATAGGTTAGAAAGCAACAGTCAGAACTGGACATGGAAGAGACTGGTTCCAAATAGGAAAAGGCGTATGTCAAGGTTGTATTTTGTCACCCTGCTAATTTAACTTAGATGAAGAGTACATCATTAGAAATGCTGGGCTGGGTGAAGAACAAGCTGCAATCGAGATTGCTGGGAGAAATATCAATAACCTCAGATATGCAGATGACACTACCCTTATGGCAGAAAGTGATGATCTAAAGAGTTTCTTGATGAAAGTGAAAGAGGACAGAGAAAGTTTTCTTAAAGCTCAGCATTCAGAAAACTAAGATCATGGCATCCGGTCCCATCACTTCATGGAATATAGATGGGGCAACAGTGGAAACAGAGTCTGACTTTATTTTTTGGGGCTCCAAAATCACTGAAGATGCTGGTTGCAGCCATGAAATTAAAAGACACTTACTCCATGGAAGGAAAGTTATCACCAACTTGGACAGCACATTAAAAAGCAGAGACATTACTTTGTCAACAAAAATCCATCTATTCAAGGCTATGGTTTTTCCAGTAGTCATATATGGATGTGAAAGTTGGACTATAAAGAAAGCTGAGTGCCAAGGTATTGATGGTTTTTGAACTGTGGTATTGAAGAAGGTTCTTCCAAGTCCCTTGGACTGCAAGCAGATCCAACCAGTCCATCCTAAAAGAGATCGGTTCTGGGTGTCCATTGGAAGGACTGATGTTGAAGTTGAAACTCCAATACTTTGGCCACCTGATTCAAAGAGATGACTCATTGGAAAAGACCATGACTCTGGGAAAGATAAAGAGCAGGAGGAGAAGGGGACGACCAAGGATGAGATGGTTGAATGGCACCACCGACTCAATGGACATGGTATTTTGTAGACTCTGGCAGGTGGTAATGGACATGGAGGAGTGGCATGCTGTGGTCATGGGGTCACGTGCAGTCAGACACGACTGAGGACTGAACTGAACTGATATTCTTTGCATCCAAAGATGGAGAAGTTCTATACAGTCAGCAAAGAGAAGACTTGGAGTTGACTGTTGCTCAGACCATGAACTCCTTATTGCCAAATTCAGACTTAAAGTGGATAAAGTGTAGAAAACTACTAAATCATTTATGTATGACCTAAATCAAATCCCTTATGACTATACAGTCCTCCTCAGCCTCCTTAATTATTTCTCCTTAATTTAGCTCTCCTTAGGTCAGTTCCCCTAAGCTCAGCCCTGCTAGCTCTCCTTTGCATGGTTCTCCTCCTTAGCATGGCTGTCCTTATCTTGGCTCTCTTTAACTCATCCCTTCTTTCCTTAGCTTAGCATTCCTTAGCTCTCCTTAGCTAAGCTGTCCATAGTTCTCATTAGCTCAGCCCCCCTTCAGTTCAGTTCAGTTCAGTCGCTCAGTCGTGTCTGACTCTTTGCCACCCCATGAATCACAGCACACCAGGCCTCCCTGTCCATCACCAACTCTCGGAGTTCACTCAAACTCATGTCCATCGAGTCGGGGATGCCATCCAGCCATCTCATTCTCTGTCGTCCCCGTCTCCTCCCACCCCCAATCCCTCCTAGCATCAGACTCTTTCTCCTTAATTTCTTCTCCTTAGTTTTTCTCAGATTAGATTAGGTTCCCTAAGCTCAGTCCTTGTAGCCCTCTTTAGCTCAGCTCTCCTTAGCTTAGCCCTCCTCAGCTCAGCTGTACTTGGTTTTCCACAGCTCTCTTAGTACAACTCAGTTCAGTTCAATCACTCAGTTCTGTCTGACTCTGTGACCCCATGGACTGCAGCATGCCAAGCCTCCCTGTCCATCACCAGCTCCCAGAGTTTACCCAAACTCATGACCATTGCATCGGTGATGCCATCCAACCATCTCACCCCGCGTTGTCCCCTTCTCCTCCTGCTTTCAATCTTTTGCAGCAAGGCAACCCACTCCAGTATTCCTGCCTGGAGAATCCCCAGTGCCAGAGGAGCCTGTTGGACTTATGCTCGATGGGGTGGTAAAGAGCGGGAGAAAACTGCGTGACTGAGCACATTCTGTTAAAAAAAAAAAACACAACTCTTAGCAAACGAGCAATTGTATAACATGAACTTGATGAAGGTAATAAATTATATAACTAACATCACACTTTATGGAAGAACACTGAGTGTTTTACTTCTATGATCAGAATCAAAAACAGATATCCACTCTTATTACATTGAAGTTTTGTCCTTGAAGTCATATTAGAAAATGATAGAGAAGTTATCCTGTGTGGAAAAGAATTAAACTGATTTTATTTGTCAAGAAGGTCTATGTAGAATATCCAATGAACTCTACAGCAACAACAGAAAAACTAATACAGCATGGAATAAGTCATATGCCCAGGAGTAAGCCATATGGTGATTGTAGTTTTAGATATTTTTAGCTTTTTAAGGAGCTGTAATACTGGTCAAATTTTGGTACCAATTTTCATGCCCACCAACAGTGCAAGATGGTTCCCTTTTTCCCCACATCTTCTCCAAATTATTGTTTGTAGAATTTTTGAAAATTGCTATTTGGACTGGTGTGAAGTCATACCTCATTGTAGTTTTGATTTGCATTTCTCTAATAACTGGTGATGTTGAGAATCGTTTCAAGTGCTTGTTGGCCATCTGTATGTCTTCCTTGAAAAAATGTCTATTTAGATCTGCCTGTTTATTAGGAAATGGCAATCCACTCCAGTTATCCTTGCCTGGGAAATCCCATGGATGGAGGAGCCATGTAGGTGGCTAAAATCCATGTAGGTAGCTAAAATCCTGATAGGTCGCAAAAAGTTGGGCTTATTGATTGAGTTGTTTCTGATTTTTATGATACTGGGCTACATGTGCTATTTTTATATTTTGGAGAAAAATTCCTTGATAACTAATGAGAACTATCTGTGTAGCACAGGCAACGGTCCTCTGTCAATGCTTTGTGGTGACCTGAATGGGAAGGAAACTTAAAAAGGAGGGTATACACACAACTGATTTACTGTGCTGTACGGCAGGAAGTAACACAACATTCTAAAGCAACTACATGTTTACATACTGTAGGGTCCATTTATGGAACGTCCTAGATGAGGCAAAGGTAATCTATACTGATAGAACTGAGCACAGGAGTTGCATGGGGATGGGAAATGTGGTGAAGGAGCCCAGGACATTTTCTAGGATGATTGGTAAAAAATATTGCAGTGAACACTATGTATATACACTAGGTGAAATATCATAAATACTTCTGCAATGTATATTGCAAACAAGGTCTTGCTAAGTGCCTCCTTGAATTTATAAATTTACTAGGTATTGTCATCTTGTCTTTCAGAAAGTTGCATCACTTTATTCTTTCAAAACAATACATGAGCACTCATTTGCCAACCTCTCATCCTCAATTTGGAGGAAACATTTGGTATTACTCAATGCTTTCATTGAACTTTTGACAATTTACATGATGAGAAATCATTATCCATTATTGTTTTGGTTTGCATTTTTTTTTATTACAAATTAGATTCAACATTTCATCCTGTTTCCTGGAAATTTTTCTAATTTTTCTTCTCAGTAATGTGCATTTCTTTCTTCCCTTTGTTTACTTTATGTCTGTCTTCTATTGGATGTTTCATCTTCATTTCTTATTTCAACTTTTGAACTCTGCATAAATTATGTATATATGCAATTTATCAGCTATCTTCCAAAAGTTTCTCAGTTGTTACTTTATAATTCCTTGTTCATTATTTATTTATCCTTGCAGGAATTTTTCTACAAAGTGTTAATTTTCCTTTTTAGCTACTGGACAAAAGTCACTTAAAGTAAGAAATTTAAATAAGCGAGAAACACTACAGGGAACTAGGGCGTGTGGCTTGAAAGATTGTGGGAGTGTGGGGGGCAACTCTCTCTGAGTTTATCTGTGTGCCTTTTCACATGTACTTTTCAATAAACTAATTAAGTGGAGGCGGGTAACACCATGGTTGGGCAAGATGAAGCCAGGATGGGTGGGGTTGCACCTGGGACTCCAAACAGAAGGGTCAGCCATAGGCTTGGTCAGCCCTGTGAAGCCAATAGGGACATGTCTCTAGAGCTGTGACTGTAGGTCTCTGGAAACCCCAGAAGGTGCTTAAAGCCAACAATACCTGGAGGGGAAAACAAGTAGGGTGATGATGCTGCCCAGTAGGCCTGTCACCCTTGGGCCAGAGGCAACTTGAGTCTATTTTCATTATGGAAAATGTAGTCTGTGGATATAGGGAAAAGAACTACATCAGTTCGTGGAGTGTGAAAAAGTAAATATAAACCATGCTTAATTTCACTACAGTTCATATTTTGTGGCTTCCTTTTTGGCTTAGTGGTTAAGAAGTCAGGAGTGAGATCCCTGGGTCAGGAAGATCCTCTGGAGAAGAGATTGGTAACCCACTCCAGTGTTCTTCTGGAGTATTCCATGGACAGAGGAGCCTGGTGGTTACAGTCCATAGGGTTGCAAAAGAATCAGACACAACTGAGGAACTGAGCACACAATGTTTTAACCTACCTCCTCTGCATCTTTTTACTGCTCTTATTTTTAAATTTGAAATTATACTTCATGTGCATTTTGGTTTTCATTGTTCTTTCCTCTGTACTTTACTCAAAATTTATTATAAAAATGTCCAAACATTCAACATGGTTTAACATGTTTTCTAACTAATAGACAAAGAATTTTCACCTAGATTCTACTGTAACTGTTTGCAGTGCTTCCTTTTTCTTGTGTCTTCCATTGTTCATCCCTCTATCCATCCAACAATCCATCTTATTCCTTGGTGTATTTTGTGATAAATTGCAGACATCAGTATGCATCTCCATAAATATTTCAGAAAGCCATACATTAAGTAGAGAGCTGTATTTGCTTACAGGAGTTTTCTTTGGATATGAACTTTGCATACAATGAAATACATGAATCTTTTTATTCCTATTCATGTTATTTTTATTGAAGTATACAATATCATAATAATTTCTGCTTTACAGCTAAGTAATTCAACTATACACACACACACACACACACACATATATATATATGTATATACTTTGTGTGTATATATACATTTTTTGTTTGTTTGTTTGTTTTTTGCTATGTTGCAGGGTGTGTGCATTTAGTTCCCTGACCAGGGATTGAACCTGAATCCCCTGCAGTGAAAATGTGGAATGTTAACCACTGGGCCACTAGGGAGTCACATATATATCCTTTTTTTTATATTCTCTTCCAATATGGTTTATGATAGGATACTGAATATAGTTCTCTGTGTTCTATAGTAGGACCTTGTTGTTTATCCATTCCATATGTAATAGTTTACATCTGTTAGCTCCAAACTCATATTCCTTTCACCCAAAACTGCCTCCTTCTTGGAAACCTCAGGTCTGTTCTCTGTTTCCATGAATCTGTTTCTGTTTCAGAGATACGTTCATTTGTGTCATACTTAAATTCCTCATATAAGTGATATAATTTGCTATTTGTCTTTCTCTGTCTGACTTATTTCACTTTGTATGATAATCTCTCAGTCCATCCATATTGCTGCAAATGGAATCATTTGAATTTTTATGGCCGAGTACTCTTCCATTGTAAATGTATACCATTTCTTCTTCACCCATTTATTTGTTAATGGACATTTAGGATGTTTTAATGCTTTGACTATTGTGAATAATGCTGCTATGAACATCAGGGTGCATGTATCTTTTGAGATTACAGGTTTGTCTGGGTTTATGCCCAGGAATGGACTTTCTGGACTATATGGTAATTCTAGTTTTATTTTTGAGGAACTTCCATACTGTTTTCCATAGTGGCTGCACCAACTTACATTCCCACCAACAGTGTAGGAGGGAGGACTTTTATCTATATCCACTTCAGCATTTGTTATTTGTAGACTTTTTGATGGTGACCATCAGGACCGGTATTTTGAGTTGCATTTCTCTAATAATTACTGATAACACGCAGCTTTTTATGTGCCTCTTGACCATTTGTGTGTCTTCTTTTGGAGGAATGTTTATATAGGTCTTCTGCCCATTTGTTGTTTTTTTGTTTTTTTTTTTTTAGTTTTTTAAAAATTTATTTATTAGCTGCAGGCTGTGCTTTCATTGCAGTACATGGGCTTTTCTCTACTTGCAGTGAGTGGGAGCTACTCTCTAGTTGCAGTAGGAAGAGTTCTCATTGTGATGGCTTCTCTTTTTGCAGAACAATTGCTCTACGTCATGCAGGTTTCAGTTGTTGCAGTATATGGGCTCAGTAGTTGTGGTGCATGGGCTTAGTTTCCCACTGGCATGTGGAATATTCACAGAGCAGTGATCAAACCCTTGTCCCATGCATTGGCAGAGGGATTCTTAACCACTAGATCAGTGGGGGTTTCTGTGCCCTTTTTTTGATTGGGTTGTTTGGTGATTTTTTTTTTTTAATATTGAGGGACATGAAGTTTCTTGGTATGTTGAAGATGAATCTTTTGTTATTGTTTGCCAATAAATTCTCTCACACTGAGGGTTGTGTTTTAATTTTGTTTATGGTTTCCTTTTTTGTGAAAAAGCTGTGGTTTACTTATGTCCCATTTGTTTGTTTTTATTTTCATTACTCTGCAAGATGGCTCAAAAAAGATCTGTGATTCAAGTCAAAGAGTGTTTTTCCTGTTTTCCTCTAAGAGTTTTATAGTATCTGGTGTTATATTAGATCTTTGATCCATTTCGAGTTTATTTTTGTGTATGATGTCAGGTAGTGGTCTATTTCCATTCTTTGGCATGCAGCTGTCCAGTTTTACTGGCACCACTTACTGAACAGACAGTCTTTCCTCCATTATATATTCTAGCCTCCATTCTTATAGATTAGGTGACCACAGGCGTATAAATTTTATCTCTGGGCTTTCATTCTTGTACCATTGATCTACATTTGTGTTTTTGTGCCACTATCATACAGTATTGATTACTGTAGTTTTGGAGTATTGCCTGATATCGGGGAGACTGATTCCTACCGCTTTATTTCTTAGCTCTTATTTCTCACAACTGATTAGACTAATTGGGGTCTTTTTGTGTTTCTATACAAATTGAAAAATAATTTGTTCTAATGCTGTGAAAAATGATATTGGGATTTTGATAAGGATTCTACTCTATCTATGGATTGCTTTTGGTAGTATAGCAATTTTCACTAGCATTGTTTTTTCCCATCCAAGAACATGGCATATCTCTCTATCTGTTCATTTCATTTTTGGTTTTTCATTATGGGTTTCTGAGTACAAGTTTGGCTTCCTTTGTTGGATTGATTATTAGGTATTTTATTATTTTTGTTGTGATGGAAATGGGTTTTTTCCTTAATTTCTTTTTCTGATCTTATTTTGTAAGTATATAAGAATTTAAGGGATTTCTGTGTATTAATTTCATATCCTGCAACTTAACCAAATTCACTGATTAGTTCTAGTAATTTTCTGGTGGCATCTTTAGGATTTTCTAAATATAGCAACATGCCATCTGCAAAGAGTGACAATTTTACTTCTTTCCCAATTTGTATTTATTTTTCATCTCTAATTGCCATCTGTGTCGGTTTTTCACCATTGAGAATGATGTTTGCTATTTATGTTTGTTGTATATGGCCATTATTTTGTTGATATATGTTCCCTCTATGACCATTTTCTGGGGAGGTTTTATCATAAATGGGTGTTGAGTTTTGCAAAAGTTTTTCTACCTCTATTGAGATGATCAGACGGTTTTTTATTTGTCAGTTTATTAATATTGTGTTTCACATTGATTACTTTGCATGTTTTGAAGAATCCTTGCATCTCTTTGATGAATCCCACTTGATCATGGAAAAGAAATGCAAAAAAGCAAAATGGCTGTCTGAGAAGGCCTTACAAATAGCTGTGAAAAGAAGAGAAGCGAAAAGCAAAGGAGAAAAGGAAAGATATAAGCATCTGAAGGCAGAATTCCAAAGAATACAAGGAGAGATAAGAAAGCCTTCCTCAGCAGTCAATGCAAAGAAATAGAGGAAAACAACAGAATAGGAAAGACAAGAGATCTCTTCAAGAAAATTAGATATTCCAAGGGAACATTTCAGGCAAATATGGGCTCGATAAAGGAAAGAAATGGTATGGACCTAACATAAGCAGAGGATATTAAGAAGTGATGGCAAGAGTACACAGAAGAACTGTACAAAAAATATCTTCACGACCAAGATAGTCACGATAACGTGATCACTGACCTAGAGCCAGGCATCTTGGAATGTGAAGTCAAGTGGGCCTTAAAAATCATCACTATGAACAAAGCTAGTAGAGGTGATGGATTTCCAGTTGAGCTATTTCAAATCCTGAAAGATGATGCTGGGAGCACGGGAAGATGGTGGAGGAATAGGATGGGGCGACTACTTTCTCCCCCACAAAACCAGCAAAAGAACATTTGAACGCTGAATAAATCCCACAAAACAATTTCTGAATACCAGCAGAGGACATCAGGCACCCAGAAAAGCAGCCCATAGTCTTCAAAAGGAGGTAGGAAAGAGTAAAAAAAAAAAAAAAGAGACAACAGAGGGAGGGACGGAGCTCCGTCCTGGGAAGGGAGTCTTAAAAAAAAAAAAGAGAGAGAGAAGTTTCCAAACACCTGGAAACACTGGCGAGTGGAACCGCAGAGGACCACATAACTGGGAAAAAAAAGACATAAAAAATTAAAACTCATGGACTAAGTACCCAGAAGAAACTCTCAGCGGAGAAGAGGTACACATGCCCGCATCCCCCACAGGCAGGCGGGGGCTGGGCAGGGAGGCGCGGTGGCAGCACATAGAGGGAGAATTGGGCTTGAATGCCCCAGGGCAAACTGAGGCGCAAATTTAAAATAGTGAAGCAGAAAGGCAAAAAGCCTGCGAAAAGTCTGTGAAAAGCTGAAACCCAAGACTGCCAGCCCCTCTCACAGAACAAAGGACTGAGCAGAGCGAGCCAGCTGAGGACGGCCCATCCCCCAGCCCCCGCCTACACAAGCAGGGAGAGCAGCCAGTGCCGGAAGGTGTAGCCGCGGCCCCGGAGAGGCTTCCTGTACCAAGCTGCAGGCAGGCTTCCTTGCTAACCAAGACTTCTTGGGTTTGGGCCGGTTGATATCCAACTGAGAAAATGCGCCGGTTTTACACCCAGAAAACCAAGCAGCAGGGACCGGGAAGGCGATAAGTTGCAGCGACTGCGCTCACCAAACACTTGGTCACCTGAGCTGCTCAGACCGGTGAAGGCACAAAACACAGGCCCAGCCAAGTCTGCACCTTTGTGAAGTACCCGAGGACTGAAGCCTGAGCCACTCAGACATGGGAAGTGCATGCAACCCAGTGCTGGCCATGGACAGCTCCCTGCAGAGCAACCCAGAGCCTGAGCAGCATAAACAGGGAAAGCACACACGCCTCGAATGGGAGCATTCCCAGCATAGCCCAGACACTGAGAGCACTCCCCACAGATGCCAGGGATATTTGTTAGCTGCGTTCCTACCTCCCCACAGCAGGACTGAACAGGTGAGCCGGGGGTGGGGTGGGGCAGCTGGGCTGTCCACCACCTCATCCTGGTATCAGGATGGGAATTAGACACTGAGGAGACCAGAATAAAGAAGGGCTTTTTCAACAGAAGGTACTGCCTTGGAAGTAACAGAGGGAGAAGCTTTGACCCTACTGCAAGAATAAGACTGAAAACCAGAGGCAGAAGCTTAAGTCCAAATCCTGAGAACACCAGCGATCTCCTGTTCCAGAGAACATTAATTGATAGGTACTCATCAAATGCCTCCATACATACACTGAAACCAGGCACCATACAAGGTTCAACAAATTTCAGTGAAAGACATACTACACAAACTATCCAGCAACACAGGAAAATAGCACTGAGCTTCAAAACACAGGCTGCCCAAAGTGACTCCAAACCCACTGACATCTCAAACTCATTACTGGACACTTCATTGCACTCCAGAGAGAAGAAATCTAGCTCCACCTACCAGAACATCGACACAAGCTACCCTAACCAGGGAACCTTGACAAGTCACCCATCCAACCCTACACAAAACGAGGTAACTACATAACAAAGAGAACTCCACAAACTGCCAGAAGACGGAATGGCCACCCCGAACACAGCAATATAAGCAAGGTGAAGAGGCAGAGAAATACCCAGCAAGTAAAGAAACAGGAAAAATGCCCACTAACACAAACAAAAGAGGAACATATAGGGAATCTACCTGATAAAGAATTTCGAATTTTGGTGGTGAAAATGATTCAAAATCAAAATGCAGTTACAGATAAATATCCTGGAGAAAAGAATGAGAAGATGGAAGAAAGGTTTAATAAGGACTTAGAGGAAATAAAAAGAGTCAATATATAACAAATAATGCAATAGATGAGATCAAAAAACTCTGGAGGGAACAAACAGTAGAATAACAGAGGCAGAAGACAGGATAAGCGAGCTAGAAGATAGAATTGTAGAAATAAATGAAACAGAGACGGAAAAAGAAAAAAGAATTAAAAGAAATGAGGACAATATTAGAGACATATGGGACAATATTAAACGCCCCAACACTCGAATCATAGGAGTCCCAGAAGAAGAAGACAAAAAGAAAGACCATGAGAGAATACTTGAGGAGATAATAGTTGAAAATTTCCCTAAAATGGGGAAGGAAATAATCACCTAAGTCCAAGAAACATAGAGAGTTCCTAACAGGATAAACCCAAGGCGAAATACTCCAAGACACATATTAATAAAATTAATGAAGATTAAACACAAACAACAAATATTAAAAACAGCACGGGAAAAACAACAAATAACACACAAGGGGATCCCCATAAGGATAACAGATGATCTATCAGCAGAAACTCTGCAGGCAAGGAGAGAATGGCAAGACATACTTAAAGTGATGAAAGAAAATAACCTACAGCCCAGATTACTATACCCAGCAAAGATCTCATTGAAATATGAAGGAGAAATCAAAAGCTTTACAGACAAGCAAAAGCTGAGAGAATTCAGCATCACCAATCCAGCTCTCCAACAAATACTGAAGGATCTTCTCTATACTGGAAACACAGAAAGGGTATATAAACTCGAACCTAAAACAATAAAGAAAATGGCAACGGGATCATACTTATCGATAATCACCCTATACATAAATGTGTTGAATATCCCAACCAAAAGACAAAGGCTGGCTGAATGGATACAAAAACAAGACCCCCATATATGTTGTCTACAAGAGACCCACCTCAAAACGAGAGACACATACAGACTGAAACTGAAGGGCTAGAAAAAGATATTCCACGCAAATAGAGACCAAAAGAAAGCAGGAGTAGCAATACTCATATCAGATAAGATAGATTTTTAAAACAAAGGCTGTGAAAAAAGACAAAGAAGGAAACCACATAATAATAAAAGGATCAATCCAAGAAAATATAACAATTATAAATATTTATGCACCCAACATAGGAGCACCGCAATATGTAATAAAATTACTAACAAGTATGAAAAAGGAAATTAACAATAACACAATAATAGTGGGAAAATTTAATAACCCACTCACACCTATCGATAGATCAACTAAACAGAAAATTAACAAGGAAACACAAACTTTAAATGATACAATAGACCAGTTAGACCTAATAGATTTCTTTTTTTTTGTTTGTTTGACATATACTTTATTTTTTTTCTACAGTTCATAACTTTTATAAATAAAATAAATTAAATGTACAGTGAATAAGTTCTCTGAAATATTTCAATATTTCTGCAGGTTTAGTAACATCGTAAAATACATTTCAACTAAAATTCACAAATCTAAAAACCTGTTAGGCATTTTTAGGCGTTTTAAGTTGGAAATGAAGACCAATGTTACATCGTAATATGCCAATTACAAATAGTACTTCAAATAGCAAATACTACAGTTTGTCCCAAACTTTAAAAACTATTCATGAACTCAACACTGAACTATTGATGGCTATGAGAATTGTTTCCTAGCTTTTTTGAAAATTTCAACCCATTTACGTTTAATGTAATTATTGATAAGTACAATCCCGTAGCCATTTTCTTTATTGCTTTGGGTTCAAGTTTATACACTCTTTCTGTGTTTCCTGTCTAGAGAAGATCCTTTAGCATTTGTTGGAGAGCTGGTTTGGTGATGCTGAACTCCCTCAGCTTTTGCTTGTCTGTAAAGCTTTTGATTTCTCCTTCATATTTGAATGAGATCCTTGATGGGTATAGTAATCTGGGCTGTAGGGTATTTTCTTTCATCACTTTAAGTATGTCTTGCCACTCCCTTCTGGCCTGAAGAGTTTCTGTTGAAAGATCAGCTGTTATCCTTATGGGAATCCCCTTGTGTGTTATTTGCTGCTTTTCCCTTGCTGCTTTTAATATTTGTTCTTTGTGTTTGATCTTTGCTAATTTGATTAACATGTGTCTTGGAGTATTTCGCCTTGGGTTTATCCTGTTGGGGACTCTCTGGGTTTCTTGGACTTGGGTGATTATTTCTTTCCCCATTTTTGGGAAGTTTTCAACTATTATCTCCTCAAGTATTCTCTCATGGTCTTTCTTTTTGTCTTCTTCTTCTGGGACTCCTATGATTCGAATGTTGGAGCGTTTAACATTGTCCCAGAGGTCTCTAATATTGTCCTCATTTCTTTTAATTCATTTTTCTTTTTTCCTCTCTGTTTCATTTATTTCTACAATTATTTCTTCTAGTTCGCTTATCCTGTCTTCTGCCTCTGTTATTCTACTGTTTGTTCCCTCCAGAGTGTTTCTGATCTCATCTATTGCATTATTCATTGTATATTGACTCTTTTTTATTTCTTCTAAGTCCTTATTAAATCTTTCTTCCATTTTCTCAATCCTTTTCTCCAGGTTATTTATCTGTAACTCCATTTTGCTTTCAAGATTTTGAATCATTTTCACCATCAAAATTTGAAATTCTTTATCAGGTAAATTCCCTATATCTTTTTCTTCTGTTTGTGTTGGTGGGCAAATATCTTGTTCCTTTACTTGCTGGGTTTTTCTCTGCCTCTTCATCTTGCTTATATTGCTTTGCTTGGGGTGGACTTTCCCTCTTCTTGCAGTTTGTGGAGTTCTCTTTATTATGTTGTTTCTTTGCTGTGTGTGGGGTTGGATGGGTGACTTGTCCAGGTTCCCTGGTTAGGGAAGCATGTGTCAGTGTTCTGGTGGGTGGAGCTGGATTTCTTCTGTCTCCTTTAGAAGACAATGGGCTGCTTTTCTGGGAGCCTGATGTCCTCTGCCAGTATTCAGAAGTTGTTTTGTGGACTTTACTCCGTGTTCAAAAGTTCTTTTGATGAATTTGTGGGGGAGAAAGTGGTCTTGCCGTCTTATCCCTCCGACATCTTGTTCCTTCCTCCCCAGAACACTGGATTCTTATATTCCACTTGGTCGTGGAGTATCTCTTCCCAGCTGCTCCAGCAAGGCGCAGCCGCTGTACCTTACCTTGGACGAGAGGTATCTCCTCAAGGCCGCCCCTCCTGCTTTGAATGTAGATCAGCTCCTCTCGGCCCTCCGGTGCCCAAGCAGCCACCGCCTCCTGAACGTGGTACAGCTCCTCTCGGCCACCGCCCTAACCCTGGGCGCGGGGTAGCTCATCTCAGCCACGATTCTGCACGTGGTCGGTTGCGCCGGAGCCGCGCATCTCTCGCGCCTGCGCCGCCGGAGCCGGGCGTCTCTTGCGCATCCGCCGCCGGAGCCGGGCCACCTTAGCCAATCTTAAAAACTTTCTGTCTGACCTCTGGCTTGCCACTCCTATAACTCCTATAACTGACTTTTTTCAGTTAGACCTAATAGATTTCTATAGGACATTTCACCTTTTTCTCAAGCGCACAAGGAACCTTTTCCAGGATAGATCACATCCTGGGCCATAAATCTAGCCTTGGTAAATTCAAAAAAATTGAAATCATTTCAAGCATCTTTTCTGACCACAATGCTGTAAGATTAGATCTCAATTAAAGGAGAAAAACTATTAAAAATGCCATCATATGGAGGCTGAACAACATGCTGCTGGATAATGAACAAATCATAGAAGAAATCAAAAGAGAAATAAAAATATGCATAGAAATGAACGAAAATGAAGACACAACAACCAAAAACCTCTGGGACACTGTAAAAGCAGTGCTAAGGGGGAAGTTCATAGCAATAGAGGCACACCTCAAAAAACAAGGAAAAAGTCAACTAAAAATCCTAACTCTACATCTAAAGAAACTAGAAAAGGAAGAAATGAAGAACCCCAGGGTCAGTAGAAGGAAAGAAATTGTAAAAATTAGGGCAGAGATAAATGCAAAAGAAACAAAAGAGACCATAGCAAAAATCAGCAAAGCCAAAAGCTGGTTCTTTAAGAAGGTAAATAAAATTGACAAACCACTAGCCAGACTCATCAAGAAACAAAGGGAGAAGAACCAAATCAATAAAATTAGAAATAAAAATGGAGAGATCACAACCGACAAAACAGAAATACAAAGGATTATTAGAGAATACTATCAGCAATTGTATGGCAATAAAATGAATTACTTGGAAGAAATGGACAAATTCCTAAGAAAGTACACCTTGCCAAAACTGAACCAGGAAGAAACAGAAATTGTTAACAGACCCATTTCAAGCATGGAACTAGAGGACGTAATCAGAAATCTTCCAGCAAACAAAAGCCCAGGTGAAGACGGCTTCACAGTTGAATTCTACCAAAAATTGAGAGAAGAGCTAACGCCTATTGTACTCAAACTCTTCCAGAAAATTGCTGAGGAAGGGAAACTTTCAAACTCATTCTATGAGACCACCATCAACCTGATCCCAAAACCTGGTAAAGATCCCACACACAAAAAAGAAAACTACAGGCCAATATCACTGATGAACAAAGATGCAAAAATCATTAACAAAATTCTAGCAATCAGAATCCAACAATACATTAAGAAAATCATGCATCATGACCAAGTGGGCTTTATCCCAGGAATGCAAGGATTCTTCAATATCTGCTAATCAATCAATGTAATACATCACATTCAGTTCAGTTCAGTCACTGAGTCGTGCCCGACTCTCCGCAACCCCATGGATTACAGCACGCCAGGCCTCCCTGTCCATAACCAACTCCCGGAGTACACTCAAACTCATATCCACAGAGTCGGTGATGGCATCCAGCCATCTCATTCTCCGTCGTCCCCTTCTCCTCCCGCCCCCAACCTTTCCCAGCATCAGAGTCTTTTCCAATGAGTCAACTCGTCGCATGAGGTGGCCAAAGTATTGCAGCTTCAGCTTTAGCATCAGTCCCTCCAATGAACATCCAGGATTGATCTTCTCTAGAATGGACTGGTTGGATCTCCTTGCAGTATAAGGGACTCTCAAGAGTCTTCTCCAACACCACAGTTCAAAAGCATCGATTCTTTGGCAATCAGCTTTCTTCACAGTCCAACTCTCACATCCATACATGACCACGGGAAAAACCATTGCCTTGACTAGACGGACCTTGGTTGGCAAAGTAATGTCTCTGCTTTTTAATATACTATCAAGGTTGGTCATAACTTTCCTTCCAAGGAGCAAGCGTCTTTTAATTTCATGGCTGCAATCAGCATCTGCAGTGATTTTGGAGCCCAAAAAAATAAAGTCTGACACTGTTTCCACTGTTTTTCCATCTATTTCCCATGAAGTGATGGGACCAGATGCCATGATCTTTGTTTACTGAATGTTGAGTTTCAAGCCAACCTTTTCACTCTCCTCTTTCACTTTCATCAAAAGGCTTTTGAGTTCCTCTTCACTTTCTGCCATAAGGGTAGTGTCATCTGCATATCTGAGGTTATTGATATTTCTCCCAGCAATCTTGATTCCAGCTTGTGCTTCTTCCAGCCCAGCATTCCTCATGATGTACTCTGCATATAAGTTAAATAAGCAAGGTGACAATATACAGCCTTGACGTACAACTTTTCCTATTTGGAACCAGTCTGTTGTTCCATGTCCAATTCTAACTGTTGCTTCCTGACCTGCATACAGGTTTTTCAAGATGCAGGTCAGGTGGTCTGGGATTCCCATCTCTTTCAGAATGTTCCACAGTTTATTGTGATCCACACATTCAAAGGCTTTGGCATAGTCAATGAAGCAGAAATAGATGTTTTTCTGGCACTCTCTTGCTTTCTCCATGATCCAGCGGATGTTGGCAATTTGATCTCTGGTTCCTCTGCCTTTTCTAAAACCTGCTTGAACATCTGGGAGTTCACGGTTTACATACTGCTAAAGCCTGGCTTGGAGAATTTTGAGCATGACTTTATTAGCGTGTGAGATGAGTGCAATTGTGCGGTAGTTTGAGCATTCTTTGGCATTCCCTTTACTCGGGATTGGAATGAAGACTGACCTTTTCCAGTCCTGTGACCACTGCTGAGTTTTCTCTTTGCTGACATATTGAGTGCAGCACTTTCACAGCATCACTTTTCAAGATTTGAAATAGCTCAACTGAATTCCATCACCTCCACTAGCTTTGTTCGTAGTGATGATTTCTAAGATTCACTTGACTTCACATTCCAAGATGCCTGGCTCTAGGTCAGTGATCACGTTATCATGACTATCTTGGTCGTGAAGATCTTTTTTGTATAGTTCTTGTATGTATTCTTGCCACCTCTTCTTAATATCTTCTGTTTCTCTCAGGTCCATACCATTCTGTCCTTTATCGAGCCCATCTTTGCATGAAATGTTCCCCTGGAATCTCTTTTTTTCTTGAAGAGATCTCTTGTTTTTCCTATTCTGTTGTTTTCCTCTATTTCTTTGAATTGATTGCTGAGGAAGGCTTTCTTATCTCTGCTTGCTATTCTTTGGAACTCTGCATTCAGATGCTTATATCTTTCCTTTTCTCCTTTGCTTTTCACTTCTCTTCTTTTCATAGCTATTTGTAAGGCCTCCTCAGACAGCCATTTTGATTTTTGCATTTCTTTTCCATGGGGATTTTCTTGGTCCTTGTCTCCTGTATAATGTCACTAACCTCCGTCCAGAGTTCATCAGGCACGCTATCTAGCAGATCTACTCCCTTAAATCTATTTCTCACTTCCACTGTATAATCATAAGGGATTTGATTTGGGTCATATCTCAATGGTCTAGTGGTTTTCCCTACTTTCTTCAATTTCAGTCTGAATTTGGCAATAAGGAGTTCATGATCTGAGCCACAGTCAGCTCCTGGTCTTGCTTTCGCTAACTGTATACAGCTTCTCCATCTTTGGTTGCAAAGAATATAATCAATCTGATTTCGGTGTTGACCATCTGGTGATGTCCATGTGTAGAGTCTTCTCTTGTGTTGTTGGAAGAGGGTGTTTGCTATGACCAGTGCGTTCTCTTGACAAAACTCTATTAGCCTTTTGCCTGCTTCATTCCGTGCTCCAAGGCCAAATTTGCCTGTTACTCCAGGTGTTTCTTGACTTCCTACTTTTGCATTCCAGTCTACTAGAATGAAAAGGACATCTTTTTTGGGTGTTATTTCTAAAAGGTCTTGTAGGTCTTCATAGAACCGTTCAACTTTGGCTTCTTCAGCATTACTGGTTGGGGCATAGGCCTGGATTACTGTAATATTGAATGGTTTGCCTTGGAAATGAACAGAAATCATTCTGTCGTTTTTAAGATTGCATCCAAGTACTGCATTGCGGACTCTTTTGTTGACCATGATGGCTACTCCATTTCTTCTAAGGGATTCCTGCCCACAGTAGTGTATACAATGGTCATCCGAGTTAAATTCACCCATTCCAGTCCATTTTAATTCACTGATTCCTAGAATGTCTATGTTGACTCTTGCGATCTCCTGTTTGACCAATTCCAATTTGCCTTGTTTCATGGACCTAACATTTCAGGTTCCGATGCAATATTGCTCTTTACAGCACCAGACCTTGCTTCTATCACCGGTCACATCCACAACTGGGTATTGGTTTTGCTTTTGCTCCATCCCTTCATTCCCTCTAGAGTTACATCTCCACTGATCTCCAGTAGCATACTGGGCACCTACCAACCTGGGGAATTCCTCATTCAGTATCCTGTCATTTTGCCCTTTAATACTGTTCATGGGGTTCTCAAGGTAAGTATACTGAAGTGGTTTGCCATTCCCTTCTCCAGTGGACCACATTCGGCTGTGGTCCATGTGATATGATCGACTAGTTTCCTGTGATTTCAGTGTGTCTGCCCTCTGATGCCCCCTCGCAATACCTACCATCTTATTTGGGTTTCTCTTACCTTCAGCGTGGGATATCTCTTCACAGCTTCTCCAAGAAAGCGCAGCCGCTGCACCTTACCTTGGATGAGGGCTATTTCCTCAAGGCAGCCCCCTTGACCTGGAACGTGGAGTAGATCCTCTCAGCCCTCCTGCGCCCGCGCAGCCACCGCCTGTTGGATGTGGCCTAGCTCCTCTCGGCCGCTGGCCCTGGCCTCAGGCGTGGGATAGCTCCTCACGGCCGCGCCTCTTTGCATGGTCAATTGCGCCGGGGCTGGCTTCTCTCGTGTCTGCTCCGCCGGGGCCAGCATCTCTCATGTCTGTGCCACCGGGTATTACTCAGCCATTAAAAAGAATACATTTGAATCAGTTCTAATGATGTGGATGAAACTGGAGCCTATTATACAGAGTGTAGTAAGACAGAAAGATAAACTTTAATAGAGTACACTAACTCATATGTATGGAATTTAGAAACAGGGTAACCTTAACCCCTGTATCAGTTCAGTTCAGTCGCTCAGTCGTGTCTGACTCTCCGCGACCCCATGAATCACAGCACGCCAGGCTTCCCTGTCCATCACCAACTCCCGGAGTTCACTCAAACTCATGTCCACAGAGTCGGTGATGCCATCCAGCCATCTCATTCTTGGTCGTCCCCTTCTCCTCCAGCCCGCAACATTTCCCAGCATCAGAGTCTTTTCCAGTGAGTCAACCCGTCGCATGAAGTGGACAAAATATTGCAGTTTCAGCTTTTGCATCAGTCCTTCCAATAGAACACCCAGGTTCGACCTCCCTTAGAAAGGACTGCTTGGATCTCCTTGCGGTATAAGGGACTCTCAAGAGTCTTCTCCAACACCACAGTGCAAAAGCATCAATTCTTCAGCGATCAGCTTTCTTCACAGTCCAACTCTCACATCCATACATGACCACAGGAAAAACCATAGCCTTGACTAGACGGACCTTTTTTGGCAAAGGAAGGAGACAGCAAAAGACACACAGGTGTATAGAACAGTCTTTGTGACTCTGTGGGAGAGGGTGATGGTGGGATGATTTGGGAGAATGGCATTGAAACAGGTATATGATCATATGTGAAACGAATCACCAGACCAGGGGCTGGTGCACAGGGATGACCCAGAGGGAGGATATGGGGAGGAGGGAGGTGGTAAGGGGGTTCAAGTAGGGGAAAATATGTATACCCGGGGCAGATTTATGTCACTGTATGGCAAAACCAACCAATATATATTGTAACGTAATGAGAATCCAATAAAAAAAAAAGGGAAAAAAAAAGTCCCCCCCCCCAAAAAAAAAAGAAAACTATAAAACACCGTTGAAAGAAATCTGTGAGGACACTAATGGATGGAGAAATATATCGTGTTCATGGATTGGAAGAATAAATATTGTGAAAATGAGTATACTACCCAAAGTAATTCAAAAGTTCAATGCAATCCCTGTCAAGCTACCAACGGTATTTTTCACAGAGCTAGAACAAATAATCTCACAATTTGTATGGAAATACAAAAACCTCGAATAACCAAAGCAATCTTGGGAAAGCAGAATGGAACTGCAGGAATCAACCTGCCAGACTTCAGGCTCTACTACAAAGCCATAGTCATCAATACAGTATGGTACTGGCATAAAGACAGAAATATAGATATATAGAACAAAATAGAAAACCCAGAGATAAATCCATGCACCTATGGACACCTTATCTTTGACAAAAGAGGCAAGAATATAAAATGGAGAAAGACAGTCTTTTTAACAAGTGGTGCTGGGAAAACTGGTCAGCCACTTGTAAAAGAATGAAACTAGAGCACTTCCTAACACCATACAGAAAAATAAACTCAAAATGGATTAAAGTCTAAATGTATGACCAAAAAGTATATAACTCCTAGAGGAGAAAATAGGCAAAACACTCTCCGACATAAACCATAGCTGGATCCGCCATGACCCACCTCCCAGAATGATGGAAAGAAAAGCAAAAATAAACAAATGGGACCTAATTAAAATTAAAGCTTCTGCACAGCAAAGAAAACTATAAGCAAGCTGAAAAGACAGCCTTCAGAATGGGAGAAAATCATGGCATATAAAACAACTGACAAAGAATTAATCTTCAAAATATACAGTCAACTCCTGCAGCTCAATTCCAGAAAAATAAATGACCCAATCAAAAAATGGGCCAAAGAACTAAACAGACATTTCTCCAAGGAAGACATACAGATAGCTACCAAACACATGAAGAGATGCTCAACGTCACTCATAATCAGAGAAATGCAAATCAAAACCACAATGAGGTACCATTTCACGCCAGTCAGAATGGCTGCCATCCAAAAGTCTACAAGCAATAAATGCTGGACAGGGTGTGAAGAAAAGGGAACCCTCTTACACTGTTGGTGGGAATGCGAACTAGTACAACCACTATGGAGAACAGTGTGGAGATTCCTCAAAAAACTGGAAATAGAACTGCCATATGATCCAGCAATCACACTCCTGGGCATACACACCAAGGAAACCAGAATTGAAAGAGACACCTGTACTCCAATGTTCATCGCAGCACTGTTTATAATAGCCAGGATATTGAAGCAACCTAGATGTTCATCTGCAGACGAATGGATAAGAAAGCTTTGGTACATATACACAACGGAGTATTACTCAGCCATAAAAAACAATGCATTTGAATTAGTTCTAATGACTTGGATGAACCTGGAGCCTATTATATAAAGTGAAGTAAGTCAGAAAGTAAAACACCAATGTAGTATAGTAACACATATATATGGAAGTTAGAAAGATGATAATGATAATCCTGTATACAAGACAGCAAAAGACACAGAGATGTATTGAACAGACTTTTGGACTCCTTGGGAGAGGACAAGAATGGAATGATTTGGAAGAATGGCATTGAAACAGGTATATTATCATATGTGAAACGAATCGCCAGTCCAGGTTCGATGCATGACACAGGATGCTCGGGGCTGGTGCACTGGGATGAATCAGAGAGATGGGATGGGGAGGGAGGGGCGAGGACGGTTCAAAATTTGGAATACATGTACACCCAGCGCAGATTCATGTCAATACATGCCACAACCAATACAATAATGTAATTAGCTTCCAATTAAATTAATACATATATATATCATGAAATCAGAACAACTGCTACACTAATGTCAATCACTTACATATGAAGGTAATGAGAAGGGCAAAAATTCAATTAAAAAAAAAAACAAGAAAAAGGCTTAACTTTGATCATATTTACAATGATACAATATGAATGAATTGAACAATCTAATCAAATAGCAGTCAGTTGGAGACTCAATATAAATAAAACAATAATCCAACTTTATGCTCTGTCGGAGACAAAATTCAGAGTGAAAGATGTAGATTTTGTGTGAAATGACTAAAAATTATATATCATGCAAATATCAACCAATGAAAGAATTCACTATACTATAATGTCAACCAAAAAAAAATTATTAATAACTATTAGGAATAAAGAAGAACAGTTTATAATGATAAAAATGTGACTCTATTAGGAACACATAACAATTATATACGAACCTAACAACTTAAAACTGCATGGAGGAAAAAATACATCTGATAGAACTGCGAAGAGAAATAGACCATTAAATAACAATTGATAGACTTTCTAATCCAATTTCAATAAACGATAGAAGACTAGGAAGAATACCAACTATCAAATAACGAAGTGAATGATAATATAAGCCAGGTGTTCCTAACGTGTATCTGTAGAGCAATCTATCCAATGCAGGGAATTCATTCTTCTTAAGAGTGCATGAAACATTCTCAGGATAACCTACATGCTAGGACATAAGACAAAACTAAATAAATATGAAAGTATTGAAATCATATACATCCTCTGAATAAAATCAATTTAGAAAACAAAAAAAAAATGAGAAACACATCTATATTTGGAAATTAAGAACATACTCTTAAATAATTAAAGGAAGAAAGAAAGAATCATAAGAAACAGAAGACAATACAGTTGACTCTTAAGCAATGTGGGACTTAGGACATCAACTGTTTCTGAAGTCACCAATTTGTGTATAAATTATAGTGGGCACTCCATCTATGTGTTTCTTCCACATCCATGATTTCACCTCTGCTGATTCAACCAGCTGCAGATATTGCACTGCTATACTATTAGCATAGGAAAAAAAACAACAACAAAAAACAACCTTGGGCCTGCACAGTTCACATTCCTGTTGTTCAATGGTCAAATGCACTTTGAGAATAATGAAGACAAAAACACAGCACATCTGTTAGTGTACATAGCAAAGTAACTCATGTGAAGCAGACATAGTCAACAATAAGTATAGGAGCAAAATAAATGAAATAAAGAAGAGAAAAACCACAGAGAGAATCAGCAAATCAAAATCTGGTTATTTAGAAAGATCGACACAACTTTAACATTATTGATCAAAGGGAGGACTCAAATTACTGTTAGGAATAAAATAGGAAAAATTACTGCCAACTTAAGGTAAATAAATATAATTTTAAGGAAATAACATGGGACAAATTAGAAAAAACAATAGATGAAATGGACGAGTTTCAAGAAATACACAAATGATTGAAATTGATTTGAGAATAAAAATCTGAATAGTAAAGACATAGACAGTAATTTTTAACTTCTTCCCCAGTGAACTTCCAAACGCCCCCTTCCCTCCATACCTAGACCCAGACAGAATAGTTGGTGAATTCTACCAACTATTTAAATCAAAAGTCACTCCAGTTCTCCATAAACACATTCTAAATGTATCAACAGAAATGGAAAGGAACATTTCCTAACTCATTCTATGAGGCCAGTATTACTTGGATGCCAAAACTCGAGGCCAGTTATTTTGTAGAATTCTCTTCAATTTTGGCTTATCCAGATTTTTTTTATGATACAATTCACGTTTTTCCTCTTTAACAGGAAAATGATAGAAATGGAACTGTCCTAACATCATCTCATTCTATGGAGCAAGAGAAACAAGAGTAGGTCCTCAGTGGGGTTGAGTGAAGAACTGTGTGGTACTGGGAAGATGGTCGAAGTTCAGAGCAGATTCAGTCTGATTCTTCTGCCTTGTTTCAGAACCTTCTCAGAATTTGTTTCAGAACTTGTATCAGCATTGAGGTATGTTACTTCTATGCCTACTTTCTGTTAAGCTTAAAAAAAAAAAACAAACAAAAAAAAAACATAAATTATACTGAATTTTGTCAAAGGCTCTCTCAGCATCTTTTGAGATAATCATGTTTTTTATCTTCCAATTTAGCTTCCAAATTGTTAATCTGGTGTATCATATTGATTGATTTGTGAATACTGAAGAATCAGAAATATACCATGTTCATGGATTGGAAGACCCAATATAATGAAAATGAGTATATTACTCAAAGCAATCTATAGATTCAGCACAATCTCTATGAAGCTACCAATGATATTTTTCACAGAGTGAGAACCAATAATTTCAAAATTTGTATGGAAATACAACCTCAAATAGAAAGTCAATCTTGAGAAAGAAGGGAAATGGAGGAATCAACCTGCCTGACTTCGGCCTATGCTACAAAGTTACAGTCATCAAGACAGTATGGTATTGGCACAAAGACAGAAATATCAATCAATGGGACAGAATAGAAAGCCCAGAGATAAACACACGCACCTATGTACACCTTATCTTTGACCAAGGAGGCAAAAATATGCAATGGAAAAAAGGTAATCTCTTTAACAAGTGGTGCTGGGAAACTGGTCAACCACCTGAAAAAGAACGAACCGAGAACACTTTCTAACACCATACACAAAAATAAACTCAAAATGGAGTACAAATTTTAATGTAAGACCAGAAACTATAAAACTGTTGGAGGAGTACTTAAGAAGAACACTCTCTTACATAAATCACAGAAGATACTTTATGATCCACCTCCCAGAGTAACAGAAAGAAAAAAAAAATAAATAGATGGGACCTAGTTTAAACTTTTGCACAATGAAGGAAACTATAAGCAAGGTGAAAATGCAGCCTTCAGACTGGAAGAAAATAATAGCAAACAAAGCAACTGACGAAAAATAGATCTCAAAAATATACAAGCAACTCATAAAGCTCATACCAGAAAAATAAACCACCCACCCAAACAAAAAATGGGCCAAAGAACTAAACGAACATTTCTCCAAAGAAAAAATATAAATGGCTAACAAACACGAGAAGATGCTCAACATCACTCATTATCAGAGAAATGCAACTCAAAACCACAAAAAGGTACCATTTCACACTGGTCAGAATGCCTGCCATCAAAGTCTACAAACAATAAATGCTGTAGAGGGTGTGGAGAAAAGGGGACCCTCCTGCACTGATAGTGGGAATGCAAACTAGTACAGCCTCTATGGAGAACAGTGTGGAGATTCCTCAAAACTGGAAATAGAACTGCCATACAACCCACCAATCCCACTACTGGCCATACACATCGAGGAAGCCAGAATTGAAAGAGACACGTGTATCCCAGTGTTAACTGCAGTGCCGTTTACAATAACTAGGACATGGAAGCAACCTAGATGTCCATCAACAGACGAATGGAAAAGGAAACTGTCATATATATATACACTGGGGTATTACTCAGCTATTTTATATATATATATATATTTGAGTCAGTTTTAATGAGGTGGATGAAATTGTAGCATATTACACAGAATGAAGTAAGCCAGAAAGAGAAATTCAATACAGTATATTAACAAATATATATGGAATTTTGAAAGATGGTAACAATTATCCTATATGCAAGATAGCATATAGTTTTCATAGAACTGTTATATCGTCACATCTAGCAAAGCACTAAGCACTAAACCCCTTCACGGTGACATCAGCTACTGACTAGCAGAAAATCTTTGTAAAATAAGCTCCTGGTTGCTTCCTTCACCAAAATCTTAATATTGGCCTTACACCTGCCTCTTTGGAGCGGTCTCTCTGATTTATCTAAGTTGTTGTCTCCTGGGCTACAGTCCTCATTTTGTTCCAAATAAAACTTAATTCACAGCTCTCAAGTTGTGCATTTTCTTAAGTCAATAGAGGTAACTGCCCTATTTTAAAACCAATTTTAATTCATAAAGCTTCTGCTTTCCTCTAAGGCCAGTTTTTATCATTTTCTGTCCTCTAAAACCTCGAGATTTTCAAAGATCAAAGAAGCCTCCACTGTGGTATTAATTAATGCCCTATTAGAGAAGCGAAAAGCAAAGGAGCAAAGGAAAGATATAAGCATTTTAGTGTAGAGTTCCAAAGAATAGCAAGGAGAGATAAAAAAGCCTTTCTCAGCGATCAACGCAAATAGAGGTAAACAACAGACTAGGAAAAACAAGAGATCTCTTAAGAAAATTAGAATTTCCAAGGGAAGATTTCATGCAAAGATGGGCTCAATAAAGGACAGAAATTGTATGGACCTAACAGAAGCAGAAGATATTAAGAAGAGGTGACAAGAATACACAGAAGAATTGTACACAAAAGATCTTCACGACCAAAATAATCATGATGGATTGATCACTGACCTAGAGCCAGACCTCTAGGAATGTGAAATCAAGTGGGCCTTAGAAAGCATCACTACCACAAAGCTAGTAGACGTGATGGAATTGCAGTTGAGCTAGTTCAAATCCTGAAAGATGATGCTGTGAAAGTGTTGAAAACTCAGCAGTGGCCACAGGACTGGAAAAGGTCAGTTTTCATTCCAATCCCAAAGGAAGGCAATGCCAAAGAATGCTCAAACGATCGAACAATTGCACTCATCTCACACGCTAGTAGTCATGCTCAAAATTCTCCAAGCCAGGCTTCAGCAATAACTGAACTGTGAACTCCCAGATGTTCAAGCATGTTTTAGAAAACGCAGAGGCACCAGAGATCAAATAGCCAACATCCGCTGGATCATGGATAAAGCAAGAGAGTTCCAGATAAACATCTATTTCTGCTTCATTGACTATGCCAAAGCCTTTGATTGTGTGGATCACAATAAACTTGGAAAATTCTTCAAGAGATGGGAATCCCAGACCACCTGACCTGCCTCTTGAGAAACCTGTAAGCAAGTCGAAGAAACAGTCAGAACTGTACATGGAACAAGAGACTGCTTCCAAATAGGAAAAGGAGTACGTCAAGGGTGTATATGGTCACCCTGCTCATTTAACTTATATGCAGAGTACAGATGAGGAACGCTGGGCTGGAAGAAGCACAAGTTGGAATCAAGATTGCCGGGAGAAATATCAATAAACTCAGATATGCAGATGACACCACTCTTATGGCAGAAAGTGAAGAGGAACTCAAAAGACTCTTGATGAAAGTGAAAGAGGAGAATGAAAAGGTTGGCTTGTAGCTCAGCATTCAGAAAACAAAGATCATGGCATCTGCTTCCATCACTTCATGGGAAATAGATGGGCAAACAGTGGATTCAGTGTGAGACTTTATTTTTTTTGAGCTCCAAAATCACTGTGGATGCTGATTGCAGCCATGAAATTAAAAGACGCTTAGTCCTTAGAAGGGAAGTTATAACCAACCATAAGTATATTAAAAAGCAGAGACATTACTTTGCCAACCAAGGTCCGTCTAGTCAAGGATATGGTTTTTCCACTGATCATGTATGGATGTGCGTTGGACTGTGAAGAAGGCTAATCACCGGAGAATTGATGCTTTTGAACTGTGGTGTTGGAGAAGACTCTTGAGAATTCCTTGGACTGCAAGGAGGTCCAATCAGTCTATTCTAAAGGATATCAATCCTGGGTGTTCATTGGAAGGACTGATGCTAAAGCTGAAACTCCAATACTTTGGCCACCTCATGTGAAGAGTTGATTCACTGGAGAAGACTCTGATGCTGGGAAGGATTGGGGGCGGGAGAAGGGGACAACAGAGAATGAGATGGCTGGATGGCATCGCTGACTCGATGGACATGAGTTTGAGTGAACTCCGGGAGTTGGTGATGGACAGGGAGGCCTGGTGTGCTGTGATTCATGGGGTGGCAAAGAGTCAGACATGACTGAGCGACTGAACTGAACTGAACCAGTCATTTGTGGGTCATTTGTCCAAAAAATTTTTACTTTAACATGAGACTGCATATCTCCCCTAGCCCAAGAATCTACCAGGGCCTGGCTCACAAGCCATTTGTTTCTTTTCACACTTTCTCACATCTTTCCACAGATTTGAATATTTGAGTATTTATATACACATCTTAATATTTAAGACTCACCTTCATCATCACGAAGTGGATTATTTCCCTTTCTTTCCCCATTCTCATTTTCCTTATGTATAAATGTACGTTGCATTTCCCTGACATCTAACATTTATTTTTTTATGGTACATAGCCCCATAATTCTACAGCAGGTGTTTCATCAGTTTTCTCTTTAGGGACTTTCTTTTTAATAAGAGCCATGGACATCTCCTTTCTAGATATTCTATTATGACTTTTGTTCCATTCTCAGTCTTCCTTGCTTTCAAAATCCCATTCTCTCAAATCTCCTAGTTCCTGGACTTTATGAACCACTTTATTAATGAAAGTATCTTGTCTTATTTAACAAGAGTTAAGATAACATGTTTCTAAAGTGGAGGAGTCATTTTTTTTTTAAAGTCTTTTTTAAAAATCTGTACTTTGAGGGGCATCTTGCAACATTTCATCTGTATGTCACACAAAAATGGCATTTTCCATGGCCTCCTCCTTCAACCTCTGAACACAGTCCTTTAAAGTATACCAAGACGGATCACTTAAAGGCCAGGTGGATTCTAAACGATATTCTTAAGACACTCTTCAGTCACCACTTCTGACAGATTTGAGGCTCCAGGACCCTGCCTTTTGTATCTGAAAGCCTGTTACACAAAATAATCACTGCTCAAAGTGCCAAATTTATTTACACCCTCCTCATCTATGAGGATTAAAGCAGTTCCAGGGTCATATATGCACTGTACCCAGGAAACAAGGTGCTCTCCAGGCCTTTGAGATCAGTTCAGTTCAGTCGCTCAGTTGTCTCCGACTTTTTGTGACCTCATGAATCACAGCACAGCCAGGCCTCCCTGTCCATCACCAACTCCCGGAGTTCACTCAAACTCATGTCCAGAGTCGGTGATGTCATACAGCCATCTCATTCTCTGTCGTCCCCTTCTCCTCCCGCGTCCCAATCCTTCCCAGCCTTTGATTAAATCTACTTAAAAATATAATTTTCAAAATAATTATTAATAATCCTCAAAAGTACCCTTCCTTATAGTATGCCCCTTGTCATCAGTTTCCATTTTCCAATGCCATGCCAGCTGAGCACAAAAATTAAGAGGGTTTAGGTTAACATTCAGAAAACTAAGATCATGGCATGTGGTCCCATCACTTCATGGGAAGTAGATGGGGAAACAGTGGAAACAGTGTCAGACTTTATTTTTTGGGCTCCAAAATCAATGCGGATGCTGATTGCGGCCATGAAATTAAAAGACGCTTACTCCTTGGACGGTAAGCTACGGCCAACCTAGTTAGCATATTAAAAAGCAGAGACATTACTTTGCCAACAAAGGCCCGTCTAGTCCAGGTTATGGTTTTTCCAGTGGTCATGTATGGATATAAGATTTGGACTGTGAAGAAAGCTGATTGCCAAAGAATTGATGCTTTTGAACTGTGGTGATGGAGAAAACTCTTGAGAGTCCCTCATACTGCAAGGATATCTGACCAGTCCATTCTAAAGGAGATCAATCCTGGGTGTGCATTGGAAGGACTGATGCTAAAGCTGAAACTGCAATACTTTGGCCACCTCATGAGACGAGTTGACTCACTGGAAAAGACTCTGATGCTGGGAGGGATTGGGGGCGGGTGGAGACAGGGACAACAGAGAAGAGAAGGAGATGGCTGGATGACATCACCAACTCGATGGACATGAGTTTGAGTGAACTCCGGGAGTTGGTGATGGACAGGGAGGCCTGGTGTGCTGTGATTCATGGGGTCGCAAAGAGTCGGACACGACTGAGCGATTGAACTGAACTTAACTGAGGTTTCTCTGGCGTGCAGAGCTGTGTCATACTCTCATTTTATAATTATTTTCATTTTCTAGAAAATGTCCTTTGTACAAATGTTTTACATAAACCATTTATAATTTTGGCTATTTCCATAAAGTGCTTGACTCTTAGCGTTTTCCAACACCATTTGTACGATAGTTGTCTTGACCTATATTGCTAATTAAGAGGCTTCTCTGGACACTCAAGAGAAATACTGTATTCCAGGCCGTTCAAAGAAAAAATATGTCTGTTTTCTTACATAAAATTGGATAAACTTAATTTTTCATTCTCAAAAATACAATTCTATCAGTAGAAGTCTCTAAAACTCCATATGCAGACATTCCTTACTAAGGTCATCTAAAACTAGAGAAATTCAAAGTGTTGGCAGATGTCACACTATAGATACCTTCTAAAGATCTACTATAAACATGTTTTCCTTTCTTTGATGTTGACCACTTTTAAAGCTTTTACTCACTTTGTTACAATACTGTTTCCCTAACCAGAGACTGAACTGGCACCAGCTGCATTGGAAGGCAAAGTCTTAACCACTGTATAAGAGGGAAGTTCTACGAAACTAAGGTGCTTACAGAAGTTGGCTAAATAAACTGACTTCTGCCAGTCAATGAGGGAGTAGTTTCCTTCATCCCAACTTACCTAAATGCTGTAATTACCTATGTTTCCAAGGGCATAAAAATCATTTTACAGTTACGTTTGCAGCTGATCACTGTCACATGAAATCACGTTACGTGTAAAGAATACACACAGACTGTTACATTAGTCATCACAGATTTACTCTACTTTTAACAGAGCAGGTAAAATTCACGTTTGTGAAATATCTACAAAACGTCTTCAAAAAGCAAAGTGACTGCCTCATTAATCTTTTATCCTCAGAAAAATGTATGTTATAAAAACAGAGGCGTGTATTTAGCAGTTTGTTTTCAGTAATTTTCTATTTACAGCTTGAAAGAGCTTCAGCACCTGAGAAATGTAAGGTGATACTCAAAAAATAAATAAATAAAAAATACTGGGTTCCTAACCACAAAATATCATCCTATACAACTAAAAATATAATAGTCAATTAAGTTATTCTACACCCTTGTTTTTTGTATACCTTGGTATCCACTGCTACTATAGATTTTACACTCTAGCAGATTCCATAAAATGGTAAAGCAAGTATAATTAAATTCTATTGCAACTTTTCATCAGCCAGCTAAAGTATTTTCAAACAAGGGTTGAAGAATCAAAGGAGGTACAGTGACAGAGGGAATAAAGAAGAACCAAATACATCCCATAGCATTTACATATTTTTAATATCTATATTATTTCACACAATACCTAATATACCTAATATGCCTAAAACAGTGGATTAACTCCTGTCAACCACACTGAATTCAGCCCAACATTTACCTTCTACAGAAACAAGTGCCACAAAGAAGTGTGGCAGGCAACACAACTACCTTAATCTTAAATGTCAATATCTTACAAGCAGCAGGGTGCTAGTGAAATTTCAATCATATTACTTTTAAAATCTTAATTTCTAGCACATATCTTTATTTTTTCTCTCATAGAAGTGGGTCCAGTATTTTCATTTAGTAACTGAAGTAGTATTCATTTGGTTGTGTCCAGCTCTTTGAGATCCCATGGACTGTAAGCTACCAGGCTCCTCTGTCCACGGACTTCTCCACGCAAGAATACTGGAGTGGCTTGCCATGCTCTTCCCCAGGGGATCTGTGTGAACCAGGGACTGAATCTGCATCTTTGCATATCCTGCACTGGGATGCAGGGTTTTTGTTTTTTTTTTTAACATCTGAGCCACCAGGGATGTCCTGGAGAAGGAGAAGCCACGGAGAAGCCCTTTAGTAACTAAAGGAGGTACTATAAAAACAATCTGTTAAACAACTGTATTTAGTTTTGTTAATTTTTGCAGATTATTCAGTTTTCATATATGTCCTTTGCTTCACTGTCCGTGCCCTTGATTATCAAGATCAGTGATGGAAATTTATAACTATTTCACATTATGGGCTCTTTCCTATGAGAGAATTCAATTTTTAAGCCTTCTTATTTCACAATGTGACAGAAACATAGAAGTAAGGTTATTTAGCTTTTCTACATCAAACTAATGAAGTAAAGAACAAAATTCAAACTTTTTCCAATTGTAAATGCGAACACCTAAAAACTGATTTTTTTTCAAGCATCTGTTCCAATGTAAAATTAACACAAATAAACAAATACTTTTAAGTCTCATAAACTTTCAGCCTTTGTCCAGTGACTTGCCTGAATGTAATGCTTTCCAAACAAATGGTATTTCATACACATATTCTGCAACAATTTTGTAGGAGTGAAAATTTGCAGTTATCTCAGTTTGTCAAGTATGAAAATATTATCAAAGACTAATCTGAATCAAACAGCTTTGCTTCTTTCATATCCCATACTGCACTTTTTTTTCGCCTGCCTTTTAAATGAGTTACCAGTCAAAAGTAATCATCTTTACTATTTTCTCTCCTTTATATTAATGAACTGGAGTTTAAATTAGTATTAATTTCTACACAGAGGAACCATTATCAGAATACTTCTCACTTTAATTATATTCAAGAGGCAGGGATAAGGCAATGAGCATATAAACAGATATAATTAAAAGGACAAGGCAATGAGCACATGCATTCCAATAAATGAAAAATAAGGCAAATGTATACAATAAAGGAGTAGAAAATGTATAAATCAAAACAATGCAGACGGCTAAGTAGTCTCCTGTATCATATAGTCCAACAGCTAAGAAAATACATTTATGGTAGAAAAACTAAGAAAATTTTCATCACAAAAGGAATAGGAACTACTACATAAAAGTTATACACAAAATATTTCTCTCAGTACAGTCATCATACTTCATCTTAGTCAACAGAATCAATGCCCAGAAGAGATCACATAAAAAGGGTCATTTGAACTGCATTTTGTTTCATTTGTTCCTTTGGACTCAACCCCCAGTTTGCCTCCTGTAGCTCTTTTAGAGTGGGTGATCACCTCTTTCTGAGAATCAAGAACAGTGCTGGGCTGTAATATAGGTATTGCTAAGTTTATATCTGATGCTTTTACAGAGAGCTGCTCTTTCATGACTTGCACCTTTTCGTTCAGCTCATTTCTTTCCATCTGAAGAGCTCTGTACAGTTTCTCTAATCGTTCCAGCTTTATCTGAAAGACCTTGTACTCTTTATCACGGACAGTTTTCTGGGAAAGAAATAGAAAATTTATGAAATTTTTATATGAAACACAAATTAGGTTACTGTGCACAAAACTAAGTAATGAGTCAACCTGTAAACTAATTTTTATCATGTCTTGAATGTTACTACCTAGTAGTATTTTAAATATTTATTCTCAAGTATACTATGGAACAAAACAAAACTTAGGTAGTTTATAGCTATCCATCACACAAAACTGAGTTAGTTAAGCTGAAAAGTTTAAACACTTCTGTAAGTCAACCTAAATTACTGCAAGAAAGAGAATGTATAATCAAAACTGCCATAACTTAGCAAACTTACACAAGTTTTAACCTGCCTCAATACTAAAATAAATTAGCATTAGCTATTCAGTCATGTAAACCTCCTCACCTCTTCAGCCATTTCCAGAAGTATTTTATTATTATTTTCCCATTTGGTACGCCACCTTATCACTTCTTTTTTGAGTTTTTTCATTTTATCTGTCATCTGTGAATGAACACAATTGCAAATTTAAATTCTAAACTGCCAGAGTCACCACAAAACCATTTTATAATGTTCTTCTAATCATGCAACAGAGTACTTCCAGTACTTGATTGCTATTTATATCTTTATAAAAGTAGTTGATAGCTATTTATATCTTTATAAAAGTGGCTGTGATAGTTTGTTGCCAGCAAAACTAACAGAAGCTTCTTTGGAGGAGCAATAGGAAACAAAGTTGAAAGATTCAATTTATCAGAAAAAGAAATCTGATTTTGTCAGTTTCAGGTAAGTAGCAGAATATGGGATCTTTCTATACAACAATCTCAACTCTCTCAGTTAGGATTGGAGTGCAATTCATTCCTGCTGGAGGCAGCAAGAGATCATCTCTCGCTGAACTCCTTCTCTCAAAGTTGCAAAGGACTCAGAAGAATAGAGATTCTATTTTTGTTGCTGTGGTTAAGCTGCTAGGCCGCGTCTGACTCTTTATAATTCAAATATTTAAATTATTGAATCCTTAGCTTTAATCTCCTCACAAACTCAGAAAACTAATTTATTTCAAATTTTGTTAAAGATACAATGCTTCAAAATGTAAGATCTGATGCTACAAAATCTTAGTTTTCAGAAGTTCAGAATAAGATTTAAATACCCTAGTCATTCACCTTTGTTTCTAGTATTATTTTACTATATCAGCTCTGTTCTAGAGTTGTTGAGTCTGGAATTTTTGAGGGAAACACGGGTAAGACAAGCTAGTGCCTTGTGTCAAGTCATTTTAATTATTCACAAAATGAGAGAAACGCTATGTATATGGCTTGAATGTTGACCTCTACAGCCACTAGCAGATGAGGAATGTGTTCCAGTCCCGAGGATTCTTGAGGAGGTAACAAAATTAGTCTCTGTCTTAAAATTGTCCTTCATGATGAGCACATACATGCTGGACTCCACATAACACTTTTGCTGTGTCCCTTGATCAGAGCCTCAACTGAGAGGTGTGTCAGGCATAACCAATCTACCACTCACTTAATTCTTCATATTGTTCAGTTTAAAAATACCCCAAGCTGGTAAACAGACGACTTAACATGGCCAAGCACTATCTAACATACAACAGTCAAAAATTTTTGTTTTTAAGAATTAAAGAATAAAAAAGCATAGAAAGGTTAAACAACTTTTGTATGGTCTACCATAAATGACATAAGAGTTACTGATACAAGAAATTTGACTTATAGGTGCTTCAAAGCACTATGTTTATAAGATTTAGTAATAATCTTAGTAATAATAATCTTCAGTAATAATCATGACTAATATCTACCAAATGCTTACAAAATGTCATGCCCTACTGTTACTTATTCTCCACTTAAAAAAAAAAAAAAATCCCAATTTTAAGGGGAAGTGGAAGACAGCTTGGTCCAGTGAATTTATACAATGCAACTAACAGATCTCAGTAATGTGAGGAAAAGGCAGGTATCATACACTTTAAAACTACCCTTTAGCCATATTTTGAACTAGAATGACCCAAAACTTCTCTATATGACATTTTAATTATTTTCTAAATTTTGCATAATGTCCTTCTATATTATACATATAGAGATAAAATTTAAGACTAAAAACTTTCTAGGTATTAATTAGGTCCTCCTAAATAATCCATTTCAATAATCTATTGCAAACATAAATAATCTATTGTAAATTGTTCATATATTACTGCTTTCGTTGGCTTGGATTTAAAAAAATAATAATTTACAAATGTTTTGTGAAAGAACTGGGTGTAATCATCTGAAGCAACTCGTGTTTTAAAAATATACTTTTAACAACAATTTGTCCTTAGGATAAAAATCTAATTTTCAGAGTATCAAGATCAGTAGCAATTTGAGGTAATTTCTAAGCAATTTCTCTAAGTAAGTCAGCAGAGGATCTAAAAAGATAAAATTAAAATCATAACCAGACCAATGTAAACTCTGTCCAAATAGTAATTGCTTAAAATAATCTATTACAAATTCAGTAGTGATATTCTACTGAAAATAGGTAAATACCTTTTCCATTTCCTGCCTTAAGGTTGTAAAGAGTTCATTGCTTTTTTCCATGGTAGTCTGGAATTCTTCAAACTTATCCATATAAAGAGAAACCTACAGAAAAAAGTATCAAATATTCTGAGTTTCAGATATCTGATATAAAATCCCAAAGACTATCAAAATAATATATAATGTGACTAAATATTATTTACTTGCTATAAGCAATAAAAAGTGAGGACAAATGAATAATAAATCTTTGGGCTGACAAAACGTCTAAAATTCCTGTAACTCACTGAAATGCACTGAGGCAAAATTTTGTTGGTTTAATCTAACTGTACATATTTAAAATGTACAAACGTGGTAGCTCCATTCCATCAGTTATAAAATAAACTGCAGTGTTATCACTATATATTTCACTAGACCGTAACACATCATGCACTAGCCTTCTATTTGCTTTTGAAAAATTGCCCTTGGAAAGAGATGACACTTTTAGAGGACAACGTGTATAATTAGTAGCTTGCTATCAAGGCTATGTCTAACCTTATACTAGGCAGGAAATTAAAACAGAAGTCAAAAAATTGTGTGAATGAAACAGAAAAAATTTAATGTGAGTATGGCTGAGAAAAAGATAATCTAAAAGAGGTAGAGACATAAATTTCAAAACTCACCCTCAAATAATTATTATCTAGCTGAGAAAATAATGGCTAAAGCATGTGCTTAATTATTTTATGTGAACAAAGGAAACACACTTCAGAGCCCATGTAAATATAAGTGTATTATATTCAGGAAGATGAAACAGAGGTCTAGAAAATTTGAGTGTTCTGCCAAAGAAAAGTAGAAAATAATAATAGATTGCACCTAAGAGATAGCATTAGTGATGCTTTTCAAATATATCAAATAGAATGGGAAGGAGTCATGCAATGACACTTGACAGAGAAGACAAGTTATAGCAGTTTTAGCCATGGTCCATTCTTATCAAAAATGGAACATCCAAGTACTCTGTCCTACTTGAGTTTAATGCTGGCCAACTGTAAGTAGTTAGCAATTGGTAATTATCACAGAGTTGAAATTATGTGCCTAGATTACAAAGCAGTAAAGACAATGAAATCATCAATAAAGGCTGAAAACTGACATAGTAAGAGCACACAATGAGCCCAACTTGGGAAACAAAGCCACACTTAGGAAGCAGGTGACAATAAACAAAACAGACTAATGATTAGATAAGACTAGCCAATTAGATAAGACTAGCCAAAGGGACATAAGTCTCAGATAATAGAAATTGAACTGATAATATTATACAAGAACCAGAGATGGCCTGTGAGGTTGGTAAACAGTTCCTCTTGGTGATTTAATCTGCAGAAATTGTCAATGACATCCACATTAAAGATCATGTCCTAAAGTAAATACAAACTCTTCATACATTCTCTACATCTACTCTCTTCTCCATTTATATGAACTACTGAGTATACATGGCTAATAAATAAGGTACTTAAATCTGACAGTGGGAAATTCAACAGACCTCTAACATTTGAATCCTCTTCAATTTTCACTTTTTCATAACACCATTATAAAATATTCCCAAAGACTGCCCATGAAAATGTATGCTATTCTTAATATATTAGCATATTTTAAAACTGAGAGTGCTTAAACAGTATATAATGAAGTCTTAACAGGTAATGCATTTTTTTCAACAGAATGTAATCAGTTTAACTTGAAAGTAAGTCATGCATATATCAAATAAATACCTAATGCACCTCTCTATCAAAACTAGATAGGCATTGCTAAAACTTTCAGGGATGGAAGGCACAATATTTCCTGTATCTTTCCTTTAAAGCAAAGATGCAGCATTTGTTCTCTTTATTCCATACAAAGCAACCAACTTAAAGACACTAAAGGACAATGAAAAACAAGAAGAATCCCAATTCTTTTTTTAAAAAAATAAAAGCACAACATCACCTGGACGTGAACTTAACTCTACATATTAAAAAAAAAAAAAAAAAAAAGGTACACTCTACCTGTGTTGTTTTCCTCATAGAACAAGCTAAAATGATACTGGTGAAAAATCTAGATAGTAGAAGGGGGACAATGAAAACAGTCTGATCAGACACACCAATTTGCCTAAGTATAGGACTTACAGAGAAAAACTCTACTCAAAACATGATAAATAAGTCACCTTATGTGAAAAAGAAAATTTCAAGAGGACAAAAGATATTTTTCAGTTCAGTTCTGGCTCTGGTTGGGAACCAGGAGACTCAAAAATTTTGCTAACCTCTATTGTTGTTACCTGCTGTTTTAATTGTAATTCTTGCTGTTTCATTTCTTCATATCTGTGCCTTGATTCTGTGGCTTCTTTTAACAACTAGAAAACAGAAACATTCTAGCAAAATACTAATAGTAATTACACATACGACTAAAATGTCAGAAAACCAAATACTGCAGCCTTTCCTTTCATTATTCTAGCAAGAATCATAAGTCCATCAGTGAAACATCCTATTATATTAATTGTCAATTACCTCTATCCCAGATCTGTTAAACCCTCATTAATACCAAGGAATACAGAAATCACCTATAAATCTCTTAAGGACAAAAAGCACCTGAGAGGCACACAAAGCTTTATAAAACTCTGTGTTAAATTGTTCTGTTATAGGTGAAAATAATTAAGATATTCACACACTGAAGTGGTAAAAAGAGTGAGGAATCTTGATCTTGTCTAGACTGTTCAGAAAGCTCACCTACTGCTTGACAGGTAAGAAGAGGCAGGTAGAGAGGCTGTGGAGTGAAGCAATGAAAACAGACTCGATGTCTTATTACCTTTTTTAAACGTGGAACAGAGGAGCACATAGTTAGCGCACTATTGTTTTTAAGAAAATCATACAGTAAATTTGCATACTGGGAAATGAGAAATTCAATCCTTGCATTTCTGAATTAATGTCACACAAAACTTAAACCAACCAGAGACTAGATTCATGTACACATGTTGTTTATGTAGGTGCAGACTCCTAATTTGTACTCCAAACTGGAAATAGCAACTGTTTCTTCAGCTGTGTAATGGATATTGTTTATGGGTTTTATGGAAGGTCCACGGTGTAAAAAATGCATCTCTGTAAATCCTGCTGCTGCTGCTGCTAAGTCACTTCAGTCGTGTCCGACTCTGTGTGACCACATAGACGGAAGCCCACCAGGCTCCCCTGTCCCTGGGATTCTCCAGGCAAGACTCACACTAAATATGAGTTTTTTACATAAGGAGGAACACATAGGAATGTTCATATACATATGTCACACTATGTTTACTTTCAGGGCTCAGCCTACTTGAACAAAGTGCTAAATGAAACAGTTCACATTATTATAATCATTTCTCACTTTATTAATCTAACTTAAGCATATGTAATTTAATTTATGTATGATAAATATGAGACCTTCACTATATTCAAAATTAATGACAAGCAAAATAATCCAAACAGATTCAGCAAATAGTAGCTTATGATTAGGAAATAGAGAATTCTGTTTTCAGAAAGTTTTATCAGAGTAATTAAACAAATATTTACCTATTTAGAAAAAAATGGAACAAAGTGTAGGAGACCCATTTTTGGTAAGGTTGGTGTGAAATTTAATTGCTCCTAGCTCTCAAGCCCAAATTTGCTGATAACTTGCACAAATCTTGAACCTGCCTATCACTATCTAAAAATCAATATAACATTCTAGATAGAAAAATCAAACATGTGGGGGTCTATTCACTGAACTTGGTATAGCAGTTCATGTTTTTTAATATGAAAATTACATCAGAAATAAAAAACAAAAATGTATTCTAACATTTCTCAATATAAAGTGTTGAAAAAGACAAATTACTTGTCCCAGTATCAATGTAAAATGTTGAATGAGTTTAAGAGTTTTAAATGGCTTTGTTAACAGTTTTGAAGAGACAATTGTTTTAAGAAATACAACTTACAAACTCTCTTTCTCTTTGATGTTTTTCATCAGCTTCCTTTATAAGTTGTGTTGTTTGCTGAAGTTTGGCATCCACAAGGTGCTGTTGAAATTCTTTGTGTCTGATCACGTTACCAATATGCTACAGAGAAAACAGAATTTCTTCTATCATTTACAGAAAGGGGACAAACTAGTGAGGAATGTTAACACAAGATATGGTAACCTGGCTCTTTGTTGCTCCTACCAACATTATGACACATAGTAACACTGGGTCTTTCTATGTATGCTTCAAGATACATCTATTTACATCTCCTTGAAACCATCCTAAGCTTATAGGAAAGATCCCCTGTGACTACTTCTGTATGCTTATGGCTTTATTCAAGGTAAACTATTCAGTAAATAGTTTGTATTTCATATTTCTGCTCTGTACTGAAAACTGGCTTAAACTATCAAGAAAAAGACTGAAAAACACAGGATTCTTAAACATTTCTCTCATTAAATTTTCCCAAGTTTCAAGGTGTAGGTATTAGTATGCAGTAGGATATCATAATGGGAGGAAGTCAAATGCTCAGTGGAAGATCCTGGACAAATTTTTTCCATTGATGAATCAGTTTTCTTACCAAAAAAGGTTGGTAATCACATCTACCTTGCAGAATTGTTGTAAAAATATGGCTCATTAGTAGACTCTGGTAAGAGGTCATTATCATTTTCAACCTTAATTGTTAAGTGGTATTTATGTACAATAACACAATCAGAACACCCTTCTCAGATAGAGAAATAGTAACTATCTTCGTTACAAGATCCAACAAAAGAAGAAAGGCAGATTTATAAAACATAATTTAAAAACTTTCCTTAAGTTAAAAAAATTTGAGGGCTGTACGAAATCTGCCTTGAATTGTAAATAGGTTACTTATTAAATTATATCCTTTTTTACAAAAAGGAAGAGGAAATTCAGTGATATTTCAAATAAGGCTTACAAGTAATATGACTTGAACACACATTTTTCGAATTTGCTACATTGATAGCTAGGTATACTCATTATTAGGAATGAAACTTAAAAAATCTTAAAAATCTGACTTGATAAAATAAATATTAAAAAAAAGAAAATTTACTGCCTATGCTTAAAAACTATATCTCCAATAAACAGAATGACAAGAGGAATAAAAAAGAGAAGAAATCCTATCGATTATAAGGGCATGAGATATCATAATCAGTGAAATGTATAAACCTCATCTGGATCTGACTCAAACAATCTTATATAGTGGGAGGTGGAAAAATGTGAAGATTAATATTTGATTGTTACACAATTTTTAGGTATGAAATCGCATTGCCTTCTGCTTCAATAAAAGGTCTTGCCACTTCAAGATATTTTTTTAAATAGTGGAGTAGAATAATATGTCATCTTGGATTTGCTTCAAAGTAGATCTTTAAAATTAGATGCAAATGTGAGTAACTGGTGAATTTAACTGATGGATTCCACTTTTAATTTTCAAATTATGAAAGTAAAACTTAAAAGAAATAAAAAATGGTTGAAAGATTCTAAAAATCTTAACAATATTTTCAAGTTTTATACATAAAACTATAAATTGAGACGATCTGAAATTTGATTGAAAACCGGACATATCTTTCTTTTTGGTGGTAAAATAAAATTAAAAATTTAACTGGACATATTTGTTTTTAGTTACAAGTTTTTATCTTTGTATCTTTGATACAAAGATGAAGTTTTTTATAAGGTTCATAATACATAAAGAAGCATGATTTTACTAGCTTAAAGCACATTAAAGCAAGTCAAAGCATGCAGTCTTCGGAAAACTCAAAGCCTCTCATGATGCACACCTAACCTGTGAAAGTAACATAAGCAGGTTATCAAGAATTTGCTCTTTAATCCCCACTTCCAGACTAGTTTTTAATTTGAATGACCAGGTTCTACAGATTATTCCTATGATTCCAAAGATCATCCCTATGAAGTTTTTATTTCATTGGATGTTTCAACCACACTGGGTGATAGTTCTATTTTTTTGCCTTATATTCAAGATAGAAAGGGGAAAGCAATGGTATTGCACATGGTACAGATGATCACAGAAATCTGAGAGATATTGGGCATTTGACGTCCAAATGTTTATACATATATAACATGCAAATGTTTACTTGTATATTTTGTATATACATGTAAATATAACCTATATAATTAGGTTAGATATGGGAAAAACAACCTCAGTGGTAAAATCACATTCTTCCAGTATCACATGAGAAAAAACTACTACTTAATATTGTCTCGTAGAAATTACCTCACATATCCAATCCATTGACTTCTGGGATATCAAGGGATGATAATTCAGTTCACATGATGCACAATTTTCTCCTCAGATATAACCCTGCCCTCCACTACACATGTGCAGAAGTTCTAAAATTGTCCTGTGACAGTTTTAGATTTTTATGAAAGGGGCAAAAAGCTTTTGGTACTAACAAGATATCTAAACACGAGGAACACGCTTACCTCTTCCCTCAGTGTATACTGTTCAATAAGCTTCTTAAGTTTTTCTCCCAGTTCAATGTTTTCCTGGTGGAGTTCCACACTGCGTACGTCATGCTGTTTTAGTTGTGTCTGGATTTCATTCAAAGTAAACTGGAAACGAGCAGTTGCTTCTTTACGTTTTTCTTCTTCTTCTCTTGCCTGCTGCATATTTTCTTCCTTATTGTCCAAAATAATTTGTGTTAATAGTGTAAAACTATACCTAAATTGCTAAAAATAAACAAACAAACAAAAGGAAGATGCTGCTATGGACCTTCATATTATGCTGCCCAAAGTGATGCTTATGAACTATAATTTCTTCTCCGTTCTGGTCGATGGGGAGAAAGCTCTTGCTGGAAATCAAGCAAACTTCCAGAAGTAGACACAGTAATCAGAGAGATATTTTTCAAACCAGACAGACTAATCAGAGACTGCGCTGTGATGAATAAAGTGCTATCTGACCGTCTAGACATTTAGGTGGAAGGAAAGTACAAGGGCTTCCATCTAGCTCAGTCGGTAAAGGATCCGCCTGCAATACAGGACACCTGGATTCAATTCCTGGGTCGGGAAGATCCCCTGGTGAAGGAAATGACAATACATTCCAGTATTCTTGCCTGGAAAATTCCATGGATAGAGGAGCCTGGCAGGCTACAGTCCATGGGGATGCAAGAGTCAGACATGACTTAGTGACTAAACCACCACCAAAGTACAAGTAAGGAGCCTGTCCACACAGTCTACCTCTGTTTTGTCAACTGTGCTAAAGCCTTTGACTGTGTGGATCATAACAAACTGTGGAAATCTTTTAAAGAGATCATTCAATCTGTCTCCTGAGAAACCTGTTTGTGGGTTAAGAAGTAAACATTAGAACCCTGTATGGAACAAATGACTGCTTCAACACTGACAGAAGTATGACAGGGTTGTCTATTATAACCCTATTTTTTTAACCTATATGCTGATCACAACCTGAAAAACACTGAGGTAAGCAGGAGAAAATCAAGAACCTCAGATATGCCGATGATATCACTGTAATGGCAGAAAGTGAAGACGAACTAAAGAGCTTCTTGATAAAAGTGAAGGGGGAGAATGAAAGAGCCAGCTTAAACCCAAATATTTAAAAAAAAAAAAAAAAAAACACAAAAAACTAAGATCATGGCATCTGGCCCCACTACTCCATGGCAAAAAGAAAATGAAAAGGTGGAAGCAGTGACATATTTCCTCTTTAGCTCAAAATCACTGTGGATGGTGACTGCAGTTATGAAATCAGAACACAACTGCTTCTTGGAACATAAGCTATGACAAACCTAGACATATGATGCAAGTTCAGCTCAGTCACTCAGTCGTGTCTGACTCTTTGCGATGCCAGGCCTCCCTGTCCATCACCAACTCCCGGAATTCACTCAAACTCATGTCCATAGAGTCGGTGATGCCATCTCATTCTATGTTGTCCCCTTCTTCTCCTGCCCCCAATCCCTTCCAGAATCAGAGTCTCTTCCAGTGAGTCAACTCTTCACATAAGGTGTCCCAAGTACTGGAGTTTCAGCTTTAGCATCAGTCCTTCCAATGAACACCCAGGATTGATCTCCTTTAGAATGGACTGGTTGGATCTCCTTGCAGTCCAAGGGACTCTCAAGAGTCTTCTCCAACACCACAGTTCAAAAGCATCAATTCTTAGGCTTTATTCACAGTCCACCTCTCTTATCCATACATGACCACTGGAAAAACCATAGCCTGGACTAGACGGACTTTTGTTGGCAAAGTAATGTCTCTGCTTTTTAATATGCTATCTAGGTTGGTCCTTCCAAGGAGTGAGCGTCTTTTAATTTCATGGCTGCACTCAGCATCCACAGTGATTTTGGAGCCCAAAAAAATAAAGTCTGACACTGTTTCCCCATCTATTTCCCATGAAGTGATGGGACCAGATGCCATGATCTTTGTTTTCTGAATGTTGAGCTTTAAGCCAACGCTTTCACTCTCCTCTTTCACTTTCATCAAGAGCCTTTTTTGTTCCTCTTCACTTTCAGCCATAAGGGTGGTGTCATCTGCATATCTGAGGTTATTGGTATTTCACCAGGCAATCTTGATTCCAGCTTGTGCTCCTTCTAGCCCAGCGTTTCTCATGATGTACTCTCCATACAAATTCTGCCAACAATGGTCCCTATAGTCAAGGATACATTTCTTTATGAGAAGTTACATTTGTTTATGAGAGCCATATGGACTTTGAAGAAGGCAGAAAGCCAAAGAACTCATGCTGTTGAACTGTAATGCTGGAGAAGACTCCTGAGAGTCCCTTGGACAGCAAGGAAATCAAATCAATCAATCTTAAGGTAAATCAACCCTGATATTTGTTGGAAGGACTGACAATTAAGCTGAAGCTCCAGTATTCTGGTCATCTGATGCAAATAGCTGACTCATTGGAAAAGTCCCTGATGCTGGGCAAGATTGAGGGCAGCAGGAGAAGAGGGCATCAGAAGATGAGATTGCTGATAGCATCACCAATGCAATCCACATGAACATGGGCAAACTTCTGGAGATGGTGAGGTACAGGGAAGCCCAGTGTGCTGCAGTCCATAGGGTCACAGAGTCGGAGAAAACTGGGCAACTAAACAACAAAAGTTTTCACTTTATATTCAAAAATAAAAAAAGCAAAGGGGATTTAAAACACACACACCACCACTAGATGATGATCACTTCAAAAGTTGTCCTATATTCTTCAGTTCAGTTCAGTTGCTCAGCCATGTCCAACACTTTGCGACCCCATGGACTGCAGAATGCCAGGCCTCCCTGTCAATCACCAACTCCCAGAGTTTACTCTAACTCATGTGCATTGAGTCAGTGATGCTATCCAAACATGTCCTCTGTCATCTCTTCTCCTCCCGCCTTCACTCTTTCCCAACAACAGAGTCTTTTCAAATGAGTCAGTTCTTTGCATGAGGTGGCCAAAGTATTGGAGTTTCACCTTCAGCATCAGTCCATCCAGTGAATATTCAGGATATTCCAAAATTTTCAGGATATTCAAATGAATATTCAATGATGTTCAGAATATCTATATTCTAGATACTTGGAATTTTCAGAAACAGGGGTAATATGTCAAACAGGCTTGATGAAAATCATACTCCAACTCTTTAATGACTGCTAAAGACAGACATGTTCCCATTATAGATATAGGTTATTTCTAGAGCCTCTCTTTGTCCTTTCCCTACTGACAAAAATTTTGATACCTGGTCCCTCTTCCTTTACAACTTTCCTTAAATCAGCTAAGGGATAAGTACTATTCTAAACTATTTGGCAACTAAATAGTTGAAGATGTGTAAAGAATAGTAAAGGGGACTATCTAACCAGCATCCACAGTAGAGCTCTGCAACCTGCTTTCCCTTTAAACTCATTTTGACTGAAGTTTGTAATTTATTTCATCCAAGCCATTTCACTCATTATCCAAGGAGGACATAGTAATCAAAACTACATTATTGATTAGAAGAATATATGGCAACCTTAAACTTTTTAAGCAGGGCAGTTATTGACATAAGTATCAATACAGTCTAATTTCCCTGCGATCAATTATGAATTATTATTAAGTAGCTCTTCCTTGAATCTGAAAACAATGCTGACTAGAAAGAATGAATCTTTGATATATATGACAACACACACAGCACTACACCCAAGCAAAATAGAAGGCAAGGCTAACTTGTCATTTAGAACTGGACATGGAACAATGGACTAGTTCAAAACTGGGAAAGTACATCAAGCCTGTATATTGTCACCCTGCTTATTAAACTTATGTTCAGAGTACATCATGTAAAATGCTAGACTAGATGACTCACAAGCTGGAATTAAGATTGCCAGGAGAAATGTCAACATGCTGATATGCAGATGACACCACCCTTATGGCATAAAGCAAAGAGGAACACCTTCTTAATAAAGGTGTAAGAGGAGAATGGAGAAGCTGGCTTCAAACTCAGCATTCAAAAAACTAAGATCAAGGCATCCCAGTGCATCACTTGTCAGCAAACACACTGGGAAAAAATGGAAACAGTGGCAGACTATTTTCTTGGGCCACAAAGTCACCGCTGATGGTGACTGCAGTCATGAAATTAAGATGCTCGCTCCTTGAAAGAAAAAGGATGACACACCTATACAGTGCATTAAAAAGCAGAGACATTACTTTACCATCAGAGGTCCATTTAGTCAAAGCTAAGGTTTTTCCAGTAGTCACATACAGATGTAAGAGTTGCACTACAAAGAAGGCTGAGAGACAAACAACTGATGCTTTCAAACCTTGGTGTTGTAGAAGACTCTTGAGAGTCCCATGGACGGCAAGGAGATCAAACCAGCCAATCCTAAAGATCAACTCTGAATATTCGTTGCAAAGACTGCTGCTGAAACTGAAGCTCCAATACTTTGGCCACCTGATGTGAAGAGCTGACCCAAGAGAAAAGACATTCATGCTGGGAACGACTGAGGCAGAAGGAGAAAGGGGTCAACAGAGGATGAGATGGCATCCCCAACTCAATGGACATGAATTTGGGTAAACTCCACGAGATAGTGAAGGACAAAGAAGCCTGACATGCTGCAGTCTAAGTTGTTTCAGAGTCAGCAACAACTGAACAACTTGTCTTTGAGGACTGCACAGAATGCTCTGCTCAGAAACCTAATTTACCAGAGCAACTGAATCCAGAAGTTATCAACCAGCAGCCATTATTATAACTAATTCCCACTAAAGCAAATGATGCAAGGATTTACTTCTAACAGATATGCAGTGATTATAAAATCAATCTCACCTTTAATGTCTTATTGTGACGCTGGAGTTCCCTGCAAAGAGATTCAAGTTTTCTTCTTGCCAAGATAGCCTTGCTATGCTCAGGCTGCAAGTGAATTTTCTCTTTCACAATCTGGGCTTGCTTCTTCTGCAAAATCTTCATTTGCTTCTGAACATTCCTGCTCTCTTCCAGCTAAAATTAGTAAATAATTTAGGTTTATAAAGCAGAAAGAATTTTTAAATTAAAACTGGAAAAATACCAATTACAATCATGGAAATTTTTCTACTTCTTTTAATTAGCTGTCATAAGAAAGTACACAAGTCATATAAAACGAGAAGAAACACAATTTCATTGTTTATTATTTTATTAGAAAGAAAAATATATCTCTCGGGAAAACCTGTTACAAATCAACAACTGCCAGTTTTACTTTTCTGTAAGAACATGCAAAGGATAATTTGTTGAAAAATATAAGCAGCACTCAGGAGTCTTTGTGAGTATAGAAGGCAATTTTAGAGTTACAGCAATTTCTTCTATTTTATATTAACAGACAAAAAGGCAGCCTTGCTGACATTTCAGTAAAACTTTTAAGAATAGGTGTTCACCCATCAAGTATTCCAAGTGCAAAAATTATATATACAGGAGAACTATGAAGCGTCCTTACAAGCGAAATATTTAAAGCTATTACAAAGAGCTTCATTCAAATTCCAGAGGCAGGGAAAAATAGCTTTTACTTTTATATCTTACTTGATTTTATATCTTAAGCAAGAGAGTTCCAGAAAAACATCTATTTCTGTTTCATTGACTATGCCAAAGCTTTTGACTGTGTGGATCACGATAAACTGTGGAACATTCTGAAAGAGATGGGAATACCAGACCACCTGACCTGCCTCTTGAGAAACCTGTATGCAGGTCAGGAAGCAACAGTTAGAACTGGACATGGAACAACAGACTGGTTCCAAATAGTAAAAGGAGTACGTCATGGTTGTATATTGTCACCCTGCTTATTTAACTTATATGCAGAGTACATTATGAGAAACGCTAGGCTGGAGGAAGAACAAGCTGGAATCAAGACTGCTGGGAGAAATATTAATTACCTCAGATATGCAGATGACACCACCCTTAAGGCAGAAAATGAAGAAGAACTAACGAGCCTCTTGATGACAGTGAAAGAGGAGAGAGAAAAAGTTGGCTTAAAGCACAACATTCAGAAAACTAAGATCATGGCATCCAGTCCCATCACTTCATGGCAAATAGATGGGGAAACAGTAGAAACAGTGGCTGACTTTATTTTTCTGGGCTCCAAAATCACTGCAGATGGTGATTGCAGCTATGAAATTAAAAGACGCTTGCTCCTTAGAAGCAAGGTTATGACCAACCTAGACAGTATATTAAAAAGCAGAGACATTACCTTGTCAACAAAGGTCCATCTAGTCAGGGCTATGGTTTTGCAGTGGTCATGTATGGCTGTGAGAGTTGAACTATAAAGAAAGCTGAGCACAGAAGAATTGATGCTTTTGAATTGTGGTGTTGGAGAACACTCTAGAGTCCCTTGGACTGCAAGGAGATCCAACCCATCCACCCTAAAGGAAACCAGTCCTGGGTGTTCACTGGAAGGACTTATATTGAAGCTGGAACTCCAATACTTTGGCCACCTGATTTGAAGAGCTGACTTCACTTGAAAAGACCCTGATGCTGGGAAAGATTGAAGGCAGGAGAAGAAGGGGATGACAGAGGATGACATGGCGCCACCCACTCAATGGACATGGGTTTGGGTGGACTCTGGGTGTTGGTGATGGACAGGGAGGCCTGGTGTGCAGTGGTTCATGGGGTCACTTTTCAGACACTACTCAGCGACTGAACTGAACTGAACTGATGGACTATGAGAAGAGCTTTCTTAGTTACCTCCAACTCTTTGTGACCCCATGGACTACAGTCATCCAGGCTCCTCTGTCAATGGAACTCTCCAGGCAAGAATACTGGAGTGGGTTGCCGTTCCCTTCTCCAGGGGATCTTCCGATCTCATGAGCCTTCTGATTTGCAGGAAGATTCTTTACCGCTGAGAAATCAGAGAAGCCCAATGAGAAGAGCACACAAATTAGTATAGACTCTGCACAAATTATTTGTGACTAAAATTTTCTCCAGTACTCCAGAGTGCTCATATACCACCAGATGATGAATAAAATTCCAATCATGCAGATTTTAATTCTCAATGGTAACAGTAGTAACAAAAATAATCGTACAGCAGATTAGAAGACTCACATTCCACCAATGGAGATATATTCCACTCAACCTAGTCTAGGTACTAGACATTGAAACAAACATTAATGGTTAAAAAAGCTGAATGAGAGACTCCAGAAGACAGACATAAGTGCAGTTAATCTGAGATATCTGACAAGGATAGATTGACAAACTGATCGTTTCTATATGCTCTAAGGAATAAAAGGCATAGTCATAGGCTGCAGAGATAGGTAGAGAAAAGTTGAGGGTTAATATTTAACAAAAAATTACTATCTCACTGTGGTATTTTTATAACTGGATATTGACTGTGGAGAAAGAAGTATTAAAAAAGACCACAGGATAATGAAGGGTCGATTACATTATCATCTGCCTAGTTATATTTTTAGGTATGAAGGCAGAATGAATAAACAAAGAAGGTGAGAAATGTTTCCGAAGAGAGTGATTTTTATAATGCATGAAACCTAAGGGAAAAAAACGAAGACACTGGTATTGGCAAAAAGAAAGTAGAGAGTGAATGTAGAAGTGGCTGCAGCAGTCACAGAAAACAAAGGCAGTGAATTTTCTTCAAAAAGCGTGCTGAATCAATGGTGACAGTCTGAACAGAGTAGTTGTATTTTTGACTTACAGTCCTCTAATACATGAGCAGAGGCTAGCCAGAAGGGCACAGTCAATGATCAAGAAGCTGAAATGTCATCATACCCAGATAACTGCACTGACACAAAGTGATAAAATTATTTTGGAACTGTGAAGTTTATACAACAGCCTACAATTTCCAGAGAAACAAATGGTTAGTAAACTGTGATTAAATTTGGTTCATTTAACCAGTAGAAGTGTCAGTTCACTTCAGTTCAGTCACTCAGTCATGTCCGTCTCTCTGCGAACCCATGAATCACAGCACGCCAGGCCTCCCTGTCCATCATCAACTCCCGGAGTTTACACAAACTCATGTCCATAGAGTCGGTGATGCCATCCAGCCATCTCATTCTCTGTCGTCCCCTTCTCCTCCCACACCCAACCTTTCTCAGCATCAGAGTCTTTTCCAGTGAGTCAACTCGTCGCATGAGGTGGCAAAGTATTGCAGTTTCAGCTTTAGCATCAGTCCTGGCAATGAACACCCAGGATTGATCTCCCTTAGAATGGACTGGTTGGATCTCCTTGCAGTCCAAGGGACTCTCAAGAGTCTTCCCCAGCACCACAGTTCAAAAGCATCAATTCTTCGGCCATCAGCTTTTTTCACAGTCCAATTCTCACATTCATACATGACCACGGGAAAAACCATAGCCGTGACTAGACGGACCTTGGTTGGCAAAGTAATGTCTCTGCTTTTTAATATATTATCAAGGTTGGTCATAACTTTCCTTCCAAGGAGTAAGCATCTTTTAATTTCCTGGCTACAATCAGCATCTGCAATGATTTTGGAGCCCAAAAAAATAAAGTCTGACACTGGTTCCACTGTTTTTCCATCTATTTCCCATGAAGTGATGGGACCAGATGCCATGATCTTTGTTTCCTGCATGTTGAGCTTCAAGCCAACTTTTTCACTTTCCTCAAGAGGCTTTTGAGTTCCTCTTCACTTTCTGCCATAAGGGTAGTGTCATGTGCATATCTGAGGTTATTGCTATTTCTCCCAGCAATCCTGATTCCAGCTTGTGCTTCTTCTAACCCAGAGTTCCTCATGATGTACTCTGCATATAAATTAAATAAGCAGGGTGACAATATACAACATTGACGGACTCCTTTTCCTGTTTGGAACCAGTCTGTTGTTCCACGTACAGTTCTGACTGTTGCTTTCTGACCTGCATACAGGTTTCTCAAGAGGCAGGTCAGGTGGTCTGGTATTCCCATCTCTTGAAGAATTTTCCACAGTTTATTGGGATCCACACAGTCAAAGGCTTTGGCATAGTCAATGAAGCAGAAATAGATGTTTTTCTGGAACTCTCTTGCTTTCTCCATGATCCAGCGGATGTTGGCAATCTGATCTCTGTGTAGCAGTGTAGCAGCTTCTTATTTTTCCATTCCACAGCTCCATTGCAGGTGGTCATATTAAAATTCCTAGAGTGGCTTACATGAGCCAAGATAAGCTCTAAAGACTCAGGCCTAAAAAAAGTCAGAGATCTGTGTTCTCATTGTGGATTTATAACTAACATTTGATCATAAAAAGGCAAACACAGACAAGGGTCACCACTATTGCAAACACCTCCATGTTAAGAGGCATGTGGGGAACTAAAGGAAGTAGAAGCTATTTTATCATTTTCCCCTTCATTTATCCTTTTTATTCCCTTTGAAGAGCCACATATTTAAGCAGTCAGTTCAGTTCAGTTCAGTCGCTCAGTCGTGTCTGACTCTTTAAGACCCAGTGAATCAAAGCACGCCAGGCCTCCCTGTCCATCACCAACTTTCGGAGTTCACTCAAACTCATGTCCATCGAGTCGGTGATGACATCAAGCAATCTTATTCTCTGTCGTCCCCTTCTCCTCCTGCCCCCAATCCTTCCCAGCATCATAGTCTTTTCCAGTGAGCCAACTCATCGCATGAGGTGGCCAAAGTATTGGAGTTTCAGTCCTTCCAATGAACACCCAGGATTGATCTCCTTTAGAATGGACTGGTCAGATCTCCTTGCAGTCCAAGGTACTCTCAAGGGTCTTCTCCAGGACCACAGTTCAAAGGCATCAATTCTCCGGCAATCAGCTTTCTTCACAGTCCAACTCTCACATCCATACATGACCATTGGAACACCCATAGCCTTGACTAGACGGACCTTTGTTGGAAAAGTAATGTCTCTGCTTTTTAACATATTTAAGCACTAAAACATTCAAAATCAATTCCATCTGGGAAATTTAGAAAATCACCATGCAAGCTCAGGATCAAAGATGATCTGAGAACACCTTAGATTAGATTTTCATCTCAGACCGATCTCCAGCAAAGAGACATTTTAAAACAAAACAATACAAATGCAACAAACCTTGGTAAAGGGAATCTCATATCTATAAATACTACACTGTAAGATTCAAATGCACCGTTAATAACAAAAAATCATAAGGCATACAAAGAAATAAAATATGGACCATTCAAAGACACAAGCCCAATCAACCAAACTGTCCAAGAGGAAGACTAGATAGTAGAATCACAAAAGACTTTAAAATAGCTGTAGTTAAAATGCATAAGAGGTTAAGGAAGCAGACAAAGTCAACAAGCAATGCAAGAGTAAAATGGAAAAAAATAAACAGAAACCATAGAAAGGAACCACAAGGGGGAAAAAAAAATCTAGAGCAGAAGAGTACAATAATTAAAACAAGAAATTCACTAGATGGATTAAAACTCTGATTTGATCAAAGATAACAAAGAATCAGTGTACCTGCAGAACAACAGAAATTACCAACTCCAGGGAAATGGAATTAATATAGACTGAGGAGCAATCCAAGAGCTAAGGAATCTGTGGGACACCATCAAGTGGACCAATACATGCAGTGTGGGATACCACACAGAGAAAACAGACAGAAGTGGGCAGAAAGGTTATTTGAAGAAATAATGATGAAAAATTTCCCAAATCTCATTCCAAGATATGAATGTGCAAGCCCAACAAACTCCAGGGATGATAAACTCTGAGAGTCATACTGAACAGTCATAAAACTTTCCAATGCCAAATTTACCACATAGAAAGATCCTCCTTAACATAATCAGAGAATTCCTCAGCATGAATCTTGGGAGTCCAGAAGTCAGCAGCAGCTTTTAAAAATGCTGGAAGGGGAGACCCTCAACTGAAAATTCTACATCTCCAAAGTGTCCTTCAAAAATGAAATATTAATACACTCCATAGGGCTTCCATGGAGGCTCAGCGGTAAAGAATCTGCCTGCTGATGCCGAAGACATGGGTTCAATCTCTGATCAGGAAGATCCAACATATCATGAAGCAACTAAGACAGAGTACCACAACTAAGTCTGTGCTCTAGAGACCAAGAATTGCAATAACCGAGTCCATGTGCCACAGATACTGAGGTCTGAGTGCACTGGAGACGGTATTCCAAAAGAAAAGCCACTGCAACAAGAAGCCCACACACCACAGCTACAGAGTAATTCCCACTTGCTACAACCAGAGAAAATGTCACACAGCAACAAAGATTCAGGAAACCAAAAATTAAATAAATAATAAATGATTTTTCTTTATGATAATAAAGATAATATATCTTAAAAATAATTAGGCTATATTGGGCACATAATGCATAAATATTAAATTTCTGTGACATTAATAAGTGAAAGGTGCTAACAGAGCTGCACAAGAGAGTTTCTGTACACTTTTTAAATAAATGCTAAATAGTGATAGTAACAATGGCAAGCCACTCCAGTACTCTTGCCTAGAAAATCCCATGGCTGGAGGAGCCTGGTAGGCTGCAGTCTGTGGGGTCGCTAAGGGTCGGACACGACTGAGCGACTTCACTTTCACACGTTGGAGAAAGAAATGGCAACCTACTCCAGTGTTCTTGCCTGGAGAATCCCGGGGATGGGGGAGCCTGGTGGGCTTCCGTCTATGGGGTCACAGAGTCGGACACGACTGAAGTGACTTAGCAGCAGCAGCAGCAGCAGTAACTTCAGAATGTCATATGCAATCCTCATTATAACCACCAAAAAATGGATACAGAACAGACTAAAAATGAATTCACTAAGGAACTTAAAATGATTTACTACAAAAATTCAATTAACTATGAAAGAGCAATGCAGAAAACAAAGAGTAAAATGGTAAAAGTCAATTTTTATGAATAACTTCTTTAAATGTACAATGAAATTTCAATGAAAAATAGAAATTGGCAGCATGGGTAAAAATATGATTCAGTTGCATCTCAAGTTAAAAGCTAGTGGAAAGCCCTCATCAGAATGAAGGCCTTACTGATGATGGTGTCAGATTTCTGGTTCAACGTGAAGATACAGAAGGATCCTACCTCCTCCTCCCAGTGACACAATGAATCTACAGTTACATACTGGAACCTTACATCAGGCACGTAAACTTTTAAGACCTGCACCTGAAAGACAAGATTTCAAAACATGTAGATGTGAAAGTAAATGGGGTTTGGATGCAAGAAAAACTCACACAGCTATATGAAACTAAAAAACAGTTGTTATACACATATGGACTAACCAAGAACAGGATCCACCCAACAGAGGGACAGCATACAGAAAGGCCCAGTCTGTGTTTGAAAGAGTCTTATAAGATACTCATGGCTTTGGAGAGAGGGGCAGGCTTCTGGTTTGGCACACATGTAGAGACCCACTGAGGCAGCCTTGAGGAAGGAAGCTTGCACAAGGAACCTCTACTGTACACAAGATCACCAGTGTCTCGTCTCCCAGAAAAGAGACTGCCTGGCTCTCCAATTTTTGTGGCTGTCACCCAGGGGATGCCCCTTAAATGCCTAGCTCTTGTGACCCGTGTGGTTTTCACTTGTGGGTCCTGTGGGTCTGTTACAAACCAAGAAATACTTTCTTCTGGCTAACCTCTAACCTAAACACAGCAAAGACACAGACACCTAAGTTTAACCCATCCACACATGAAACAACATCTGGCCTGAAGGGGCAGATTTCTAAATACAATTAAGGGTCAAATATAATCGCCCTTAGAGACCATGGAGAACCACAGGCACTATTTTCATCATTTTCCTCTACTACAGCCCAGAAAATGTCTCTGAAAACTTGACTTCAGGTCTGATTCATCAGCGTTTGTGGCTACCATGCTATCCTGAAAGCATGGCCCTAGTGGCCAGCAGAATGTGTTCATAGGATGGTAGTAAAAAATAAACTGTTCTGAGCTGGCTTTAATCAAGCGCTCAGTGTTCAGAAAGCAACACCTATCTCTTATTCTTCCAATTAAAGAGGTATATTTGCATGTTTACCAAGCTGCTGCCCCAACTGGCTGGCTATCAATCATGCTGAATCTAGCTGTAAATGAAATCTGTCCTTTTCTGACGCTGACAGGTCTTGGCACACGTAAATGACTTGAGAACCACTAAGAAGAAAGTAGGCTGCTTGGAAAATAAGAAACATTTGAGAGACAAACAAGAGTTAAGGCAAAGTTCAATCACAAGTTTTATCTCTGTGAAATGAAAAATTTCACCTGCTATATCAGTAAACAAAGGGTGTTGTAGCCATCAAGCCATCGGCCACTGAAGTCACCCAACTAAAAGCCCTGAGGGAACTATGGTTGGAGACAAATAAGCCAAGCCCTCTATCATTGCCATCATCCCTCAGGGTGAACCCTGAATAGATTCAGGATGGAGAAAAGCAGGACACTAGCCTTAAGTAGCTAAGATGGACACCCAGGAATGATTTCAACCAGCCCAGACTCTAGCAACTTCCAATACACAAATACACTCATTGAAACTTGGTGTACCTGATTTTTCCTAAATAATTTGATTCCTAAAATCATTTGATTTCCAACTACCTAGGCTCTGTTGCAAAAACTCTTATATATCCTCTCTTTGCCCTTACCTCGTAACAGCCGTCTCCTAGAGATATTCAAGATCTTCAGTTTTATCTACCAAATAAAACATAATTCTCAACTTTTAGCCTATACATTTCTTTGGCTAACACCTCAAACATGAGATGTTTGGAAGTCACACCTTCCAAATGGAAAGAATGGGAGAGAAGGTTGATCTATCTAAGAAAGCAACAGAATAGAGTCAAAGAAAATAAAGAAACAGAGGACTATATCTCAAAGAGAAGAAAAAGATAAAACTTCAGGAAAAAACATTACTAAAAGAGATAATTAGTTTACATGATAAAACGTCTAAAGTCACAACCCTAAGATGCTCACTGAGCTCTGAAGAATAGAAAATTGAGGTGAAAGTTTTTAACAGAAAATACAAGTTATACAAGTAACGAACAGAAACAACACAACTGAATAATAAAATAATTAAACTGCGAAAACACAACATATTCATATTCAAAGATCAGCAACATATTCATGTCAATGTATGGCAAAAACCACTACAATATTGTAGTAATCAGCCTCCAATTAAAGCGGAACAAGATGGCAGAGGAATAGGATGGAGAGATCACTTTCTACCCGACAAATTCATCAAAAGAACATTTGAACACTGAGTAAATTCTACAAAACAACTTCTGAATGCCAGCAGAGGACATCAGGCATCCAGAAAAGCAGCCCATTGTCTTCGAAAGGAGGTAGGAAAAAAAAACATGATAAATAAAAAGAGAGACAAAAGAGGCAGGGATGGAGCTCTGTCCCCGGAAGGGAGGATTGAAAAAGAGAGAAGTTTCCAAACACCAGGAAACACTCTCACTGGAGAGTCTGTGGCGAGTAGGAACATCAGAGGGCAACATAACTGGCAGCAAAAACAAAAAATTAAAACCCACAGCTTACACGCCCAATGGCAACTCCCAGCAGAGAAGCAGCACAGATGCCCACATCCGCCATTAGCAAGCAGGGGCTGGGCAGGAAGATGCTGGCTGCATTGCTTAGAGAGAGGACTGGGACTGAATGCTGCGAGGGCAATCTGAGACAGCTAACTGGAGATAGCAAAGGAGACTGTGGGAGAGCTACTCCGCAAAAAAGGTGAAAAGCCCTAACCTAAGACTCAGCAGTAGCCACAGGACTGGAAAAGGTCAGTCTTCATTCCAATCACAAAGAAAGGCAATGCCAAAGAATGATAAAACTACCGCACAATTGCGCTCATCTCAAATGCTAGTAAAGTCATGCTCAAAATTCTCCAAGCCAGGCTTCAGCAATATGTGAACCGTGAACTTCCAGAAGTTCAAGAAGGTTTTAGAAAAGGCAGAGGAACCAGAGATCAAATCGGCAACATCCGCTGGATCATGGAGAAAGCAAGAGAGTTCCAGAAAAAAATATCTATTTCTGCTTCATTGACTATATCAAAGCCTTTGACTGTGTGGATCACAATAAACTGTGGAAAATTCTGAAAGAGATGGGAATACCAGACCACCTGACCTGCCTCTTGAGAAACTTGTATGCAGGTCAGGAAGCAACAGTTAGAACTGGAAATGGAACAACAGACTGGTTCCAAACAGGAAAAGGAGTACGTCTAGGGTGTATATTGTCACCCTGCTTATTTAACTTATATGCAGAGTACATCATAAGGAACACGGGGCTGGAAGAAGCACAAGCTGGAATCAAGATTGCTGGGAGAAATATCAATAACCTCAGATATGCAGATGACACCACCCTTACGGCAAAAAGTGAAGAGGAACTTAAAACCTCTTGATGAAAGTGAAAGAGTAGGGTGAAAAGTTTGCCTTGAAGCTCAACATTCAGAAAACGAAGATCATGGCATCTGGTCCCATCACTTCATGGGAAATAGATGGAGAAACAGTGGAAACATTGTCAGACTTTATTTTGGGGGGCTCCAAAATCACTGTGGATCTGATTGCAGCCATGAAATTAAAAGACGCTTACTCCTTGGAAGGAAAGTTATGACCAACCTAGATAGTATATTGAAAAGCAGAGACATTACTTTGCCAACCAAGGTCCGTCTAGTCCAGCCTATGGTTTTTCCAGTGGTCATGTATGGATGTGAGAGGTGGACTGTGAAGAAAGCTGCTCGCCTAAGAATTGATGCTTTTGTACTGTGGTATTGGAGAAGACTTTTGAGAGTCCCTTGGACTGCAAGGAGATCCAACCAGTCCATTCTAAAGGAGATCAATCCTCGGTTTTCATTGGAAGGACTGAGGCTAACGCTGAAACTCCAATACCTTGGCCACCTCATGCGAAGAGTTGACTCACTGGAAAACATTCTGATGCTGAGAAGGATTGGGGGCAGAAGCAGAAGCGGACGACAGAGAATGAGATGGCTGGATGGCATCACCAACTCGATGGACATGAGTTTGTGTGAATTCCGGGAGTTGGTGATGGACAGGGAGGCCTGGCGTGCTGTGATTCATGTGGTTGCAAAGAGTCGGGCACGACTGAGCGACTGAACTGAACTGAACTGAACACTCCACGCGTCTGGCTCACAGAACAAAGGACTATGCAGTTAGCCGGTTGCGGACAGCCCATCCCCCGCCCAGACAGTCAGGGGAGGGCAGTCAGAGCCGGAAGGGGCCAATCACAGAGAGGCATCCAACACCGAACTGCAAACACGTTCATTGCTAACCAAGACTTGGGTTTCTGGCCGGTCGACATGCTCCTGAGAAGGTGTGCCAGTTGTACACCCAAAAAACCTAGCAGCAGCGACAGGGAGGCGGTAAGTTGTAGCAACTGCACTCGCCAAACACCTGGTCACCTGAGCTGTTGAGACCGGGGGAGGGCACAAAACACAGGCCTAACGGAGCCTGCACCTTTGTGTAGTACCTGAATCCAGCGCCGGCCTCAGACAGCTCTTGGCAGAACAACCTAGAGCCTTTGCAGTGTAGACTGGGACAGCACACACACTGTGAGTGGGGGAAAAACAAGTGTGGCCAATACACTACAAGCACTACCCACAGATGTCAGAAATGCTGTGCAGTGCTCCTCCCTTCCCACAGCAGGGCTGAACAAGTGAGCCTTACAAAGTGTCTACCACCGCCCTCTAGTGTCAGGGTGGAAAATAGACACCGAAGCAAACAAGCTAAAACAGAGGGAACCACCTTGGAAGTGACAGATGGAGAAGTCTTGAGGCTAATGCTAAGACTGAAAACAAGAGGCAGGAAACCTAAGCCAAATCCTGAGAACACCAGAGAACTCCTGACTCCAGGGAAAATTAATTGATAGGAGCTCATCAAACTTCTCCATACCGACACTGAAACCAAGCACCACCCAAGGGTCAACAAATTCCGAGGCGAAACATACCAAACAAAATCTCCAGCAACACTGGAAAATAACCCTCAGCTTCAATATACAAGCTGCCCAAGTCACTCGAAACTCACTGACATCTCATAACTCATTCGGTTCAGTTCACTTCAGTAGCTCAGTGGTGTCCGACTCTCTGCGACCCCATGAATCACAGCACGCCAGGCTCCCTGTCCATCACCAACTCCCGGAGTTCACTCTAAATCATGTCCATAGAGTTGGTGATGCCATCCAGCCATCTCATTCTCTGTCGTCCCCTTCTCGTCATGCCCTCAACCTTTCCCAGCATCAGAGTCTTTTGAGTGAGTCAACTCGTCGCCAAAGTTTTGCATAACTCATTACTGGATACTTATTTCACTTCAGAGAGAAGAAATCCAGCTCCACCCACCAGAACACCGAAACAAGTGTCCCTAACCAGGGAATCTTGAAAAGCCACTCGTCCAATCTCACTCACAACGAAGAAACACCACAATAAAGAGAACTCCACAAACTGCCAGAAGACAGAAAGACCACCCCAAAGACAGCAATATAATCAAGATGAAGAGGCAGAGAAATACCCAGCAAATAAACAAACAGGATAAATGCCCACCAATTCTTACACAAGAGAAAGAGATAAGGAACCTACCTGATAGAGAATTCCGAATAATGACAGTGAAACTGATCAAAATTCTTGAAAACAAATTGGAGTTACAGATAAATAACCTGGAGACAAAGATCGAGAAGATGCATGAAAGGTTTAATAAGGATCTCCAAGAAATACAAAAGGGTCAATATACAATGAATAATGCAATAGATGAGATCAAAAACACTCTGCAGGTAACCAACAGTAGAAAGACGGAGGCAGAAGATAGAATAAGTGAGTTAGAAGATAGAATGGTAGAAATAAATGAAACAGAGAAAAAAAGGAAAAACGATTTAAAAAAAATGAGGACAATAGAAGAAATCTCTGGGAAAATATTAAATGCCCCAACATCTGAATCATAGGAGTCCAAGAAGAGGAAGACAAAAAGAAGGACCATGAGAAAATATTTGATGAGACAATAGTTGAAAATTTCCCTAAAATGAGGAAGGAAATACTCAATCTAGTCCAAGAATCCCAGAGAGTTCCAAACAGGATAAACGCAAAGCGAAATACCCCAAGACACATATTAATGGAAGAAGCACAAGCTGGAATCAAGATTGCGGGGAGAAGTATCAATAAACTCAGATATGCAGATGACATCACCCTTATGGCAGAAAGTGAAGAGAAACTCAAAAGTCTCTTAACGAAAGTGGAAGAGGAGAATGAAAAGGTTTGCTTGAAGCTCAACATTCAGAAAACAAAGATCACGTCATCTGGTCCCATCACTTCATGGGAAATAGTTGGGGAAACAGTGGAAACAGTGTCAGACTTTTCCATTCCGTTCTGTCGCTCAGTCGTGTCCGACTCTATGCGATCCTGTGGACTGTAACCTACCAGGCTTCTCCGTCCATGGGATTCTCCAGGCAAGAATACTGGAGTGGGTTACCGTTTCCTTCTCCAGGGGATCTTCCCGACTCAGGGATCGAACAAGGGTCTCCAGCATTAGAGGCAGACGCTTTAACCTCTGAGCCACCAGGGAAGCATATTGGTCTCCAAAATCACAGCGGATGCTGATTGCAGCCATGAAATTAAAAGACACTTACACCTTGGAAGGAAAGTTATGACCAACCTAGATAGTATATTAAAAAGCAAACACATTACTTCGCCAACAAAGGTCCGTCTAGTCAAGGCTATAGCTTTTCCATTGGTCATGTATGGATGTGAGAGTTGGACTGTGAAGAAAGCTGATCGCCGAGGAATTGATGCTTTTGAACTGTGGTGCTGGAGAAGACTCTTGAGAGTCCCTCGGAATGCAAGGAGATCCAACCAGACCACTCTAAAGTAGATCGAGATTAATCCTTTATCAGTTACTTCACTTGCTATTATTTTCTCCCATTCTGAAGGCTGTCTTTTCACCTTTCTTCTAGTTTCCTCTTCTCTGCAGAAGCTTTTAATTTTAATTAGGTCCCATTTGTTTATTTTTGCTTTTATTTCCAGTATTCTGGGAGGTGTGTCTTAGAGGATCCCACTGTAATTTATGTCGGAGAGTGTTTTGCCTACATTCTCCTCTAGGAGTTTTATAGAATCTGGTCTTACATTTAGCTCTCTAATCCATTTTGAGTTTACTTTGGTGTAAATATACAAGCAGCTCCTGGAGTTCAATTCCAGAAAAATAAATGACCCAATCAAAAAATGGGCAAAAGAACTAAACAGACATTTCTCCAAAGAAGACATAAAGATGGCTAAAAAACACATGAAAAAAATGATCAACATCCCTCACAATCAGAGATATGCAAATCAAAACTACAATGAGATAACATTTCACACCTGTCAGAATGTCTGCTTTCCAAAAGTCTACATGCAATACATGTTAGAGAGGGTGTGGAGAAAAGGGAACCCTCTTACACTGTTGGTGGGAATGTAAACTAGTACAGCCACTATGGAGAACAGTATGGAGATTACTAAAAAAACTGGAAATAGAACTGCCATATGATCCAGAAATCGCACTCTTGGACATACACACCGAGGAAACCAGAAATGAAAGAGACACATGTACTCCAATGTTCACTGCAGTACTGTTTATAATAGCCAGGACATGGAAGCAACCTAGATGTCCATCTGCAGACGAATGGATAAAAAAGCTTTGGTACATATACACAATGGAGTATTACTCAGCCATAAAAATCAATGCATTTGAATCAGTTCTAATGAGGTGGATGAAACTAGAGCCTATTATACTGAGTGAAGTAAGCCAGAAAATAAAACACCAATACAGTATACTAACACATATATATGGAATTTAGAAAGATGCAAATGATAACCCTGTATACGAGACAGCAAAAGAGATACAGATGTATAGAACAGTCTTTGGGACTCTGTGGGAGAGGGTGAGGGTGGGATGATTTGGAAGAATGGCATTGAAACACGTATGTAGTTATATGTGAAACGAATCGCCAGTTCAGGGTCGATGCATGTTACAGGATGCTCGGGGCTGGTGTGCGGGGATGACCCAGAGGGAGGATAAAGGGAGGAGGGAGGTGGGAGGGGGGTTCAGGAAGAGGAACTCATGTACACCCGGGGCAGATTCATGTCAATGTATGGCAAAACCAATCAATATAATATTGTAAAATAATTAGCCTCCAAAAAAAAAAAAAAAAAAAGAGAGATCGATCCTAGGTGTTCATTGGAAGGACTGATGCTAAAGCTGAAACTCCAATACTTTGGCTACCTCATGCGAAAAGTTGACTCACTGGAAAAGATTCTGATGCTGGGAAGGATTGGGGGCAGGAGGAGAAGGGGACGACAGAGAATGAGATGGCTGGATGGCATCACCGACTCGATGGACATGAGTTTGAGTGAATTCCGGGAGTTGGTGATGGACAGGGAGGCCTGGCGTGCTGTGATTCATGGGGTCGCAAAGAGTAGGTCACGACTAAGCGACTGAAGTAAACTGAAGTGAACAAAGATCAAACACAAAGAACGAATATTAAAAGCAGCAAGGGAAAAACAAGTAACACACAAGGGGATCCCCATAAGGATAACAACGGATCTTTCAATAGAAACACTTCAGGGCAGGAGGGAATGGCAGGGCATACTTGAAGTGTTGAAAAAAAAATAACCTACAGCCCAGATTACTGTACCCAGCAAGGATCCCATTCAAATATGAAGGAGAAATAAAAAGCTTCACAGACAAGCAAAAGCTGAGAGAATTCAGCATCACCAAACCAGCTCTCCAACAAATGCTTAAGGGCCTTCTCTAGCCATGAAACAGAGAAAGAGTGTATAAACTTGAACCTAAAACAATAAAGTACATGGCAATGGGTTCATACTTATCAATAATTATCTTAAATGTAAATGGGTTGAATGCCGCAATCAAAAGACAAACACTGGCTGAATGGATACAAAAACAAGACCCCTATATATGTTGTCTACAAGAGACGCACCTCAAAACGAGGGACACATACAAATTGAAAGTGAAGGGCTGGAAAGATATTCATTGAAAATAGAAACCAAAAGAAAGCAGGAGTACCAAAACTCATATCAGATAAAATAGACTTTAAAACAAAGGCTGTGAAAAGAAACAAAGAAGGACACTACAAAATGATCAAAGGATCATTCCAAGAAGAAGATATAACAATTATAAATATATATGCACCCAATATAGGGGCACCTCAATATGGAAGACAAATGCTAACAAGTATGAAAGGGGAAATTAACAATAACACAATAATAGTGGGAGACTTTAATACCCCACTCAAACCTATGGATAGATCAAGTAAACAGAAAATTAACAAGGAAACACAAACGTTAAATGATACAATAGACCAGTTAGACCTAATTGATATTTATAGGATATTTCACCCCAAAGCAATGAATTTCACCTTCTTCTCAAGCGCACACGAAACTTTATCCTGGGCCATAAATCTAGCCTTGGTAAATTCCAAAAGATTGACATCATTCCAAGCATCTTTTTCGACCACAATGAAGTAAGACTAGATCTCAACTACAGGAGAAAAACTATTAAAAATTACAACATATGGAGGCTGAACAACATGCTGCTAAATAACCAACAAATCATAGAAGAAATCAATAAAGAAATCAAAATATGCATAGAAATGAATGAAAATGAAAACACAACAACCCTAAACCTCTGGGACACTGTAAAGGCAGTGCTAAGGGGAAGGTTCATAGCAATACAGGCATACATCAAGGAATAAGCAAAAAGTCAACTAAATAACCTAACTCTACATCTAAAGCAACTAGCAAAGGAAGAAATGAAGAACCCCAGGGTTAGTAGAAGGAAAAAATAATCCTAAACATTAGGGCACAAATAAATGCAAAACAAAGAAAGGAGACCATAGCAAAAATCAGCAAAGCCAAAAGCTGGTTCTTTGAGAGGGAAAATTAAATTGACACACCACTAGTCAGACTCATCAAGAAACAAAGGGAAAAAAACCAAATCAATAAAATTAGAAATGAAATTAGAGAGATCACAACAGACAACACAGAAATACAAAGGATCGTAAGAGACTACTATCAGGAATTATAGGGTAATAAAATGGACAACTTGGAAGAAATAGACAAATTCTTAGAAAAGTACAACTTTCCAAAATTGAACCAGGAAGAAACAGAAAATCTTAACAGACCCATCACAAGCACGGAAATTGAAACTGTTATCAGAAATTTTCAGCAAACAAAAGCCCAGGTCCAGACAGCTTCACAGCTGAATTCTACCAAATATTTAGAGAAGAGGTAACACCTATCCTACTCAAATTCCTCTAGAATATTGCAGAGGAAGGTAAACTTCCAAAGTCATTCTGTGAGGCCAGCATCACCCTAACACCAAAACCTGACAAATATGCCACAAAAAGAGAACTACAGGCCAATATAAAAGATGAACATAGATGCAAAAATCCTTAACAAAATTCTAGCAATCAGCATTCAAAAATACATTAAAAAGATCATACATCGTGACCAAGTGGGCTTTATCCCAGGAATGCAAGGATTCTGCAATATCCACAAATCAATTAGTGTAATACGCCACACTAACAAAATGAAAAATAAAAGCCATATGATTATCTCAATAGATGCAGAGGAAGCCTTTGACAAAATTCAACATCCATTTATGATAAAAACCCTCCTGAAGGCGGGAATAGAAGGAACATTTCTGAACATAATAAAAGCTATATATGACAAACCCACAGCAAACATTATCCTCGGTGGTGAAAAGTTGAAAGCATTTCCCGTAAAGTCAGGAACAAGACAAGGGTGCCCACTCTCACCACTACTATTCAACATAGTTTTGGAAGTTTTAGGGACACCAATCACAGCAGAAAAAGACATTGAAGGAATTCAAATTGGGAAAAAAAAGAAGTAAAACTCTCACTGTTTGCAGATGACATGATCCTCTACAGGGAAAACCCTAAAGACTCCACTAGAAAATTACTAGAGCTAATCAATGAATATAGTAAAGTTTCAGGATATAAAATCAACATACAGATATCCCTTGCATTGCTATATACTAATAATGAGAAAATAGAGAAATTAAGGAAACAATTCCATTGACCGTTGCAACGAAAAGAACAAAAAACTTAGGAATATATCTACCTAAAGAAACAGAAGACCTATATATAGAAAACTATAAAACACTGGTGAAAGAAATCAGAGATGACAGTAATAGATGGAGAAATATACCATGTTTATGGATTGGAATAAATACTGTGAAAATGAATAGAATACCCAAAGTAATTTATAAGTTTAATGCAATCCCTATCAAGCTACCAACGGTATTTTTCACAGAGCTAGAACAAATAGCTTCACAATATGTATGGAAATACAAAAAACCTCGAACAGCCAAAGCAATCTTGAGAAAGAAGAATGGAACTGGGGGAATCAACCCACCAGATTTCAGGCTCTACTACAAAGCCACAGTCATCAAGTCAGTATGGCACTGGCATAAAGACAGCAATATAGATCAATGGAAGAAAATAGAACGCCCAGAGATAAATCCATGCACCTATGGACACCTTATCTTTGACAAAGGAGGCAAGAATATAAAATGGAGAAAAGACAGTCTCTTTAACAAGTGGTGCTGGGAAAACTGGTAAACCACTTCTAAAAGAATGAAGCTAGAACACTTTCTAACACCATACACAAAAATAAACTCACAATGGGTTAAAGATCTAAATGTAAACCAGAAACTTTAAAACTCCTAGAGAAGAACATAGGCAAAACACTCTCTGACATAAATCACAACAGGATCCTCCATGACCCACCTCCTAGAATATTGGAAATAAAAGCAAAACTAAACAAATGGGACCTAATTAAAATCAAAAGCTTCTGCACAGCAAAGGACTATAAGCAAGGTGAAAAGACAGCCTTCATAATGGGAGAAAATAATAGCAAATGAAACAACTTACAAAGGATTAATCTCAAAAATATACAAGCAACTCCTGCAGCTCAATTCCTGAAAAATAAACGACCCAACAAAAAATGGGCCAAAGAACTAAACAGACATTTCTCCAAAGAAGACATACAGATGGCTAACACACACATGAAAAGATGCTCAACATCCCTCATAATCAGAGAACTGCAAATCAAAACCACAATGAGGTACCATTATTTCACACCAGTCAGAATGGCTCCTATCTAAAAGTCTACAAGCAATAAATGCTGGAGAGAGTGTGGAGAAAAGGGAACCCTCTTACACTGTTGGTGGGAATGCAAACTAGTACAACCACTATGGAGAACAGTGTGGAGATTCCTTAAAAAACTGGAAATAGACCTGACATACAACCCAGCAATCGCACTCCTGGGCATACACACAGAGGAAACCAGAAATGAGAGAGACACTTGTACTCCAACGTTCACCGCAGCACTGTTTATATTAGCCAGGACCTGGAAGCAACCTAGATGTCCATCTGCAGAGGAATGGATAAGAAAGCTTTGGTACATATACACAATGGAGTATTATTCAGCAATTAAAAAGAACATATTTGAATCAATGCTAATGAGGCGGATGAAACTGGAGCCTATAATACAGAGTAAATAAGCCAGAAAGAAAAACACCAAATGTATACTAATGCATGTATACATGGAATTTTGAAAGATTATAACGATAACCCTGTATAGGAGACAGCAAAAGAGACACAGATGTATAGAACAGTATTTTGGACTCTGGGGGAGATGGCGAGGGTGGGATGATTTGGGAGAATGACATTGAAACATGTATATTATCATATGTGAACCAAATCGGCAGTACAGGTTCAATGCATGATACAGGATGCTGGGGGCTGGTGTATTGGGATGAACCAGAGGGAAGGCATGGGGAGAGAGGTGGGAGGCGGTTCAAGATGGGGAACACATGTATACCTGGGTCAGATTCATGTCAATGTATGGCAAAAACCAATACAACAATATAAAGTAATTAGCCTCCAATTAAAATAAATAAATTTAAAAAATTAAAAATAAATGAATAAATTAAATTAAAAAAAAAAAAAAAAAGATCAGCAAGCAATTACATGAGGTACGAAAATGGCCAGTGAGCTCAAACATATGGCACTGGAATTCAAGCAACCATAGCAAAAAAGGAATAAAAACAAGTAGAGACTGATTACGGAGAAAGCAAAGGTACCCCACTCCAGTACTCTTGCTTGGAAAATTCCATGGATGGAGGAGCCTGATAGGCTGCAGTCCATTGGATCGCGAAGAGTTGACAAGACTGAGCGACTTCACTTTCACTTTTCACTTTCATGCATTGGAGAAGGAAATGGCAACCCACTCCAGTACTGTGCTTGGAGAATCCCAGGGACTGAGGACCCTGGTGGGCTGCCATCTACGGGGTCGCACAGAGTCGGGCATGACTGAAGCGATTAAGCAGCAGCAGCAGCAAAGCCTGACTATAGGACTTTTAAGACAACATCAAGCACCCCAACATTCGCATTATAAACAGGTCCAGAAGAAAAAAGGGTCAAAACCTATGGAAGGAAATAAGACATGCAAATCCAGGAGACCAAAAATGTTTTAAATAAGAGAGGCCCAAAGACCCACACCAAGACACAAGACAATTAAAATGTCAAAAGTTAAACATGACAGAATCAAGAACCTACAAGAGGAAAAAAACTTGTTATTTATATATGAGGGAAACTCCACAAAATTATCAGGTTTTCATTAGAAACTTTTTAAGCAGATAGGAGAAGATATAATACATTCAGTTGTTTAAAAAAAAAAAAGGCAACCATGAGTATTTAACCATTTGCCTTTCAGAATGTTAAGGACACAAAAAGAATTTTCCAGAAAGGTAAAAACTAATGGAGTTTATCACCATCAGACTGCCCTTTTTAAAGAAATGTTGAATAGGTTTCTTTAAGTTGAAATGCAAAGGTACCAAGTAACAGAAATATATGAAGTACAAATCTTACAGTTAAAATTAAATAAACAGTTAAAAAAAAAAAAATTCTTCCCATAGGAGAGAAATCAAAGCCCCCAATTCAAGTAACAACCTTCTGCTTTCCCATTTTCTTTCTTTTCCATCATCTTGTTTTAACATCTGCAGCTCATCAATCAGCGCTTTTACAAACTCTATGATCTTGCTTGCTCCTTACATTCCTGGCAACTTGGGCTACCTGGGGAGGGATACGAGCTGTTTGAGTAGGAAGTTTTAACATGTATAAAAGATACTCTGAAGTGACTTAGAAGCAGCAGCCTTTGCAGGTGACTCCGCTGGGCCAGCACCCATGCATGCTAAATAAGTCCTGCTGTTCTGCATTTATGGGTGCCACTTGTCTTCTCCTGCCACAATAGTTTCTATAACATTTTCTGGTGTGTTGGCTGAAAAACCAACAATAAGCTGGCCCCTTGTGCCAAAAAAGGGATAGGCATCTCGCGTCCATTTGCTGGATCCCAACTCTCACTTAATCCAGGCTGGCCTAACCCCACGCCACTTCCTGAACAGATTCAGAAGAGCAGAAGTGGGTTCCAGGGTCTGTTCCCTTGGGTGGTCTGTCAATTCTGGTGTGTGTGAGAGAGTAATCAAGTGAGAGCCCCATGCTCCACCATCTTCCAGCTATGGAGCCTGAGAGGGTCTAACTCACGGTTCCCTTACAACCTCATATGGCTCCAATCAGTGCCAGCCTCTGGAGGATTTAATCCCTCCCTGAAAGGCTGGTGACTGTTGGGGGTTAATACTGACCTGCCAATGCTTAGTGGTGTATAAATCTCCATTAAGGGGAATTAAGGTGAGTGTTTCCCTTTGTTTGTTGTACAACACCACCTCAGCGTGGGAACCTTCACATAATGGGTAATTTGACTTCTAAACTCACTGTCTTAAGAGTGTATGGTTAAGAATGTTAAGAAAAGATTCTCTGGGGATTATGGTGTAAAATTGAGTTCTGAAAAACTGTACACTCTTAGTACCCTGAAGTGGCCCTCCCTTGGGGTCAGATGGCCTCCAGAAAGGACCTTATCTGTCCCACTGACCAAGCAGTGCATAGAGTAGTAACGGGAGATCCCAGGCACCCAGACCAATTGCCATATGTTGATTAATGTTTGAAAACTGCCTAGTTAAGGACACTTGGGTTCGATTCTATGCCACAGGTCAGAGACAGTGTAAGACCCAAGTAACTCAACCAAAGAAAAGGACCTCATGCCAAGAGAAAGAACCACCTATTCTCCAGGGTGAGGTTGAAGAAATGCCTCCAGTGTCCCCATCCTACATCCCCAGAGCTCCCCACCAAGAGCAGCATATTCCATTTGCCAGACAGTCCACTACCTTCCATTTCACTTCCTCCTCCTGATGCTCCTGAAGCTATTGTGCCCTCATGGTCAGCCATCCCTTAACTGAAGGGTAGGCGATACATGTCAGCTCAGGGAGCAGCTGCCTCAGCATTACAAATGCCCTTATGAGAGACTCAAGGACCACAGGACTTTGCTGCCAAAGGGCCCCTACAAGAGAGGGGACCCATTTTTTACTGCCAGCATTTTTCCATGACTAATCTCAACTGGAAACATCAGTCCTCCTTGTACTCTGAAAAGCAGCAAGCGCTGGTTGTTCTCTTAGAATCTATCTTCCAGACCCATTGTCCCACCTAGGTAGACTGCCAGCAGCTTGTCATCACCCTACTCAGTACAGAGTAGCTCCAATAAGTCATGACAGAGGCCCAAAAATGGCTCCAGGCCAATGACAGACGGGGCCAATTAGACTCAGAGAATGGGCTCTGCAGAACTTCCTGAGGAAAAGCCCCGCTGAAACCCCAATACCGAGGGTTAAGAAAGAAACCAGCTGGACAGGTACTGACAGATACTCCTATACAGGGGGTAAAAGCCAAGGCAAAGAAGCCTGCTAACATGAATAAGACCACTGAGATGCCACAAAACCCAGATGAAAGCCTAGTCGACTTCTATGAAAGGCTCTGTGAGGTCTTTTGGGTCTGCACCCTTTTTGATCCTGAAGACCTTGAAAATCAACAGATGAAAAATGCATCCTTTGTGGGACAGGTCCAATTGGACATCCAAAAAAATTACAGAAGTTAGAGGGGCTTGCAGGTAAAAATGCCACAGAATTGCTAGAAATAGCCAACAAAGTCTTTGTCAATTGTGACCAAACAGCATGCCAAGAAGTGGAAAAGATGATGAAGCTTTGGCAGCTGCCCTGTCAAAGCCTGCATCCCTGGCAGGGCCACCCCAAAAGGCAAGGGGCCCAGATCCGAAAAGGAGAGTTCCCCTCAGCCACGATCAGTGTGCCTATTGAGAAGAAAAGGGACACTGGAAAAATGAGTGCCCCAGCTTCCCTAAGAAGAAAACCAAGGCAGCAGGCCCACTAAGCCGATATCATCCCGAGCCACCCAGCACTAATCTGATCAGGTTGGCTGGAGAAGACACCCACTAGAGTGGACCAGGTTCTCTCCAGCTGGGCCCCTGAGAGTCTACAGTCAGAATTCAAGTAGGGGATCATTCAGTGCACTTTATGGTGAATACAGGCAATAAGCATTTAGTGGACACCCAGCAGATAGCCCCCTTTCTCAGGAAAAGAAACTACCATCATTGGGACCACAGACACCCAGACCTGCAGGCTGTTTTGTGGACCTTGACAAAGCCAACTGGGGGGCCATGAGGTAGTGTATGAATTCCTCTACCTGCCCACTTGTTCTGTTCCCCTGATGAGAAGAGACCTGCTTGCTAATATGGGGCCCAGATTTCCTTTAAGGCTGACAGATTAGCTCAGCTAAAACTAGCAGGAACGCCTTCCTCCTCCTTCTTTATGACTCTCTCTGTAAGAAGAGAAGAAGAACGGGGGCTGTATTCCTCCCCTCCAGAAGAAAGGACCATTGCTTCTGAATTAGAGACTAAGCATCCACTAGTTTGGACTAAGAAAAATCCTCCAGTTCTGGCAAAACACCATGCTCTCATCCTGATTTGATCTGAAACCAGGGGCTCAGACTGTAAAACTGACAAAAAACAATTCTCCAGGGGACCTAATTGGGAATCCAGATTCATTTACACAGACTACTCCAACATGGACTTCTGATAAAATGCCAGTCACCTTGGGATACCCCATTAATACCCGTGAATAAGCCAGAATACATGACTACCATCAGATGAGGACTTAAGAGCTGAAACGAGGCAACAAATACTCTGAACCTGACGGTGCCTAATACATACACACTACTAGGACTGATCCCTTCCACAGTCAAATGATTTACTTGCTTGGACTTGAAAGATGCCTTCTTCTGCCTCTTGGTTGTACCTGTCAAAATAGCCAACTACTATTTGCCTTTGAATGTGAAAACCCACATACACGAAACAAGGAACAGCTCACTTGGACAAGAATTCCTTAGGGGTTCAAGAACTTCCTACTCTCTTTGGGGATATTTGGCCAGCAACTAGGCTAAATTTCCTGGACAGGAGTTAGACTGTGTCCTGCTGCAATATGTCAATGACCTTGTGCTGCCAAGCACAACAGAAATATTAACATCACGCAGGGCCGGCTTAAAGGAAACAAGCAGTTTGTATCACCCCTACCCCTACCACACGCCAGAAGTTCCATGAATTCTTGGTAGCAGTAGGACTCTGCAGTAGATGAATCCCTGGTTTTTCAGACCCAGCCAGATCCCTATATGAGGTTCTGAAAGGATAAAAGGCTCCCCTTGAATGAGGATCAAGCCAAGGGGTGGCATTTCAAACAATTACGACCAAACTGTCCGAGGTCCCAGACCTAGGACTTGCCTATATAACCAGAGAGTTCAATCTCTTTGTCCACAAAAACAGTGGCATGGCTTTGGGAGTCTTGACCCAAGAATTCGGACATTGAGAGAGGCCGGTGGCCTACCTGACTATAAACAGAACGTCTGACTTGTAGCCAGATGGCCATCCTGCCTCCAAGGACTAGCGACTGCTACCATGCTGGTGAGAGAGGCTGATAAGTTAACACTGGGGCAAAAGTTAAAAGTCCCACATTCAGTTATAACCCTGATGGATAGCAGAGGCCACCACTATCTCAGGCATGCACGAATGACTTACAAGTGTTACTAGGTGAAAATCCTCAGGAAAAACTGGAAGTTGTATGGACTTTAAATCCAGCTACCGTCTTCCCATACGAAGTAGGGCCCTTGGAAATACGACATGAAGGGCTTTCTAGTAGACCAGACCTGACTGACAAGCCACTCTGCAACTCAGGCCTGGTCCTATATACTGATGGCAGCAGCTTCACAGAAAATGGGAAGAGGATGGCTGAGTATGCTGTGGTGTCTGACTCTGAAGTGTTGGAAGCAGAGGCATTTCCTCAAGAATTGTCAGTGCAGGAAGTGGGGTTATGAGCATTAATCAGGGCACTGGGATTCAGCCGAGACCAGTGAGTCAACATCTTTACTGACTCACTTTTGATTGTGTTACTCTACATGTCCACAGAGGCTCATAGAAGGAGAGAGGACTCCTTAGAACAGAAGGGAAAGGGATCAAAAATCAACCCCAAATCCTGAAACTTTGTAAATAGTAAGGGAACCAAAGAACATGGCAGTTGTCCACTTTAAAGGCCACCAGAAGGCAGGTGAACCGGTGGTCAAAGGGAACCACCACACTGATGCAGCAACACAAGAAGACTGCCCAGGGGTGGCCACCAGACAAACCAAAACACCTGCTAGGCCCACAGATACCAGCTGCCCCAGGTACCTTCCTGAGGAGGAAAAATGCATAAAAAAGGAAGGGGTAACAAAGGCCAAGATGGCATGGTGGATCACACAAGACCAATGAGTCTATGTTCCGGAACAGCCTACAAGCTGGTCAACCAGCAACATGAATTGACCCATACTGATAGCTGTAGAGACCTCTTGCTAGGTTGGTACTATCTCATTGTTCGCCTCCCCCACTCTGTTCTGTTTCCCAGCGATGTGCAACCTGTTTACAAAAGAATGCTCTCTAGGGGCCAAGTAGGCTTGCCAGGGGCCTAGTAGGCTGGCAGGGACACATCTCTGTGGACTATCCCCCTTTGAGGATATGGAAGCAGACTTCAAAGCAATTACGCCAAGCTGAGGATCTAGATACCTTGACTTTTATCTGCACCTTTTCAGGCTGGGTGAAAGCCTTTCCTACACAAACTGAAAAAGCAAAAGAAGTAACCAAGGCACTCCTGAAAGACATTGTTCCCAGATACAGAATGCCTCTGAGCATAGGGGTGGATATTGACAGTACAACAGGTAGCCAAGGGCTTTGAAAACCCAGTGAAAATTGCATTCGACACACTACCTTAGAGCTCATGTAAAGTGGAACACTGAATAGAACCCTCAAACCTTAGCAAAACTATGCCAGGAGACCAGCGGTGGCCCTCTGAAAGGTGAGGTGTGCACTCCAGGCAGGGATAGGGTTTTTGGCATTTGAAATCTTGTATGGACAACCAACCTCTCTAGTCAACTTAAAGAGAGACACCAGAAAACTGGGGAACATGGGCTTACATAGGCAGCTACCAGGATTAGGACACACAATCTCTCAAATACATACAAGGACAACTGATAGAATACCCATATCCTTAGGCATAACAGTACATCCTGCAGGGAACCCAATATAGGTAAAGGATTGGAGGAAAAAGAGAGCCTTTTAAAACCCCTGTGGATACAGAGTCCCTGTTTGAGTTTGGAGATGGGAGGGAGATTCAAAAGGGACGGGATATATGTATAGCTATAGCTGATTCATGTTGCGGTTTCAAAGAAAACAGCAAAATTCTGTAAAGCAATTATCCTTCAATTAAGAAAAAATAATTTAAAAAAAAGCAAAACAAAAACCCATGTGGAAAGGGCCATATTTCGTAATCTTAAGTACTAGCAAAGTTCTCAAGGTGACAGGAATAGACACCTGGATCCATTATTTCAGAGCCAAACCTGCAAGTCTGACATAGAGCCAAGAGAAGTAAAGAATGGCCCTCAGTTCAGAGGAACCCATGTACCTGACCTGGCGAAGAAGGAAACAACCACCCCACAGCCCTGCCTTGATCACACCGGAAGCTGTTCAGTCAGCACATGGTTGAAGAACAAACAGGACCAACAAGAGGCAGGAGTACTGATTATTAATCGCGCTGGGACTCCCCTGATTATCTTATTAGCAATAGGGCTTTAATCTTGTTTCCCCCAAAGTCGACTTGGCTTCAAAAACTCTCCCTCTACTTTGCCTATTTCTTCTTCAGTTCAGTTCCAGTCAGTCTCACAGTCATGTCCAACTCTTGCAACCCCATGGATTGCAGCATGCTCGGTCTCCCTGTCCATCACCAACTCCTGGAGTTTACTCAAACTCATGTCCATTGAGTCAGTGATGCCATCCAACAATTCATCCTCTGTCATCCCCTTCTCCTCCTACCTTCAATTTTCCCCAGATCAGGGTCTTTTCAAATGAGAAATTTCTTTGCATGAGGTGGCCAAAGTCTGGAGTTTCAGCTTCAGCATCAGTCATTCCAATCAATATTCAGGACTGAGTTCCTTTAGAATGGACTGGATGTATCTCCTTGAAGGCCAAGGGACTCTCAAGAGTCTTCTCCAACAGACATTTCTCCAAGAAAGACATACAGATGGCTAATGAACACATGAAAAAAATATGCTTAACGCTGCTCATTATTATAGAAATGCAAATCAAAACTACAATGTGGGAGACAAAAAGATTGTGGAGGAAAAGGTGTATATGGAGTACATCTCTCCCCATGGATATATCAATAATACACCTTCTAGACACAGAAGATCTTGCAGGACACCAGCTGAGAGAGGGCAAGAATAGCTGATCACCAGGAAATGGTATGTAGAACCATGCAAAACTCAGTATCAAGACCGGAGCATTTGGAGTAGGAGTGCCGCTAACTCCAAGGCCTTAGACTACCAGAGAACTCCTAACCACAGGGAGTATTAATTAGTGAGAACTCCATAAAAGTTAGCCACCCGTATACAAAACCTGGAGTCATGCAACTGCCAGTAGGACCCTGTGCAGGTCACCTTATCCAAGCAACAAACAAGACAAAAAAATACAAACCAAATCATCAGTAGATAGGATTACCAACTCACACAGCCCTGTCCATCACAGGGAAAAAAAACAAAACAAAACTCACCTCCTCCCACCAGAACACAAGCACAAGTCACAACCTACATTGCACAAACCAGTGGACCAACCTTCCCCAACAGTGGCAGAAACCAAAAGGAAGAAAGAATACAACCTCGAAGCCAGGTACAGGGAAATTAACAAGATGGCCTCAGGTTCTCTCATCCCACAGTCTCATGCCCTCTCGCCCCATGTTCTGTAAACAATGACTTTGCACAGGTACACAATAGCTGAATTCACTTACAGCACTGTACATGCGTGTTACAAGGTAATACTTTGGTCACAGGTTACTATGTGTGGTCCACCTGTATGAGAATCATCATAAAGCCCTGTCTGCTGTTCCACCAGTGCTACACTGGAGAAACGTCAGGGATATATTATGACTATGTTATGGCTACTACTACGGCTACTTTGTCAGCCAGAAGAGAGAGCCGTGTTATGGCTGCTGTGCCAGCTGGGAGACAATAAACATGTCTGCAGTTCTTACAGAGAAAATAAGTTCTTAAAGCGTCTTTTTAAGAAGCCTCCTTAAGGCTCCTTCCAGGTTCTGAGCTCACAACTTCCCAACCCTGGGTCAGTGAACAGTGCAGACAGTGGGAACTGCAAGATAACTGGTTCTGTTAGCAGAATCAGCAAGACACCTGGGAACAGGAGACTTTAAACACAGTGAGTTAATTTAAAAAAGAGAGAGAGAGAGAAGGCAGAAAAATACTGCACAAAAGAAGGAATAACCTAGAAGCACAGTCTAAGTAAATGAAGAAGAAATGGGCAAACTACGTGAAAAAGAATTCAGAGTAATGATTATAAAGATGATCCAAAACCTCAAAAATAGAATGGAAAAATGAAAGAATCAACTAGTACATTTAACAAAGACCTAAAACAAGAAATAATAATAAAAAAGACAACACAATCAATGACATTAAAAAAACTTTGCAAGAAATTAATAGCAGAATATCTGAGGCAGAAGAACAGATACGTGAGCTGGAAAACAGAATGGTGGAAATAACTGCTGAAGAGCAGAATAAGTAAAAAAGAATGAAAAGAACAAAGGATAGTCTCAGATACGTCTGGGGCAATATTAAATGGACCGACATTCTAATTATATGGGTCCTAAAAGAAGCTTCCCTGGTGGCTCAGAAGGTAAAGCATCTGCCTACAATGCAGAGACCTGGGTGCGATCCCTGGATTGGGATCCTCTGGAGAAGGAAAAGGCAATGCACTCTAGTACTCTTGCCTGGAAAACTCCATGGACAGAGTAGAGTGGTAGGCTACAGTCCATGGGGTCGCAAAGAGTCAGACACAACTGAGCAACTTCACTTTCACTTTTAAAAGAAGAGAAAAAAAGGCTATGATAAAATTTTTGAACAGATCATGGTCAAAAATTTTCAAACCATGGGAAAGGAAGTAGTCAATCAAGTCCAAGAAGGGCAGAGACCCATATACAATAAACCTAAGGAGAAACACACTGAGACAGGTACTAATAAAACTAACAAAAATTAAACACAAAGAAAGAATGTTAAAAGAAGTGATGAAAAACAAGTAACATACCAAGGAAGCTCCATACATTTAACACCTAATTTTTCAGGAGAAACTCTGCAGGCTAGAAATGACACATTTCAAGTACTGAAATGGAAAAATCTACAACCAAGATTACTCTAGAACTAAGGATCTCATTCAAAATTAATGGGAGAAAACAAAAGATTCACAGTAAAGAAAAACAGAATTGATTACCACTAAATGATTGGTCCCAAATAGGAAAAAGAGTACATCAAGGTTGTATATTGTCACGCTGCTTATTTACCTTCTATGTAGAGTACATCATGAGGAACGCTGGGCTGGAAGAAGCACAAGCTGGAATCAAGATTTCTGGGAGAAATATCAACAACCTCAGATATGAAAATGACACCACCCTTATGGCAGAAAGTGAAGAGGAACTCGAAAGCCTCTTGATGAAAGTGAAAGAGGAGAGTTAAAAAGTTGGCTTGAAGCTCAACATTCAGAAAACTAAGATCATGGCCTCTAGTCCCATCACTTCATGGGAAATAGATGGGGAAACAGTGGAAAAAGCATCAGACTTTATTTTTTTGGGCTCCAAAATCACAGGAGATGCTGACTGCAGTTATGAAATTAAAAGACACTTACTCCTTGGAAGGAAAGCTATGACCAACTTAGATAGCATATGAAAAAGCAGAGACATTACTTTGCCAACCAAAGTCCATCTAGTCAAGGATATGGTTTTTCCAGTGGTCATGTATGGATGTGAGAGTTGGATTGTGAAGAAAGTTGATAGTTGAAGAATTGATGGTTTTGAACTGTGGTGTTGGAGAAGACTCGAGAATCCCTTGGACTGCAAGGAGATCCAACCAGGCCATTCTAAAGGACAACAGTCCTGGGTGTTCACTGGAAGGACTGATGCTACAGCTGAAACTCCAATACTTTGGCCACCTCATGCGAAGAGTTGACTCACTGGAAAAGACTCTGATGCTGGGAGGCATTGGGGGCGGGAGAAGGGGACGACAGAGAATGATATGGCTGGATGGCATCACCGACTCGATGGACATGAGTTTGAGTGAACTCCGGGAGTTGGAGATGGACAGGGAGGTCTGGCGTGGTCATGGTGTGATTCATGGGGTCGCAAACAGTCGTCTGAGTGACTGAACTGAACTGAAATCAGCTTTACAACAAATGTTAAAGAGGCTTATATGAACAAGAAACACAAAAAATGAAAAAAAAAAACAACATAAAAACAAACACCCCAAAACTAAGAAAATGGTAATAGGAATTATTACTATATCAATAATTACCTTAAATGTCAATGGATTAAACGATTCAACCAAAAGACACAGAATGACTGAAAGGATACACAAACTCATACATACCTGGTCTACAGAAACCCACTTCAGACATAAGGACACATACAGACTGAAAGTGGGAGAATGCAAAAGTAATCAAAAATTAATCTGGGTTAGCAATTCTCACATCAGACAAATACACCTTAAAATAAAGATAACAACACATAAGGAAGGACACTATATAATAATCATGGATGAATCCAAGAGGAAAATGGAACAACTGTAAATATTTATGCACCCAACACAGCAACTCAAAGATAAAACAAACACTAATAGACATAAAAGGAGAAACTGACAGTAACACAATCACAATAGGGGACATTAACACCCCACTTACACTAATGGACAGATGCTCAAAACAGAAAATTAATAAGGAAACAAAAGCCTTAAATACCACATTATACCAGATTTACATCACTACATCTTCAGAACATTCCATGCAAGTGCAGAATACACGTCCTTCTCAAATGCACAAGGAATACTCTCTAGGACAGATCACATCTTGGGTCACAAATCAAACCTCAGTAAATGTAAGAAAACTGAAATGCATATCAATCATCTATTCTGATTACAATGCTATGAGGATAGGTATCAATTATAGGAAAAAAAACTGTAAAAAAAAAACTGTACAATGTTTCTAAATAACTAACAGCTTATTGAAGAAATCTAAAGGGAAAGAAAAATTCTCCTAGAAACAGATGACAATGAAAACACAACTCAAAACGTATGGGATGCAGCAAAAGCAGTTATAAGAGGGAAGTTTATTTTACAGCAATGTAATCCTACCTCAAGAAACAAGAAAATCCAAATAGACATTTCAGTCGCTCAGTCGTGTCCAATTCTTTACGAGCCCATGAAATGCAGCAAACGAGGCTTCCCTGTCTATCAGCAACTCCTGGAGCTTACACAAACTCATGTCCATTGAGTTGGTGACATCTTCCAACCAACCACTCTTGTCACACCCTTCTCCTCCCACCTTCAATCTTGCCCAGCATCAGAGTCTTTTTCAATGAATCGGTTCTTCGCATCAGATGGCCAAAGTATTCAAGTCTCAGCTTCAACATCGATCCTTTCAATTAATATTCAGGACTGATTTCTTTAAGGATGGACTGGTTGCAACTCGTTGATGGCCAAGACCGCTGAAGAGTCTTCTCCAACACAACAGCTCAAAAGCATCAATTCTTCGGCATTCAGTTTTCTTTATAGCAGAGTTCTCTTATCCATACATAAGTTCAGTTCACTTCAGTCACTCAGTCGTGTCCGACTCTTTCCAACCCCATGAATCGCAGCATGCCAGGCCTCCCTGTCTATCACCAACTCCCGGAGTTTACCCAGACTCAGGTAAATCAAGTCGGTGATGCCGTCCAGCCATCTCATCTTCTGTCATCCCCATTTCCTTCTGTCTTTAATCTTTCCCAGGTTCAGTTCGGTTCAGTTCACTCGCTCAGTCGTGTCCAACTCTTTGCAACCCCATGAATCACAGCACGCCAGGCCTCCCTGTCTATCACCAAAGCCCAAAGTTCACACCAACTCATGTTCATCGAGTTGGTGATGCCATCCAGCCATCTCATTCTCTGTTGGCCCCTTCTCCTCCTGCCCCCAATCCCTCCCAGCATCAGAGTCTTTTCCAGTGAGTCAACTCGTCGCATGAGGTGGCCAAAGTAGGGTCTTTTCAAATGAATCAATTCTTCACATCAGGTGGCCAAAGTATTGGAGTTTCAGCTTCAACATCGGTCCTTCCAATGAATATTCAGAACTGATTTCCTTTAGGATGGACTGGTTGGATCTCCTTGCAGTCCAAGAGACTCTCAAGAATCTTCTCCAACGCCACAGTTCAAAAGCATCAATTCTTCGGCGATCAGCTTTCTTCACAGTCCAACTCTCACATCCATACATGATCACTGGAAAAACCACTGCCTTGACTAAGATGGACCTTTGTTGACAAAGTAATGTCTCTGCTTTTTAATATGCTATCTAGATTGTTCATAACTTTCCTTCCATGGAGAAAGCATCTTTTAATTTCATGGCTTCAATCACCATCTGCAGTGATTTTGGAACCCCCTAAAATAAAGTTTCTCACTGATTTCATTGTTTCCCCATCTATTCGCCATGAAGTGATGGGACCAGATGCCATGATCTGAGCCTTTTGACTGTTTAGTTTTAAGACAACTTTTTCACTCTCCTATTTTACTTTTAACAAGAAGCTCTTTAGTTCTTCGCATTCTGCCATAAGGTTGGTGTCGTCTGCATGTCTGAGGTTATTGATATTTCTCCAGGAAATCAACTCCAGCTTTTGCTTCAACCAGCCCCGCATTTCTCATGACGTACTCTGCATATTAGTTAAATAATCAGGGAGACAATATACAACCTTGCTGGTACTCCTTTCCAAATTAGGAACCAGTCTGTTGTCTGGTGTCCAGTAATAACTGTTGCTTCCTGACCAGCAAACAGATTTCTCAGGATGCAGGTCAAATGGTCTGCTATTTCCATCTCTTGAATAATTTCCCACAGCTTGTGGTAGTCCACGAAGTCAAAGGATTTGGCATAGTTAATAAAGTAGTAGTAGAGGTTTTTCTGGAGCTCTCTTTTTTTTCCGATGATTCAACCGATGTTGGCAATTTGATCGCTAGTTCCTCTGCCTTTTCTAAATCCAGTTTGAGCATCTGAAAGTTCACATTCACTTACTGTTAGAGCCTGGTTTGGAGATTTTCAGCACTACTTTGCTGAAAGCATGTGAGATGAGAGCAATTGTGCAGTAGTTTGAACATTCCTCAGCATTTCCTTTCTTTGGGATTGGAATGAAAACTGAACTTTTCCAGTTCTATGGCCATAGCTGAGTTTTCCAAATTTGCTGGCATATTGAGTGCAGCACTTTCCTTCACAGCATCATCTTTTAGGATTTAAAATAGTGCAACTGAAATTCCATCATCTCCACTAGATTTGTTCACAGTGATGGTTCCTAAGGCCCACTAGACTTTGCATTCCAGGGTGTATGGCTCTAGATAAGTGATCATACTATTGTGGCTATATGGGTCCTGAAGATCTTTTTTGTATAATTCTTCTGTATATCCTCTTCTTAATATCTGCTGCCTCTGTTTACTAAGCATGGACTAAAACATCAGAATAAGACCCTGTTTCTCCCTCAGCCAGTCTCTCCCATCATGAAGCTTTCATAAGCCTATTCTCTTTATCAACCAGGAGATACACAGAGTGAAAACCACAATCACAGAAAACTAAGCAAACTGATCATATGGACTACAGCCTTGTCTAACTCAATTTAACTATGAGCTATGCCATATGGGGCCACCCAAGATGGACAAGTCATGGTGGAGAGTTCAAACAAAACATAGTCCACTGGAGAAGTGAATGGCAAATTACTTCAGTATTCTTGCCTTGAGAGCCCCATGAAAAGGCAAAAAGATAGGACACTGAAAGATGAACTCCCCAGATCAGTAGGAGCCCAATACTCTACTGGAGATCAATGGAGAAATAACTCCAGACAGAGTGAATAGACACAGCCAAAACAAAAAGAACACCCAGCTGTGGAAGTTATAGGTGTTGGAAGTAAAGCCCAAAGCGGTAAAGACCAATATTGCATAGGAACCTGGAATGTTAGGTCCATGAATCATGGCAAATTGGAAGTGGTCAAACAGGAGATAGCAGGAGTGAACATCAACATGTTATGAATCAGTGAACCAAAATGGATTGGAACGGATGACCATTATATCTGCTACTGTGGGCAAGAATCCCTTAGAAGAAATGGAGTAGCCATCATAGTCAACAAAAGAGTCCAAATACAGTACTTGGATGCAATCTCAAAAATGAGAGAAGGATATCTATTCGTTTCCCAGGCAAACCACTTAATATCACGGTAATCCAAGTCTATGTCCTGACCAGTAATGCAAAAGAAGCTGAAGTTGAATGGTTCTATGAAGACCTACAAGACCTTCTAGAACTAACACCCAAAAAATATGTCCTTTTCATTATAGGAGACCGGAAAGGAAAAGTAGGATGACAAGAGATATCTGAAGTAACAGGCAAATTTGGCCTTGGCAGTACGAAATGAAGCAGGTGAAAGGCTAATACAGTTTTTCCAAGAGAATGCACTGTTCATAGGAAACATTCTCTTCCAACAACATTAGAGAAGACTCTACACACAGACATCACCAGATGGTCAATATCGAAATCAGACTGATTATATTCTTTGCAAAGATGGAGAAGCTCCACACAGTCCGCAAAAACAAGAGCCAGGAGCTGACTGTGGCTCAGATAATGAACTCCTTATTGCTAAGTTTGGAGTTAAATTGAATAAAGTAGGAAAAAACCATTAGACCATTTGAACAAATAACCTATTTTTAGACTTAAAGCAGGTATTAAAAGAATAATAACAACAAAAAATTAACAGAAGGAAAAGAAATCATAAAAAATCTGAGCAGAAAGACATGAAAAAGAAATGAAACTAACTAGAGTAGAGATAACGAAACCAAAAGCTGGTTCTTTAAGACAGTAAACAAAATCAACAAATCATGGCCAGACTCATTAACAAAAAAAGAAGATCAGATAAACAAAATTAATAAAGAAAAAGGAAAGGTTACAACAGACAATAAAGAAATACAAAGTATTACAAGAGACTACTATAAGCACCTATATAATAAAATGGACAACCTAGAAGAAATGGACAGGTTCTTAGAAAAGTTCTATCTTCCAAGACTGAACCAAGAAGAAATAGAAATATTGAATGATGCAATTACAAGCACTAAAGTTGAAAGTGTGATAAAAAAAAAATCTCCCCAAAAATAAAAACCCAGGGCCAATGGCTTCACAGGTGACTTTTATCAAGCATTTAAAGAAGAGCTAATGCCTATCCTAAAACTCTTTCATTAAATTAAGAAGGAACAATTCCAAACTGGTTCCAGGAGGCCACCATCACCCTATTACCAAAACCAGACAAAGATGACACATATAAAAGACAATTTCAGGCCAATATCACTGATGAATGGACTTCCTTGCGAGCTCAGCTAGTAAAGAATCTGCCTGCAATGCAGGAGACCCTGTTTCAATTACATGGTTTGACACATCCCCTGGAGGGCATGGCGACCTACTCCAGTATTCTTGCCTGGAGAATCCCCATGTACAGAGGAGCCTGGCAGGCCACAGTCCATGGGGCTATAAAGAGTCAGACACAACTGAGCACCTAAGCACAGAAGCACATCACTGAAAAACATAGACGGAAAAATCCCCCCCAAAATTCGAAAAAACAGAATTCAACAAACACATTAAAAAGATCATACACATCATAATCAAGTGGGCTTTATTCCAGGGATACAAGGATTCTACAATAATTGCATATCAATCATGTGATACACCATATTAACTTACAAGAAAGACAAAAACCATATGATAATTTTAATAGAAAAACCTATGGCCGTTCTATTTCCAGTTTTTTAAGGAATCTCCACACTGTTCTCCACAGTGGCTGTACTAGTTTGCATTCCCACCAACAGTGTAAGAGGATTTCCTTTTCTCCACACCCTCTCCAGCATTTATTGCATGTAGACTTTTGGATAGCAGCCATTCTGACTGGTGTGAAATGGTATCTCATTGTGGTTTTGATTTGCATTTCTCTGATTATGAGGGATGTTGATTTTTCATGTGTTTGGTAGCCATTTGTATGTCTTCTTTGGAGAAATGTCTATTTAGTTCTTTGGCCCATTGTTTGATTGGGTCATTTATTTTTTTGGAATTGAGTTGCAGGAGCTGCTTATATATTTTGGAGATTAATTCTTTGTCAGTTGTTTCATTTGTTATTATTTTCTCCCACTCTGAAAGCTGTCTTTTCACCATGTTTATAGTTTCCTTTGCTGTGCAGAAGCTTTTAATTAGGTCCCATTTGTTTATTTTTGCTTTTATTTCCAATATTCTGGGAGGTGGGTTATGGAGGATCCTGCTGTGATTTATGTCGGAGAGTGTTTTGCCTTATTTTTCCTTTAGGAGTTTTATAGTTTCTGGTCTTACATTTAGACTTTAATCCATTTTGAGTTTATTTTTGTGTATGGTGTTAGGAAGTGTTCTAGTTTCATTCTTTTACAAGTGGCTGACCAATTTTCCCAGCACCACTTGTTAAAGAGACTGTCTTTTATCCCTTTTATATTCTTGCCTCCTGGGCATAAACATCAAGGAAACCAGAACTGAATGAGACACATGTACGTCAATGTTCGCTGCAGCACTGTTTATAATAAAGAGGACATGGAAGCAACCTAGATGTCCATCTGCAGACGAATGGATAAGAAAACTTTCGTACATATACACAATGGAGTATTACTCAGCCATTAAAAAGAATATCTGAATCAGTTCTAATGACGTGGATGAAACTGGAGCCTATTATACAGAGTGAAGTAAGCCAGGAAGAAAAACACCAATACAGTATACTAACGCATATATATGGAATTTAGAAAGATGGTAATGATAACTCTGTATAAAAGACAGCAAAAGAGACACAGGTGTATAGAACAGTCTTTTGGACTCTGTGGGAGAGGATGAGGGTGGGATGTTTTGGGAGAATGGCATTGAAACATGTATATTATCATACGTGAAACGAATCACCAGTCCAGGTTCAACGCATGATACAGGATGTTTGGGGCTGGAGCACGGGGATGACCCGAGAGAGGATAAGGAGAGGAGGGAGGCGGGAGAGGGGTTCAAGAAGGGGAATACATGTACAGCCGGGGCAGATTCATGTCAATGTAAGGCAAAACCAATATAATATTGTAAAGTAATTAGCCTCCAATTAAAAATTAAATAAATAAAAAGAAAAATCTTTGAGAAATTCTGCACACATTTATGATTAAATATTAAAAGAAAACACAACTTCCAAAAATGGGCACAGATGGAACCTGCTGCTGCTGCTGCTGCTAAGTCACTTCAGTCGTGTCCGACTCTGTGTGACCCCATAGACGGCAGCCCACCAGGCTCCCCCGTCCCTGGGATTCTCCAGGCAAGAACACTGGAGTGGGTTGCCATTTCCTTCTCCAATGTGTGAAAGTGAAAAGTGAAAGTGAGGTCGCTCAGTCATGTCTGACTCATAGCGACCCCAACCTACCTTAACATAAATGCCACATATGATAAACCCACAGCAAACAATACTCTCAGCAGTAAAAAACTGAAAGCATTCCCTCTAAGATCAGGAATAAGACAAGGCTTCCCACTCTTGCTGTTATTATTCAACAGTTTTGGAAGTCCTAGCTATGGCAATCAGAGAAGAAAAAGAATAAAAGGAATCCAGATCAGAAAAGAAGTAAAACTCTCCCTGTCTGCAGATGACATGATATTATACATAGAAAATCCTAAACATACTATCTAAAAATTACTAGGCCTAATCAGTGATTTTATCAAAGTTACCAAATACAAAATGAACACCATATATGAAGATAAAATCAAAATGGATTAAATATCGAAATGTAAGACCAGAAACTAAAAACCTTAAGGGGAAAACACAGGCAGAACACTCTATGACATAACTCATAACAAGAACTGTATGATCCACCTCCTAGAGTAAGGGAAACAAAAATGAATTAAATGAGTGGGACCTAATTGAACTTAAAAACTTTTGCACACAAAGGAGACTATAAACAAGTTGAAAATACAACCCTCAAAGGGAAAAAATAACAGTAAATGAAAAAATCAATAAAGGATTAATTTCCAAAATATACAAGCAGCTCATACAACTATCAGAAAAACATTCAAAAAATGGGAAAAAAAACCTAAACTGACATTTCTCCAAAGAAGACATACAGATGGCTAACAAACACATGAAAATATGTCAACATCACTCAGTATTAGAGAAAGGCAAATCAAAATTACAATTAGTTATATACCATACCAGTCAGAATGGCCATCATTAAAAAATCTACAAAGAATAGATTTTTCTCCACACCCTGGAGAGGGTGTGGAGAAAAGAGAATGCTCTTGCAACGATGGTGGGAATATAAACTGATACAGTCATTATGCACAACAGTATAAAATTCCTTAAAAAAACTAGGAATAAAACCCTCATATGACCCAACAATCCCATTACTTAGGTACATGCAGAGGAAACCAAATTTCAAAAAGACACAGGTACCTCAATGTTCACTGCAGCTATACAACTGTAATAGCTAGAACATGGAAGCAACTTAGAAGTTCATGAGCAGATGAATGAATAAAGAATCATATACTGAAATGGAATACTCCTCAGCCATGGAAAGGAACCCATGAGTCAGTGGTAATGAGATGAATGAACCCAGAGCCTATTATACGAGTGAAGTCAGTCAGAAAGAGAAAAATATTTTATATTAATGTACATATGTGGAATCTAGAAAGATGGTACTGATGAAATTTTTGCTGGGCATCAATGGAGACACAGACATAGACAACCGACTTACAGACACCGGATTTGGGGAAGGAAGGAGAGGGTGGGATGTATGGAGAGAGTAACGTAGAAACTTTAATTACCATACGTAATATAGATAGCCAATGGGAATCTGTTGTTTGACTCAGGGAACTCAGACCAGTACTCCGAAACAGCCTAATGGGCTGGGATGGGGAGGTAGGTAGGAGGGAAGTAAATGAGGGAGGGTACATATGTATATATATGGCTGACTCCTGCTGGTGTTTGAGTTTGAGTGAACTCCGGGAGTTGGTGATGGACAGGAAGCCCTGGCGTGCTGTGATTCATGAGGTCCCAAAGAGTTGGACACGACTGAGCGACTGAACTGAACTGAACTGAACAGAATACTATAAAGCAATTATCCTTCAATTAAAAATTAATTAAAAAAAAAACTGCAATGAGGCATCACCCCAGGAACAAATATATTTCTCATTAGCCAAATGTGTTGATTTTTAATGGTTCCTATTTTGATTAATAAAGATATGTTTGAACCAAGTTATAGAGATTTAAAATTCACAGTATTACATAGCAGTCACGCTTGCACGAAGCTAATAAAACTGAGCACTTAAACTAATGTTTGTACACTCATTTTCATAGCACCACTACTCAAAGCAGCCAAAGATATACGTATTCCAAATATCCATCAAAGGATAAATATGATATAAACAAAATGTGATATATTTACATTATTCAGGTAGAAGTGAATGAAATTCTGATACATGTTGAAACATGTATGAATTTTAACCACATTACACTAAGTAAACTAAACGAGGCAGAAATAGATAAGTACTGAATGACTCCACTTACATGGGATACCAAACTAATCAAAATCATAGAGGTAGGAAGTACAATGACACTAACTAATGAGGGTGAGGAGGATAATTTACTATTTAATAGATATGGTGTTTGGTTTAGAATGATGAAAATTCTCGGAAAACCACAATGGTTAATTGTTGTACAACCTCGGAACTGCATGTTTTAAAATGGTTGAAATGATAAATTTAAGATTATGGCTATTTCATCACAATTCAAATTCCTATGAGAGGAGAACAGGGTTATTACCCAGCAAGTGTCAGTAACTGTGTAGAGAATCTGAAGCCCTTGTGATCTGCTGATGAGAATATAAAACAATGATGTACCTATGGAGATGACAATTCCCTAAAAAATTAAACAGAAATTAGGAACACTTTACAATTCTAACTTTGTATTATGTTTATGTTACCAATATAGGAAACATACAAGAAGCCTGGGTCAGACTTTCATATGAACTGAGAAGAGAGAAGCAGCAACATAGTTGATCTGCTGTCAATTTTTATGACAATACCAGCTTGATTGATTACTATAACTTTGTAATTTAGTTTCAAATCACAGAACAAGGAAACCTCAGATTGTTTTTCTTTTTCCTTTTTAATGGAAAATAAGTGTTCGTTTTTTTTTAACTTAACATTATTGTCTTGATTTTGCCATACATTGACATGAATCTGTGCCAAATGTACATGTGTTTCCCATCTTGAAAGCACATCTTACCTCCCTCCCCATCCCATCCCTCTGGTTCATCCCAGTATACCATCCAAAAGCATTCTGTATCATGCATTGAACCTGGACTGTTGATTCATTTCACATATGATAATATACATGTTTCAATGCCATTCTCCCAAATCATCCTACCCTCGCCCTCTCCCACAGAGTCCAAAAGACTGTTCTATACATCTGTGTCTCTTTTGCTGTCTCGTATACAGATGGTTTTTCATTTGTAATTTTGCTTTGACAATTCAGTCTTTTGTAGTTACTTAACAAAAATTCATACTCTTCATGGGGTTCTCAAGGCAAGAAAACTGAAGTGGTTTGCCATTTCCTAGAAAAGGCAGAGGAACCAGAGATCAAATTGCCAACATCCGCAAGATCATCAAAAAAGAAGAGAGTTCTAGAAAAACATCTATTTCCGCTTTACTGACTACTCCAAAGCCTTTGACTGTGTGGATCAAAATAAACTGGAAAATTCTTCAAGAGATGGGAATACCAGACCACCTGACCTGCCTTTTGAGAAACCTGTATGCTGGTCAGGAATCAACAGACAGAACTGGACATGGAACAACAGACTGGTTCCAAATAGGAACAGGAGTATGTCAAGGCTGTGTATTGTCACCCTACTTATTTAACTTATATGCAGAGTACATCATGAGAAACACTGGGCTGGAAGAAGCAAAGCTGGAATCAAGATTGCCGGGAGAAATATCAATAACCTCAGATATGTAGATCCACCCATAAGGCAGAAAGCAAAGAACTAAAGAGCCTCTTGATGAAAGTGAAAGAGGAGAGTGAAAAAGTTGGCTTAAAGCTCAACAATCAGAAAACTAAGATCATGGCATCTGGCCCCATCACTTCATGACAAATAGATGGGGAAACAGTGGAAACAATGGCTGACTTTATTTGGGGGAGCTCCGAAATCACTGCAGATGGTGATTGCAGCCATGAAGTTAAAAGACGCTTGCTCCTTGGAAGGAAAGTTATGACCAACCTAGACAGCTATTAAAAAGCAGAGACATTACTTTGTCAACTAAGGTCCATCTAGTCAAGGCTATGGTTTTTCCAGTAGTCGTGTACTGACATGAGAGTTGGACTAGAAAGAAAGCTGAGCGCTGAAGAATTGGTGATTTTGAACTGTGGAGTTGTAGGAGACTCTTGAGAGTCCCTTGGACTCCAAGGAGTTCCAGCCAGTCCATCTTAAGGGAGATCAATCCTAGGTGTTCACTGGAAGGACTGATATTGAAGCTGAGACTCCAATAATTTGACCACGTGATGCAAAGAGCTGATTCATTTGAAAAGACCCTGATGCTGGGAAAGATTGAAGGCAGGAGGAGAAGGGGACAACAGAGGATGAGATGGGTGGATGGCATCGCCGACTCAATGGACATGAGTTGGGTGAATTCAGGCAATTGGTGATGGACAGGGAAGCCTTGCATGCTGTGGTTCATGGGATCGCAAAGAGTCGGACGTGACTGAGCAACTGAACTGAACAAAAATTCAGGTGGTAGGTTATATTTCTGTTTTTAAAAAGTAATGTAAAGTAATTAGCCTCTAATTAAAATAAGTAAATTTAAAAAATTAAAAATTATATTGGTGGGCGGTCAAAAGATAGCAGAGGAGTAGGACAGGGAGACCACTTTCTCCCCCCACAAATTCATCAAAAGATCATTTGAATGCTGAGCAACTTCCACAAAATAACTTCTGAATGCTGGTGGAGGACACCAGGCAGCCATAAAGGCAACCCATTCTCTTAGAAAGGATGTAGGACAAAATAAAAAAGACAAAAATCAAAGACAAAAGATTAAGAGACCAAGACCCATCCTGGTGAGGAAGTTGTGAAGGAGATGTTTCCACACATGAGGAAACCTTCTCATAGGCGAGTCTGTGGGGAGTTTTGGACTCTCAGGGGGCACATACTGGGAGCAAAAAAAAAAAAAAAAAGAATATGCACCAAATCGCAACTGCCCGCAGAGTAGCCCAGGTGCTTGCATCTGCCAACAGCAGGAGGGGGCTGGGCAGGGAGGCAGGGACTGCATCATATGTCCTTAGGTTAAATACCAGCATTTAATGCCCTGAGGACAATCTGAGGGAGCTAATGTAAGATAGCAACCTGAACACTTGAATTGGGAGAGAGACAAAAAAAAAGACCTTTCTCCTGAAAGGCTCTAACACAGCACAGTGATCCACGGTGCACTCAAAGAAAAAGCACTGAGTGAATACCAAAGGAGAACAAGCCAGCTGCCATACAGATCCCTCGCTGACTGGAGGCAGAGAGGCAGGCATACGACAGACAGAGTCAGAAGGCAAGGGGCCACTGCAACCTCAGCTCCAGAGATGGCATCTTTCCACAAACTGTGAGAAGGCTTCCAGTTGCTAACCTCATCTTCCTCGATCCTGGACGGTTTGACATCTGCCAGGAGTGTCTCGGCCTGAGATGAACTGCTCAGAAGAGATACAGGCATCTGAGTCCGTGCTTTAGCAGCATACCTGGGAAACATTAGCAGTGGGGACCTGGCAGGTGATTAAGATGCACAACCCCCTTGGGACAGGGCATTTTCCAAGCAACCAGTTGCCTGAGCTGCTCAGACCTGGGAAGGCCACAAAACGCACAACTCATCCAGGTCTGAGCCCTTATGGAGTATCCAAGAACATGAGTGACTTAGACCTGGGAAAAGCATAGGTCCCCAAGGACAATCTGAGGGAGCTAATGTGGGATAGCAATACAAACACTGGAATTGGAGAGAGCCAGAAAAAGACCTTTTCCCCAAAAGGGTCTAACACAGTACAGTGAACCCTGTGTGCAACAAACAGAACAAAGGGTCCTAAGAAACACAGGCCCAACTGGGACAGTGCCCTTGCAGAGCACCCTAGAACCTGAGCCGTATAGACCTGGGAAGCACACACTACCTTGGGCTGTGGTAAACCCACTAAGATCCATCCACTCCGAACACTCTTCACAGATGCCCATGGTATCTGTTTTCAGTGTCCACACTTCCGTCAACACAACTGAGTGAGCAAGTCTCAGTAAGTGGCCACTGTCATCCCCCTTGTGACAGGGTGGAAATTAGACACTGAAGACACAAGCAAACAGAAGAAGCGAAAATAAACAAGAGGGAACCACTCTGGAAGTGACCAGGGTAACAAATTAAACCCTGCAAATAATACAGACTGTGCATTGAGGGGGACCTATAGATCTTGGGAACAAGCACAAGCTGGAACAAGAAACTATCTGAATTAACTGACCCCACAATGCCCACAACATCTCCAGATAAATTCCTAGATACATTTTTACTATCATCACTTTTTAATATTTTTTTAAAAAAATTTAAATTCTTTAAGTTTCATTTTTAGAATCTAAAATTACCTTGCAAAAAAATAGATCCTATTTTTAAAGGAAATTTCCTATACACATTTATTTAATTTTTGTGACTGATTTTTGTCTTTTTTGGATTTTTGACAGTCTAAACTCTAGGCTAGATTTTTAATCTTTGCTTTTTCCTATTTGTGATATCAATAATCTACCTTTAAGAATTCAATCCGGACAGGGAGACCACTTTCTCCTCCACAAATTCATCGAAAGAACATTTGAACACTGAGCAAATTCCACAAAACAACTTCGGAATGCTGGCTGAGGACACCAGGCAGGCACCCAGAAAGATAAAAACAGATAAAATTAGAGACAAAACAGGTAGGGACGGAGATCCATCCAGGGAAGGGAGTCTTAAAAAGGGGACTAGTTTCCAAACACCAGGAAACACTCTCACCAGCGGGTCTGTGGGGAATCTTGGAATCTCAGAGGGCAACATAACTGGGAGCAAAAATAAATAAGTAATTAAAACCCACAGATTATGTGCCCAATGAAAACTCCCTGAGATCAACTGGGGGCTGAACAGGGAGGCTCCAGTTGCATTGCTTAGGGTAAGGACCAGGCCCAAATGCCCTGAGGGCAATCTGAGAGAACTACCGTCAGAAGGCAGCCCAAACTGTGGAATAGCCAGAAAGAGAGAAGGAAAAAAAAAAAAAAAAACAGAGTGAGAACTATCCTGCGAAAAGCCCTAACCTGAGGCACTGCCAGGCCTGCTCACTGAACAAAGGACTGAATGAATACCAGAGAAGAGCTAGCAGTCTGTGGATTCGCCCATCCCATGCCGGAGACAAGCGGGGGCAGGGAGCCAGAGCTGGAAAGGGTCAACTGCAGCCCGACAGAGGCATCGTCTACCAAACTACAAGCAGGCCCAGTTGCTAACCAAGACCTCTCGGAATTTTGTATGGAAGACCTGCTGGAACAGTCACAGCCAGAGATCAGCTCCCAAGAAGAGACACACGGCACACCTGAGAAGGTGCACCCGCTGTACACCCAGAAAATCAAGCAGCTGGGATGGGGGAGACCATAAGACTCACTGCCCACCTGGGAGTGACTGCACTACCCAAGCACCTGGTCACCTGAGCTGCTCGGACCTGGGAAGGGCACAAAACGCAGACCCAACCAAGTCTGCGCCTTTGTGGAGTACTTGAGAACCTGAACCAGAGCGGCTTAGACCTGGAAAGTGCACACAACCCAGGGTCCACCTCAAGCAGTTCCCAGCAGGGCAACCTAGAGCCTGAGATGTGAAGACCATGAAAGCACACACGCAGTCAGCAGGGGCAAACCCAGTGCGGCTGAAACACTGCAAGCCTCCGCACACATGCCAGTGATAATGTGTGAAGTGTTCCTCCCTCCCCACAGCACAACTGAACAAGCGAGCCTCAATAAGTGATTTCCTTCACCCCCTTGTGTCAGGGCAGAAATTAAACACTGAAGAGACCAGCAAACAGAAGAAGCTAAAATAAACGGAGGGAACCACTTTAGAAGTGACAGGTGCAACAGATTAAAACCCTGAGTTAGCACGGACTACATTGGAAGGGGCCTAGAGATCTTGAGAAGTATAAGCCGGATCAAGGAACTATCTTTAACTGACCTGACCCCACACTGTCCACAACAGCGCCAGAGAAATTCCTAGATATATTTTTACTATTATCATTTTTAAATTGAAAAAAAAAAAATTTTTTTTTAAATTTTTAAGTCCTCTAGAAGGAAATGGCAACCCACTCGAGTGTTCTTGCCTAGAGAATCCGAGGGACAGGGGAGCCTGGAGGGCTGCTGTCTATGGGGTCACACAGAGTAGGACACGACTAAAGCTACTTAGCAGCAGCAGCAGTACTCCTTTAATTTTCATTTTTATAATACAACTATTAACTTGCAAAAAAAAAAAAAAAAGGACCCCATTTTTAAAGCAAAGTTCATATATATGATCTTAAAATGTTTGTGACTTTTATTTTATAATACTGTATGTTTGAGAGTCTAACCTCTACTCTAGACCTGCAATCTTTGCTTTTTAGTATTTGTAATCAATTTTGTACATTTAAGAACTCAATCTTTAGTACCCTATCCTGGGAATGTGACTACTGGCGTGTTCCTCTCTCCCCCTTTGGACTCTCTCCCCCTTTGGACTCTACTTTCTCCACCAGGTCGCCTCTATCTCCTCCCTCCCCCTTCTCTTCTCTACCCAACTCTGTGAATCTCTTTGTGTGTTCTGGGCTGTGGAGAACACTTTAGTTCAGTTAATTCGCTCATTCGTGTCTGACTCTTTGCGACTCCATGAATCACAGCACTCAGGCCTCCCTGTCCATCACCGACACCCACAGTTCACTCAAACTCATGTCCATCGAGTCGGTGATGTCATCCAAGCATCTCATTTTCTGACGTACCCTTCTCCTCCCGCCCTCAATCCCTCGAAGCGTCAGAGTCTTTTCCTGTGAGTCAACTCGTCGCATGAGGTGGCCAAAGTACTGGAGTTTCAGCTTTAGCATCAGTCCTTCCAATGAACACCCAGGATTGATCTCCTTTAGAATGGACTGGTTGGATCTCCTTGCAGTCCAAGAGACTCTCAAGAGTCTTCTCCAACACCACAGTTCAAAAGCATCAATTCTTCGGCAATCAGCTTTCTTCACAGTCCAATTCTCACATCCATACATGACCACTGAAAAAACCATAGCCTTGACTAGACGGAGCTTTGTTGGCAAAGTAATGTCTCTGCTTTTTAATATGCTATCTAGGTTGGTCATAACTTTCCTTCCAAGGAGTAAACGTCTTTTAATTAGATGGCTGCAATCAGCATCGGCAGTGATTTTGGGCCCCAAAAATAAAGTCTGACACTGTTTCCACTGTTTCCCCATCTATTTCCCCTGAAGTGATGGGACCAGATGCCATGATCTTTGTTTTCTGAATGTTGAGCTTCAAGCCAACTTTTTCACTCTCCTCTTTCACTTTTATCAAGAGGCTTTTGAGTTCCTCTTCACTTTCTTCCATAAGGGTGGTGTCATCAGCATATCTGAGGTTATTGATATTTTTCCCACCAATCTTGATTCCAGCTTGTGCTTCTTCCAGCCCAGCGTTCCTCATCTGTACTCTGCATATAAGTTAAATAAGCAGGGTGACAATATACACCCTTGCATACTCTTTCTATTCGGAACCAGTCTGTTGTTCCATGTCCAGTTCTAACTGTTGCTTCCTGACCTGTATACAGGTTTCTCAAGAGGCAGGTCAGGTGGTCTGGGATTCCCATCTCTTTCAGAATTTTCCACTTTATTGTGATCCACACAGTCAAAGGCTTTGGCATAGTCAATGAAGCAGAAATAGATGTTTTTCTGAAACTCTCTTGCTTTCTCCATGATCCAGCGGATGTTGGCGATTTGATCTCTGGTGCCTCTTCCTTTTCTAAAACCAGCTTGAATATCGGGAAGTTCACGATTCACAAATTGCAGAAGCCTGGCTTGGAGAATTTTGAACATGACTTGACCAGCGTGTGAGATGAGTGCAATTGTGCGGTAGTTTGAGCATTCTTTGGCATTGCCTTTCTTTGGGACTGGAATGAAGACTGACCTTTTGCAGTCCTGTGGCCACAGTTGAATTTCCAAATTTGCTGGCATATTGAGTGAAGCACTTTCACAGCATCATCTTTCAGGATTTGAAATAACTCAACTGGAATTCCATCACCTCCACTAGCTTTGTGGTAGTGATGCTTTCTAAGGCCCATTTGACTTCACATTCCAAGAGGTCTGGCTCTAGGTCAGTGATCACGCCATCTTGATTATCTTGATCATGAAGATCTTTTTTGTACAGTTCTTCTGTGTATTCTTGCCACCTTTTTAATATCTTCTGCTTCTGTTAGGTCCATACCATTTCCGTCCTTTATCAAGCCCATCTTTGCATGAAATGTTCCCTTGGAAACTCTACTTTTCTCGAAGAGATCTCTTTTTTTTTCCAAGTCTGTTGTTTTCCTCTATTTCTTTACACTGATCGCTGAGAAAGTGTTTCTTATCTCTCCTTGCTATTCTTTGGAACTCTGCATTCAGAAGCTTATATCTTTCCTTTTCTCCTTTGCTTTTCGCTTTTCTTCTTTTCACAGCTATTTGGAAGGCCTCCTCAGACAGCCATTTTGCTTTTTTGCATTTCTTTTGCATGGGGATGGTTTTGGTCCCTGTCTCCTGTACAATGTTACGAACCTCCGTCCAGAGTTCATCAGGCCCTCTATCTATCAGATCTAGTCCCTTACATCTATTTCTCACTTCCTCCGTATAATCATAAGGGACTTGCTTTAGATCGTATCTGAATGTTCTAGTGGTTTTCCCTACTTTCTTCAATTTCAGTCTGAATTTGGCAATAAGGAGTTCATGATCTGAGCCACAATCAGCTCCTGGTCTTTTTATAACTGCATAGAGCTTCTCCATCTTTGGCTGCAAAGAATATAATCAATCTGATTTCGGTGTTGACCATCTGGAGAGTCCATGTGTAGAGTCTTCTCTTGTGTTGTTGGAAGAGTGTGTTTGCTATGACCAGTGCGTTCTCTTGGCAAAACTCTATTAGCCTTTGCCCGGCTTCATTCCGTGCTCAAGGCCAAATTCGCCTGTTATTCCAGGTGTTTCCTGACTTCCTACTTTTGCATTCCAGTCCCCTATAATGAAAAGGACATCTTTTTTGGGTGTTAGTTCTAAAAGGTCTTCTAGGTCTCCATAGAACCGTTCAACTTCGGCTTCTTCAGCGTTACTTGTTGGGGCATAGGCTTGGATTACTGTAATACTGGATGGTTTGCCTTGCAAACGAAGAGAGATGATTATGTCGTTTTTGAGACTGCATCCAAGTACTGCATTTCGGACTTTTTTGTTGACCATGATGGCTACTCCATTTCTTCTAAGTGATTCCTGCCCACAGTAATAGATATAATTGTCATCTGAGTTAAATTCACCCATTCCAGTCCATTTTAGTTCACTGATTCCTAGAATGTCTACGTTCACTCTTGCCATGTCCTGTTTGACCACGTCCAGTTCTATTCAATATTGCTCCTTACAGCATCGGACCTTACTTCTATCACCAGTCACACCCACAACTGGGTATTGGTTTTGCTCTGGCTCCATCCCTTCATTCTTTCTGAAGTTATTTCTCCACTGATCTCCAGTAGCATACTGGGCACCTACTGACCTGGGGAATTCCTCATTAAGTTATCCTATCATTTTTCTTTTGATACTGTTCATGGGGTTCTCAAGGCAAGTATACTGAAGCGGTTTGCCAGAATGTGGTCCACTGGGAAAGGGAGAACACTTAGGGAACTGATTACTTGCTGGATCAGTCTTTCTCCTTTTGATTTCCCCTTTTATTCTCCTGGCCACCTCTGTCTCCTTCCTTCCTCTTCTCTTCTCTGTGTAACTATGTGAATATCTCTGAGGGATCCAGACTGTGGAGAGCACACAGGGAAGTGATTGCTGGCTAGCTTGCTCTCTCCCCTTTTGATTCCCCTCTCTTTTCCTCTTGGTCACCTCTATCTCCCTCCTGCCTCTTTTCTTCTCCATGTGACTCTCTGTACCTCTCCAGGTATCACTCACTGTGGATAAACTTTTCATCATTAACCTACATGTTTTATCACTAATGTTGTATAAATGGAGAAGTCTTGAGGCTACTATAAGAATAAGACTGAAAACCAGACGCACGAGGCTTAAGTTCAAATCCTGAAAACACCAGAGAACTCCGGACTCCAGAGAAAATTAATCGATAAGAGCCCATACAAAAGGCTCCATACCTACACTAAAACCAAGTACCACCCAAGAGCCAACAAGTTCCAGAACAAGACATACCACGCAAATTCTCCAGCAACAGAGGAACATACCCCTGAACTTCAATATACAGGCTGTTGAAGGCCACACGAAACCCACTGACATCTCAAAACCCACTACTGGACAATTCATTGCACTCCAGGGAGAAGAAATCCACCCCCACCCACCAGAACACTGACACAAGCTTCCCTAACCAGGAAACCTTGACAAGCCACTAGTCCAACCCCACCACACGGAACAACCTCCACAATAAAGATAACCCACAAACTGCCAGAATACAGAAAGCCACCCCAAACAAAGCAATCTAAACAAGCTGAAAGGGCAGAGAAACACTCAGCAAGTAAAGGAACAGGATAAATACCCACCAAGCCAAAAAAGAGAGGAAGAGATAGGGAATCAACCTAAAAAAGAATTCTGAATAATCATAGTGAAAATGATCCAAAATCTTGAAAACAAAATGGACTTACAAATAAATAGCCTCAGACAAGGATTGAGAAGATGCAAGAAATGTTTAACAGGACTTGAAGAAATAAAAAAGAGTCAATATATAATGAATAATGCAATAAAGGAGATCAAAAACACTCTGGGGGAAACTCATAGAGTCCCAAACAGGATAAACCCAAGATGAAATACCCCAAGACACATATTAATCAAATTAACAAAGGTTGAACACAAAGAACAAAGATTAAAAGCAGCAAGGGAAAAGCGAAAAATAACACACAAAGGGATTCCCATAAGGATAACAGCTGATCTTTCAAGGCCAGAGGGAATGACAAGACATACTTAAAGTGACAAAAGAGGAAAACCTACATTCCAGATTACTGTACCCAGGAAGGATCTCATTCAAATATGAAGGAGAAATCAAAAGCTTTACAGAGAAAGCAAAATCTCAGAGAATTCAGCACCACCAAACCAGCTCTTCAACAAATGCTAAAGGATCTTCTCTAGACAGGAAAAGGAGAAAAGGATTATAAACACAAACCAAAAACAAAAATGCAAATGAGTTTAATGTCCCAAATAAAAGACAGGCTGAATGGATATAAAATCAAGACCCTTATATATGCTGTCTACAAGAGACTCACCTAAAAACCACGGACACATACAGACTGAAAATGAAGGGCTGGAAGAAGATATTCCACACAAATAGAGACTAAAGAAAGCAGGAGTAGCAATACTCATATCAGATAAAGTAGACTTTAAAATAAAGGCTGTGAAAAGAGACAAGAAGGACAGTACATAATGATCAAAGGATCAATCCAAGAAGAGGATATAACAATTATAAATATATATGAACCCAACATAGGAGCACCGCAATATGTAAGGCAAATGCTAACAAGTATGAAAGGGGAAATTAACAATAACACAATAATAGTGGAAGACGTTAATATCTTATCACATCTATGGCTAGATCAACTAAACAGAAAATTAACAAGGAAACACAGTTTAAATGATACAACAGACCGGTTGGACGTAATTGATACCTACAGGACATTTCACCCCAAAACAATGAATTGCACCTCTTTCTCAAGTCACATGGAACCTTCACCAGGACAGATCACATGCTGCGCCATAAATCTAGCCTTGGTAAATTCAAAAAAAATGATATCATTCCAAGCAAGTTTTCTAACCACAATGCAGTACGATTAGATGTCAACTACAAGAGAAAAACTATTAAAAATTCCAAACACAGAAACACAGATCAATGGAACAAAACAGCAAGCCCAGAGATAAATCCACACACCTATGGACACCTTATCTTTGACAAAGAAGGCAAGAATATACAATGGAGAAAAGACAATGTCTTTAACAAGTGGTGCTGGGAAAACTGGTCAACCACTTATAAAATAATTAAACTAGAACATTTTCTAACAGAGTAAAGATCTATATGTAAGACCAGAAACTATAAAACTCCTAGAGGAAAACATAGGGAAAACACTCTCAGAAGTCTTGAAGCTACTGTAAGAGGACTGAAAGCCAGAGGCAGGAGGCTTAACTCCAAAACTTGAGAATTTCAGAGAACTCTTGATTCGAGGGAATATTAATAAACAACAACTCACACAAGACTACATACCTACACTGAAGCAAAGCTCCACCCAAAAGCCAAAAAGTTCCAGTGCAAGATACAGGAAACTAATTCTCCAGCAAAACAGGAACACAACTCTGAGCATTAAAAGACAAGTTGCCCAAAGCCATGCGAAACCCAAAGACACCCAAAAACCTGCTACTTGACAGTTCATTGCACTCCAGAGAGAAGAGATCCAGCTCCACACACCAGAACACAGATATAAGCTGCCCCAAGTAGAAAGCCCTGACAAGCCACTAGTCCAAGCCAACCCGCAGGAAGCAGACTTCACAGCAAAAAGGAAGCACAAACTGCCAGCACACAGAAAGGGCACCTCAAACATATCAATCTAAACAAAATTAAAATGCAGAGAACTATTCAGCAGGTAAAGGAAATGATAAAAACCCACAAACCAAACAAAAGAGGAGAAGACAGAGAGTCTACCTGAAAAAGACATCAGAAGAATGATAGTAAGGATGATAAAAAAAATCTCAAAAACAAAATGGAATTACAGGTAAGACTAGAGACAAGCACTGAGAAGATACAAGAAATGTTTAACAAAGACCTAGAAGAAATAAAGAAGTGTCAATCAATAATGAATGATGCAATAACTGAGATCAAAATCACTCTGGAGGGAACCAACAGTAGCATAACTGAGGCAGGAGATAGGATGAGGTGGAAGAGAGGAGGAAATAAATGAAGCAGAGAGGGAAAAAGGAGAAAGAATTAAAAGAAACAAGTACAACCTCAGAGACCTCTGGGACAATATTAAAAGTACCAACATACAAATCATAGGTATCTCAGAAGAAGACCAAAAAAAAAAAAAAGGGGGGGGGGCATGAGAAAAAACTTGAGGAGATAATAGTCAAAAATTTCCCTAAAATGGGTAAGGAAACAACTAAAAATCCAAGAAACCCAGAAAGTCCCAAACAGGATAAACCCAAGGTGAAACACCCAAAGATATAACATTAACTAAACTAAGGAAGATCAAATACAATGAAAAAATATTAAAAGCAGCAAGATAAAAAGCAACAAATAACACACAACCCCTTATGGGGAGCCCCATATGGATATCAGCTGATATTTCAATACAAAGTCTTCAGGCCAGAAGGAAATGGCAGGACATACTTAAAGTGACAAAAGAGGAAAACCTACAACACAATTACTATACCCACAGGATCTCATTCAAATATAAAGAAGAAATCAAAAGCTTTACAGACAAGCAAAAGCTGAGCGAATTCAGCACCACAAAACCAGATCTTCAACAAACGCCTAAATTTAGTCTCTAGACAGGGAACACAGAAAAAGTTTATAAAATTGAACCCAAAACAACAAAGCAAATGGTAGTGGGTTCATACTTATCAAGAATTACTTCAAAAGTAAATGGCTTAAATGCCCCAAGCAAAAGACAAAGACTGGCCAAATGGATATAAAAACAAGACCACTAGATATGCGGCCTTCAAGAGAATCACCTCAAACCAAGGGACACATAGAGGCTGCAAGTGAGGGGCAGGAAAAAATATTCCATGCAAATGAAGACCAAAAGAAAGCACGAATAGCAATACTCATATTAGATCAAATAGACTTTGAAATAAAGACCATGAAAAGAAACAAAGACAACATAATGATCAAAGGATCAATCCAAGAAGAATATAAATGTTATAAATATACATGCACGCAACATAGGAGCACCTCAATAAGTAAGGCACATACTGACAAGTATGCAAGGGGAAATTAACAGAAATACAACAGTGAAAGAATGTAACACCCCATTCACACCTATGGAAATATCAATCAGAAACTTAGCAAGGAAATACAAGTTTTAAATGATACAATGAACCAGTTAGACCTAATTTATATCTATAGGTAAACCCCCAAAAAATGAATTTCGCCAATTCTCACATGCACATAGAATATTCTCCAGGACAGATCACATCCTGGGTCAGAAATCTACACTTGGTAAATTAAAAAACGCTGAAATCACTTCAAGCATCCTTTCTGACCACAATGCGGTAAGATTAAATGTCAGCTACAGGAAAAAAAAAAAAACTTAAAAATAAAACATATGGAGGCTAAACAACAGGATTCTGAGTAAGCAACAGATCATGGAAAAATTAAAAAGGAAATCAACAGAAAAAAATGAAATCACACCAAAAACCTATCAGTTCAGTTGCTGAGTACTGTCCGACTCTGCGACCCCATGAACCCCAGCATGCCAGGCCTCCCTATCCATCACCAACTCCCACAGTCCACCCAAACCCATGTCCATTGTGTCAAGGATGCCATCCAACCATCTCATCCTCTGTGGTCCTCTTCTCCTTATGCCCTCAATCTTTTCTCAGCATCACGGTCTTTACAAATGAGTCAGCTCTCTGCATCAGGTGGCCAAAGTATTGGGAGTTTCAGCTTCAGCAATAGTCCTTCCAATGAACACTCAGGACTGACCTCCTTTAGGAGGGACTGGCTGGATCTCCTTGGAGTCCAAGGGACTCTCAAGAGTCTTCTCCAACACCACAGTTAAAAAGCATCAATTCTTCTCCACTCACCTTTCTTTATTGTCCAACTCTCAATCCATACATGACTACTGGAAAAACCATAACCTCACTGACTAGATGAACCTTTGTGGGCAAAGTAATCTCTCTGCTTTTTAATATGCTGTCTAGGTTGGTCATAACTTTCCTTCCAAGGAGCAAGTGCCTTTTAATTTCACGGCTGCAATCACCATCTGCATTGATTTTGAAGCCCAGAAAAATAAAGTCAGCCACTATTTCCACTGTTTCCCCACCTATTTGCCATGAAATGATGGGACAGGATGCCATGATCTTAGTTTTCTAAACGCTGAGCTTTAAGCCAACTTTTTTCACTCTCCTCTTTCACTTTTATCAAGAGGCTCTTTAGTTCTTCTTCACTTAGAGTGCCTGATGAACCATGGACTGAGACTCGTGACACTTTACGGGACAGGGATCATCCCCAAGAAAAAGAAAAGCAAAACAGTAAAATGGCTGTCTGAGGAGGCCTTGCAAATAAACGTGAAAAGAAGAGAAGCAAAAAGCAAGGGAGAAAAGGAAAGATATACCCATTTGAATGCAGAGTTCCAAAGAATAGCAAGGAGAGATAAGAAAGTCTTCCTCAGCGATCAATGCAAAGAAATAGAGGAAAACAATGGAATGAGAAAGACAAGAGATCTCTTCAAGAAAATCAGTGATACCAAGGGAACATTTCATTCAAAGATGGACAAAATAAAGGACTGAAATGGTATGGATCTAACAGAAGCAGGAAATATTAAGACGAGGTGGCAAGAATACACAGAAGAACTGTACAAAAAAGATCTTCACGACCCAGGTAAGCACGAAGGTGTGATCACTCACTCACCTAGAGCCAGATATCCTGGAACGTGAAGTCAGGTCGGCCGAAGGGAGAATCACTACGAGCAAAGCTAGTGGAGGTGATGGAATTCCAGTTGAGCTATTTCCAATTCTAAAAGATGATGCTGTGAAAGTGTTGCACTCAATATGTCAGCAAATTTGGAAAACTCTGCACTGGCCTCAAGACTGGAAATGGTCAGTTTTCATTCCAATCCCAAAGAAAGGCAATGCCAGGAATGTTCAAACCACCGTGCAATTACACTCATCTCACACGCTAGTAAAGTAATGCTCAAAATTCTTAAAGCCAGGCTTAAGCAATACGTGATCCTTGGACTTCCAATGTTCAAGCTGCTTTTAGAAGAGGCAGAGGAACCAGAGATCAAATTGCCAACATCTGTTACTTCATCGAAAAAGCAAGAGAGTTCCAGAAAAACATCTATTTCTGCTTTACTGACTATGCCAAAGCCTTTGACTGTGTGGATCACAATAAACTGTGGAACATTCTGAAAGAGATGGGAATTCAGATCACCTGATCTGCCTCTTGAGAAACCTGTATGCAGGTCAGGAAGCAACAGTTAGAACGGACATGTCACAACAGACTGGTTCCAAGTAGGAAAAGGAGTACGTCAAGGCTCTATATTGTCACCCTGATTATATAATTTATATGAAGAGTACATCATGAGAAATGCTGGGCTGGAGGGAGCACAGCTGGAATCAAGATTTCTGGGAGAAATATCAATAACCTCAGATATGCAGATGACACCACCCAAAATCTATGGAATTCATTAAAAGCAGTGTGAAGGGGAAAGTTCATACCAATATAAGCATACTAAAAGAAAGAAAAGAAACATTAAATAAATACCCTAAACTTCCACCTAAAGCAACTAGAAAAAGAAAAACTGAATAACCCCGAAGTTAGAAGGAAAGTAATAATAAAAATCAGAGAAAAAATAACTGAAAAACAAATGAAGACTAAGGAAAAATCAACAAAACTAAAGGCTGATTCTTTCAGAAGATAAACAAAATAGACAAACCATTACACATATTAAAATGAGAAGAATCAAATCAACAAATTTGAAATGAAAATAGTAAAATTCACAATAGACAACACAGAAATACAAAGGAGCATAAGAGACTACTGTCAGCAACCATATCCCAAAAAAAAAGGATTACCAGGAAGACATGGGACAAATTCTGACAAAAGTATGACCTTCCAAAACTGAACCAGGGAAAAACAGAAAACATAAATCAGATCCATCACAAGCAGAGAAATCAAAACTGAAATTAAAAATTTTTCGACAAACAAAAGTCCAGGGCCAGATGGCTTCATAGGTGAATTCTACAAGAAATTGATGCTTCTAAAACTGTTCCAGAAAATTACAGAAGAAGGTAAACTGCCAAACTCATTCTGAGGCCACCACCACCCTAATATCAAAAGCAGACTTCAGTTAAGTTCAGTTGCTCAGTCGTGTCTGACTCTTTGCGACCCCATGAATCACAGCACGCCAGGCCTCCCTGTCCATCACCAACTCCCGGAGTTCACTCAAACTCACGCCCATCGAGTTCATGTTGCCATCCAGCCATCTCATTCTTTGTCGTCCCCTTCTCCTCCCGCCCCCAATCCTTCCCAGCATCAGTCTTTTTCAGTGAGTCAACACGTCCCATGAGGTGGCCAAAGTATTGGAGTTTCAGGATTGATCTCTTCTGAATAGACTGGTTGGATCTCCTTGCAATCCAAGGGACTCTCAGGAGTCCTCTCCAGCACCACAGTTCAAAAGCATCAATTCTTCAGTGATCAGCTTTCTTCACAGTCCAACTCTCACATCCATACATGACAACTGTAAAAAGCATAGCCTTGACAAGACGGACCTTTGTTGGCAAAGTAATGTCTCTGCTTTTTAATATACTATCTAGGTTGGTCATAAGATGCCACAAAAAAAGAAAACTATATGCTAATATCAATAATGGAAATAGATGAAAAAATCCTCAACAAAATTCTAGCAAACAGAATCCAACAACATATAATAAAAATCAAACATCATGAGCAAGTGGGTTTTATTCCAGGGATGCAAGGATTTTTCAGTATTCACAAATCAATCAATGTGCTACACCGTATTAACAAACTGAAAAGTAAAACCACACGATTATCTCAATAGATGAAGATTAGGCCTTTGATGATAAAAGCTCTCCAGAAAGCAGGCACAGAAGGAACATGACTCAACATAGTAAAAGCCATCTGAGATACACCCACTGCAAACACTGTCCTCAATGGCGAAAAATAGAAAGCATCTCCTCTACAATCAGGAAGAAGACAAGGGTACCCAGTCTCACATCTACCATTCAACATAATTTTGGAAGTTGTAGCCACAGCAATCAGAGAAGAAAAATAAATAAAAGGAATCCAAATGGGAAAAGTAAGACTCTCAGTTTGCAGAGGACATGACTCTCTACATAGTAAACCCTAAAGACACTACCAGAAAATTACTAGATCTAATCAATGAAAATAGTAAAGTTGCAGGATATAAAATTAATACACTGGGGGGACAGTCCTAAGATGGCAGAGGAACAGGATTGGGACACCACTTTCTTTCCCACAAATTCATCAAAAGATCATCTGAACGCTTAGCAACATCCACAAAACAACTCTGAAAACTAGTGGTGGACAGCAGGCACTTAGAAAGGCAGCCCATTCTCTTTGAAAGGATGTAGGAGAAAATAGACCAAAAGTGAGACAAAAGAGTTAGGGACGGACACCCATCCTGGGGAAGGAGTCGTAAAGGAGGATAACTTTTCAAATAGCAGGAAACCTTCTCACCAGTGGGTCTGTGGGGAGTTTTGGAATCTCAGAAGTGCACATAACCTGGAAAAAAATTTTTTTAAAACCCACAGAACACATACCTAACAGCAACACCCAGTGGAGAAGTTGCCCAGATGCTGGTGTCAGCCACCAAGAAGCATGGACAAGACAGGGAGGTGCTGGTTGCATGCTTAGGGTAAAGACCGCACTGAATGCCCTGAAGACAACTGGAGGGAGCTAAAGTGAGATAGCGAGCTAAAGTGAGATAGCAACCCAAACTGTGGGACAGCCAGAGAGAGAGAGAAAAAAAAAAAAAGAGAACTTTCCCAAGAAAAGCTTTAACCTAAGGCGCTTAAGTTCTTTAATACTTTTCATTTTTATAACCTATTGTTACCTTGCAAAAAAAAAAAAAAAAGACTACCTTTAAAGTAAATTTCATGTTTTTTATAGTTTTTCTCACTTTGTTTTCTATTTTTGATATTGTATTTCTGAGTCTAACCTCTACTCTACATATTTAATCTTTGTTTTTTGGTATTTTTTATCAATTTTGTACCCTTAAGAATCTGATCTTCAGTGTCCATTTTCACTTAGGGGTGTGATTACTGATTGGCTTGATTGCTCTCTCCCTCCTGAAGCTCCGTTTTTTTTCCTCCAGATCACCTCTATCTCCTCCCTCCACATTCTCTGCGCTACTTAACTCAGTGAATCTCAATGGGTGTTCCAAGCTGTTGAGAAAACTTAGGAAACTGCTATTAACTAGCTATTAATAGTTATTAACTATTAACAGTTATTAACTGTTAACTAGATTCCTGTCTCCCATTTGACTTCCCCTCTTCTTCTCCTAGTACCTCTATCTCCCTCCTAAGTCTTCTCTACTCTATGTAACTCTGCAAACCCCTCTGAGTGTTCCACACTGTGGAGAGCACACAAGGAACTGGTTACTGACTAGACTGGTCTCTCACCTTTTGTTTCCCCCTCTCCTCCTGGTCACCTCTATTTCCCTCTTCCCTCATCTCTGCTCCATGAAACTGTGAACCTCTCTGGATGTTCCTCACTGTGGAGAATCTTTTCCCCATTAATCTAGATGTTTTATCATTGGTGCCATATGGATGGAGTTTTAAGGCTATTGTAAGAATAAGATGAAAGCCAGAGGCAGGAGACTTAAATCAAAAACTTCAGAACACCAGCATACTCCTGACTGCAAGGAACATTAATTGACAAGAGCTCATCCAAAAGCCTTCAGAACTACACTGAAACCAAGCTCCACCCAAGAACCAACAAGTTTCAGGGTAAGACATACCATGCTAATTCTCTAGCAATGCAGGAACAAAGCCCTGAGCATTAAAACACAGGCGACCAATAGTAACACCAAACACATAGACACCCTAAAACTTACTACTGTATATGTCACTGCACTACACAGAGAAGAGATCCAGCTCCACACACACACCAGAACACAGACGCAAGCTGCCCTAACCAGGAGACCTTGACAAGGCACTTGTCTAACCCCACCACATGGAGTAACCGCCACAATAAAGAGGAAGCACAAACTTTCAGCACACAGAAAGGACACCCCAAACACAGCAATCTAAACAAAATGAAAAGGCAAAGAAATATTCAGCAGGAAAAGGAACATGATAAAAATGCCCACCAAACAAAACAAAAGAGAAAGAGACAGGGAGTCTATCTGAAAAAGAAATCAGAAGAATGATAGTAAAGATGATCTATTATCTTGAAAACAAAATGAGTTACAGATAAATAGTCTGGTTACAACGATTGAGAAGATGCAATAAATGTTTTAACAAGGACCTAGTAAAAATAAAACAGAGTCAATCAATAATGAATAATGCAATAACTAAGATCACAAGCCCTCTGGAGGGAACCAACAGTAGAACACCTGAGGCAGAATACAGGATAAGTGAGGTGGAAGATAGAATGCTGGAAATACAGGAAGCAGAGATGAAACTGGGGAAAAGAATTAAAAGAAATAATGACAACCTCAGAGACCTCTGGACAATGTTAAACACCCCAACATTCGAATCACAGTAGTTCCAGAAGAAGAAGACAAGAAGAGAGGGCATGAGAAATAATATTGAAAAACTTTCCTAAAATGGGGAAGGAAACAGCCATTCAAGTCCAAGAAACCCAGAGAGTCCCAAAAAGGATAAACACAAGGCAAAACATCCCAACACAAATATTAACCAAATTAATGAAGATCAAACAAAAAGAGCAAGAAAAAGAAGCAACAAATAACACCCAGGGGGATTCCCATAAGGACAACAGCTGATGTTTCAACAGAAACTCCTCAGGCCAGAAAAGAAAGGCAGGACATATTTAAAGTGATGAAAGAGAAAAACCTACAACCCAGATTTCTATACCCACAGGATCTCATGCAAATATGAAGGAGAACTGAAAAGCTTTAAAGATAAGCAAAAACTGAGAATTCAGCACCACCAAACCAGTTCTTCAAGAAATCCTAAAGGATCTTCTCTACAGGAAACAGAAAAGGTGTATAAATTCGAACCCCAAACAACAAAGTAAAAGGCAACGGGATCATACTCATTAATAATCCCCAAAATGTAAATGGTTTGAATGTTCCAAAAAAAGACAAAGACTGGCTGAGCGGATAAAAAAAAAACCAAGATCCCTATATATGCTATCTACAAGAAACCCACCTCAAACCACGGGACATATACAGGATGAAAGTGAAGGGCAGGAAAAAAAGATATTTCATTAAAATAGAGACCAAAAGAACTCAGGAGTACCAATACTCGTATCAGATAAAATAGGCTTTGAAATCAAGGCCACTGAAAAGAGACAAAGAAGGACACTGCAAAATGATCAAAAGATCAATCCAAGAAGAAGATATAACAATTAAAATATATATGCACCCAAATATATATGCATTCAATATCACAGTAATCCAAGTCTATGCCCCAACCAGTAACGCTGAAGCTGAAGTTGAGAGGTTCTGTGAAGACCTGCAACACCTTCTAGAACTAACACCCCTAAAAATGTCCTTTCCATTATAGAGGACTGGAATGCAAAAGTAGGAAGTCAAGAAACGCCTGGTGTAACAGGCAAATTTGGCCTGGGAGTACAGAATGAAGCAGGGCAAAGGCTAATAGAGTTCTGCCAAGAGAATGCACTGGTCATAGAAACAACCTCTTCCAAAAACACAAGAGAATACGCTACACATGGATATCACAAGATGGTCAACACGAAATCAGACTGATTATATTCTTTGCAGCCAAAGACAGAGAAACGCTATACAAGCTCTATGGAGAAGGCAATGGCAATCCCACTCCAGTACACTCCAGTACTCTCCAGTACACTCCGGTACTCTCCACTACACTCCAGTACCCAATGACGTTGGAGTGTGGTAGGCTGCAGTCCATGCAGTAGCCAAGAGTCAGACACAACTGAGCAACTTCATTTTCACTTTTATGCATTGGAGAAGGAAATGGCAACCCACTACAATGTTCTTGCCTGGAGAATCCCAGGGACAGTGGAGCCTGGTGGGCTGCCGTCTATGGGACTGTACAGAGTTGAACACGACGGAATCGACTTAGCAGCAGCAATAGCAGCAGAATACAAGCTCTATACAAGATCAGCAGAAACAAGACAAGGAGCTGACTGTGGCTCAGATCATGAACTCCTTATTGCCAAATACAGACTGAAATTGAAGAAAGTGGGAAAACCACAAGACCATTCAGGTATGACCTAAATCAAATCCCTTATGACTATACAGTGGAAGTGAGGAATAGATTTAAGGGACTAGATCTGATAGACACAGTGCCTGATGAACTATGGACGGAGACTCAACACTCTACAGGAGACAGGAATCAAGACCATCCCCAAAAAAAGAAATGCAAACAAGTAAAATGGCTGTCAGAGGATGCCTTACAAAATAGCTGTGAAAAGAAGAGAAGCAAAAAGCAAAGGAGAAAAGGAAAGATATACCCATTTGAATGCAGAGTTCCAAGAATATCAAGGAGAGATAAGAAAGCCTTCCTCAGCGATTAATGCAAAGAAATAGAGGAAAACAACAGAATGGGAAAGACTAGAGACCTCTTCAGAAAATTAAAGATACCAAGGGAATATTTCATGCAAAGATAGACTCAATAAAGGACAGAAATGCTTGGGACCTAACAGAAGCAGGAGATATTAAGAAGAGGTGGCAAGAATACACAGAAGAACTGTACAAACAAGATCTTCACAACCCAGATAAGCACGAAGGTGTGATCACTCACACTTCCCTAGAGCCAGACATCCTGGAATGTGAAGTCAACTGGGCCTTGGGAAGCATTACTATGAACAAAGCTAGTGGAGGTGATGGAACTCCAGTTGAGTTATTGAAATCCTAACAGATGATGCTGTGAAAGTGCTACACTCAATATGTCAGCAAATTTGGAAAATTAGCACTGGCTGCAGGACTGGAAATGGTCATTTTAATTCCAATCCCAAAGAAAGGCAAAGCTAAGGAATGTTCAAACTACCACACAGTTACAATCATCTCACACGCTAGTAAAGTAATGCTGAAAATAATTAAAGCCAGGCTTAAGCAATATGTTTCCATGAACTTCCAATGTTCAAGCTGGTTTCAGAAAAGTCAGAGGAACCAGAGATCAAATTGCCAACATCCGTTGGATCATCGAAAAAGCAAAAAGAGTTTCAGAAAAGCATCTATTTCTGCTTTATTGACTATGCCAAAGCCTTTGACTGTGTGGATCACAATAAACTGTGGAACATTCTGAAAGAGATAAGAATACCAGACCACCTGATCTGCCTCTTGAGAAACCTGTATGCAGGTCAGGAAGCAACAGTTAAAACTGGACATGGGACAACAGACTGGTTCAAAGTAGGAAAAGGAGTAGGTCAAGGCTGTATATTGTCACCCTGTTTATGTAACTTATAGGCAGATTACATCATGAGAAATGCTGGGCGGGAGGAAGCACAAGCTGGAGTCAAGACTCCCAGGAGAAATATCAATAACCTCAGATATGTAGATGACAACACCCTTATGGCAGAAAGTGAAGAAAAAGAGACTCTTGATGAAAGTGAAAAAGCAGAATGAAATCATGGCACCTGGTCCCATCACTTCATGGCAAATAGATGGGGAAACAGTGGAATCAGTGGCTGATTTTATTTTTCTGGGCTCCAAGGTTCCTGCAGGTGGCGAGTGCAGCCATGAAATTAAAAGACACTTGCTCCTTGGCAGGAAAGTTATGACCAACCTAGACAGCATATTAAAAAGCAGAGACATTACTTTGTCAACACAGGTCCGTCAAGTCAAGTCTACGGTTTTTCCAGCAGTCATGTATGATGTGAGAGTTGGGCTATAAAGAAAGCTGAGTGCCGAAGAACTGATGCTTTTGAACTGTCGTGTTGGAGAAGACTCTGGAGAGTTCCTGGGACTCCAAGAAGATCCAACCAGTCCATCCTAAAGGAAATCAGTCCTGGGTGTTCATTGGAAGGACTGATGTTGAACCTGAGACTCCAATGCTTTGGCCACCTGATGCGAAGAGCTGACTCATTGAAAAAGACCCTGATGTTGGAAAAAATTGAGTGCAGGAGAAGGGGACGACAGAGGATGAAATGATTGGATGGCATCACCGACTCAATGGACTTGTGTTTGGGTACACTCCGGCAGTTGGTGATTGATAGGGAGGCATGGCGTGCTGTGATTCACGGGGTCACAAAGTAGGACATGACTGAGCGACTGAACTGACTGATGCACCCAACATAGGAGGGCTGCACTATGAAAGACAAATTCTATCAAGTTTGAAAGGGGAAATTAACAGTAACACAATAATAGTGGGAGACTTTAAGATCCCACTCACATCTGTGGGTAGATCAACCAAAGAGAAAATTAGCAAGGAAACATAAACTTTAAATGATGCAATGGACCAGTTACACCTATCTGATATCCACAGGACATTTCACCACAAAACAATGAAGTTCACTTTTTTCTCAGGTGCACACACAACATTCTCTAGGACAGATCATATCCTGGGCCATAAATCTGGCCGTGGTAAATTCAAAACAATTGAAACCATTTCAAGCATCATTTATGTTCTCAGTGCTCTAAGAGAGAAGTCAACTACAGGGAAAAAAAAAAAAAACTATTACAAATACAAACATATGGAGGCTAAACAAGACACTTCTGAATAACCAACATGTCACAGAAGAAATCAAAAAAGAAACAAAAGTATGCATCAAAAGAAATGAAAATGAAAACGTGACAAGCCAAAACCTATAGGATTCAGTAAAAGAACGGCTAAGGAGAAAGTTCATAGAAATACAAGCTTACCTGAAGAAACAAGAGGAAAAAAAAAAACCCTAACTTTACATCTAAAGCAACTAGAAAAAGATGTAATGAAGAACTCCACGGTTAGTAGGAAAGAAATCTTAAAAATTAGCACAGAAATAAATGACAAAGAAACAAAGGAAACTACAGCAAAAATCAACAAAACTGAATGCTTGTTCTTTGAGACAATAAACAAAATAGAAAAACCATTAGCCAGATTCATCAAGAAACAAAGGGAGAAGAATCAAATCAACAAAATTAGAAATGAACATGGAGAAATCACTACAAACAACACAGAAATACAAAGCATCATAAGATACAACTATCAGCAACTATATAACAATGAAATGGACAACTTGGAAGAAATGGACAATTTCTTAGAAAAGTATAACCTTCCAAACCTGAACCAGGGAAAGACACAGAAAATCTAAACAGACCCTTCACAAGCAGAGAAAACGAAACTATAATCAAGAAATTCAAACAAACAAAGTCCAGGACATGATAGTTTCACATGTGCTCAGTTCAGTTCAGTTCAGTTTAGTTGCTCAGTCGTGTCCGACTCTCCGCGAAACCATGAATCACAGCAAGCCAGGCCTCCCTGTCCATCACCGACTCCTGGAGTTCACTCAAACTCATGTCCAGAGAGTCGGTGATGCCATAAAGCCATCTCACTCTCCGTCGTCCCCTTCTCCTCCCGCCCCCAACCTTGCCCAGCATCAGAGTCTTTTCCATTGAGTCAACTCGTCGCATGAGGTGGCCAAAGTATTGCAGTTTCAGCTTTATCATCAGTCCTTCCAATGAACACCTAGGATCGATCTCCCTTAGAATGGACTGGTTGGATCTCCTTGCGGTACAAGGGACTCTTAAGAATCTTCTCCAACACCACACTTCAAAAGCATCAATTCTTCAGCGATCAGCTTTCTTCACAGTCCAACTCTCACATCCATACATGACCACGGGAAAAACCAGAGCCTTGACTAGACGGACCTTTGTTGGCAAAGTAATGTCTCTGCTTTTTAATATATTATCAAGGTTGGTCATAACTTTCCTTCCAAGGAGTAAGCGTCTTTTCATTTCATGGCTGTGAAATGAAAATCATGGCATCTGCAGTGATCTTGGAGCCCAAAAAAGTATTCTACCAAAAATTGAGAGAACTAATACCTACACTACTCAAACTCTTCCAGAAAATAGCTGAGGAAGGTTAAGTAAACTCCAAACTCATTCCAGAAGGCCACGATCACCTAACAGCAAAACCAGACAAAGATGCCACCCAAAAAAGAAAACTACAGGCCAATTATCACTGATGAACACAGATGCATAGATTCCTCAACAGAATTTTAGGAAACACTACCCAACAACATATTAAAAAGATCATACATCATGACCAAGTGAGCTTTATCCCAGGGATACAAGGATTCTTCAATATTTGCAAATCAATCAATGTGGTACACTATATTAACAAATTGAAAGGTAAAAATTATGATTATCTAGGTAGAGGCAGAGAAAGTCTTTGACAATATTTGACATCACCATCCTTATGGCAGAAATTGAAGAGGAAATCAAAAGCCTCTTGATGAAAGTGAAAGAGGAGAGTGAAAAGATTGGCTTGAAGCTCAACATTCAGAAAACAAGGATCATGGCATCTGGTCCCATCACTTCATGGGAAATAGATGGAAAAACAGTGGAAAAAGTGTCAGACTTTATTTTGGGGGGCTCCAAAATCACTGCAGATGCTGACTGCAGCCATGAAATTAAAACACGCTTACTCCTTGGAAGGAAAGTTATGACCAACCTTGATAATATATTAAAAAGCAGAGACATTACTTTGCCAACAAAGGTCCGTCTAGTCAAGGCTATAGTTTTTCCCGTGGTCATGTATGGATGTGAGAGTTGGACTGTGAAGAAAGCTGATGGCCGAAGAATTGATGCTTTTGAATTGTGGTGTTGGAGAAGACTCTTGAGAGTCCCTTGTACAGCAAGGAGATCCAACCAGTCCATTCTAAGGGAGATCGATCCTGGGTGTTCACTGGAAGGACTGATGCTAAAGCTGAAACTCCAATACTTTGGCCACCTCATGCGACGAGCTGACTCACTGGAAAAGACTCTGATGCTGGGAAAGGTTGGGGGCGGGAGGAGAAGGGAACGACCGAGAATGAGATGGCTGGATGGCATCATCGACTCTGTGGACATGAGTTTGAGTGAACTCCGGGAGTTGGTGATGGATAGGGAGGCCTGGCGTGCTGTGATTCATGGGGTCGCGGAGAGTCGGACACGACTGAGCGACTGAACTGAACTGAACACCCACTTATGATAAAAACCCTCCAGAAAACAGGCATAGAAGAAACATACCTCAACATAATAAAAGCCATATATGATAATCCCTCAAGCAAACATTATCCTCAATGGTGAAAAGTTGAAAGCATTTCCCCTAAAGTCAGGAATAAGAAAAGGGTGCCCACTCTCACAATTACCATTCAACACAGTTTTGGAAATTTTAGCCACAGCAATCAGAGAAGATAAAGAAATAAAGGAATCCAAATTGGAAAAAAAGAAATAAAGCTCTCACTATTTGCAGATGACATGATCCTCTATATAGAAAACCCTAAAGACTCCACCAGAAATTTACTAGACCTAAAAGTTGCAGGATGGCATCACCGACTCTGTGGACCTGAGTTTGAGTGTACTCCGGGAGTTGGTGATGGACAGGGAGGCCTGGCGTGCTGTGATTCATGGGGTCGCGGAGAGTCGGACACGACTGAGCGACTGAACTGAACTGAACTGAACTGAAAAGTTGCAGGATATAAAATTAATACACAGAAATCCCTTGCATTTCTACACAAAATCAGAGAACAGAAAGAGAAGTTAAGGAAACAACCCCATTCACCACTGTAATGGAAAGAATAAAATACTTAGGAATAAATCTACCTAAAGAAATTTAAACCTTTATGTAGAAAACTATAAAGCACTGATGAAAGAAATCAAACTTTCCACAAATAGATGGAGAAATAAACCATGTTCATAGATCAGAAGAATCAATATATTGGAAATGAGTACACTACCTTAAAAAATCTATAGATTCAATGCAATCCCTTTCAAGCTACCAACGGTATTTTTCAGAGAACCAGAACAAATAATTTCACAATTTGTATGAAAATGCAAAAAAAAAAAAAAACTCAAATAGCCAAAGCAATCTTGAGAAAGAAGAATGGAACTGTAGAATCAACCTGCCTGACTTCAGACTATACTATATAGAGCAACAGTCATCAAGACAGTATGGTACTGGCACAAAGACATAAATATATATCAACAGAAGAAAACAGAAAGACCAGAGATAAATCCACGCACCTATGGAAACCTTATCTTTGACAAAGGAGGCAAGAGTATAAAATGGAGTACAGACAGTCTCTTCCACAAGTGGTCCTGAGAAAACTGGTCAAACACTTGTAAAAGAATGAAACTAGAACACTTTCTAGCACCATAGACAAACATAAACTCAAATGGATTAAAGAAGTCAATATAAGACCAGAAATTATAAAACTCCTAGAGGAAAACATAGGCAATACACTCTCTGACATAAATCATAGCACGACCCTCTATGACCCCTGTCCCAGAGTAATCAAAATAAAAGCAAAAATAAACAAATGGGACCTAATTAAACTTAGAAGCTTTTGCACAATGAAGGAAACTATAAGCAAGGTGAAAAGTCAGCCTTCAGAATGGGAGAAAATAACAGCAAACAAAGCAACTGACAAAGAAATAATCTCAAAAATACACAAGCAGCGCATGCAGCTCAATATCAGAAAAATAAATGACCCAATCAAAAACTGGGCCAAAGAACTAAACTTTCTCCAAAGAGGACATATAGATGGCTAACAAACATATGAAAAAGATGCTCAACATCACTCATTATCACAGAAATGCAAATCAAAACCACAATGAGGTACCATCTCACACCATTCAGAATGGCTACTATCAAAAAGTTTACAAATAATAAATGCTGGAGAGGGTGTGGAGAAAAGGGAACCCTTTTACACTGTTGGTAGGAATGCAAATTAGTACAGCTACTCTGGAGAACAGTGTGGAGATTCCTTATAGAACTGGAAAGAGAACTGCCATATGACCCAGCAATTCCACTGCTGGGCACACACACCGAGGAAACCAGAACTGAAAGATACAAGTGTACCCCAAAATTCATCACATCATTGTTTACAACAGCCAGGACATGAAAGCAACCTAAATGTCCATCAGCAGACAAATGGATAAGAAAGCCGTGGTACATATACACAATGGAATAATACAGTAACCAAGGTCCGTCTAGTCAAGGCAATGGTTTTTCCCGTGGTCATGTATGGATGTGAGAGTTGGACTGTGAAGAAGGCTGATCGCCGAAGAATCGATGCTTTTGAACTGTGGTGTTGGAGAAGACTCTTGAGAGTCCCTTATACTGCAAGGAGATCCAACCAGTCCATTCTAAAGGAGATCAATCCTGGGTGTTCATTGGAAGGACTGATGCTGAAGCTGAAACTCCAATACTTTGGCCACCTCATGCGACGAGTTGACTGATGCTGGGAAAGGTTGGGGGCGGGAGGAGAAGGCGACGACAGCGAATGAGATGGCTGGATGGCATCACCGACTCTGTGGACATGAGTTGGAGTGAACTCCGGGAGTTGTGATGGACAGGGAGGGCTGGCGTGCTGTGATTCATACGGTCACAGAGAGTCGGACACGACTGACCGACTGAACTGAACTGAACTGAATGAATATATATGGAATTTAGAACGATGGTAACGATGACCACAAAAAGACACAACAAAAGAGACACAGATATAAAGAACAGCCTTTGGACTCTGTGGGAGAAGGAGAGGGTGGAATAATTTGAGAGAATTGCACTGAAACATGTATATGTATGTGTATATATGTATTAGATGACTAGTCCAAGTTCGATGCATGAAGTATAGCAAAGTCAGGGTGCTTAGACAACCCAGAGGGATTAAATTGGGAGGGACGTGGAAAGGGGGCTCAGGACAGGGGGACACATGTACACCCATGACTGACTCATGTCAGTGTATGGCAAAACCCACAATATTGTAGTTAGCCTACAATTAAAATAACTAATTTTAAAAAATGTTATTGATACTTTCATAGAGATTTTCACGAGTCTGTAGACTGCTTTGGGTAGTATCTCTATTTTATTAATTCTTCCAATACAACAGCATGAAACAATTATTTCCATTTATGAGCATCTTCTTGATTGTTTTTGTCAGTTAACTTACAATTTCCAGTGTACATATTATAACTTCCTAGATTACTTAAGTCCGAGATCTTTTATTTTTCCTGACGTAACTTAAAATGGGATTATTTTCTTAATAGTTTTTGCTGATGGTTTGTCACTGTTTAGAAGTTCAGCTCATTTTCATAAGTTATTTTTTTAATCCAGAAACTTATTGAATTGTTAGTTCTAAGAGGTTTCCTTTTTTGTTTTACGGTAGCGGATTTTAGTGGATTCTGACAATCTAATTATAATATCATTTGCAAATAGTAATTTTACCTGGGTTATTTTCCAATTTTTCTGCATTGTTTCTCCTTCTTGCCTAATATCCTTGGCTAGGACTCCAAGTACTATTCTGAGTAAGTGATGAGAATGAGCTACTCATCTACTCCTACTGTACAGGAAAAGTTTCTAAATTTCCAACTTGAAGTTTTGTTTTTCTTGTGGTGTTCTTGTGAGGTTTGGGCAACACAGTGCTGCTTGCTGTTCAGCCAGCAAGTTGTGTCTGACTCTTTGCAAACCCATGAACTGCTGCATAGCAGGCATCCTTGTCCTTCACCAGCTCCAGTAATTTGCTCTAACTTGTATCCACTGAGATGGTGATGCCATTCAATCATCTCATCCTCTGACACTCCCTACTCCTCCTGCCTTCAATCTTTCCAAGCACCATTGTTTTTTCCAGTGGGTCAGCTCTTTACATCAGCTGGCCTAAGCACTGCAGCTTCAGTTTTACCATCATTGTTTCCCATGAATATTCAGGACTGATTTCCTTTACGATTGACTGGTTAGGTCTCTGTGCTGTCCAAGCGACTCTCAAAAGTCTTTTCCAACACCACTCTTCAAAAGCATCAATTCTTCAGCCTTCTTTATGGTCCAACTCTCACATCCATACATGACTACTGGAAAAACCATAGCTTTGCCTAGATGGACCTTTTTTGGCAAAGTAATATGTCTGCTTTCTAATATGCTGTCTAGATTTGTCATAGCTTTTCTTCCCAGAAACATGCATCTTTTAATTCTGTGGCTGCAGTCTCCAAAGGCAGTGATTTTGAAACCCAAGAAAATAAAATGTATCACTGTTTCTACTGTTTCCCCATCATATTTGCCATAAAGTGATGGGACCAGATGCCACTAGTTTTGTTTTTTTGAATGTTGGGTTTTAACCAGCTTTTTCACTGTCCTCTTTCACCTTCATCAAGAGGCTCTTTAGTTCCACTTTGCTTTCTGATATTAGGGTGATGTCATCTGTATATTTGAGGTTGTTGGTATCTGCATTCCAGCTTTGGATTCATCCAGCCTGGTATTTCATGATGTACTCTGCATATAGTTAAGAAAGTTAGTTATGAACTGTTCCATCCTTGGGACGTCCCTGGTGCTCAAGTTATTAAGAATCTACCTGCCAATGCAGGGCAAACAGGTTCAATCCCTGTCCAGGAGGAATCCACGTGCCTTGGGGCAACTAGGCCCATGCTCCACCACAACAGCAGTGGGCCCACATGTGGCAGCTACTATAGCTCTTCTGCCCCAGAGTTTCTGTTCTGCTACACAGGAAGCCACTGCAACAATAAGGTTGTGCAGGGCAACTAGAGAGTAAGCAGAAGCTAGAAAAAATACATATTCAGCAACGAAGACCAAGTTAAAAATCAAATAAGCAAAACAATAAAAAGTGTATCAAAAAACATCAGTAACTACTGACCTGGCTTTAAAAAAAAAAAAAAAAAATCCATCCTTTACAAATTTTTTTGAAGAGTTCGAAAAAGACAGGCTGTTTTTCAAACTCAGATTTTGGGGGTATTCTCTCACGTACAGGCCTTAAAAGCTAGGTACTGATGATGTTGGGTTCAAACCCTAGATCCAAACTTACTAGTTCCCTTTTGCTTGTGAGCTCACCACTGTGGGGATGAAGTTTGATTCAGCCTCTCCTATCCGTCAATGTAACAGTGACATTATATTCCAAAGGTGGTTCAATAACTTAGAAAATAAGTTTTTTAAGAAGCAGTTTTTGAACATATTTTTAAACCTAAAATATATCTACTTTTTATTATGCATGAGAACTACTGATCTCCACAAGGATAAAACAACATCATAGAGAAAATACTTCTTGGACAAGTCTCCAGTGTGTCACTTCTGAAAATAAATGCAGAAACTCTTACTTGCCATATCCTTCCACCTTCAGAAAATGTCTAAATAAATAAATAACTTGACTCCTGTTTCTCAAAGTTTAGTCCCTGGACCGGTAGCTTTGACCACCAATTGGGAACCTGTTAGAATGCAATCTATCTTAACGATCTTCTCCATCTCCACTTAAAATCTACTGTGAAATGTCTTTTACATCTATGTACTCAGCATTGACAATTTGACAAGATCCCTGGGTGATGTGTATGAAGTTAAGAAGGACTGGCCTAGCTCACTATGCTATTCAATTTGCTCTTGCGTCCCTGATCCTTTCATGGCTGGCTGCTGCTGTCACATCAGTAAGTCAACCAAAACTATTCCTGCTGCTTTTCTTCCCTCAATTTCTTTCTCCCTTTTTTTTTCTTGTCCCTGCCTTATTTTTCTACCATGTCTTTCTTGATTTCTATCATTCACTGTGCCATGAGAGTTTGATATCCAATGGAAACTTTCCTTCTGAGGCCAGCAATGCAATAATGACTGTTGGAACCTTTGGTTTGGATGGCACTTCATTTTCTTTGATTCTTGGACATTTCCACTTCTTACACTATCAGAGGGTGCCAGGCTGTTAAATCAGATTTAGATGTGCCACTTGAATAAACAGTAACAAGATTTGTTTCAGCTCTGTTCCTTAATGACAAAACACAGGAATGATACAGAATAGTCGCTTTAAACAACAGATGAAATTGCATAGTTTATCAGTGGTAATTCACTAAGTGCTTCACAAAATGCAACGATTTTGGCATTTACATTAGAACCAACTATTCCAAAAATTTCCCACAACTATTCTTCAAAGGTTCTAATGCCTTTTCCATTCTTAAATTTTAAGAGGCTATCAAGGTTTCCAGGTTAAGAGTGCTTCCATAATTCCAGGAAAAGAGTGCTAGTTGAAAAACATAATTAGAACAAACACCCCATGAGTGAACTTCTTTGGAAAAAGGAAAAAGGAACACAACCTAGCAAACAGTGGATTCACAGTAAACGTTTCTTAAAATGTAGCACTGTCACATAACTAAAATATTCAATCAAAATTGAAAAAGCCTTTGTCTCTAATATTCCTTTCATGTCCAGAACGCCTGAATTTAACCAAAAAAAAAAAAAGTCTCTTTCAACTGAGAGGCATTACACATATAAACAAAAAAATCTATCAGGGAAATGCCAAGGCTGACTGACTTTCAGGATACATCTCAAAAAGCATTATAATGTTCTAAATTGTATATCATAATACTAAGTCATACAATCAGAATAACTCCCAAGAAATTTTATTCTTCTCCTCAATTCTGTATTATAATTTTAAACATAAAACTGTATCAAAACTACATTTTCAAAGTTTATCAAGTACATACACATATTTTGCTATGCTATATATGGGCCTCACTCCCTTAATACTCACAAGATCAGCATATTTCTTACACAGAGCTGCCAGCTTCTCCTCTGGAGTTGAAAGAGTGTTTAAGGCTTGCATCAATAATAATACTTCTTTTCCTAATGATTTATAAAAGAAAAAAGGTAGCAGAAGGATGACATTAATTCAGTCTGTAAACTCTACATAAAACTTATATTTATAACTTAAGGAAAGAAGCTATTTTCAAACTGATGTATTAGCCTCACCATCATCCACGTTTCTATACTTACCAACACTGCTACCTCTTAGATAGTAATCACTTAAACAGCAAAAACAAGAGTTCTTCAAGAGTGCCTTAATAACTTTAGCCGAGGAAACAGGTTACTAAGCTAGGTGGAGGCAAATGATGCTTTAAAGTTAGAAATAATATTCTATTTCTTACCCTAAGGATAGAAAACTTTTTTATTTTCTAAACTGTTCAGCTTTGTATGTTGAGTATTTCATCAAAGAGAATGGTATTCATCTAATTCTTTAGGATTTAATCTAAAGTTAACATTTCATATACTTTACAGACTGCAATGGACGTGGGAGGAAGAACAGTCCAAATTCAAAAAGTTGACTATCTTATTTAGATTAAGATTTCAGTACTGAAAGCTTTTTCCCTTCAGTTCAAGATTAAAAAAAAAAAAAAGGAACTATGTTTCAATGTGCAGACATAACAGTAACGTATACTTCAACTTTATGAATATTTTAAATTCTACTTTAAACTATTTAAATGATTTTTACCTGAAGTTGTATTTTATGCACAACTGTTAGGGTCATTGATTCTGCAAGTATCTGTCTTTTTTGCAAGGAATTATAAATAATTTGCATAATCATATAAATTTTAAAGTCTTTAAAATGTAGTAGGTGGATTAAGAAAGAGAATTTCAAATTATAATGTTATGCACAAATCACTAATTAAACAAGGTAAATATTAGGTACAACAGGAATGAAAAACTGAGAAGCAACCAGTAAGATGAAGGGCTTCAGATTTCATTCATGAACTTTAACATATCACATTGTTAATCCTGTCAAAATAAGCAGTTATAGGACAAACCCTAAAACTAGTCTTACTACACACTTTCTAAGCTGCAAAATAACATATCATTTCCAAATTTTAGTGGATATTCTCTAATAAGCTGAGCAAATATACAGCTTTCTTACTAATTATTAGATTACCTTGAATGATCAAGCAACAAGGCAAATCAAATACTACTTCTGTCAAACTGGCCACAAATATTTTTTCTGAAAAACAATCCTTAGTCAGAGAGAACAAACAAAGGCATCCAGAATTGTACTTTCTACTCTGCTATTTTCACCTCCTGCATGTAACTGCCGGAGTGAAGCATACTGACCTGACCAAAGAAACTAGGTGTATTAGCTAAACATCTGTCTCAAAACTGGTCACGTTCCACCATTACCAGTGCTGCAGAAAATATAAGTTTAACAAGCACCATGTGAAAATGTTCAACTCCTGAGCAGAGATTATTACCTAAAATTTTTTCTTTCTTTCTGCGGCACTCTGAATCTTGCTGACCACCAGAGGGATCTGCTCCAGCTCCTGGCCCTGGAGATTCCTCTCTTGTCTCTTGTGTGCAGTACAATGGGCTCAGTAAATCTCTGCTTTTTGTTGTAACGTTACTGCTTTCATCCTCTTCCACTGAATGCTTGTTAGATGTGCTACCATAATTTGAGTCATTACACTGAGGAATATCATTTGATTGACAGTGATGCAACATATCTGGTTTTACTCCTACTCGGCAAATTCTAGATTCTTCCATTGTGATTCTCCATAAGCTAGAGGAAAAGAGCAGAAAAAAAAAAAAAAGGAAGAAGAAGTTAAACCAAATGTATCAAGGGAGTAAAACAAGGCTGCACAACACTGTTTTCCACCCCACTTTGCTCATTTTAAGAGTGGACTCAAACATAGGTTCTTTTTTTTTTTTCTTTTGGCTGCACCAAGTGGTATGCAATATCTTAGCTTCCCAATGCATCAAGGAATCAAAGCCCCCTGCAGTGGGAGTTTGGCGTTCTAACCACTTGACCACGAGTGAGCTCCCCGCTTTGCTCATGTTTAAATGTAGTTTTTACTTTGTGTACATGGTAAAATCAATTGGCAGATGATCATGACAGTTTTTTACCCCCTTTCACAGTGGTTTACAAAAAGAGAGTGCTTGTTAGAAAAAGGGAGAAGAAGGGACTACTGTAATCACAGAACAGAAAAGAATCCTAGGCTCTGACCTTCTAGTAAGTAATAAATATGCTGGCAGAATATATCAGAATCAAATTCTGCAGAACTCTGGAATCTCCTAAAAGCCTACAGAAGAAAATTAAAATTAACAACCCAAATGGAAGGCCTAGCAAATAAAAGTCTGAGATCACTATGTGATTTTAAACTTCTGTCTGCCATTCTCCATATTCCTGGTCACCAATGACTTTAAGAACAGTAGCCCATGCTCTCAGTGATGCTACCAGTGCCAGTGGGAACAATGCAGACATTATTTTCATAGGATTGTGGTCTCTTTCAACCTTTTGGGCAGTTCCCTAAGAAACTTGTAAAGGAGTCTGCCTCTGTTTATCCCTTGGAAGCATTATCTCAGTGTTAGGAGATGCACACTGACTGAAACCGCCCATCCTCGGCCAGGCTCCCTAGTAACCAATTGCATGAGCTATTTTAGGACAGAAGGTCCTAGTAAAGAACACTGAACTAATAAGCCACCACCACCAAGAAGAGTTCGGAAAAGATCAAAAGAGAACACCACGTGTCCGACCACCTCCCAGAATCCCTCTAGTTAGCATCCATCTTGGCTGAGCAATGCGTGTGCCACCAGGAAGGATTCTGAGTCAGAATGATTGGCCAAAGACAACTCGAAAAGTAATCCCATTACCATAAAACCTGAGATTGCGAGCCACAAGCCACATGGCACAACATTTCTCCTGGGTTCCCTTACCCTGCTGCTCTCTGCCCCGGTGCACTTTTCCGATAGTCTTGTGCTTTGTCAGCACATGTCTCCTTAGACAATTCTTTCCCCAGTGTTTACACAAGAGCCCACTCTTGGAGCCCTCCAGGGGGACCCCACTTCTTACAATACCAACACTAGGGAAGCTTTGTGGACGGCAAGGCCGAAGTACTGCTTCGGCTGCTGAGAGATAGGACAAAGACAAGGAAAAAGTAAAAAGACAGGAAAATCTGCAAAAAGAAAGGCTGGGAAAGGAGATGAACATAGGTATTTTAAAGATCCCACGTTAGAAATATCTTACTATCTCTGCTTGGCCTTCAAGCAGTCTGACCTTCAAGCAGAAACAAAGGCTAAGGCCGAGTTGTAAAGACCCTGGCTAAGTACTCTAAGCTACTCAAAAGTACAAGAGAAAACATGTCTTGTGTACTGACGTGAAACTATCTCTCTTCACATCCACTGATCTCTCCCTGGGTACCTGGGTGTACCCTTGTTAAAGGAAGCACACTGACTGAAACCACCCACCCTAGTCAGGCACCATAGTAACCATTTACATTAGTTATTTTATGACAGGACGTTCTGGTAAGGAACATGGAATGATAAGTTATCACTAACCAGAAGAGTTCGAGAAAGATCAAAGAGACGTCACATTTCCTACCACCTCCCAGATTTCCTGTTGGCAGCCATTTTGGCTGAGCAATGTGTGAGCTACCAGGAAGGATTCTGAGTCAGAAAGACTGACCAAAGACAAACTGGAAACTAACCCCATAAAACCTGAGACCATGATGCACATGGCACTCCTGGGTTCCCTTGACATACTGCTCTCCATCTGGGTGCCCCAAACCAATAAAGTCTCTTGCTTTGTCAGTAAGAGTGTCTCTTCGGACAATACATTTCTGAGTATCAGACAAGAGCCCACACTCAGGCCCTAAGAACAGGTCCCTCTTCCTGCAATACTCTGACTTTAGCTATCTTGCACAGAAAGGTGCCTAGGGTCGGGGACAAATTCTCTCCAACCCCCACATGAAACCCATCCAATTAAGCTGGGGCACTGTGGAGAAAAGAGCAGCCCAACTCTAATTTTTATGGCTCTTTGAAAACAGCTACTCAAATCACTCACTGTCCCATCTAGTTCTGCAGGGATAAGAGGTCTCTGAATTCAACTGAAGAGGCATGGGGCAGGGTTCACATTCCATCAAGGAAGCTCAACCAATCAGCTTCAAGCTGACTACATGTTACTTACATATCTAAGCCCAGTACAAATGCCTATACCTATATCCATGACAAATGACGCAGGGGTTCCATGGTCAGAGAAAATCAAGAATGTCCACACTGACATGAAATCATACAGTTTACATGATAGGTGTCCAAAAGGCAAAGAAAGGTTGGGAAATGACAGGAATCTCTTGCACCCAAATGCAACATGTTGCTCATATGCTTTCACTACAATAAAATCAGCCTTGCAGAAAAGAAGCACTCATCACACACCAACTCCATGACACTTCTGATACAAGCTACATACAGAAAACAACCTCACCTTTCCCTCAGTATAAAAATCAGGGAATATGGACCCTCAGACTCCTCCTTCCCCTGTGAATATTCTGCCCCTTCATTTGTATGCTCCTCATAGCTGACTTGCCAAAGAAATACAGAGTAGCATTTCCTCACCTATCTGCCTGATCTCCCTCCAAGAGCATGCCTTCTAAGCTGCTTCAATCATATTCAACTCTTTGAAATGCTATGGACTAAAGCCCACCAGGCTCCTCCATCCCTGAGATTTTCTAGGCAAGAATACTGGAATGGGTTGCCTCCAGGGGATCTTCCCAACCCAGGGATCGAACCTGAATCTCTTAAGTCTCCTGCATTGGCGGGTGGATTCTTTACCTGCTGAGTTAGTGGGAAAGCCCTCTGAGAGCATACTTCTGCTTATGATTGAAGCAGCTTAGAAGGCATGCTTTTGGAGGGAGACCAGGCAGATAGGTGAGGAAATGCTTCTCTGTATTTCTTTGGCAAGTCAGCTATAAGGAGCACACAAATGAAGGGGCAGAATATTCACAGGGGAAGGAGGAGTCTGAGGGTCCATATTCCCTGATTTTTATCCTGAGGGGAAGGTGAGGTTGTTTTCTGTATGTAGCTTGTATCAGAAGTGTCATAATTCTCATTTTACTTTTTTAACCTCCCTGTCTTGTCTCCAAATTCTTTCTGTAATAAGGCAAGAAACTTAAATTCACAGGGAAGACCTGAACAGGCATATTTTGGGTTACTCCATTTTGGAGTTACCACAAACTGGAGTAATAAATCACAGCTACTAAAAGAATCATGTGGATAACCCACATAGATGTTACCACAAAAGACTCCATTTTGGGCTACCACAAACTGGAGTAATAAATCATAGCTACTGAAAGAATCACATGGATTATTCACATAGATCTTTATGCTGAGCAAAATCAAGCTACTGCACTGTCCAGATGGCTATGATTGCTGCCTGGACTGCAGTCCATACTGAGTGTGGCTACGTGCCCATATTCACAGAAATGGCACCAACTAAAGGATTCTTTTCTAATGCAAAAGCTGCCTCTGCCTGTTAGACTTGTGATACACACAAAAAGTTGACCCACTTGTCTCCAGACTGGGAAGGCCATGATACACAGGGCCTTGATTCCCTTCATTCTGAAAGTCTTAAATGCACCAACTTTCAAGGCTCCTTAGATCTACCAGTCGTGGGTGACCCATAGTTAATAACCTTTTCAGGTCATGGGATTGATGTGCCACATCAATCACTTGACTTTGGTTACATCACTACAGCCTTTGAAATGATCTGGCATGCAGTCAGCTCAGTCGTGTACAACATTTTGTGACTCCATGGACTGCCCCATGCCAGTCTTCCCTGTCCATCATCAACTCCAAAGCTTGCTGAAACTCATGTCCATCGAGTTGGTGATGCCATCCAGCCATCTCATTCTCTGTCGTCCCCTTCTTCTCCCGCCCCCAATCCCTCCCAGCATCAGTCTTTTCCAGTAAGTCAACTCTTCACATGAGGTGGCCAAAGTACTGGAGTTTCAGCTTAAGCATCAGTCCTTCCAATGAACACCTAGGACTGATCTCCTTTAGAATGGACTGGTTGGATCTCCTTGCAGTCCAAGGGACTCTCAAGAGTCTTCTCCAATACCACAGTTCAGTTAGTCACCTGAAAACCCTAGTGTTATCAGTTGGCTAGGGAGCCATACTGCAAATCACTTTAAATCTGTGTCCATTGGAAAATGTAAGTTTCACTTTAGGAACCTCAACAATCATAATCCATACTTTGTTCCCAAAGGTACCATGTGTGCCCCTTCTCAGATGGAAGCCAGGAATGAACTTCCATTCCTGTAGAAAAAGTCTTCCACGTTAGGAAAGGTCGTAAGAGATTATCAACTGTTTGATCAGAAAGTCAAGGGACTATCAGAAAAATACAAAATGCTCTCCAAAATGATGCTACTTTGGTTTCCTGAAGAAACTCACTGCAGGAGCAGTTGATTCCTGGCTTATTGTTATACTATAGGTAGTTATCACCCAAATGGGAGTCATTTACTAATAAAAGACAGAAGGAAATCTCTTCACAACTTCAGCTGAAATGATCAACGATGGCTTTCAGAAGAGTCTCAACTGTCTGGCCACACTTATTAGTGGTGGTAAAACAACCCAGCAAAAAGATGGCCAGAAGACATGAATACACAATTTCCCAAAGATGGCAAACAGATACATGAAAAGATGCTGAAAAGGAAATGAAAATCAAAACCACAGTGAAATATTCCCCCACACCTGCCAGAATGCTATCATCAAAAAGATCACAAATGTAAGTGTATAGAAAAGGGATCTCTCCTACGTTTTTGGTGGGCATGTAAACAGGTGCAGCCACTGTACAAAATGGTTTGGATATTTCTCAACAAACTATATGATATTCATGTGACTCAAAAATTCAAATCCTGAGTATATATTCAAAAAAACTAAAAACATGAATTCAGAAATATACACTCACCTCAATCTTCATAGCATTATGTACAACTGCCAGGATACTGAAGCAATCCTAGTATCCATCAACAAACGAGTGGATAAAGAAGATGTGACACACACATACACAATGGAATATTATTCAAACCTAAAAATGAATGAAATTTTGCCATCTGCAACACTAATGAACTTAGAGGACATTATGCTAAGTGAAATAAATCAGAGAAAAACATGTGTCATTTATATGTTGAATCTAGAATTAAAACTAGTGAATAAAACAAAGAAGCAGCCGCCTCACAGATCCAGAGAACAAACTAGAGGTTATCAGTGGAGAGAGCGAAAAGGGAAATGGCAAGATACGGCAGGAGGATTAAGAGGTACAAACTACTTAGGTGTAAAATAAATAAGCTACAAGAATAACCTTTTAAAAATTCTGAATCAATATGTCATAAACTGAAACTTGTACACTGATTATACCATATATATATACATTTTTTTTTTTTTTTTAACGAAAATAGTGAGGGAAGGACCTCCAAACCACCACTTCTACACTACACAATGATTACACTGGCAAAAATTGTTCAAACTGTTTTGAAACTAGAAAACAATTAAAACCAACAACCAGAAGAAAGCTTAACTAGGAAAGAAGATGCTGTATTTTACTTAAGGAATATTGTAATTTTTTATTCTACATGCCTACATTCCCCTAATCCCTACCCTGGAAACGGTTTGCATATCTGGTATGGCACACTGGAGGAACAGTGGGTAACAGAACTTGTTCTTAAGAGTTCTGATAGGTGGCTATATGACAGATACCCAAGGGGAGCTCAAGAATAAGCTTTCACATTGCCAGAATTGGTAAAAACCTCTTGGTATGGAATGCTGAAACAGTCAAAGCTACATGGGCTAAGGAACGAATGACATGGGAAGCAGCAGACAAACTGATAAAGGAGGCTGGTAAAGAAGAACCATGGAAGAATAATGGATCTGGATTGGCCCCAGGTATACTACAGAATCTAAAAGGCCACATGCATGTCCAGGGCAGGAAACCTGTTCAGAAAAGACTTCAGAAGACCATATACTTTTGTATCTGGTTGTGTGCAAGGACGTACATGTTTAGGCTGAGTTTGCCTAAGTGTTAAACAAGTTCCCTAAACAAAGTCAATTTGCAAAAACTCAGAGTGTACTTTTTATTATTTTTGTTGTTTACGTTTTTGAGGAAATCTCTTTCAAATTTCTGGCTGTCTTCTAAGCTATCACAAAAGACTTCAAAGACAATACAGGGGAAACAACATGATCTTTAGGAAACAGCTTACCATATGAATCAGAAAAAAAAGAAATAACTAAATAAACATTTACAACTCATAGAAGAAGCAACAACAACCCTAAGAATATAGGAAGAATATGATTTCCAGAATATAGGGTTCACATTTGCACATTTCTTACTCACTGGTTTGTCTAAACTGGAACTTTTGTCTCCAAGGGCAAGGTTCTTTCTTCCCACACCTCTAATCCATAATTAAGAAAGAAAAATGCAAAGCATGTCTATTAACAACTTATCCAAAGAATCTAAGAATCAGCTGAGACACAACTCTCATCAACCATGCCAATTATGCTCTCTGCACACTCTCCTTTACTTGTTTGATTTCACCTAAGGTTTCTATTAACCTACTTACATTTTTCAATAAGCCACTGCCTGATTCTGAGACATTTTAAGATTTCTGAAATCAGTATCAGAATGTACCGTTCCATACTGTACTCTCTATTAGAGTAGTCTCTTTGAATAAGGCCTCCTGTTATCTAAATATCAGGATTCATTTTTGTTCAACAGTTACATTATAAAACTCAAAACATTCACACTGAAAATGATAAAGTCACAAGTCAGGCAAAGAAAAATAGAACTATAGGCAAGTCATGGAAATAAACTAAATTAAGAATACACAAAATAACAGCCATCAATAAACAAATAGAATTTATTTCTAAATGAACCAAACAAAACTTCAGAATTGAGAAGTATGACAACTGAATTCAGAAGGAAGAAAAACTGGAAATTTAGAAGACAGGTCAACTGAAAATAAAATGTGGGAAACAGAAAAAGGAATAAATAAAAATGAACAGAAGTTAAGAGACTTTTGTGATATTAACATACATATAACATAAGTCACAGAAGAAGAGGAGAGAAGAGGCAAGAATACTCGAAGAAATAACAGAAAAAACTCTTATTTGATGAAAACCATTTGTCTACACATCCCATGAGTTAAAAAATGAATAAACTTTTAAATGAAAAAAATTTGTGTTTATTATAAACACAAAGACTATCTTTAAAAATAAGAGACGGTCGCCTGGCTCTGGCGGCGCGGACGTGGGAGACGCCCGGCTCCGGCGCAACCGACCACGTGCATAATCGTGGCTGAGATGAGCTACCCCGCGCCCAGGGTTGCGGCGGTGGCCGAGAGGAGCTGTACCACGTTCAGGAGGCGGTGGCTGCTTGGGCACCGGAGGGCCGAGAGGAGCTGATCTACATTCAAAGCAGGAGGTGCGGCCTTGGGGAGATGCCCCTCGTCCAAGGTAGGGTACAGCGGCTGCGCCTTGCTGGAGCAGCTGGGAGGAGATACTCCACAGCCAAGTGGAATATAAGAATCCAGTGTTCTGGGGAGGAAGGAACAAGATGGTGGAGGGATAAGATGGCGAGACCACTTTCTCCCCCACAAATTCATCAAAAGAACTTTTGAACGCGGAGTAAAGTCCACAAAACAACTTCTGAATACTGGCAGAGGACATCAGGCTCCCAGAAAAGCAGCCCATTGTCTTCTAAAGGAGAGAGAAGAAATCCAGCTCCACCCACCAGAACACCGACACATGCTTCCCTAACCAGGGAACCCGGACAAGTCACCCGTCCAACCCCACACACAGCAAAGAAACTACGTAATAAAGAGAACTCCACAAACTGCAAGAAGAGGGAAAGGCCACCCCAAGCAAAGCAATATAAGCAAGATGAAGAGGCAGAGAAATACCCAGCAAGTAAAGGAACAAGATAATTGCCCACCAACTAAAACAAAAGAACAAGATATAGGGAATTTACCTGATAAAGAATTTCAAATTTTGATGGTGAAAATGATTCAAAATCTTGAAAGCAAAATGGAGTTACAGATAAATAACCTGGAGAGAAGGACTGAGAAGAAGGAAGAAAGGTTTAATAAGGACTAGAAGAAATAAAAAAGAGTCAATATACAATGAATAATGAAATAGATGGGATCAGAAACACTCTGGAGGGAACAAACAGTAGAATAACAGAGGCAGAAGACAGGATAAATGAACTAGAAGATAGAATTGTAGAAATAAATGAAACAGAGAGGAAAAAAGAAAAACGAATTAAAAGAAATGAGGACAATATTAGAGTCCTCTGGGACAATGTTAAACGCTCCAACATTCGAATCATAGGAGTCCCAGAAGAAGAAGACAAAAAGAAAGACCATGAGAGAATACTTGAGGAGATAATAGTTGAAAACTTCCCTAAAATGGGGAAAGAAATAATCACCCAAGTCCAAGAAACCCAGAGAGTCCCCAGCAGGATAAACCCAAGGCAAAATACTCCAAGACACATATTAATCAAATTAACAAAGATCAAACACAAAGAACAAATATTAAAAGCAGCAAGGGAAAAGCAGCAAATAACACATAAGGGGATTCCCATAAGGATAACAGCTGATCTTTCAACAGAAACTCTTCAGGCCAGAAGGGAGTGGCAAGACATACTTAAAGTGATGAAAGAAAATACCCTACAGCCCAGATTACTATACCCATCAAGAGTCTCATTCAAATATGAAGGAGAAATCAAAAGCTTTACAGACAAGCAGAAGCTGAGGGAATTCAGCATCACCAAACCAGCTCTCCAACAAATGCTAAAGGATCTTCTATAGACAGGAGACACAGAAAGAGTGTATAAACTTGAACCCAAAGCAATAAAGAAAATGGCTACAGGATCGTACTTATCAATAATTACCTTAAACGTAAATGGGTTGAAATTTTCAAAAAGGCTAGGAAACAATTCTCATAGCCATCAATAGTTCAGTGTTGAGTTCATGAATAGTTTTTAAAGTTTGGGACAAACTGTAGTATTTGCTATTTGAAGTACTATTTGTAATTGACATATTACAATATAACATTGGTCTTCATTTCCATCTTAAAATGCCTAAAAATGCCTAACTGGTTTTTAGATTTGTGAATTTTAGTTGAAATGTATTTTACGATGTTACTAAACCTGCAGAAATATTGAAATATTTCAGAGAACTTATTCACTGTACATTTAATTTATTTATAAAAGTTATGAACTGTAGAAAGTTTTACTTGTTGGGTCAAATGCTTGTTGCATTTGAAGTGGTAGTTACAAGAAAATCAAATACCTTCAATGTATAAATGCTATTAAGTTTTTAAAGGACTCTGGAGTATAAGTAAGTTTGTTTAAAGAAATTTAGTCTATTCAACTTGAAAAAAATAAATAAAATTGGAAAAAAAAAAAATAAGAAACGGCATTAAAACATTCCCAAATACACAAGAGCTAAGAGAATACTATTAGATCTGCCCTGCAAAAAAACACACAAAGTCCTTCCAAGAAAAATAAAAGGGCATTACAAATCAACTCAAGCCATGCAAAAAAAAAAAAAAAAAGAATAGTAAAAATAATTACATACTTAAATATAAAAACCAATAATTATTTTTCACTTGTAACTCTGTTACATAATTTAAAACTTAAATTTATGAGATAATAAATTAAGACAATGTGCTAATTATCTATGACAAAAGGAAGATAGCAGAACTATAGGAACAGATTATACTACTGAAGGTACACTGATAGTAATATAAAATAGTTGTCATTTTTTTTTTTAATCTCCAGGGAATCAATTTGTAAAAAACTAAGTAGCATACATGAGAAGAAATGAGAATTTAAATTCTACACTACCAAAAATTCAAACAAAAAAGCAGTAAAACAGGAAATAAGAAGAAAAAATATAGAAAACAAACAACAGAATGGCAAAAGCAAATCCCTATCAGAAATTACCTTAAACAGAATAAATTCTGCAATAAAAAGGCAAAAAAATGATAAATTTTTAAAAACTGTAATCCCAGGACATACTATACATGACTCACTTTCCTTTTCTCAAAACTTTCCAATTTATTTATTGAAGTACACAGGCATCTACTACAGTTGAAGAAATCACTTGACTTCCCAGATTTACCCATGATTAAAAATATTAACACCTTCCCTTAGACTTCTGGTGACCCTATGGACTATTCAGTTCATGAAATTCTCCAGGCCAGAATACTGGAATGGGTAGCCTTTCCCTTTTCCAGGGTATCTTCCCAACCCAGGGTCAAACCAAGGTCTCTCTCATGGCAGGCAGATTCTTTACCAGTTGAGGCACCACGGAAGCCCAAGAATATTAGCATGTGTAGTCTATCCCTTATCCAGAGGATTTTCCTGACCTGGAATTAAACCGGGGTTTCTGCATTGCAGGTGGATTCTTTATCAACTGAGCTATGAGGGAAGCCCTAAGATTGCCTACTCTACCTTAATATCTATAACCAAGATGCCCATAAGTTATTTACAAGCTACAAGCTCTCCTGAAGATGATCCTTTCATTGCAATACCAATAAAATATTATGTGAGTTTCACTGTACACCTTATATTTCAGCTTTTGTATACCTTACAGCATGTGTGGGTGCTCAGTCCTATCCAACACTTTGCATCCCCATGGACCCCAAGAAGATCCAACCAGTCCACCCTAAAGGAAATCAGTCCTGAACAGTCAATGGAAGGACTGAAGCTGAAGCTAAAATATTTTGGCCACCTGATGCAAAGACTGACTCATTTGAAAAGACCCTGATGTCAGAAAAGATTAAAGGTGAGAGAAGAAGTGGACAACAGAGGATGAGATCCCTTCTCTGTGGATATTCTTGACCCAGAGACTGAACCTGAGTCTCCTGCATTGGCAGGCAGATTCTTTACCACTGAGCCAGCTGGGAAGTCCCATACAAAAATATGATTTCCATCCATTACCACATAGTTGATAAACTTTATCCATTTTTACCTCCCTTATAATCCCTACCCCTTTGGCAAGCACTACTCTGTTAGGGGACTCATTTAAATAACAAGTACACAAACAGACAAAGTATAGAAATGGATATTTCTATGAACACTAACAAAAGGAAATCTCATCAAAATGGAGCCCAGAGGCCCAGAGTTTTCAGCCAGTACCACTGCACTTATAGGAAGAATTATCAATTACAGATCCAAACACTATAATCAATAGGGGGAAAAAAATCTTCCAACTACAAATGCTAAACGGAAAACACAGACACTGTATTCCCTAGAAGAAATGCACTACTTAACTCAGCGAGTGAGAAATTATTATCATGCTGAACTCTCACTTTTCTCCTAAAGACTTTCATTCAAAAATTCTCCCCAACTTCTCCTATTTCTATGGAAAATAATATTTCTCTGCTTTGTTAGTGTCCTAAACTGCAGAGCTGCACTTTTATTTTTTCAAATCATATTTGTCTTTGGAGGAAGTACCCATTGTGAAATTCCAAATTCTTAAGAGTACTATGCATCCAGTTTTTTTGTTTTTTCACAATCCTGCAAGAACTGAATCTGTTTTTCAGAAGGAGAGAGAGAGAAAAGCAAAGTGTGAAGTATTCGCACCTTCATATACAGACAAAATAATCGCAATTCAAACACAGGTGCAACAAATTTTTCGCCCTTCGTTCAAACGTAAAGTTCATGAAACTCTGAAGTTCACAGAAAATACCAGAAAAATATTATTTTATGGGTTCCAAGAGAAACAAACGTTTCAAGAAGTTCAAATGAACAGAAAAAGTGTTGCACTATCCCAGGCTCTTTCCCTCCAATTCTCAACTCCAGGGTTCCGAAAATCATATAACTGTATGTAGCACAGTTGTTGTGGTAAGCTTTCTCAAACTCATCCCAGAAGAAGGGTTTTTCGATTCTAATATAGACTGAGATTTTCCTTCCACCAGAAAAACAACGTAATGCTCCATTATCACTTCTATACCAAGTCCTGTGCATGGTTTAGTCGTTCAGTCGTGTCGACTCTTTGCAACCTTATGGCTGCTCTATCCACGGAATTCTCCAGGTAAGACTATTGGAGTCGGTTGCCATTTCCTCCTCCACGGGATCTTCCAGACCCAAGGGTCTCCTGCTTTGCAGCCAAATTCTTTAGCTCTGGGCCAGGAAGGAAGCCCCCCAAACCGCCAGTGTCGTCCACATCACTGATGCCAACAGCCCAGGTAGCGAAACCAAGCAACTCTTACAGTTACGCCACCTATGCCTACCATCCGCTCGGCGGCAGACAGCAACCGATAACCGGAAAACACACCACGCAACGCAGCCCGGACCTCGGCGCCATTATCTAAGTACGCAACAGTCTTACCAACGCTGCCGCAACACACCCTGAAGAGCGACCCGCCGAAAGCTGAGCAGCAGTCCTTGTTCCCAGTCGACCGAGACTGGCGGCCAAGGAAGGGAATACGGGGAAATCAGAGGCTGGGAAACAGGACATATGACTCACAGGACCCAAAGGACCCCGAGGCACCCGCCGCAGGCAGCTGTAACAGGCGGCGAATCCGCTGCCGGCACTACTGCCGCTGCTAAGTCGCCTCAGTTGTGTCCCGACTCTGTGCGACCCCATAAACGGGAGCCCACCAAAATCCTCTGTCCCTGGGATGTTCCAGGCAAAAATCCTGGAGTGGGTTGCCATTTCCTTCTCCAGTGCATGAAAGTGAAAAGTGAAAGTGAAGTCGTTCAGTCGTGTCCGACTATTCGCGACCCCATGGACTGTAGCCTACCAAGCTCTTCCGTCCATGGGATTTCCCAAGCAAGAGTAAAGGAGTGGGCTGACATTACCTTCCCCGCGCCCCGCACTCTTTCCCCACAAACAAGACAGTTTCGAACCGCCTCCTCTAATTAGCCGGCGCACACCACCCGAAGGCCCAGCAGCTCCTCTACCCGATTTATTCCAATTGAACTTCCCCCTACTAACCCCCAACACATACATCCTTCTCCTATCTTCACCCTCTGAAGGAAAAGTTAACTAAAAGTAAAGTAACCAAAGGTAGCGAACAGGAAAACGTGCAAAACGTAAAATGATCTCTCACACTCCACCCCCGTCACCCGGTAGCAACCTGGACTGACCGGCTTCGGACTTCTGACTGCTTCGGTGCAGTCAACTGTCCGGAATGGCCTCAACCGTCTCACCCTCGGTACCGACGCCTCTGCTCAACGCTGCCTAGCCTACACGTCGCGGAGCAGTGACGCAAGCATATAAACCCGCACCTTTAACCCAAAGGGCGGAAGCTCGCAGGACCAAGCAACTCTCTCCAAACCCCAGCAGCCAATCGCTGATCTGGCGCTCTTCACGTGACGAGTAAACGGTTTGCTTCTACTGGATAAACCTGAATTGAGGGGGTGGGGGTTATCTGAGGCAAAACCCGGTTCCAGGGTCAACCAGACAAAAGAACACCCAGTGACTTTGCCTGGAAGAGGATAGACACAGTGGAGAGAACTGCTGGTGCTAGCAAACTGATCCGCCAAAGTCTGCACGCCCTGTTTGGGTTTAGGGAGGAACTGGGCGCGCTATAAGAAGGGGAGAATATTCACTGTGCTGTGCGTGCAGCTTACTGGGAATTGTGGTTTTCTAGGGGCAATATGCGACGAGTTGACTCACTGGAAAAGACTGATGCTGGGAGGGATTGGGGGCGGGAGGAGAAGGGGACGACAGAGAATGAGATGGCTGGATGGCATCACCGACTCTGTGGACATGAGTTTGAGTGAACTCCGGGAGTTGGTGATGGACAGGGAGGCCTGGCGTGCTGTGATTCATGGGGTCGCGGAGAGTCGGACACGACTGAGCGACTGAACTGAACTGAACTCAACTGAGGGGCAATATCACAATAAAGTACTCAGGCAACTTTGAAAATATTACGAAAAAGTTCAAGGTCAGGTGAAAATAGTAATAACTCCTTTTTTGTTCTTGTTACCTTATACTTGCTAGGGACCTCGGTGTTATCCTGCAATGATTGAGTGGCTGGATGGCATCACCGACTCTGTGGACATAAGTTTGGGTGAACTCCGGGAGTTGGTGATGGACAGGGAGGCCTGGCGTGCTGCGACTCATGGGGTAGCAAAGTGTTGGAGTGACTGAACTGAACTGAAGGGTCAGTATGGGCATACCTTGTTCATTGCATTTCACAGCTGCTTCATCATTTTGCAGATTGAAGGGTTGTGGCAATTCTCCACTTTGCAAGCTCATTATTCATATCTTTGAACGTCATTTCATCACTTCTTGTTTCCTGTATAATAAAGAAACAGAAACCTCAATTAAATAGGTTTGGTCAATCAGAAGGGACCTCACATCCTGAGACCACGTCACACCTCCCACATTCAGAACCGCGTCCTTTTATTTCCTGACAAGGACTCTGGATGAAACCGCAGAGACTCTGTGTACTACCACCCTGGCAGCTGGTTTCTGCAATTATAATTGCCTTCTGCTTCTGCTTCTGCTTGTACATCTGGCGTAAACTTAACTGCAGATTCTAAATTGCCAATTCTTTGCTAATCCTGAGTAAACGTCTCTGTGCTGGAGAAGCAACTGGAAGTCTGTTTCTTCTCAGTACTCAAAACTATTTAAAAAATGATTACATTTCTTACATTGGTCTGTGTCCAGTGGTCTATGATGTTACTGTTTACTGAAGGCTCACTTGGTGGTTGGAATTTTTTTTACCAGTAAATAATTTTAAATTAAGGATTGTACATTGATTTTCAGATGTAGTGATATTGCACTTAATAAGCTACAATAAATGGTAAATACAAATATTATACACACTGCGAAATAAAAAAATAAAAATAAGTGTCTGACTTGCTCTATTTCAATATTGATTTTATTAAAGTGTCCCAGAACAAACCAAGTAGAATTTCTGAGAATCTCTACATCTACTTTGCCAAAAACAAGTGGGTATATCTTTCAGAATTTCATTTTTCCAGCCCCAACGCTTGTCTAGAATCTTGCCCCTTCACTGAAATTTTGACTGCTGTTTATCTGTCCTGAATTAATATGCAATGGGAGCTGCAATCTGGCTGAGGTGCATCCTTTACTGTAACTTTGCAGATTCATTTATAAGGCCATGTCTCTTCCTGATTTTTTAGTAGTTTGCATATACAAGAATAAGTCTTGAAACAATCTTACTTGTTCTTTTAACAATCTGGATGCCTCTGGTTACTTTTTCTCCAGAGCTGGGTGCTCAATTACTGAGGAGTTTGGAGGGATACTTCAATCAAAATAACTGGAACATAACTTTGAGACAACCTATAGGGGTGAGATTTATGGGGTCACAAAGAGTCAGACACGACTGAGCGACTGAACTGAACTGATAGGGGTGAGATGGGGAGGGAGGTGGAAGGGAGATTCAAGAGGGAGGAGACATATGGTTGATTCATGCTGATGGAAGGCAGAAACCAACACAACATTACAAAGTTATTATCCCTGAAAAAAGAGTTAGCCAGTTTAATAAGCTAGAGGATTTCATATTTAGCCCTTAGTTTGGTAAACATAAATTTTAGAACCTCTTGCTTGGTGAAGGAGATGTCAGGGAAAGTCTTTAAAAGAACTCCTTTCCATAACTTCCCCTGTGCCCTGAACCCACAAGTCATCATCATACCCATCACCTATCTAGCCTTTGGCTGTCACTTTTGGCTAGACTACTGACAACTTTGTCTTATTCTACCATTTCACTGACTCCTTCACTGGTCACACCCTAGGCAGTCAGACTGCATCTCTGCCAAGAATCTGAGGTAAAACTCCAGCTCTCTGTATAGGGTAGGGACACCTGATTCTGAGGTGCTTACTCTTGCAATGCTTCCCCTTACACATGTGTCCCATGCACCCTCTGTGCTACACCCAGGAACACTTATAAGAAAGGTTACAAAGTCCTCCTCCCAAGGTGCAGGGGGCACACTGTCTCCCAGGGGCTGGCAGGTAGATCAAATCCAGACCACAGTCTCTCCGAAAAGATGGTGGCAGTTGGCACAGATTTGTGTGCTGCCTACTGTCTCAGCATATCCTTAGGATAAGGAAAGATCTGAGTATTACAGTCTGCAGCAGGATAGGGATTTCTAACAATAAATCCCTATTTCTGAGACTGCCTTTTCTAACAGCTTGTCAGCAGTTTGACAGTTTCTACTATTCAAGACTTGAGCTGAAAGCAGGTTACCAAGACCAGGGCTACTTGGTATTCATTGAAAGGGCATCCTTTTAACCCATAAATCTCTGAAATTTAATTCATAATTTGCCAAGAGCTATTCATCCTCTGTTGAGTGGAATTATACAGATTCACACCCTACTTCAGTGGTCCGAGGTCCTCAGTCTCCTGATCTAATGACTTCCAAACCCAGAAAATATGGATTTCTGACCAGACAGGAGAAAGTTTAGGTCCGTCAAGGCCGAGCCCATGAATTTCCACAGCCTGGAATTCTAGCACTGCTATCTTCACCATTAAATATTTGTTTATGACTCTCTGTTTCGGAATCCTGAGAGATCAGTATTCACAAGAAGAATCCAGTTTTGCATGTTTACAAAATTGGAATAAACAGATGTACAAAGACATGCAAAATTGGAGTCTTCTTGTGAATACTGATCTCTCAGGATTCCGAAACAGTCTCCTTGCACTGTTTGGTACTGATACCCAGGAGCACACAATTGGGTTTCCACCCAGCCTGGAGAAAATCTGTTACTTAGAAAGGGAAACATACACTAACAAGACACCTATGTACCTGTCTATCACAGGTACACACCCACATATACACACCCTATGACGAGTGCTGCTGTCTCTCCAGGGGTTAAGTGACTCACAGACCTAAACCTCTTGCAGCATGCCAGAGGATCTGTCTCCTGGATTACTTTAAAATTATTCTCTTTTCATTAGGTGAATAAAAGCAGTTGAAAGAGACAATTCCTACTTTTCCAGGCTATGGAACAAGCTGCCTAAAAATCTGTGCTGCTGGGCTTCTGGGGCAGAGTATACTATGAGTCTCACAGAGAACTCAGAAAAGGATGCAGTGTTAACTGAGGACATTGGCCTTTACAGCAGGTGAGGGCAGAGGAGATTAATTTACCTGGCTGTCAACCAAGTTCAGTGAGTAATACTAGCTTCCTGAAACATACTAGAAAATCTCCTTATATACACAATGTTTAACATGAGAATAGTTGCATCATCCTGCAGACTTCACATATGTTTCTCTTTTTTACTCCCACTTTTTAAATTAATCAATTTATTATAATTGGAGGAAAGTATTTTACAATATTGTGACAGTTTTTCCCATACAGCAACGTTAATGAGCCACAAGTATACGTGTCTTCCACACATTCTCAAGCCCCTTCCCCCGCGCTTTCCACCCCCAATCCCTCTGGGTGGTCTCAGAGTACCTGACGTCCTTGCGTCATGAATCAAACTTGCACTGGTCATCTATTTTATATATGGTAATATACATGTTTCAAAGCTATTCTTTCATATCATCCCACCCTCGACTTCTCCCACAGAGTCCAAAATTCTATTCTTTACATTTGCATTTATTTTGTTGCCTTATATATAAGATTGTCAATACCATCTTTCTAATTGCTTTCTAATATATATGCATTAATATGCACTGTTTCTTTATTTCTGAATTACTTCACTGTATATAATAGTCTCCAGTTTCATCCACCTCACTGGAAGGGACCCAAATGTGTACTATTTGATAGCGAGTAACATTTCATTCTGGGAGAGATATCAATAACCTCAGATATGCAGAAGACACCATACTTATGGCAGAAAGTGAAGAGGAACTCAAAAGCCTCTTGATGAAAGTGAAAGAGGAGAGTGAAAAGGTTGGCTTGAAGCTCAACATTCAGAAAACGAAGATCATGGCATCTGGTCCCATCACTTCATGGGAAATAGATGGAAAAACAGTGGAAACAGTGTCAGATTTTATTTTTGGGGGCTCCAAAATCACTGCGGATGCTGATTGCAGCCATGAAATTAAAAGATGCTTACTCCTTGGAAGGAAAGTTATGACCAGCCTGCTGCTGCTGCTGCTAAGTCGCTTCAGTCGTGTCCGACTCTGTGCGACCCCATAGACAGCAGCCCACCAGGCTCCCCCGTCCCTGGGATTCTCCAGGCAAGGACACTGGAGTGGGTTGCCATTGCCTTCTCCCATGCATGAAAGAGAAAAGTGAAAGTGAAGTCACTCAGTCGTGCCTGACTCTTAGTGAGCCCACAGACTGCAGCCTACCAGGCTCCTCCGTCCATGGGCTTTTCCAGGCAAGAGTACTGGAGTGGGGTGCCATTGCCTTCTCCAATGACCAGCCTAGATAGCATATTAAAAAGCAGAGACATTACTTTGCCAACCAAGGTCCGTCTAGTCAAGGCTATGGTTTTTCCAGTGGTCATGTACGGATGTGAGAGTTGGACTGTGAAGAAAGCTGATGGCCGAAGAATTGATGTTTTTGAACTGTGGTGCTGGAGAAGACTCTTGAGAGTCCCTTATACTGCAAGGAGATACAACCAGTCCTTTCTAAAGGAGATCGACCCTGGGTGTTCATTGGAAGGACTGATGCTAAAGCTGAAACTCAATACTTTGGCCACCTCATGTGACGAGTTAACTCACTGGAAAAGACTCTGATGCTGGGAAGGATTGGGGGTGGGAGGAGAAGGGGACGACAGAGAATGAGATGGCTGGATGGCATCACCGACTCGATGGACATGAGTGTGAGTGAACTCCAGGAGTTGGTGATGGACAGGGAGGCTTTGCATGCTGTGATTCATGGGGTCACAAAGAGTCGGACACGACTGAGCGACTGAACTGAACGGAACTGAACGTTGCATTGTGTATGTGAACAACTACTTCCTTATCCTTTCGTCTGCTGATGGACATCTTTGTTGCTCTCATGTCCTAGCTATTGTAAACAGTGCTACAATGAATAATGTATTAATGTGTCTCTTTCGATTCTGATTTCCTTGGGGTTTATGCCCAGTAGTGGGAATGCTGGGTCATATGGTAGACCTATCCCCAGTAGTTTAAGGAGTCCCCACACTGCTCTCCAATCTGAATGTACCACTGATGACAAGAAGTTAGAATATGTGAAACCACTTTTTAAATGTGGCCTAACCTCTTCACTTCACTCTGATCAATGTTTAGTCTTCATTCGGACATAACTGAACTGAACTGAACTGATTCTGGAAAAAGCAGTCATTTCCTGATTTAAAGAAAGGAAAATAAAAATAAATAAGTCTTTGTAAATCCAGTACAAATGTAAGAGACAGAGCAACTTAATATTTTAATCCTCTTTCTGTTATATTACTGCCAAATAAGTTTCTCAAGTAACAAGGGCATTCGTGTTAAACAAGAAATTCCTGATGTCTTCAATGTAAAACTAAGCAATGTTTAAATTACACTCTTTAGTTTATTAAATTATATTCTTTCATTGCCTTACAGTGATATAAAATACTTCTAATTCATAGGATAAATCAATCTGTGAAGTATAATTTTCATACACTTTTTCCTATATGTACTAGCCAAAAAAAAAAAGCAAAAGATTAAGAGCAAACCACTGAAAAATAGGAGGAAACCGTGAAAAAGGCTACCCCTCAGAGGAAGCCCAAAGAATGAATCACTCCTATCAATCCCTTCATTTTAGACTTCTAGCCTCCAGGATTGTAAGAGAATAAATCTGCTGTTGTTTTAAAATTTATTTTGTGAAAATTTGTTATAAAAGCCTTAGAAAAGCCATTTACATGATTCTTAATATTCCTATACTTCATATGAAAAAGGGCTTGTTTGACTTGTGTTGTATACTGTTTATATCATTTCACAGATATTTATTTATAATATGCCAAAAAAAGAGTTTGAAATGCAGTACTTGGATGCAATCTCAAACATAACACAATAATCTATATTCATTTCGAAGGCAAACCATTCAATATCATGGCAATCCAAGTCTATGCCCCAGCCAGCAATGCTGAAGAGGCTGGAGTTGAATGGTTCTATGACGATGTACAAGACCTTTTAAAACTAACACCCTCAAAAGATGTCCTTTTCATTATAGGGGACTGGAATGCAAAAGTAGGAAGACAATAAACACCTGGAGTAACAGGCAAATTTGGCCTTGGAGTACAGAATGAAGCAAGGCAAACGCTAATAGAGTTCTGCGAAGAGAATGCACTGGTCATAGAAACATGCTCTTCGAATAACACGTGGACATCACCAGATAGCCAAAACACAACTCAGACTGATTATACTCTTTGCAGTTAAAGATAAAGAAGCTCTATACAGTCACCGAAAACAAGACCAGGAGCTGACTGTGGCTCACATCATGAACTCCATACTGCTACAATCAGACTTAAATGGAAGAAAATTGAGAAAACAACTAAACAATTTAGTATGACCTAAGCCAATGGAAAAACAGTGGAAACAGTGTCAGACTTTATTTTTTTGGGGGGGGGCTCCAAAATCACTGCAGATGCTGATTGCAGCCATGAAATTAAAAGACGCTTATTCCTTGGAAGGAAGGTTATGACCAACCTAGGTAGTATATTAAAAGCAGAGACATTACTTTGCCAACCAAGGTCCATCTAAACAAGTCTATGGTTTTCCACGTGGTCATGTATGGATGTGAGAGTTGGACTGTGAAGAAAGCTGATGGCCGAAGAATTGATGCTTTTGAACTGTGGTGTTGGAGAAGTCTCTTGAGAGTCCCTTGGACTGCAAGGACATCCAACCAGTCCATTCTAAAGGAGATCAATCCTGGGCGTTCATTGGAAGGACTGATGCTAGAGCTGAAACTGCAATACTTTGGCCAATTCATGCGACGAGTTGACTCACTGGAAAAAACTCTGATGCTAGGAAAGGTTGGGGGCAGGAGGAGAAGGGGACAACAGAGAATGAGATGGCTGTATGACATCACCGACTCTGCAGACAGAGTTTGAGTGAACTCCGGGAGTTGGTGATGGACAGGGAGGCCTGGCGTGCTGTGATTCATGGGTTCGCAGAGAGTCGGACACGACTGAGCGACTGATTTGAACTGAACTGAAGTCAAATATCTTATGATTATACAGTGAAACTAAGAAAGAGATTTAAGGGACTAGATCTGATAGAGTGCCTGATGATCTATGGACAGAGGTTGATGACATTGTACAGGAGACAGGAATCAAGACCATCCCCCGGGGGAAAAAAATAAAGCAAAAAGAGCAAAATTGCTGTCTGAGGAGGACTTACAAATAGCTGTAAAAAGAGAAGAAGAGAAAATCAAGGGAGAAAATGAAAGATATACCTATTTGAATTCAGAGTTCCAAAGAATAGCAAAGAAAGAAATGAAAGCCTTCCTTAATGATCAGTATAAACAGCTAGAAAAAAATTATGTAATGGGAAAGACTATAGATCTCGTCGAAAAAAATCAGAGATACCAAGGGAACATTTCATGCAAAGATGGGCTCCATAAAGGACAGAAATGGTAGGGACCTAACGTAAGCAGAAGATATTAAGAAGAGGTGGCAAGGTTACAAAGAACTGTACAAAAAAGATCTTCATGATCCAGATAAGCATGATGGTGTGTTCACTCACCTAGACACAGACATCCTGGGATGTGAAGTCAACAGGGCCTTAGGAAGCATCACTATGAACAAAACTAGTGGAGGTATTGGAATTCCAGCTGAGTTATTTCAAAGCCTAAAAAAAAAAAAAAAAAAAAATGATAATGTGAAATTGCTGCACTCAATATGCCAGCAAATTTGGGAAATTAAGCAGTGGCCAGAGGACTGGAAAAGGTCAGTTTTCATTCCAATCCCAAAGAAAGTCAATGCCAAAGAATGCTCAGACTACCACAAAATTGCACTCATCTCAAACACCAATAAAGTAATGCTCAAAATTCTCCAGGCCAGTCTTTACCAATACGTGAGCTATGAACTTCCAGATGTTCAAGCTAGTTTTAGAAAAGGCAGAGGAACCAGAGATCAAATTGCAAACAACCGTTGAATCATTGAAAAAGCAAGAGCATTCCAGAAATCCATCTATTTCTGCTTTATTGACTCTGCCAAAACCTTTAACTGTGTGGCTCACAACAAACTGTGGAAAATTCTGAAAGAGATGGAAATATCAGACCATATGAGCTGTCTCTTAAGAAATCTGTATGTAGGTCAGGAAGCAACAGTTAGAAGTGGACATGGGAAAACACACAGGTTCCAAATAGGAAGAGGATTACGCCACAGCTGTCTATTTTCAGCCTGCTTATTTAACTTATGCAGAGTATGTCATGAGAAACGCTGGGGTGGATGAAGCACAAGCTGGAATCAAGATTGCTGGGAGAGATATCAATAACCTTAGATATGCAGATGACACTACCCTAATGGCAGGAAGTCAAGAAGAATTAAAGAGCCTCTTGATGACAGTGAAAGAGGAGAGTGAAAATGTTGGCTTAAAGCTCAACATTCAGAAAGCTAAGATCATGGCATCTGGTCCCATCACTCATTGCAAAATAGATAGGGAAACAGTGGAAACAGTGGCAGGCTTTATTTTGGGGGGCTTTAAAATCACTGCAGTTGGTGACTGTGGCCATGAAAATAACAGATGCTTGCTCCTTGGAAGAAAAACTATAACCAACCTAGATAGCATATTAAAAAGCAGAGATATTACTTTGCCAACAAAATTCCTTTAGTCAAGCCTATGGTTTTTCCAATAGTCATGTCTAGATGTGAGATTTGGACTACAAACAAAGCTAAGCATGGAAGAATTGATGCTTTTGAACTGTAGTGTTGGAGAAGACTCTTGAAAGTCCCTGGACTGGAAGGAGATCCAACCTGTTCTTCCTAAAGGAGATCAGTCCTGAGTGTTCCTTGGAAGGACTGAAGCTGAAGCTGAAAGTCCAATACTTTGGTCACCTGATAAGAAGATCTGACTCATTTGTAAAGACTCGGATGCTGGGAAAGATTGAGGGCAGGAGGAGAAGGAGACTATAGGATGAGATGGTTGGATAGCATCACCGACTCAATGGACAGGAGTCTGTAAATTCTGGGATTTGGTGATGGACAGGGAGGCCTGTCCTGCTGCAGTCCATGGGGTTCCAAAGAGTCAGACCTCACTGAGCGATTGAACTGAATTGAACTAACTATCCTTTGATTCTCAGTTGAGAACACAGCAACAGTGTTGATAGTTACCTGTCCCAAGCTTTTGCACAAGGAAGAAAACTTGAAGGTTAAATGGAGTAATGGGAGTCAATAATAACAAACGAAACAAGTGGAGAGAATTTGTCTTCAAAATATATAAGCGGAGGTTGGGGCGGTCCTAAGATGGTGGAAGAATAGGACGGGGAGTGCGCTTTCTCCCAAACAAATTCATCAAAAGAATATTTGAATGCTGAATAAATTCCACAAAACAACTTTTGAATGCTGGCAGAGGACATCAGGAACCCAGAAAAGCAGTCCATTGTCTTTGAAAGGAGGTAGGAAAAAACATAAAAGATAAAAAGAGAGACAAAAAGGTAGGGATGGAGATCCGTTCCGGGAAAGGAGTCTTAAAAAAGAGCGAAGTTTTCAAACACCAGGAAACATTGTCACTGGCAAGTGTGTGGCGAGAGTAGGAACATCAGAGGGCAACATAACCAGGAGCAAAAACAAATAAATAATTAAAACCCACAGCTTATGCGCCCAATGGCAAATCCCAGCAGAGAAGCAGTGCAGAAGCCTGCATCCGCTACTAGCAAGCAGGCTGCATTGCTTAGAGAAAGGATGGGGCCTGAATTCCCCGAGGGTAATCTGAGAGAACTAACTTGAGATAGCAAAGCAGACTGTGGGATAGCTACCCCACGAAAAGGCGAAAAACCCTAACCTAAGAAACCGCCAGGCCAGCTCACAGAACAAAGGACTGACTACATCTAGCCACCTAAGAACAGCCCATCCCCCACCGAGACAGGCAGGGGAGGGCAGCCAGAGACAGAATGTGGCAATCACGGCCCCAGAGAGGCATCATCAACCAAACTGCAAATAGGCTAAGTTGCTAACCTAGACTTCTTGGGATTCTGGACGGTAGACATCCTCCTGAGAAGGTGTACCTGTTGTACAACCAGAAAACCAGAGGCAGGGACTGGGGAGGTGAAAAGTTGCATAGACCCCACTTGCCAAACACCTGGTCACCTGAGCTGTTTGGACTGGGGAAGGGCACGAAACTCAGGCCCAAACAAGTCTGCACCTTTGTGGAGTACCTGAGTACGTGAGCCTGATCAGCTTTGACCTGGGAAATGCACGCAACCCAGTGCCCTCCTCAGAGTGTTCCCAGAAGAGCAGCCTAGAACTTGAGCAGTATAGACAGGGAAAGCACACACGCTGTGAGCGGGGGCAATCCCAGTGTGGCCGGGACACTGAGAGCACTCCCCACAGACGCCAGTGATATTTGTTTGCACCGCTCCTCCCTCCCCATAGCACGACAGAAAAAGTGTCCATCACCGCCCCATAGTGTCAGGGCAGAAATTAGACACTGAAGACACCAGCTAACAGAAGAAGTTAAAACAGAGGGAACCACCTTGGAAGTGACAGATAGAGAAGTCTTGAGGCTACTGCAAGAATAAGACTGAAAACCAGAGGCAGGAGGCTTAAGTCCTAATCCTGAGATCACCAGAGAACTCCTGACTCCAGGGAATATTAATCAATAGGAGCTCATCAAAAGCTTCGTTACCTGCACTCAAACCAAGCACCACCAAAGGGCCAACAAGTTACAGAGCAAGACATACCACACAAATTCTCTAGCAACACAGGAACATAGCCCTGAGCTCCAAAATACAGGCTCCTGAAGTCACTCCAAACCCATTAACATCTCATAACACATTACTGGACACTTCATTGAACTCCAGAGAGAAGAAATCCAGCTCCACCCACCAGAACACTGAAACAAACTTCTCTAACCAGGAAACCTTGATAAGCCACCCATCCAACCCCACCCACAGGAAGGAAACTCCACATTAAAGAGAACACGACATACTGCCGGAATACAGAAAGGCCACCCGAAACACAGCAATAGTAGCAAGATGAAAAGGCAGAGAAATACCCAGCAAATAAAGGAACAGGAAAAATGCCCACCAACCAAAACAAAAGAGGAAAAGATAGGGAATCTACCTGATAAAGAATTCCAAATAATGATAGTGAAAATGATCCAAAATCTTGAAAACAAAATGGAGTTACAGATAAATATTCTGAAGACAAGGATCGAGAAGATATAAGAAAGGTTAAACAAAGACCTAGAAGAAATAAAAAAAGAGTCGATATATACTGAATAATGCAATAAATGAGATAAAAAACACTCTGGAGGGAAACGACAGTAGAATAATGGAGGCAGAAAATAGGCTAAGTGAGCTAGAAGATAGAATGGTAGAAATAAATGAAACAGGAAAAAAGAAAAATGAATTAATAGAAATGAGATATCAGAGACCTCTGGAAAAATGTTAAATGCCCCAACATTCAAATGGTAAGAGTCCCAGAAGAAGACAAAAAGAAAGACTATGAGAAAATACTTGAGGAGATAATAGTTGAAAACTTCCCTAAAATTGAGAAGGAAATAATCACCCAAGTCCAAGAAACTCAGAGAGTCCCCAGCAGGATAAACCCAATGCAAAATACCTCAAGACACATATTAATCAAATTAACAAAGATGAAACACAAAGAACAAATATTAAAAGCAGCAAGTGAAAAACAACAAATAACACACAAGGAGATTCCCATAAGGATAACAGCTGATCTTTCAACACAAACTCTTCAGGCCAGGAATGAATGTCCGGACATACTGAAAGTGATGAAAGAAAATAACCTACAGCTAAGATTACTGTACGCAGCAAGAATCTCATTCAAATATGAAGGAGAAATCAAAAGCTTTACAGACAAGCAAAAGCTGAGAGAATTCAACATCACCAAACCAGCTCTCCAACAAATGCTAAAGGATTTTCTATACACAGGAAACATAGAAAGGTGTATACACTTGAACCCAAAACTATAAAGTAAATGGCAACGGGATCATACTTATCAATAATTAAATGTGAATGGGTTGAATATCCCAACCAAAAGACAAAGACTGGCTGAATGGATACAAAAAGAAGACCCCTATATATGTTGTCTACAAGAGACCCACCTCAAAACGAGGGACACATGTAGATTGAAAGTGAAGGGTTGGAAAAAGTTATTCCATGCAAATAGAGGCCAAAAGAAAGCAGGAGTAGCAATACTCATATCAGATAAAATAGACTTTAACACAAAGGCTATGAAAAGAGACAAAGAAGGACACTACATAATGATCAAAGGATCAATCCAAGAAGATATAACAATTATAAATATATATGCAACCAACATCAGTTCAGTTCAGTTCAGTCGCTCAGTTGTGTCCGACTCTTTGTGACCCCATGAATCACAGCACGCCAGGCCTCCCTGTCCATCAACAAAATAAGAGCACCTCAATATGTAAGGCAAATGCTAACAAGTGTGAAATGCTAACAATTTAACAATAACACAATAATAGTGGGAGATTTTAATACCCCACTCACACCAATGGGATACAATAGACCACTTAGACCTAATTGATGTCCATACGACATTTCATCCCAAAACAAAGAATTTCACCTTTTTCTCAAGTGCACACGGGACATTCTCCCGGATAGATCACATTCTGGGCCATAAATCTAGCAGAGATTTATGAGTTGCAGAGATGATTATGAGTGATAGTTTATAACTATACAAATGTGCTAAGTTTTTTTTGTTGTTGTTGTTTTCTTTTCTAATTGTTCATTACTAGGTTATAGAAATGCAATTAATTTTTATACTGCTTTATATCCGCCTATTTGCTGAAATAATTTCTTCTTTTTTTTTAATTTTATTGTTTATTTTTTATTTTTATTATACAATATTATATTGGTTGGCTTTGCCATAAAATGACATGAATCCACCCCGGGTGTACCTGAGTTCCCCCTCCCGAAACCGCCTCCCACCTCCCTCCTCCCTTTATTCTCCCTTTGGGTCATCCCCGCATACCAGCCCCGACCCTCCTGTAACATGCATAACCCTGAACTGGAGATTCGTTTCACATATGATAATATACATGTTTCAATGTCATTCTCCCAAATCATCCCACCCTCACCCTCTCCCAAAGAGTTCCAAAGACTGTTCTATACATCTGTGTCTCTTTTGCTGTTGTGTATACAGGGTTATCATTTGCATCTTTCTAAATTCCATATGTACGTGTTAGTATATTTTATTGGTGTTTTTCTTTCTGGCTTACGTCACTCTGTATAATAGGCTCTAGTTTCATCCACCTCATTAGAACTGATTCAAATGCATTCTTTTTGATGGCTGAAAAATTCTCCAATGTGTATATGTACCAAAACTTTCTTATCCATTCATCTGTAGATGGACATCTAGGTTGCTTCCATGTCCTGGCTATTATAAACAGTGCTGCAATGAACATTGGATTACATGTGTCTCTTTCAACTCTGGTCGCCTCGGTGTGTATGCCCAGGAGTGCGATTGCTGGATCATATGGCAGCTCTATTTCCAGTTTTTTGAGGAATCTCCACACTGTTCTCCATAGTGGCTGTACTAGTTTGCATTCCCACCAACAGTATAAGAGGGTTCCCTTCTCTCCACACCCTCTCCAGAATTTATTGCATGTAGACTTTTGGATTGTAGCCATTCTGACTGGTGTGAAATGGTATCTCATTGTGGTTTTGATTTGCATTTCTCTGATTACGGAGGATGTTGAGCATTTTTCCTTCTGTTTGTTAGCCATCTTTATGACTTCTTTGGAGAAATGTCTGTTTAGTTCTTTGGCCCATTTTTTGATTGGGTCATTTATTTTTCTGGAATTGAGCTGCAGGAGCTGCTTGTATATTTTGGAGATGACACCTTTATCATTTGCTTCATTTGCTATTATTTTCTCCCATTCTGAATGCTGTCTTTTCACCATGCTTATAGTTTCCTTTGTTGTGCAGAAGCTTTTGATTTTAATTAGGTCTTTTGTTTATTTTTACTTTTATTTCCAGTATTCTGGGAGGTGGATCTTGGAAGATCCTGCTTTGATTTATGTCAGAAAGTGTTTTGCCTACGTTCTCCTCTAGGAGTTTTATAGTTTCTGGTCTTACATTTAGCTCTCTAATCAATTTTGAGTTTATTTTGGTGTATGCTGTTAGGAAGTGTTCTAGTTTCATTCTTTTACATGTGGCTGACCAGTTTTCCCAGCACCATTTGTTTAAAGAGACTGTCTTTTCTCCATTTTATATTCTTGCCTCCTTTGTCAAAGATAAGGTGTCCATAGGTGCATGGATTTATCTCTGGGCTTTCTATTTTGTTCATTGATCTATATTTCTGTCTTAATGCCAGTACCATAGTGTCTTGATGACTGTGGATTTGTAGTAGAGCCTGAAGTCCGGCAGGTTGATTTCCCCAGTTCCATTTTTATTCCTCAAGATTGCTTTGGCTATTAGAGGTTTTTTTGTATGTCTATATAAATTATTTGTTCTAGTTCTGTGAAAAATATCATTGGTAGCTTGATAGGTATTGCATTGAATGTATAAATTACTTTGGTAGTATACTAATTTTTACAATATTAATTCTTCCAATCCACAAAAACGGTATATGTCTCCAAATATTAGTGTCCTCTTTGATTACTTTCACTACTGCTTTATAGTTTTCTATGTACAAGTCTTTTGTTTCCTTAGGTAGATATATTCCTAAGTATTTACTTCTTTTCGTTGCAACAGTGATTGGAATAGTTTCCTTAATTTCTCTTCCTACTTTCTCATTATTAGTGTATAGGAATGCAAGGGATTTCTGTGTGTTGATTTTATATCCTGCAAAATTACTGTATTCATGGATTAACTCTAGTAGTTTTCAGGTAGAGTCATTAGGGTTTTCTGTGTAGAGGATCATGTCGTCAGCAAACAGTGAAAGTTTTACTTCTTCTTTTCCCATTTGTATTCCTTTTATGTCATTTTCTGCTCTAATTGTTGTAGCCAAAACTTCCAGAACTATGTTGAATAGTAGTTGTGAGAGCAGGCACCCTTGTCTTGTTCATGACTTTAGGGGAAATGCTTTCCGTTTTTCACCATTGAGGATGATGTTTGCTGTGGGTTTGTCATATATACCTTTTATTATGTTGAGATATGTCCCTTCTATTTCCAGTTTCTGGAGGGTTTTTATCATAAATGGATGTTGAATTTTGTCTCTGCATCTATTGAGATAATCATATGATTTTTATTTTTCAGATTGTTAATGTGGTGTATTACATTGATTGATTTGTAGATATTGAAGAATCCTTGCATTCCTGGGATAAAGCCCACTTGGTCATTATGTATGATCTTAATATGTTGTTGGATTCTGATTGCTAGACTTTTGTTAAGGATTTCTGCATCTATGTTCATCAGTGATATTGTCCTGTAGTTTTTTTTTTTTTTTTTTGTGGGATATTTACCGGGTTTTGGGATTGGGGTGATATTGGCCTCATAGAATGAGTTTGGAAGTTTCCCTTTCTCAGCAATTTTCTGGAAGAGTTTGAGGAGAATAAATGTTAGCTCTTCTCTAAATTTTTGGTAGAATTCAGCTGTGAAGATGTCTGGACCTGGGCGTTTGTTTGCTGGAAGATTTCTGATTACATCCTTTAGTTCCGTGTTTGTGATGGGTCTGTTCAGATTTTCTATTTATTCCTGGTTCAGTTTTGGAAAGGTGTACTTTCCTAGGAATTTGTCCATTTCTTCCAGGTTATTCATTTTATTGCCATATAATTGCTGATAGTATTCTCTAATAATCCTTTGTATTTCTGTGTTGTCGGTTGTGATCTCTCCATTTTCATTTCTAATTTTATTGATTTCTTTCTTCTCCCTTTGCTTCTTGATGAGTCTGGATGGTGGTTTGTCAATTTCATTTACCTTCTCAAAGAACCAGCTTTTGGCTTTGTTGATTTTTGCTATGGTCTCTTTTGTTTCTTTTGCATTTATCTCTGCCCTAAGTTTTACGATTTCTTCTACTGACCCTGGGGTTCTTCATTTCTTTCTTTTCTAGTTTCTTTACATGTAGAGTTAGGTTATTTAATTGACTATTTTCTTGTTTCTTGAGGTGTGACTGTATTGCTATGAACTTCCCCCTTAGCACTGCTTTTACACTGTCCCAGAGGGTGTTGTGTTTTCACTCATTTCTATGCATATTTTTATTTCTCTTTTGATTTCTTCTATGATTTGTTCATTATTCAGCAGCGTGTTGTTCAGCCTCCATATGTTGGCATTTTTAATTGTTTTCCTCCCATAATTGAGATCTAATCTTACTGTATTGTGGTCAGAAAAGATGCTTGAAATGATTTCATTTTTTTTTTTTTTTAATTTACCAAGGCTAGACTAATGTCCCAGGATATGACCTATCCTGAAAAAGGTTCCAGGTGCACTTGAGAAAAAGGTGAAATTCATTGTTTTGGGTTGATATGTCCTATAGATATCTATTAGGTCTAACTGATCTATTGTTTATTGTGATCGACACAGTCAAAGGCTTTGGCACAGTCAATGAAGCAGAAATAGATGTTTTTCTGAAACTCTCTTGCTTTCTCCATGATCCAGCGGATGTTGGCAATTTGATCTCTGCTGCCTCTGCCTTTTCTAAAACCTGCTTGAACATCTGGGAGTTCACGGTTCACATACTGCTAAAGCCTGGCTTGGAGAATTTTGAGCATGACTTTACTAGCGTGTGAGACGAGTGCAATTGTGCGGTCGTTTGAGCATTCTTTGGCATTGCCTTTCTTTGGGATTGGAATGAAGACTGACCTCTTCCCATCCTGTGGCCACTGCTGAGTTTTCCAAATCTGCTGGCATATTGAGTGCAGCACTTTCACAGCATCATCTTTCAAGATTTGAAATAGCTCAACTGGAATTCCATCACCTTCACTAGCTTTGTTCATAGTGATGCTTTCTAAGGCCCACTTGACTTCACATTACAAGATGTCTGGCTCTAGGTCAGTGATCACGTTATCGTGACTATCGTGGTTGTGAAGATCATTTTTGTACAGTTCTTCTGTGTATTCCTGCCACCTCTTCTTAATATCTTCTTCTTCTGTTAGGTCCATACCATTTCTGTCCTTTATTGAGACCATCTTTGCATGAAATGTTCCCTTGGAATCTCTAATTTTCTTGAAGAGGTCTATTGTTTTTCCTATTCTGTTGTTTTCCTCTATTTCTTTGTGTTGATCACTGAGGAATGCTTTCTTATCTCTCTTTGCTATTCTTTGGAAGTCTGAATTCATATCCTTACATCTTTCCTTTTCGCCTTTGATTTTCGCCTCTCTTCTTTTCACAGCTATTTGTAAGGCCTCCTCAGACAGCCATTTCGCTCTTTTGCATTTCTTTTTCATGGGGATGGTCTTGGTCCCTGTCTCCTGCACAATGTCACGAACCTCCGTCCAGAGTTCATCAGGCACTCTATCAATCAGATCTAGTCCCTTAAATCTATTTCTTACCCCACTGTATAATCATAAGGGATTTGATTGAGGTCATAGCAGGTCAGGAAGCAACAGTCAGAACTGTACATGGAACAACAGACTGGTTCCAAATAGGAAAATGTGTACGTCAAGGTTGTATATTGTCACCTTGCTTATTTAACTTATATGCAGAGTACATCATGAGGAACGCTGGGCTGGAAGAAGCACAAGCTGGAATCAAGATTGTCAGGAGAAATATCAATAATCTCAGATATGTAGATGACACTACCCTTATGGCAGAAAGTGAAGAGGAACTCAAAACCTCTTGATGAAAGTGAAAGAAGAGAGTGAAAAAGTTGGCTTGAAGCTCAACATTCAGAACAAAAAGATCATGGCATCTGGTCCCATCACTTCATGGAAAATGGAAAAACAGTGGAAACAGTGTCAGACTTTATTTTTTGGGGCGCCAAAATCACTGCAGATGTTGATTGCAGCCATGAAATTAAAAGACACTTGCTCCTTGGAAGGAAAGTTACGTTTAAACTTGATAGTGTACTAAAAAGCAGAGACATTATTTTGCCCAAAAAGGTCCGTCTAGTCCAGGCAATGGTTTTTCCCTTGGTCACGTATGGATATGAGAGTTGGACTGTGAAGAAGGCTGATCGCAGAAGAATCGATGCTTTTGAACTTTGGTGTTGGAGAAGACTCTTGAGAGTCTCTTATACTGCAAGGAGATCCAACCAGTCCATTCTAAAGGAGATCGATCCTGGGTGTTCATTGGAGGGACTGATGCTAAAGCTGAAACTGCAATACTTTGGCCACCTCATGCGATGAGTTGACTCCCTGGAAAAGACTCTGATGCTGGGAAAGATTGGGGGCGGGAGGAGAAGGGGACGACGGAGAATGAGATGGCTGGATCGCATCACCAACTCTGTGGGTGGACATGAGTTTGAGTGTACTCCGGGAGTTGGTGATGGACAGGGAGGCCTGGCATGTTGTGATTCATGGGGTCGCGGAGAGTCAGACACGAGTGAGTAACTGAACTAAACTGAACTGAACTGGTCTATTGTATCTTTTAAAGTTTGTTTTTCCTTGTTAATTTTCTGTTTAGTTGATCTATACATAGAGTTAAGTGGGGTATTAAAATTTCCCATTATTATTGATTTGTTTTTAATTTCCCCTTTCATACTTGTTAGTAATTGTCTTACATATTGCGGTGCTCCTATGTTGGGTGCATAAATATTTATAATTGTTATATCTTCTTCTTGGATTGAGCCTTTGATCATTATGTAGTTTCTTCCTTTGTCTCTTTTCACAGCCTTTTTTCTTAAAGTCTATTTTATCTGATATGAGTATTGCTACTCCTGTTTTCTTTTGGTCTCTGTTTGCATGGAATATCTTTTTCCAGCCCTTCACTTTCAGTCTGTATGTGTCCCTTGTTTTCAGGTGGGCCTCTTGTAGACAAGATATATGGTCTTGTTTTTGTATCCATTCAGCTAGCCTTTGTCTTTTGGTTGGACATTCAACCCATTTTCGTTTAAAGTAATTATTGATAAGTATGTTCCCATTGCCTTTTTTTTTTTTTTTTTTTTGCTTTGTATTCAAGTTTATACACCCTTTCTCTGTTTCCTCTCTAGAGAAGATCCTTTAGTATTTGTTGGAGAGCTGGTTTGGTGATGCTGAATTCTCTCAGCTTTTGCTTGTCTGTAAAGCTTTTGATTTCTCCTTCATATTTGAATGAGATCCTTGCTGAGTACAGTAATCTGGGCTGTAGGTTATTTTCTTTCACCACTCTAAGTATGTCTTGCCATTCTCTCCTGGCCTGAAGAGTTTCTGTTGAAAGATCAGCTGTTATCCTTATGGGAATCCCCTTCTGTGTTATTTGGTGCTTTTCCCTTGCTGCTTTTAATATTTGTTCTTTGTGTTTGATCTTTGTTAATTTGATTAATATGTGTCTTGGAGTATTTCGCCTTGGTTTTATCCTGTTGGGGACTCTCTGGGTTTCTTGGACTTGGGTGATTATTTCTTTCCCCATTTTAGGGAATTTTCAACTATTATCTCCTCAAGTATTTTCTCAAGGTCTTTCTTTTTGTCTTCTTCTTCTGGGACTCCTATGATTCGAATGTTGGAGCGTTTCACATTGTCCCAGAGGTCTCTAATATTGTCCTCATTTCTTTTAATTTTTTTTTCTTTTTTCCTTTCTGTTTCATTTATTTCTACAATTCTACCTTCTAGCTCGCTTATCTTGTCTTCTGCCTCTGATATTCTACTGTTTTTTTTTCCCTCCAGAGTGTTTCTGATCTCATGTATTGCATTATTCATTGTATATTAACTCTTTATTTCCTCTAAGTCCTTATTAAACCTTTCTTCCTTCTTCTCAGTCCTTCTCTCCAGGTTATTTATCTGTAACTCCATTTTGCTTTCAAGATTTTGAATCATTTTCACCATCAAAATTCGAAATTCTTTATCAGGTAGATTCCCTATATCTTCCTCTTTTGTTTTAGTTGGTGGGCATTTATCTTGTTCCTTTACTTGCTGGGTATTTCTCTGCCTCTTCATCTTGCTTATATTGCTTTGCTTGGGGTGGACTTTTCCTCTTCTGGCAGTTTGTGGAATTCTCTTTATTATGTAGTTTCCTTGCTCTGTGTGGGGTTGGGCGGGTGACTTGTCAAGGTTCCCTGGTTAGGGAAGCTTGTGTCGGTGTTCTGTTGGCTGGAGCTGGATTTCTTGGATTTCTTCTCTTTGGAGTGCAATGAAGTGTCTAGTAATGAGTTATGAGATGTCAGTTGGTTTGGAGTGAGTTTGGGAAGCCTGTATATTGAAGCTCAGGGCTATTTTCCTGTGTTGCTGGAGAGTTTGTGTGGTATGTCTTGCTCTGGAATTTGTTGACCCTTGGGTCGTGCTTGGTTTTAGTGTAGGTAAGGAGGTGTTTGATGACCTCCTATCGATTAATGTTCCCTGGAGTCAGGAGTTCTCCGGTGTTCCCAGGATTTGTGCTTAAGCCTCTTGCCTCTGGTTTTTGGTCTTATTCTTGGAGTAGTCTCTAGACTTCTCTATCTGTCATTTCCAAGGTGGGTACCTCTGTTTTAGCTTCTGTTTGCTGGTCTGTTCAGTGTCTAATTTCCGCCCTGGCACTAGGGGGCAGGTGGACACTTTTTAAGGCTCAGTTGTTCAGTCCTTTTCTGGGAAGGGAGGAACGCTGCAGACAAATATCTCTGGCATGTGGGGAATGCTCGCAGCATCTCGGCCACACTGGGTTTGCCCCCACTCACAGCGCATGTGCTGTCCCAGTGTATACTGCACAGGCTCTAGGTTGCTCTGCCGGGAACTGTCCGAGGCCAGCGCTGGGTTGTATGCACTTTCCAGGTCTGAGCAGCTCAAGTTCAGTTTCTCGGGTACTCCACAAAGCCACAGACTTGGTTGGGCTTGCGTTTTGTGCCTTCCCCAGTCCGAGCAGCTCAGGTGACCAGGTGTTTGGCAAGCGCGGTGGCTGAGACTTATCACCTCCCCAGTCTCTGTCACTCGGTTTTCTGGGTGTACAATTGGAGCACCTTCTCAAGCAGATATCTACCGGCCCGAGCCCAAGAAGTCTTGATTAGCAAGAAGCCTGCCTGCAGTTTGTATCGGATGCCTTTCTGGGGCCGCAGTTGCCCCCTCCGGTTCTGGTTGGCCTCCCTGCCTCTCTCAGCAGGGGATGGGGGATGGGCTGACCACAACCAGCTCGTTCTGCTCAGTCCTTTGTTCTGCGAGACGCGCTGGTGAAGTCTAAGGTTAGAGCTTTCCACCTTTTTGCGGGGAAGCTATCCCACAGTCTGCTTTGCTATCCCCAATTCTCTCAGATTTCCCTCGTGGCATTCAAGCCCCGTCCTCTCTCTAAACAGTTCAGCCGGCTCCTCCCTGCCCAGCCCCCACTTGCTAATGGCATATGTAGGCGTCTGCACTGCTTCTCCACTGGGAGTTACCATTTGGTTGGTAATCTGTGGGTTTTAGTTGTTTCTTTCTTTTTCCTCCCAGTTATGCTGCTGAACTGAAGTTCCAAGGCTCACCACAGATTCATCAGTGAGAGTGTTTCCTGGTGTTTGGAAACGTCTCTCTTTTTAAAGCCTCCCTTCCTGGGACATCTCCATCCTTACCTCTTTTGTCTCTCTTTTTATCTTTTATGTTTTTTCCTACCTCTTTTCGAAGATAATGGGCTGCTTTTCTGGGTGCCTGATGTCCTCTGCCAGCATTCAGAAGCTGTTTTGTGGACTTTACTCCACGTTCAAATGTTCTTTTGATGAATTTGTGGGGGAGAGAGTGGTCTCGCCATCCTATTCCTCCGCCATCTTGTTCCTCCACTAAAATCATTTCTTAATTTAATATTTTTTTTGTGTGTGGATTCTTTCTTATTTCTTTAAGATCATACTCCCTGTTTATAGATGACTTTTACTTATTTTACTTGCCTAATTGCTCTGGCTAAGACTTCTAACACTGTGTTGAATAAAAGTAGTAATAAAGGCCCTGATGCTGGAAAAGATTGAGGGCAGGAGAAGAAAGGGACAACAGAGGATGAGATGGTTGGATGGAAATATTGATTCAATGGACATAAGCTTGGGAAACTCCGGAAGTAGGTAATGGACAGGGAGGCCTGGCGTGCTGCAGTCCATGGGGTCAAAAAGAGTCAGACAAAACTGAGTGACTGAACTGAACTGTTCTTTTCTTTGTCTGTCTAACTAAAAGTTTGTCCATTTTTGACTTTTTCAGAGAACAGATTCAGTTATACTAATTGTCTTACAATTCTTCCATCTTCATAGTATATTTACTCTTTTCTCTGCTGGGTTTAGTTTGTCCCTTTTCTAGTTCTTTAAAATTTTAAATTATGTTGTTGACTTGAGATATGGGTGTCCTTTATTACCATTTCTTCCCTATTTCCTCTGGCTAGGACTTTCAGTACTCTGTTAAATAGTTGTTAGAGTGGGCTTCATTGTATTGCTCCTGGTATTAAAATAGTGTTTTTCACTATTGGATATCACATTAGCTATGAACTTGTCATTATATGCTGAGATGTGTTCCTACCATACTCAGTTTGCCTCTATCTCTATGTTTAAGATTATAATAGAAATCTTATTCTTCATTTTCTTAATGTGGCATATCACAGTGATTAACAGCAAATATTGAGTCATTCTTTCATCCTTGGACTAAATCGTGCATAATCCTTTTCATGTATTGTTTAATTCAATTCGTTAATATTTTGTTTAGAATTGCTGCACTTATGTTAATCAAGCTTATTGGACTCAAATCTTTTCTTGTGTTGTCCCCATGTTGTTATAATACTAGGATAATGCTGGCCTTGTAAAATGAATTTAGAAGTACTCTCTCCTCTTCTGTTATTTGCCTGAGCTTGAGAAGAATTGGTATTGATTTCTCTTTGAATGCTTGGTAGAATTCACCAATTAAGGCATCTAGTATTGAATTTTTGTTTGTCTAAAGATTATGGATTCAGTCATCTTCAGTTTTCTAGTTCCACATAATTCAGTCTTGCAAGGTTGCACAGCTCTAGAAATTTATTCTTTTATTCCAGGTTATCCATTTTTTGGATGTATTATTGTCTATAGTACTCTCTTAGAATTTCCTGTAGTCTATGGGATACATTTTAATGCTTTTCCTTTCGTTTTTAGCTTTATTTTTATGAGTCTTCTTTTTTTCTTGATACACCTCACTAAAGTTTTGTCTTTTTTCTTTATCTTTAAAAAAAAACAACTCACAACTTCATTGATCATTACAGTTCCCCTTTTTAGCTTCCGTTTCACTCGTTTCTGCTCAGATATTTTTATTTCTTTTCTTCTATTAATTTGGCACTCTAGTTTTATTTTTCTAGTGCTAAGAAATTAGCACTAGAAAATTAGGCTGTTTATTTTAGATTTTTCTTGTTTCTTCATGAAGAGATTTATTATTATGAATGCCCATGTTTGAGTCATTTCTCTACAACTCCAAGTTATAATATGCTGCATTTTAATTTTCACTTGCCTCAAGATATTTTTTGTTTTCACTTTTGAATTCCTCTTTCACAATTTTTCTTTAGTAGTAATGTTGCTTAATTGCCACAAATTTGAAATTTTTGTTTTCCTTTTTTTTTATTATTATTTCTTTTTCTTTTTTAATTATTATTATTATTATTTTGCTACATTGACATGAATCCACCCCGGGTGTACATGAGTTCCCTCTCCTGAACCCCCTTCCAACCTCCCTCCTCCCTTTATCCTCCCTCTGGATCATCCCCGCATACCAGCCCCGAGCATTCTGTAACATGCATCGACCCTGAACTGGTGATTCGTTTCACATATGAAAACATACATGTTTCAATGGCATTCTACCAAATCATCCCACCCTCACCCTCTCCCACAGTGTCCCAAAGACTGTTCTATTCATCTGTGTCTCTTTTGCTGTCTCGTATACAGGGTTATAATTTGCATCTTTCTAAATTCCATATGTATGCTTTAGTATACTGTATTGGTGTTTTTCTTTCTGGCTTATTTCACTCTGTTGGTTTCCTTTTATAACTGATTTCTAGTTTCAGACCACAATGACTGAAAGAGATGCCTAAACTTATTTGCATTATCATAAATTGGACTTATTTAAAGACAACATATCAAGTATCCTGGTGGATATTCTAAGTGTCCTTAAGCATCTGTACTTTCCTGCTTTTGGAAAGAATGTTCTCTAGATACCCATCTTGTCTAACATGTCATTTAATCTTATTAAAGTCCTGTGTTTCCTTAGGAATGAAAATGGAGTCTTAATTCCCTACTGTTTTCATTATGTTTTTATTCAGTTGCTAAATCATGTCCAACTCTTTGTGATCCCGTGAAATTCAGCATGCTAGGCTTCCTTGTCCTTCACTAACTCCCTGAGTTTGCTCAAACTCACATCCATAGAGTGAGTGATACCATCCAACCATCTCATCCTCTGTCGCCCCCTTCTCCTCTTGTTCTCCACTTTTCCTAGCATCATGGTCTTTTCCAATGAGTCAGCTCTTCTTATCAGGTGGGACTTCACCTTTAGCATCAGTCCTTCCCATGAATCTTCAGCGTTGATTTTTTCTACGGCTTACTGGTTTGATCTCCTTGCTGTCCAAAGGGTTGTCAAGCATCTTCCTCAACACCACAGTCTGAAAACATTTATCCTTTGGTGTTCAGCCTTCTTTATGATCCAACTCTCAGATCTATACGTGACAACTGGAAAAACCATAGCTTTGACTATATAGAACTTTGTCAGCAAAGTGATGTCTCTGCTTTTTCGTACACTGTCTAGGTTTGTCCTAGCTATTCTTCCAAGGAACAAGAGTCTTTTAATATCCTGACTGCGGTCACGATCCACATTGATTTTGGAGCCCAAGAAAATGAAATCTGACACTGTTTCCACATTTTCCCCATTTATTTGCTATGAAGTGAATGACAACCTACTTCAGTATTCTTGTCTGGAGAATCCCATGGACAGAAGAGCCTGATGGACTGCAATTTATCAGGTTATAAAGAGTTAGAACTGAACACACACACAATATCATCTAGCAAAACACCATAGAACAGAGACAAATGCTGCAGAAATTAACTCAAAGTCAATTTAACCAGGGTTTTCTTTGAAAGTAAAACTATAGAAAGTGATGACACTGACTAAACTCTAGAACTTCTTTGTATAACTGGGTGAAGTATACAATTTCTGAAACTAAAAAGTATACAATTTTCTTCACAAAAACTAAAGGATTTAACTGCACTTATAGAAATAAATTTAAGATAGTGAAAACTGTCTCGTATGACTTGAATTTTTTCCTGTGCAATTCTATAATGGTAACATAAAATACTTTGGCCACCTCATGCGACGAGTTGACTCACTGGAAAAGACTCTGATGCTGGGAAGGGTTGGGGGAGGGGGAGGAGAAGGGGACCACCGAGAGTGAGATGGCTGGATGGCATCACCAACTCTGTGGACATGAGTTTGAGTGAGCTCCGGGAGTTGGTGATGGACAGGGAGGCCTGGCATGCTGTGATTCATGGGGTCGCGGAGAGTCAGACACGACTGAGCGACTGAACTGAACTTATAAAATAAACATATATTTCTAGCACCTCTCTAAAATATGGAAGAACAAATCTTCATAATGTTTAAAGAGACATTCAGTATCTCAAAAATAGTTTTAGCTGTTAAATTATATTCTCAATTTATTTCTATAGTTAAGATATCTTTTGAAGGCAAAAGTCAGAAACGTTATCTGAAAAGTAATTTTTCCAGAATTATTGATATCTGATAATAAATGCTTTTTGCTTATGTAATTAAATTGATATTAAATAAAAATTTTTAAAAAATAAACGTAGAAGTAACATCGCTGTAAATAAAACAAGCTCTTTTATAAGTGATGAATATGTTTTCTCTGTATCTGTTTTCCTAAATAATAAAAATAAATCAATCAACCTAAAGCCCAATAATTATTCTTTTAAGCTGCAAATCTTTACAATGTATTCAAATAACACAGAAAGTTAAGAAAATTCCTTCATACTGTAGGCAAATACATTAATCAGTATGACAAGAAAAGGAACCCCATGAGGACATAACAAATATTGCCCCTAAAAGTTAACACTTCTTTTCCCATTCAGAAAGTATAAATCATGTAAAATTCACTTTCCAAACCTGTTTGCAAATGTACCTTTTCTGTATCCTTGGAAAAATGAAAATTTCCCAAAAATGTTTCTTGAAACGTTTTTTGTTTTTTCCTCACTAGGTGTGCATGCTAAGTCACATCAGTTGTGTCCAACTCTTCATGACCATATGGAGTATAGCCCAACAGACTCTTCTGTCCATGGGATTTTTCAGGCAAAATTACTGAAGTGGGTTTCCACTCCTCCTCCAAAGAGTCTTCTCGACCCAATCATAGAACCCACATCTCCTGTGTCTCCTGCAACAGCACGCAGATTCTTTACTGCTGAACTATCAATTGATACTGGAGTTCAAAATACTTTGTTTCAAGATATTATTTACATAATATTTTACATATGTTAGCCCACATAATGTGCTTACTTTAAAAATGAATCAGAAGGGACTTCTCTCGCTGTCCAGTAGTTAAAAACGAAGGGGTAGGGATAGAGGGATTGGAGCCCTGGTTAGGGAACTAAGATCCCATGTGCCCCATGGATTGCAGCCAAAAAAAAAAAAAAAAAAGGTAAAATGACATGGCTGAAATAATAATAATGATAATTTTAAAACTGAGTCAGCAATAAAATTACAATTTTTTTCAAAGTTTTACATCACATAAAGGAAAACATTTTGGTGTCTTCAGTAAAACTTCGGTGTGTAATGAGGTCTGGACACCACTAACAACAAAATAATAACAATAATAAACCTTTGAAAATCTGAGTTACTTTTTGTAACAATGGAACAATTATTTTGCCTTGAAAAGCAGAAACATGTACAATTTACTTCCCTATCAATATTGCTCTGAATATATCATCCCAACCATTAATTATAACTTTTGACTAATAAATCTTCTGTTTTTCAGAGGAATGCATAATTGTCCACTGTCACATACCAGGATTTTTTCAGAGGACATTAAAACAGAGAACACAGTTTCCTGCAGCTACACACATCTCTTTTACAGCTTCGCAAAGTGCCATGAAAATGATCAATAACAGACCTCATATATTACCTCTGGCAACCCACTCCCGTATTCTTGCCTGGAGAATCCCAGGGATGGGGGAGCCTGGTGGGCTTCCGTCTATGGGGTCACACAGAGTCGGACACGACTGAAGTGACGCAGCAGCAGCACAGAATTTGCCTGGAAAATCCCATGGATGGAGGAGCCTGGTAGGCTGCAATCCATGGGGTAGCTAAGAGTCGGACACGACTGAACGACTTCACTTTCACTTTTCACTTTCATGCATTGGAGAAGGAAATGGCAACCCACTCCAGTGTTCTTGCCTGGATAATCCCAGGGACGGGGGAGCCTGGTGGGTTTCCATCTATTGGGTCGCACAGAGTCGGACACGACTGAAGCGACTTAGCAGCAGCAGCAGCATAGAATTTATAAAAATTAGAAGTGAAAGTGTATACTATTAAAATCATGCTTGGTAATTTGTGTATTCATATTCTATTTTACTTAAAAATAATCTATTAATTCAATAAATAATCATTAATCTCAATTTGCTATCAATTCAATAGCTTAACATAATTAAATATCTTGGAAAGTAATAATCAAACTTACAAATTACAAAATATAATTACTGTTGAAATCAGTTTGTCAGAAAAATGTTTCAATTAAGTTAAAATTGAGGTAGGTTTACGTTTTCTGTAATCATAAATATTAAATGGAAATAACATTAGCTTTTTTATCAGTAAATTTGGAAAAAACATTCTTAAGAAGGATAAAATGTATGCTTGTCAACATTGCTTAACAACATTATGTATGTAACAACATACATTATTAAATGTATGCTTAACAACGATTAACAAGAGAAGATAAAATTGTCTTATTAAATCAAAATGGCTAGCCTAATTTGAAAAAAATATAACCTAAATGCATAAAGTTGGATTTTTGAAACTTTTCTGAGTTATTTCCTGCAAGAATAAGTTTTTTTCCCCCCATGCACAGTTAAAACTTAAGGAACTTATTTGCATTTTCTGGATATTTAGAAATACTTAATTCAGATTCTTTATGCTCTAAAACATTACAAACAGAAAATGGGAGGTACCTTGAGAATTACAGAGAAGCACTGGGAGAGGAAAACTAAAGTCTGAATCTTCAACTAAACTATTCCAAGTTTTTAAAAAGCTAAACATTGGAAATAATTGGCAAAATCCTCATTATTACAAATATCAAAGATCTGTTTTCTTAGTTCATAGGATGAACAATTCTTAGTTGTTTGAAATAAAGTAGACACAGAGATTAACAACCTGATTTTCTTTCATATAACCAAATTTCCATAAACTGATAAGCGTTTTACAGAGACTAGCCTTTGATCAGAGGATACAATTAAATTCCCAGTCATTACTACCCCAGTAAGAAATACTTTTATTATCTATAAATGAAATAAAATGCAATCAAAAAGAGAAAAATAAACTGAGAGCACACAGAATTAAACTCTTGTTACAGGCTAAAATATACCTCTGGGAGCTAATAAAGGATGTGTGTGGGGTTGAAATGTCCATCTATGATGCAATTGAGTTTATCTTCTCTGTCAAGTATAAAGCCATTGCACAATATCCAGGAAAACTCTAAAATTGTTTTGAAAACTACTTTTAAAGGATGGTGTAAATGTGACTTTCAGAAAGGTTTGGGCAAGTAGATGATAACTATCTACAAATTAAAGAATGATGATAACTGTCTACAAATCAACAATCAAAGGAAAGAGTTGAGCCTCTTGTGTTTAAAGAAACTGTGTCCACCACTAGACGTCCTTTTGAGGACATTATATGAAATTAACGTTGTCTTGTGTGGCAAGCTTCAGAATTATGCTGCACTTTATCGTCAGTGAACTTTTTAGAACTGTACGCAGTATAGAAAATTGAAATGGACCAACAGTACATTTCTGCTTTCCTTCCATTTTTGTGCTTGCTGCCTATTTTCTCCTTCTGTTGCTGGAGGTGGTTTCCCAATGAAACGTGAAGCTCTTTGTCTCTGATAGGTGGAAACCTGAGCGTAGGTTAACGAGTCAGTGACTGTAGTGATTGATTTGAAATACTAAAAGGAAGACTTTTGGTAAAGGGTAAATTATTCCATTTCAGCTTTACAGGACCTGTTGACCCTGAAATAACCCAAGTCTTGGATTTTCAGACGCACAGCACAGGAACCCCTCTTACTCCACTCCCTGAAAATTCAGGAAAGTAATATCTGCTCTTGGGTCTTCTGTGGCGTCAGTTTAGGGAGCCAGGGCTGTGTTCCCTACCACCTCCAGCCGGAGAATGCGTTCCTCCTCCATGATTACTCTCTAAGGCCCTTACTAAGCCAGCATAGCATCTTCCCTGCTTTTTGCTTGAGATTCTGGAGTTTTGAGCAGTTGGTAAAGGGCTTTCACCTCGTCACACCAGGCACTCTTAAGGATGCCTGCTTCTGAAGTCCTTCATTTAACACTCCAGCACCCTGAAATCTCTCTTCGGGGTTTTCAGAGGTAGAAGGGAGTTTTACAGGAATTTGGAAACACAAGTGAAACGGGGGAAACATCAGACTAGTTCTCAGATTCAGAGATAGACAGGAGACCTTTGTGCAGGGTGTCACAGAGCCTGGGTGCTCTCCCTTTCATTAGGGAAGCTGAGGGATGCCCACTGGTGGAAGACAGGGAACTGGAGAGCAAGGGTTTCAGGTTTGCTTTCGCCAGACCACTACTGGCTGATTCCTACTAGCTATGGTAAAAGTGACTGGTTCTCTTGGAAAGGCTGAGCGCCACCGCACAAGAGAACTTACTTGATTCACTGTTAATCCCCCAAAGAGACCAAACAACTCTCAAATCTTGGACTGTCCACCCACTCCCCGCCACCAACCTGCCTTGCTGTATAGGTAAGCACCACGGACCTTTGCTTACACCATGGTCCTCCGCTCCTGAAGGTTCAAAACGATTAAATGTTGTCCACAAGAAAATGCAGTCTAAACACCCTTTGAAGAAACAAAAGCTTACTTTCATTATTAGCGTGAGAACAGATGACTATCTCAACAGGTCCTTAAGTATTATGAGGAAGTAAACGGGCTCGGAGAGTACAAAACTGATTTATATTCTTAAAACTTTGACCCATAAATTAGCAATGGTTTTTCAGCTGGAAGTACGGGGTACTTCGTTGGTTGAAATTTAATCTAATAGTGCAGTTCAGTTCGGTTTAGTCACTTAGTCGTGTCTGACGCTTTGCCACCCCATGGACCACAAAACTCCAGGCCTCCCTGTCCATCACCAACTCCCAGAGTTCACTCAAACTCCTGTACATTGAGTCGGTGATGCCATCCAACCATCTTATCCTCTGTCCTCCCCTTCTCCTCCTGCCTTCAGTCTTTCCCAGCATCAGGGTCTTTTCAAATGAGTCAGCTAGTCCCATCAGGTGGCCAAAGTATTGGAGTTTCAGCTTCATCATCAGTCCTTCCAATGAACACCCAGAACTGATCTCCTTTAGGATGGATGGGTTGGCTCTCCTAGCAGTCCAAGGGACTCTCAAGAGTCTTCTCCAACATCACAGTTCAAAAGCATCAATTCTTCGATGCTCAGCTTTCTTTATAGTCTAACTGTCACATCCACACATTACTCCTGGAAAAACTATAGCCTTGACTACTGGAAAAACCATAGCCTTGAATAGAGGACCTCTGTTGGCAAAGTAATGTCTCTGCTTTTTATTTTTTAATTTCTTTAAATTTATTTTATTGGAGGCAAATTACCTTACATTAATATATTGGTTGGTTTTGCCATATATTGACATGAATCCTCCCCGGGTGTACATGTGTTCTCTTTCTGGAACCCCCTTCCCACCTCGCTTTTCCCCATATCCTCACTCCATGTCATCCCCGTGCACCAGCCCCAAGCATTCTGTATCATGCGTCGAATCTGGACTGGTCACTTATGATAATATACATGCTACAATGCTGTTCTCCCCAATCATCCCACGTTCACCCTCTCCCACAGAGTCCCAAAGACTGTTCTATATGACTATGTCTCTTTTGCAGTCTCGTATACAGGGTTCAAGTTACCATCTTTCGAAATTCCATATATATGAATTAGTATACTGTATTGATGTTTTTCTTTCTGGCTTACTTCACTCTGTATAATTGGCTCCACTTTCATCCACCTCATTAAAACTGATTCAAATGCATTCTTTTTGATGGCTGAAAAATACTCCATTGTGTATATGTACCAAAGTTTTCTTATCCATTCATCTGCAGATGGACATCTAGGTGGCTTCCATGTCCTGGCTATTATAAACAGTGCTGCAATGAACATTGGAGTACATGTGTCTCTTTCAATTCTGGTTTCCTTGGTGTGTATGCCCAGGAGTGCGATTGCTGGATCATATGGCAGTTCTATTTCCAGTTTTTTGAGGAATCTCCACACTGTTCTCCATAGTGGCTGTACTAGTTGGCATTCCCACCAACAGTATAAGAGAGTTCCCTTCTCTCCACACCCTCTCCAGCATTTACTGCATGTAGACTTTTGGATAGCAGCCATTCTGACTGGTGTGAAATGGTATCTCATTCTGGCTTTGATTTGCATTTCTCTGATTATGGAGGATGTTGAGCATTTTTTCTTCTGTTTGTTAGCCATCTTTATGACTTCTTTGGAGAAATGTCTGTTTAGTTCTTTGGCCCATTTTTTGATAGGGTCACTTAGTTTTCTGTAACTGAGCTGCAGGAGCTGCTTGTATATTTTGGAGATTAATCCTTTATCATCTGCTTTTTAATATACTATCTATTGGTTGGTCATAACTTGGTCATAACTTTCCTTCCAAGAAGCAAGTGTCTTTTAATTTCATGGCTGCAATCACCATCTGCAGTGATTTTGGAGCCCCTCAATATAGTCAGTCACTGTTTCCACTCTTTCCCCATCTATTTGCCATGAAGTGATGGGACTGAATGCCATGATCTTAGTTTTCTGAATGTTGAGCTTTAAGCCAACTTTTTCACTCTCCTCTCTCACTGTCATCAAGAGGCTCTTTAATTCTTCTTCACTTTCTTCCATAAAGGTGGTGTCATCTGCATATCTGAGGTTATTTATATTTCTCCCAGCAATCTTGATTCCAACTTGTGCTTCATCCAGCCCAGCGTTTCTTATGACGTACTCTGAAAATAAGTTAAATAATCAGGGTGACAATAGACAGCCATAATGTACTTCTTTTCCTATTTGGAACCAGTTTGTTGTTCCATGTGCACTTCTAACTGTTGCTTCCTGACCTGCATACAGATTTCTCAAGAGGCAGGTCAGACAGGTTTCTGTCTCTTTCAGAGTTTTCCACAGTTTGTTGTGATCCACACAGTCAAAGGCTTTGGCATAGTCAATAAAGCAGAAATAGATATTTTTCTGGAACGTTCTTGCTTTTTTTGTTGATTCAGCAGATGTTGGCAATTTGATCTCTGGTTCCTCTGCGTTTTCTAAAACTAGCTTGAACATCTGGAAGTTCACGTAATGTTGAAAGCTGGCTTGGAGAATTTTGAGCATGACTTTACTAGCATGTGAGATGAGTGCAATTGTGTGGTAGTTTTAGCATTCTTCGGCATTTCCTTTCTTTGGGACTGGAATAAAACCTGATCTTTTCCAGTCCTGTGTCCACTGCTGAGTTTTCCAAATTTGCTGACATATTAAGTACATCACTTTCACAGCATTATCTTTTAGGATTTGAAATAGCTCAACTGGACTTCCAACGCCAGCTTTCTTCGTATTGTTAGGAAGCAGTAAATATCTTAACATTCTATAGCATTAATAAGTACTAGAATTGAAAAATTTTCAGGGAGGCCATTGAAGCAGAATTGGGGGATATAAATAGTTCTCTGATGCCTCAACAGAATAACCATTCATGACTTTGATAAATCAAATTTATTTAACATTTTTATCTTTAAGTACACTTTTCCAAAACAATAAAGTATGTTTAAAACAATGAAATATCAAAACATGTAGCCATCTTCCAATTTTCAGCATGAAGTCTGATTCTAGGTCATTCTTAAGGTGTCTGTGTCTCTGAGGAGGGTTATGCAGAAAACAATACTCAAAGATTACATTTGGCTTCCTCTGCAGTGCCTCATCACTTCTTCCAGCAGTGCAAACTTCTGTCACTACTAGATACTAAGGAGAAATTGAGTGCTATAGGCTCCACTGGCTTACAAATACTCCTATTTTGAAGTTATCTGATATCTTCATGCTCAGTCAAGCTGCTAGGTGTCCAGTCCAAATAATCTTACCACTTTCCCCTCCAACCTGTTGGTCAATCTCAGGGTCTCCCTCAAAGCTTTCCTCCTACAAGGCCTCCTCCGTACCTTTATGTCACAGTCAATCACTTTCCTGACATTTAACATTTCCACTTTCCCCAAGGATAACAGCCAAACTCTTCTTTTGTTTGTCCTGGTATGGTTTGGGCAGAGGGTTGGGAGAAACAAAAAGAAAAGGATGTTCAATAAGGAAGTAGGGAGTGTTAACTCCCTCTCCACCCATTACCACCCCACAGTGCAATTTAAAACTCACTCTTTTTTGCTGGTGGTGCTAAGTTTGAATAATGGAATCCTCAGAATGGCTGCTGTACCTCAGTTCTAGGTATTTCTTTATCTGGCTGGTATCCTCAATGTCATTCTCAGGATTCTGCAGTGCCAGTGTTTGCTTTTTTTCTGGATATTTAAAAAAAAGAAATGCAAAAGAGCGAAATGGCTGTCTGAGGAGGCCTTACAAATAGCTGTGAAAAGAAGAGAGGCGAAAAGCGAAGGAGAAAAGGAAAGATATAAGCATCTGAATGCAGAGTTCCAAAGAATAGCAAGGAGAGATAAGAAAGCCTTCCTCAGTGATCAATGCAAAGAAATAAAGGAAAACAACAGAATAGGAAATACAAGAGACCTCTTCAAGAAAATTAGAGATTCCAAGCGAACATTTCATGCAAAGATGGGCTCGATAAAGGACATAAATGGTATGGACCTAACAGAAGCAGAAGATATTAAGAAGAGGTGGCAGGAATACACAGAAGAACTGTACAAAAAAGATCTTCACAATCAAGATAGTCACGATAACGTGATCACTGACCTAGAGCCAGACATCTTGGAATGTGAAGTCAAGTGGGCCTTAGAAAGCATCACTACGAACAAAGCTAGTGGAGGTGATGGAATTCCAGTTGAGTTATTTCAAGTCTTGAAAGATGATGCTGTGAAAGTGCTACACTCAATATGCCAGCAGATTTGGAAAACTCAGCAGTGACCACAGGACGGGAAGAGGTCAATCTTCATTCCAATCCCAAAGAAAGGCAATACCAAAGAATGCTCAAACTACCGCACAATTGCACTTATCTCACACGCTAGTAAAGTCATGCTCAAAATTCTCCAAGCCAGGCTTCAACAGTATGTAAACCGTGAACTCCCAGATGTTCAAGCAGAGGCACCAGAGATCAAATTGCCAACATCCGCTGGATCATGGAGAAAGCAAGAGAGTTTCAGAAAAACATCTATTTCTGCTTCATTGACTATGCCAAAGCCTTTGACTGTGTCGATCACAATAAACTGTGGAACATTCTGAAAGAGATGGGAATTCCAGACCACCTGACCTGCCTCTTGAGAAACCTGTATGCAGGTCAGGAAGCAACAGTTAGAACTGGAAATGGAACAACAGACTGGTTCCAAATAGGAAAAGGTATACGTCAAGGTTGTATATTGTTACCTTGCTTATTTAACTTATATGCAGAGTACATCATGAGGAATGCTGGGCTGGAAGAAGCACAAGCTGGAATCAAGATTGCTGGGAGAAATATCAATAACCTCAGATATGCAGATGACACTACCCTTATGGCAGGAAATGAAGAGGAACTCAAAAGCCTCTTGATGAAAGTGAAAGAGGAGAGTGAAAAGGTTGGCTTGAAGCTCAACATTCAGAAAACAAAGATCATGGCATCTGGTCCCATCACTTCATGGGAAATAGATGGAAAAACAGTGGAAACAGTGTCAGACTTTATTTTCTGGGGCTCCAAAATCACTGCAGATGCTGATTGCAGCCATGAAATTAAAAGACGCTTGCTCCTTGGACGGAAAGTTATGACCAACCTTGATAGTGTATTAAAAAGCAGAGACATTACTTTGCCAACCAAGGTCCATCTAGTCAAGGCAATGGTTTTTCCCGTGGTCATGTATGGATGTGAGAGTTGGACTGTGAAGAAGGCTGATCGCCGAAGAATTGATGCTTTTGAACTGTGGTGTTGGAGAAGACTCTTGAGAGTCCCTTATACTGAAAGGAGATCCAACCAGTCCATTCTAGAGGAGATCAATCCTGGATGTTCCTTGGAGGGACTGATGCTAAAGCTGAAGTTGCAATACTTTGGCCACCTCATGAGACGAGTTGACTCATTGGAAAAGACTCTGATGCTGGGAAAGGTTGTGGGGGGAGGAGAAGGGGACGACAGAGAATGAGATGGCTGGATGGCATCACCGACTCTGTGGACATGAGTTTGAATGAACTCCGGGAGTTGGTGATGGACAGGGAGGCCTGGCGTGCTGTGATTCATGGGGTCGTGGAGAGTCGGACACGACTTAGTGACCTGGGTTTGTAGTCAATGTCCTATGCCTCCAGAGATGTCAGAAAGTTAAACTTAAGTGGCATGAGCAGCATGTAAATGTAGAAATGCTCTTCACAGAGGGCCAGCAAGGCAACTAAAATGGCTTTCCTTTTTATTTTTCAAAGGGAAAGATTACAGAAAGAGCATACTCAAAATTTTCCTGAAAATATTAGGCCTGTTGCATGATTGGTTTGTGTTTATGTGTGTGCACCACTACAGGCTACTGTCATGGTTCTCTGACAATAACAGTTCTGGAAGCATAAGTTAAATTCAGAGTTTCCTTTCTTCTTCTTCTTCTTTTTTTTTTTTAAGAAAGCTATGTGTTTGAAGGTTAAAGGAGGACAGATTAATGGAAGCTCCTTTCAAAAAAATGCTTAACCCATATATTACCAAGTATATACCAAATATAACCAGTGTTTCCAATTATATCCCGTTAACAAGTACGACAGAGTCTTTACCAACCTTATGTGAATACCTACATTGCCATGAAAATAAGAACGCACAATAAGATATTTCAATTTCTGACCCTTCAGAAAGATTATGCAAGGAGAATAAAATATTCTTCAAAGGATTTCACTTGAGTTTACCAAATCAAAATGAATCTACTAAATTGCTTTGAATTAAAGCTTGGAAAGAAAGAAAAGAGTTTCTTTCATAAACAAAAGCAGAGCATCAAAACAATAGCAACATTATCTCTATATCAGGTCATTTAGTCTTGTGGATTTAGTTCATGTTCTGTCAGATCCTGGTTTCGTTTTATTATGAACAGTTTTCTCTATTAGGAAGAATTCCGGAAATCTTGATTCTGTTCATCAATATGGCTGTAATGTTGTCTAACCATATTGACAGAAGCCTGTAATTGACAATGAAGTAGAAATAGTTTGAACAGTTTTGGGGTCTGAGACAATCATTTTCTGTGGGAGATTAAGTAATCTGACCTATGTGATATGCTGTTCTCAGCTGTTCAGTTATGTCTGACTATTTGTGACCACATGGACTATAGTGCACCAGGCTCTTCTGTCCATGAGGATTCTCCAGGCAAGAAATCTAGAGTAGAATTCCCCCTACTCCAGGGGATCAAACCCTGGTCGCCCACATTGCAGGCAGATTCTTTACCACCTGAGCCACCAGGGAAGAACCAATCTGATTAATCAACTCAGTTCAGTTCAGTCTCTCAGTCGTGTCCGACTCTTTACGACCACATGAATCACAGCACGCCAGGCCTCCCTGTCCATCACCAACTCCTGGAGCTCACTCAAACTCACCTCCATCAAGTTGGTGATGCCATCCAGCCATCTCATTCTCTGTCGTCCATTTCTCCTCCTGCCCCCAATCCCTCCCAGTATCAGAGTCTTTTCCAGTGAGTCAACTCTTCACATGAGGTGGCCAAAATATTGGAGTTTCAGCTTTAGCATCAGTCCTTCCAATGAACACCCAGGACTGTTCTCCTTTAGAATGGACTTGTTGACTCTCCTTGCAGTCCAATAGTTGATTGTAATTATGATATACCAAACATATATTAAGATATAAAAAAGTATATTCTGTATCAAATTAAGAAAATCAGTAAGTCTGAAAAAGGTCATAATCATCTGTAAATAGATAAAATTCAATAGGTAAATCTAACAAGCATCCCAGTTGAAAACCACTGGCTTAAAGCATGGTGTATTCAATTAAAGAAGAAGTGCTGTGATCAAGTTAACACCGAGATTTCTAAAAATAACAGAATATGACAGCTAATATTGCACTGTTTTGTCTAATATTACACAAAGAACATGATCAAATGTCTTGCAACTTCGTGTAAAGTATACAAGCTCTGAACCATTAATATTATTAACATTTCCCTATTCAAATTTAACACAGTTTTGGTTGCATATCTCTTCTGATTTGATAACCTTTCTGTCATTGTTGAGTTTGAACAAAAGACAAGGAAATGAACCCATCAAACTTTACAGACTTTGCTAAGATAAACTCTCTGAACATTTCCTAGCTTCTCAAACAAAATTTGCTTTCAAAATTTTTCTTTCATTGTTTCAAACTATCTGGAACAAATCAACATATTTGGGTATATTATAGAAGATGTGTTTCTCATGCCAACTATGTAAGACATTTTGCTTACTTTGCTTTCATTGTGAATATGGGATATGGAGAAGGAAATCATCTGTAGGAAGTCTCAGAGCTTAGCAGTGGCACCTGCTCAAGGCTACTGGTAATGAAAGAACAGTTACAATATAGCAATATCTGTAATATAATTGTCTTCAGAGGTTATGATTGGTACCAGAAAAGAACTTTACAAAGTAGGTAAACCCCAGACTTAAAATGCTTAAACACTTACAGGCTGCCAGGCATAAGAATAAGTCAGAAAGGCAACTGTAGCAGTCTGGGAGCATTGACTTTACTTGCTTGTGTTCAGAGAAAACGAACATGTTCATTCTCTTTGGTAGTTTTCAGACATCACACGACAAATTGTCACAGGTGTGTCAGCCGTTATTTTCCAATACTTCTTCCCTTTTACCTAATATTTAACATTTCTCACACTATTACCACATGTTTCTGAGGTGATTTTTCAATCTGTTATATTGGGGCAAAATTTCCAAGTCAACCTACACTGCTTTCAAGCTATGATAAAAGAATAGAGTATATAAAATCAATCACATAATACTTTTATTTTTTTTTAACATCTAGAATCCTCAGTTTCTCTTTTCTTCTACAATAACAACAACAACAAATCAGTGTTTCAAATGTGTTTATTCTAATCTGGTTGTTTTTCGTGAGTATATGAGAATCTTGCTTCTGTTTAAGAGGAAAGAAAGTGGATTTTTATGCTTTTAATAGGAAGAAAGTAATTTGTATTTCTATGTAGTTATCTGCAAGTGCAATTATAGTCTTTTCTCTGCAAACTAGCTTTTCTCATGGATTTTCTTATGGTGGGAGTGCCTAACCACTAGAGTTTCTTCTTTGCCTTGTGTTATTTTCAGCTATCAGCATATCCTAGGAGAGTGTGTGTGGTGTCCTAGTATCTTGGAAGAAAGATTTTGTTGTGTGTGTGTCAGAATAATGTGTATATGTGTTAGCTGCAGATGTTTGGAAGTCAAAAGGGAAAGCTGCAGGTTTCATCCCAGGTTGCACAGACTCTTGAGAAGGTATAGTTAGGAGGGGCTGATTGGACGATTCTTCGTCCATTTATTTATATGGCTCATCCTTAAGCAGACTGGTGCAGTACAGGTCTCTTTCCACTCTCAAGGGGCCCACAAACAGAAATTGGAGGGTAGATGCTTTGAAGTGTAGAGTTAGCTAAGTTGTATATTAAATCTAATGGGGAGATGTGGTGGGTGGGGAGGTGAGGTGAGATCTTAACTCAAACACTCTAGCAAGAAGCTCATGCCTACAATAGCATTATGGTTTACCCTTTGTTCAGGGAGCAGAAAGAGTAACAGTTGGATAGATCAGTAGCTGCCATTTCTGGAACATATTGATGGAGAGTTGGTGTCCTGACCCTTCTGGGCAGTAAGCGGAGCAAGCTAGTCAGTCTCTGCAGCTGTGGCATCTAAGCTTTCCGGGTTGCTGCTTTTTCCGTTTGCTGCTCTCAGTTTAAACTGTGCTTGGCTCTGTCCATTGACTTTGTACTGTTGCCAGGCCCTGGCCTACTTTACCAGAGTCTGATGTCGACCTGCAATGCTTTGGTTCTACTACTGTGTCTTCCATTTTACCCTTGCTTACTGTTAACAGCATGTGTGGCTTCTGTTCAGCATCGACTTCCTGCCTGGTAAGCACATGGAGATGTCTCTCTGTAGAGAATTCCGGCATCTGACCTGAAACCCAGTGGAAATTACTGACCTGGGTAGGCGTGATAGTGGTGCATGTGGTTGGGCTCACATACGTAAAAGATCTCAGGGGTGGGGGAGATTCTCTAGCCTCTTAAATTCTGGGTAGAGTCCAGTCTGAGCCCTGGAAACACCCGCTGGACTGCTGGGTTCGTGAAGACACACTTTCCGGTCTGCCAGTTGTTCTTTCCTTCACTGTCGGCCTCACAGTCAGCTTTCCTGACAGAATCGTGGTCCAAATTTTTAAAGTAAACCTCACGCGAAGACAGGGAACACAATGGATCAGAGTGTCTGCCTGCGGAAGCTGGAAAGGCTTCTGTCGAGTTTCAACCACTGATGACACTACCTGTCACTGGCTAGGCACGAAGGACCTGGGAAGGGTGACGTGTTGGGTGACAATGATCTTGCTGCAGACAAGCACTGACAAACAGCACTGACAAAACCTAGAGCCCTCTGTACATGCCACACAGCTCCCTGGGAGATCCAGAGAGTGTGATGTCCTATTTTAGAGTTAATCTTTGAAGAGAAAGGGATTCCTAAATCCTGGCTGAATCTGAAAGTAGCTTTTAAAGGGTACAACAAAGAAGGCTGCAAGAACACAGGGAGAGTTAGTGTAGGACTCCCAACTCCAAATAATGATAGCTTTGAAGTTTGTGCCAAATTCAAGTGCAGGGCTAGTGCTGGTAGGACAGATGTGACACTGCCGTATTAGACAATGGATCCTCCCTGGAATTTTGAGTAGCCCAGTCCTAGGTCAAGATAACGCAGACTCTGCATAAACCTCTGGAGGAACTGACTGGCAAGAGCACAGGTTGGGGTTGCACTCCTAACCTTTCTGGTGTGCCTTTTTGGGGAGCAGCTAAAGTGTTGGTTCCAACTGCATTTTAAGTGTGCCATTATGTGCTCTCAGTGCTTGGAGACTGACCCTTGGCAATCCTGCTCTGTAAACTTTCCAGTGACTTGCATTCTCTCTTATTAGTTCCGGGTGAGACTCACAAACCATGATCATTTATTTTGCAGACAAAATGCTTAACTTCTGAATAAGAAACAATAGAAAGTGTGAAGAGAAGCTTTAAATTACCATATATTTAGCAAGTAGGGCAAATCAGCTTTGCAGTTCTGTTGATATTTTCATTTGAAAAGCTGGCAGGACTCTGACTGCTGTGGCTAGACTTTCTGAAACTATGTTGAATAGTACCGGTGAGACTGGGCACCCTTATCTTGTTCCATATCTTAGAGGAGGTGCTTTCAGTTTCTCACCATTGACGTTCATGTTTGCTGTGGGCTTTTCATATATGGTCTTAACTATGTTGAGGTAGGTTCCCTATAAGCCCATTTTCTGGAAATGTTTTATCATAAATGGGTGTGAATATTTTCAAAAGTTTTTTATGCGTCCATTGACGTATTATATGTTTTTTATCTTTCTGTTAATATGGTATATCACATTGACTTATTTCCGTATATTGAAGAATCCTTGCATCCATGGAATAAACTGATTATGATCAATTGATTATGGTGTATGAGTCTTCTGATATATGTCCTTTGAGTTGGTGATGTTATTGAACCATCTTATCCTCTGTCATCCCCTTCTCCTCCTGCCTTCAATCTTTCTCAGCATCATGGTCTTTTCTAAGGAGTCAGTTCTTTGCATCAGGTGGCCAAAGTACTGGTGCTTCAACTTCACCATCAGTCTTCCCAGTGAATATTCAGGACTGATTTCCTTTAGGATTGACTTGTTGGATCTCCTTGCAGTCCAAGGGATTCTCAAGAGTCCTCTCCAACACCACAGTTTAAAAGCATCAATTCTTTGGCACTCAGCTTTCTTTATGGCCCAACACTCACATCCCTACATGACTACTGGAAAAACCATAGCTTTGCCTAAATGGACCTTTGTCAGCAAAGTGATTCCTCTCCTTTTTAATATCCTGTCTGGGTTTGTCATAGCGTTTCTTGTAGCAGCAGAGTATTATCTATTTCTTCTTGGTTCAGTCTTTTGAGATTGTATAGTTCTAAGAATTTCTCCATTTCTTTTAGGTTTTCTGTTTTATTGGCATATAGTTGAGACTTTTATTTTACTAAGTTTGTTTATATGTCTGTTTTTATGCCAGTAACATACTGTCTGAATACTGTGGCTTTGCAGAAAGTTTTAAATTTGGAAGCACAAATCCTTAGGTTTTGTTATTCATTTTCAATATTGTTTTGGCTGTTTGCAATCACTAGAGATTTCATATGAATGTTAAAATGAGTTCCCTGTTTCTGCAAAAAATATTATAAAGATTTTAGAAGGGAGTGAATTGAATTTAAAAATTGCTTTGGGTATGCATGTTCAGTTGCTTCAGTTGTGTACAACTCTTTGTGACATCATGGGCTGTATCCTGCTGATCTTCTGTCCACAGGACTCTCGAGGCAAGAATACTGGAGTGGATTGCCATTTTACCCTCCTCCAGGGGATCTTCCCAACCCAGGGCTCAAACTCATGTCTCCTGCATCTCCTGCATTGCAGGTGGATTCTTTAGTGCTGAGTCATTGGGGAAGTCCTCTTTGGGCTTTATCAGTGGGCTTTCAACATAAAATGAAAATTTTAACAATATTAAATCTTCAAATTCAGAACACAGGGTGTGTTTTTATTTATTAATTTCTTCTTAAATTTCTCTTAGTAATATTTTGTACTTTTCTTTCTACAAGTTTACACATCCTTGGTTAAATTTAATCTGAGGTACTTTATTTTTAAGCTATGACTATAAATATAATGATTTGGCAATTTTTTTTTCATATTGTTCATGTATAGAAATGCAATTGTTTTTGCATTTCTTTGATTTTGTATCTTACTAATTTGCTGAGTTCATTTATTAGTCCTAATAGCATCTTATTGTGCAATCATTATCTTTCTGTATATAAGATTAGAGATACATGATCAGAGAGAACTTTACTTCTTTCCAATTTGGATGAACAATATTTCTTTTTATTGAGATATAATTGAGATACAACATATTAGTTTCATGTGTACATCATAATGATTTTGAAATGTTGTGGCTATAAGCCTTGAATGACTCCAGAATTTTTGGCCTCTGAAGGAGAGGAATTAGAATGGAGCCAGTGACAAGGCTTGATCATGCAGAACTTTGTTGTAATAAAGTTTTAAGTATAAAAAAGGTAGAGAAAGTTTGACATAGACATCAGAAGGGGACAGAAAGAGTGTCCCCTTTCTAGTTTAATAGCAAGAACTTATATACCTGTTACAGTATACGTTATGTAATATGTCTATTCAGTTCAGTTCAGTCGCTCAGTCGTGTCCAACTCTTTGCGACCCCATGAATCACAGCACGCCAGGCCTTCCTGTCCATCACCAACTCCTGGAGTTCACTCAAACTCACGTTCATCAGTATTAGCAAGATGCAAATTAGAGAAAGAAAATGCTTCAAAGCTGAGAGAGTTGTACCAGGCGCCTCACCTGCAACTTGCATTTTGAGATAGCATTTGTACGAGGTGAGTCTTCCTGGGCCATCAAACAATTGACATGAATCTTGAAGACAGGCAGGTTTCCAAACAAATACATAGTTTCATTAACATAGCTTAAAAGAAATTTCCATGAGTAAATCATACTGGTTTGTTGAGTCATTATTGGTTCTGAGTCTTAGGTGGAATTGAATTGAAGAAAGACAGAAGTTTAGGTAAATACATAGTTCATGACCATAGCTTAAGAAAAAATATTTCCATAAGAAAAATGAATTTGTTAACTCAAGGTTTAAGAAAAGTTAAGTTCAGATGGAACCAGGTATTGTTGTGACAACACAGAATTTTAAAAGAAACCTCCTTTTAATTTTGTATAGAGAAGGGAAAAAAACACCTGACACTTGCAGTCTGTTTCCTCTGCTGGGGGATACCTAGCCAGCCTTCTTGCCTCTAACTCTCTCAGTTTCATACATGTATTGTGAAATGATCACAAAAAGTCTAGCTAACAACAATTACTATATAACTATAAATGTTTTTTGATGAGAAAATTTGAGATTTACTCTCTCAACAACTTCCAAATATATAATACAGTATAGTTGTACTGTACTAACAGTGACAGACTTTATTGTCTTGGACTCCAAAATCACTGAAGGTGGTGACTGTAGCCATAAACTTGAAAGACACTTGCTCCTTGGAAGGTAAACTATGACAAACATAGACAGTGTATTAAAAAACATAGACATCACTTTGATGACAAATATCTGTAAGGTCAAAGCTGTGGTTTTTCCAGTAGTCATGTATGGATGTCAGGGATGGGTCATGAAGAAAGCTGAGTGCCAAAGAATTGAGGCTTTCAAACTGTTAGGGGAAGCACACTGATTGAAACCTTCCACCCTGGCCAAGCATCATAGTAACCATGTGCATAAGTTGTTTTACAACAGGAGGTCCTGATAAGGAACACAGAACTAATAAGCCTCCACCAACTGGAAGACTTGGAGAAAAGTCAAAAGGAGATAACACAGGTTCGACCACCTCCCAGAATCCTTCTCTCTGGAATCCATCTTGACTGAACAAGGCATGTACCACCAGGAAGGACTCTGAGTCAGAATGATTGGCTAAAGACAACCTGAAACTTGTCCCATCACCATAAAACCTGAGACTTCAGAGCCACGTGGTTCTCCTGGGTTCCCTTACCCTACTGCTTTCCACCCAGGTGCTCTTTCCCAATAAAATCTCTTGCTTTGTCAGAGCATGTGTCTCCTCGGAGAATTCATTTCCAAGTGTTAGGCAAGAGCCCAGTTTTGGGCCCTGGAAGGGGTCCCCCTTCCTGCAACAAAACTGTGGTGTTGCAGAAGAATCTTGAGAGTCCCTTGGACTACAAGGAGATCAAACCAGTCAGCCCTAGAGGAAACCAATCCTGAAAATTCACTGGAAAGACTGATGCTGAGACTGAAGGTTCAAAACTTTGAATACCTAATAAAAAGAACTAACCCATTGGAAAAGACCCTGATCCTAGGAAATATTGAAGGCAACAGAAGGGGACAACAGAGGACAAGATGGTTGGATGGCATCACTGACTCAGTGGACATGAGTTTGAGCAAACTCCAGGAGATAGTGAAGGACAGGGAAGCTTGGTGTGCTGCAGTCCATAGGATTGCAAAGAGTTGGACACAACTGAGCAACTGAAAAAAAAACAAAAAAATAGTATGGTCAGAGGTTATACTTTTCAATCCAGGATTTCTTTATTTTACAGTGAAATTTTGGTAACTTTATATCATCTACATCCATTTCAGTCACCCCTCAATCCCAGCTCTGGTAACCACAAATCTGTTTTCATATATATAGTTGGATGGGGTTGTCTTTCTTTCTGTTTAGTGCTTGCTTGCTTTCTCTTTTGGTTACATGCTTAAGAGATATCAGCCAGTATTTGCCTCTATGATTTATTTTACTTAATGCCCTAAAGGTCCATTCTTGTTGTCAGAATCCATGTTGCACTTTTTGTGTGGTTAAATATTCCTCTATATTTACACACATACATCACATTTTTCTTTATTGATTCAACCATCAGTGGACAACCAGGTTGTTTTCATGTCTGAGTTATTGTATATAACACTGTAATTAGCACAGGCATACAGATATCTGTTCAAGTTTGTGATTTTTGTTTTGAGAGACATCTCTACTGCTCTCCAAAGAGGATTTTCCTGATGATCAATGATATTGAAGGGGCTTCCTCAGTGACTTGGAAGTAAAGAAACTGTCTGCCAAAGCAGGAGACCTGGGTTCATTCCCTGGGTCAGGAAAATTCCTTGGATGAGGGCATGGCAACCCACTCCAGTAATCTTGCCTGGAGAATTCCATGGACAGAGGAGCCGGGTGGGCTCCAGTACATGAAGTGCGAATAGTCAGAAATGACTGAAGCTACTGAATATACACATACTCAGTGATATTGAGGAGAAGGCAATGCAAGCCACTCCAGTACTCTTGCCTAGAAAATCCCATGGATGGAGGAGCCTGATGGGCTACAGTCCTTGGGGTTGCTAAGGGTCGGACACGACTGAGCTTCTTCACTTTCACTTTCACACATTGAAGAAGGAAATGGCAAACCACTACAGTGTTCTTGCCTGGAGAATCCCAGGGATGGGGGAGGCTGGTGGGCTTCCGTCTATGGGGTCGCACAGAGTCGGACATGACTGAAGTGACTTAGCAGCAGCAACAGCAGTGATGTTGAATACCTTTGCAAATGTCTTTTGGTCATCGGCATGACTTCTTTGGAAAAATGCGTGCTCAGATTCTCTGCTTTTTGTTGTCGTTGTTGTTCTAAGAACTTTTTGATGAGTTTTATCTTTTTAAATTTTTTTCTTTACATTGTTGTATTGGTTTTGCCATACATTGACATGAATCTGCCCCCGGTGTACATGTATTGCCCATCTTGAACCCCCCTTACACTTCCCTCCCCATCCCATCCCTCTGGTTCATCCCAGTACACCAGCCCCAAGCATCCTGTATCATGCATTTAACTTGGACTGGTGATTCGTTTCACATATACATGTTTCATTAGCATTCTCCCAAATCATCCCACCCTCGCCCTCTCGCACAGAGTCCAAAAGACTGTTCTATACATCTGTGTCTCTTTTGCTTTAATGAGTTTTAAAATTTTATTTTTAATTGAAGGATAATTCTTTTATAGTGGTTTCTCTCATACATCGACATGGATCAGCTGCAGGTATATATATGTCCCATCCCTCTTGAACCTCTCTCTCATCCCTCACATGCTACCCCTTTAGGTTGTCACAGATAACCAGGTTGAACTTCCTGCATCACACAGCAGAGCCCCACTGGCTATTTATTTTACACCTGGTAATGTATTTGTTTCAGCGTTACTCTGTCAAATCCTCTGCCCACTTTAAATCAGAATATTTATTATTTTGCTATTGATTTGTATGAATTCTTAATGTATATTTTTAAATATTAAGTTCTTATCAAGTGTGATAGTTTCAAACTATTTTGTCTCAATTCATAGATTGTCTTTTAATCTTCTTCATGGCTTCCTTTCTGTGCAGAAACTTCTTTGTTTGTGGTCCCACTGTTTATTTTTGCTTTTGCTATCTTTGCTTTTGATGTCAATTCTAAAAAAATGATCTTTAAGACAAGTGTCAAACAGACTACCAACTATGTTTTCTTCAGGAGCAATATGGTTTTAGCTCTTTCATTAATTTTTAGTTGGATTTTGTAAACGGTAAAGATCGCATCCAGTTTCATTGTTTACATATACCTTTCCAATTTTCTCAACACCATTTATTGAAGAGATTTCCCCTATTTTATATTCTTAGCTCCTTGGTTATAAATTAATTGGTCAAAGATGTGTGGGATTACTTCTATGTTCTCAATTCTGTCTTCTCCTTTTTATTTTATTTTATTTTTTTTTCTTACTACATGGTATGGAGCCTCTTAGTTCCATGATCAGGGATTGAAGCCCTGCAGAAGAAACAAGTAATCTTAATCACTGGACCACCAGGGAAGTCCAAGCAGTTCTTTCCTTTTCTTTCCTTTTCATCTCTGTGCATTTATATCTTTTTTTGTGTTTAATTGTTCTGTTTATAATTTCCAATAATATATTGAATTGAACTGTTGAAAGCAGGTATCTTTGCCCTTTCCTGATAGAGGAAAGCTTTCAGAATTTCACTATGAATATTCACTGTGAATGGCTTTTATTATATGCTGTAGTTTTCTTTTATTCCCAGTTTCTTGATTTTTCCCCTACACTAAACAGAATTAAATTTTGTGAAATGCTTTTCTGCATCAGTTGAGTGTGTGTGTTTGTCTCATCATTCTGATAATGTGGTGTATTACACTGATTGATTCCCTTATGCAGAACCATTTCTGTAATCTGAGAATAAACCTTTTTGATCAGGCTGTATAAGCCTTTTTCATATACTGCTGAATTTGGTTTTCTAGTATTTTGTTGAAGACATTTGCATCAAGATTTATAAATATCGTGATCTTTGTTTCCATCTGACTTCATCTGATGTCTTCATCTGACTTTGGTATCAAGTCTCGTTGAATCAATTAGGAAATGTTTTCCCCTCTTCAACTGGAAAAATTTGAGAGAATTGGTATTAGTCCTTTTTAAAATGTTTATGAAATTCAAGAAATGAAGCCATTAGGGACAGGGTTTATCTCTGTTAAGAGATTTTTGATTACTGGTTCAATCATCATTTGAGTAGTTAGTTGTTGTTGTTCAGTCACCAAGTCATGTCTGACTCTTTCTGACACAATGGACTGCAGCTCACCAGGCTTCCCTGTCCCTCACCATTTCCAAGAATTGGCCCAAGTTCATGTTGAGTGGGTGATGCCATCCAAAGATCTCATCCTCTGTCACCCTTTTTTCCTTCTCTGCCTTCAATCTTTCCCAGGATCAGGGTCTTTTTCAATGAGTTGGCTCTTTGCATCAGGTGGCCAAAGTGCTGGCCAAAGTATTTTCATCAGCTTCAGCATCTGTCCTTCCAATGAGTATTTAGGGTTTATTTCTTTTAAGATTGACTCTTTTGATTTATTTGGGTTACAAGAGACTCTTAAGAGTTTTCTCCAGCACCACAGTTCAAAAACATCCGTTCTTTGATGCTCAGCCTCCTTTGTTGTCCAGCTCTCAGATCCATACCTGACTACCGTAGCTTTGATTATACAGATATTGGTGGCAAAGAGATGTCTTTGTTTTTTAATATACTGTCTATGTTTGTCATAACTTTCCTTCCAAGGAGCAATTGTCTCCTAATTTCATGGCTGCAGTCACTATCTGCAGTGATTTTTTGAGCCCAAGAAGAGGAAATCTGTCACTGCTTCTGTATTTTCCCATCTTTGCCATGAAACCAGGGCGCCAGATGCCTTTATTGTAGTTTCTTTGAGTTATAAGCCAGTTTTTTCACTTTCCTCTTTCATGCCTCATCAAGAGGCTCTTTAGCTTCTCTTCACTTTCTGACATTAAAATGGTATCATCTGCATTTATAAGGTTGTTGATATTTCTCCTGGCAATCTTGATTCAAGATTATATTCCAGCCTGGGATTTTGCATGATGTAATCCACATATAAGTTAAATAAGCAGGAAGACAACATACAGCCTTGACAGTCTCCTTTCCCAATTTTCAATCAGACCATTTTTCCATGTCTGGTTCTAACTGTTGCTTCTTGATCTGTGTGCAGGTTCCTAAGGAGACAGGTAAGGTGGTCTGGTATTCCCATCTCTTTAAGAGTTTTCCAGTTTGCTATGATCCACAGTCAAAGGCTTTATTGTAGTCAATGAAAAGCAGCTGCTTTTCTGGAATTCTCTTGCTTTCTCTATGATCCAGTGAATGTTGTCAATTTGATCTGTTTCCACTGCCATTTCTAAACCCAGCTCATACATTTGAAAGTTCTCAATTCAAGTACTGCTGAAGTCTATCTTGAAGGATTTTTAGCACACTCTTAATAGCATGGGACGTGAGGACAATTATGTGGTAGTTTGAACATTCTTTAGTACTATTTTGGGAATTGGGATGAGGATTGACTTTTTCAAATTCTGTGGCCACTGATGGGTTTTTCCAAAATTGCTGTTATATTGAGTCCAGCGCTTTCATAGCATCATATTTTAGGATGTGAAAAAAGCTCAGCTGGAATGTCATCACTTCCATTAGCTTTGTTGGTCGTAGTGCTTCCTAAGACCAACTTGACTTCACACTCCAGGATGTCTGGCTTCAGGTGTGTGATCACACCATTGCGATTATCGAGGTCATTAAGATCTTTTTTTGTAGAGCTCTTCTGTGTAATCTTGTCATCTCTTCTTGATCTATTCTGCTTCTACTATGTCTTCACGAATTCTGTCCTTTATTGTTCCCATCAGTGCATGAGGTGTTCCCTTGTCATTTCTAGTTTCCTTTAAGAGATCTCTAGTGTTTTCCATTCTATGTTTTTCTTCTATTTCTTCACATTATTCATTGAAGAAGACCTTCTCTTCTCTCCTGCTTACTCCCTGTAACTCTGCATCCGTTTCTCTTTATTCCTTATTTTTCACTTCTCTTCTTTCCTCAGCTATTTGTAAAGCCTCTTCAGATGACCACTTTGCCCACTTACATTTGTTTATCTTTGGGATGGTTTTGGTTATCACCTTCTGTACAATATTATGAAACTTTGCCCATCGTTCCTCAGGCACTCTGTTTAGAAGATTTAATCCCTTTAATCTATTCATCACCTACACTGTATAAGAAGGGGCAAGAATGCCATTTCTAAATCCAGCCTGTACATCTGGAAGTTTGCAGTTCACATGTTATTGAAGTGTAGCTTGAAGGATTTTGAACATTACCTTGCTAGCAGGTGAAATGAGTGCAACTCATTTGAACATTCTTTGGTATTGTTCTTTGGTATTGGAATGAAAACTGATCTTTTCCAGTCCTGACACAACCATGTGTAAAGTATAAAGCTAGTGAAAAGCTGCTGCATTGCACAGGGACCTCAGTTTGAAGCTATGATCTTAAGGAGTGTGATGAGAGACTGGAGGAAGGCTTAAGAGGGAAGGGATATCTGTATACATAGAGTTGATTCATGTTGTTTTATAGCAGGAATTAACAAAACATGATAAAACAATTACACTGCAATTTTTAAAAATTTAATTGTTACTTTATGCTTAAATGTTTTAATTCCTTTCCCCTTTTTATGTATTATTTACTGTTTTCTTTCTGGTTACTATGGAAATTATATTTAACACCTGAAAATTGTAACATTCTAATTTTCTTCCTGCTACTGTGTTTTTCAGTTCCAGAGCTGTTTTGTTTGTTTCCTTTTAGGCTTCTCTCTCTTTGTTGATTTGCTACTTTGTTCATTTATATTTTTGTGATTTTCTGCACATTTTTATTTACAGTTCATTGAACTATTTAAGATTGTTACTTTACAATCTTTATTACATCTGCCACTAGATAACATTCAAGAGTAGATTTGATTGATTGTTTTTTTTTTTTTTTCTCTTAGAATGGGTCATATTTCCTTCTTCTTTGTATAACTTGTGAATTTTTTTTTGTTTGATTTTGAAAACTGGACAGTTATATCTAATTAACCGGTACCTTTTGAAACTATATTCTTCTCTTAGCAAGGCTTGTTCTTCAGTCAACTTTTGAACAATGCTCAAAAATAGTTTTAACTGCATGGGTCTGCTTATATATAGATTTATATACAGAAATATATATATATTTCTTTGAACAAACATGTACCATGTATATATTTCTTTGAACAAACGTGTGTGTGTGTATGTATATATATATATATATATATACAAAAAATATAAATATTTCTTTGAACAAACATGTACCACTGTACTACATACTCTGGACTTGGTTGAATCTGTGGAAACAGAACCATGGATATGGAGGCTGACTATGAAGTTTCTAATACCTGTTTACAAGTTGGTACTTCTAATACCTGATTATTCAAAGGTTAACTATATTTTCTTACTGCATTTTAAGCACTATTGCTTATTGCTTTTTAGGCAAAATACTTATTTATTCCTTATTTTGCTTGTTGTAGTATGTATGTCTCTTTTCCCAAGGATCAACCTAAGGTATAATTTTAGGGTCTTTTCTGAATCTTTCCCTGGGCATGTATGTTACTTTCCTGTTTTCTAATTTATGCAGTTGCTTTTTTCAAGTCATAGTCTTTTAAGTCTGGCTTCCAATAGTAGAAAATAGAAAGAAAAGGAGATAAAAAGACACGGGTTTTAAAGTCTTCTGAAAGTCATTTTAGGTACAAAGTGACTGTCCTATACCAATGGGAGTAATAAAAACAACAATGGCTGCCAGCTTCTTTGTACCTTTGTTATTAAACGAACTAAAAATAGACATCAACCAGAACACAGATACCTATTATTTACAGACAAGGTCCTTTTTGCTTATTCTGCTCCTGCAAGTTGTAAGCAACACAGGAAGCTTCCTGACACCAGGGTGTGGACTGGGGGTTGCTGCTATTCTAAGAACACAAACTGACCAAATTTAGCTGCACTTTATCATAATAGTTTTCTGGAAATTAAAAACATCAATTCAGTTTAGATTTCCAAAATAGTTTTAACAGACCCTCTGCCAGTTCTCTAGTTGTCTATGTGTGAGATTTCTGGGTTTTGTCTTCTGCAATTCCCAGAATCCTCTGGGGAAAGAAACTCTTTACTTGCATAATAGATTCTATATATTCTTACATCCTATGGCAAACCGAAGAGAGTATCTGACACCTGCTGATCTCAGAAAGAATTGGACTTCTTTTGTAGTATTCGCTACAGTTAGCAAGTTGCCAGGATGATATGAAAGTATGTAGTTGGTGAAATTACATAATGTCAAATCCTCCAAAGAGTTTAATTTTGGGGGGAGTAAACAGTATACTCTACTGGAGACATCCTAGACTTGGAATCAAATAGAGTACTGCAGGAGCTCTACGTGTTTGAGGGTGGCTGGTGACCCAAAGACCTCAGTTTTTTTCCCCGTTATGTCAGTAATAATATATTTCAAACAGGGTTACTTTGAGGATTAAATGAGATAACAAGATAATTCCTAAAAATAATATGACATGTAACAGTGAAGCCTTCATGATAAGTAAGAAGACTTGTTTTACTATCAAATGAATTACACTGTTACTGTTAGAGGTACAATGGCATAAATTAAAAGCATTCCCAACACCCTAACGTCAACTGTGATCACAATTCACTCTTCTGGTCTCACAAAGTCACAAGCAAAGGACAGTTGCACTCTTCTGCTGTCAAGTAAGCACCCCATGCTAGGCATCAGGCAAAAAGGCTTTTATTTTTGGCTTCATCTTGCTCTTAGCCAGTATGTCCTTCTTTCATCTCTTAGTCAAGATAAGATTCACAAGGCATCTCATGTCCCCCTGGGTGTCCCCTGGGCATTCCCCAATGGGTAAAGTTTACCCTAGCCTCAAACGTTCTGATTTTCTTTCTTATTTTCTATTTGAATCCTCACTGAAACTACAAATCCTCTATCTGAAAGTTCAGGCACTCCCCTTTCCCTATAAAACATAACGACAACTAAGTTAATCTCTGAAATGCAGTTCCTTCTCTATCTATTAATCAGCTACAGATAATATTTAAAATCATGGGCTTTGATGCAATGGTGGTGGAGAGAGTGGGAGGCCTGAGGCCCACGTGAATGGCTAAAGTTCAGAGAAGAGGAAAAAAGAGATGGAAAAGTTCAGAAAGGGAAGAGAACATTTAATCCTACTTTCAAATTTTGTAATAAGCTTCCTTCTCTTGTCTCATGTCCACATTTATTTTCTAGGATTATTATTCCAGTTATTGTCTGCTTCACCCTCTTCCAGACCATACTCCACCAGGAAACTAGAAAGATCTTTTGAAAACATGTCAAATGTCACTCTCCCACTAGTTCCCACTGTATTAGGAGTAAAATACAAAATCTTTAGCAAAGCTTACAGTCCATGCCACTTCACTGCTTTTTACTGTTTACCTCACTCTTTGAGGACTAACCACCCAAGCCAGTTTCTTAATAGGTTCTAAGGATTCCTTAATAGGTTCTGAGACAGGTCAGTATAGGTCAGTTCCTTAACAGGTTCTGAGTTCCTCCTTGGGTAGTCATCTCACCAATAAGACTATATATGCATTCTTTTTAATTGCTCAGTAATACTCCATTATACATATGTACCACAGCTTTCTCATCCATTCGTCTGCAGATGGACATCTAGATTGCTTCCATGTCCTGGCTATTATAAACAGTGCTGTGATGAACATTGGAGTACACGTGCCTCTTTCAATTCTGGTTTCCTCAATATGTATGCCTAGGAGTGCGATTGCTGGGTTGTATGGCAGTTTTATTTCCAGATTTTTAAGGAATCTCCACACTGTTCTCCATAGTGGTTGTACTAGTTTGCATTCCCACCAACAGTGTAAGAGGGTTCCCTTTTCTCCACACCCTCTCCAGCATTGATTGCTTGTAGACTTTTTGATAGCAGCCATTCTGATTGGCATGAAATGGTACTTCAGTTGGGTAAAACTGGAACCTATTATACAGAGTGAAGTAAGACAGAAAGAAAAACACCAATACAGTATACTAATGCATACGTATGGAATTTAGAAAGAAGATAACGATAACCCTGTATATGAGATAGCAAAAGAGACACAGATGTATAGAACAGTCTTTTGGACTCTGTGGGAGAGGGCAAGGGTGGGATAATTTGGGAGAATGACATTGAAACCTGTATATTATCATATGTGAAACGAATCACCAGTCCAGGTTCAATGCATGATACAGGATGCTCAGGGCTGGTGTACTGGGTTGAATCAGAAGGATGGAATGGGGAGGGAGGTGGGAGGGGGGTTCAAGATGAGGAACACATGTACACTGGGGTCAGATTCATGTCAATGTATGCAAAACCAATACAATAATGTAATTAGTCTCCAATTAAAATAAATAAATTAAAAAAAAAAAAAACAGACTATATATGCTTCTCTATCAGGCCAGGGCTACGTCTGCTGAGAATCACGTAATTTATAGAAGTAGTAGTCATGCATACTAAGTGTTCCTAAAAGGCTAAATAAAGGCAAAGACAAATGCCTACCATTTTTTGGAATAAGGAAGTGTATAATGATCCTGAGTACCTTGTGGTGGATGGATTAGTAAGTTGGAGGAGTTGGTTGATGTTGATGTATGTGTATCACTACAAAATTCTTTTATCATTAGCTAAGGTATGCTCTAAGATATTTCCACAAAATCCATGAAGGGAGTATAAAACAGCAGTAGCTGTATGTCATTTATGAAAATAGGGGCCCAAACATGCCTTCTGGCTTGTATGTACACTGACAATCAAAAGAACACTACAGGGAAACTGTTGAGAAATTGAATCTACGTCCTATTCAAGCTGCAGGACCTTTCAAACCAAATTTCTTGCTTATTCCAGTAAGATGTTTAAATGAGATTTTGTACAGACTGCTCTGCTCTAACCTTTTCTCCTTTAATAAGAGTCCTTGGGATAATTGTCCTGAAGTCACTTTAAAGAAAAGCGAGGAAATGTTGTTGTTGTTTAGTCACTAAGTTGCGTCTGACTCTTTGCAACCCCATGGACAGAGGAGCCTGATGAGCTGCAGTCCATTCTCTTGGCAAGAATACTAGAGTGGACTGACAACTCCTTCTCCAGGGGATCTTCTCTATCCAGGGGTTGAACCCCTGTCTCCTGTGTCTCCTGCATTCAGATTATTTACTACTGGGCTACTGGGAAAATGTATTTAATCAGAGAAGAAAGAGCTAGGCAATACTCCACTGTATAAATACATCATCAAAGTCATTACTGGACATGATTGTTGTTTCTGATTTTATGCACAAAAATCTCCCCTAAATAAAGTTATGGGAAAATCTCAGAAAAACTTTTATTTAGAAGTAGAGGAAGTAAATGGCAAGCCACTGCAATACTCTTGCCTAGAAAATCGCATGGACAGAGGAGCCTGGTGGGCTGCAGTCCATGGGGTCGCTATGAGTCAGACATGACTGACCGACTTCACTTTCACTTTTCACTTTCACACATTGGAGAAGGAAATGGCAACCCACTCCAGTGTTCTTGCCTGGAGAATCCCAGGGACGGTGGAGCCTGGTCAGCTGCCGTCTATGGGGTCGCACAGAGTCGGACACGACTGAAGTGACTTAGCAGCAGCAGAGGAAGTAAAGTAGTCATCTCCCCTGGGACAGTAGACTGAAAATGCAGCATCAGTTAATTAATATTCAAGCAGCCTGAGTCATCACAATAACTGACTGGCCAAGCAAATCAAGGAATATGCTTGAAAAACCATAGAAGAATACTTGTTCCTGGGTTCGGATCCAACCTAGACTGCAGGCATTGGTCTGGCTCCGATGACTTGGCTTTGATTGCATCTCCCCTGTGAAGATCTTCCCTGGGATTAACAATTGATTTACTGACTCCAAGTTGCCAGCACCATCGTAGCTATTTCTCTAAGCAGAGGAGTTGCTGGCCAGCTGCAAAAAGGCCAGGAGGGTTGCTCAGGGAAGGAAGCAATGATACGGATGAAAATGAGCTTGCCAGTTGCTAACTGTGGGCATGAACGTGTGGGAGACCCAGACCAGGAAAAGGGAGTCCTATGAAGCATCACAGGTGTTGGCATCTGGCAATTAGGCTATTTATGAGTTTTAGGATTTATGAGTCACAATGCACCTCTCGATGGACACTTGTTCCCTGTGGAGGACATTTCCAGTTCCCTGTAGCAGAGGTGGGGAGATGTCCTGGGGTAGTTGCACTTCTCTCATTTCTTACCAGAGGCAATACAAATGTTGAACTCTTGCCTACAACCTAAAGCTCTAAACAGGAGGCATCACTGAGGAATTCTCTTTGAAATGCACTAAACACTTGTTTTATTTCTAAGCAGATAATGCCACCAAAATGATCTCACAGGTGGTGAAGACTGAGGCGGGGAGTTAGACAAACTGATGCTCCAGCTCTAAATGATGGGGATGGTAAGCAAACCCACACTCAGAGACCCTCTTTGCCTCTGGTGCAGAACAACAAAAATCATTTGGCACTGGTTAGGTCTGTTGCATGGTATTTCCCCATCAACACAGTCAAAGTGGTGTACCTCTTGCTGCCACCAGAGGAACTGGTGAAGTTAAGCGACTTAAAACTGGAGTACCAAGACCATATGCCATGGCCAAGATCCTTATTAGCAGAGGAAAAGGCACTTCTTGAATAGCATAGTGTGTGTCAGAGAAGAACACCACCAGAGGAGTCTACATGTAATCCTTGGATAGGAGTTTTACATTTCCTAGATGGGGAGCCTTGTTGTCATTTCCCCCACTCTGCAGAGTCACCCCACCCCCGCAACGTCTGCTGAATGTAATCCAGCTCTGAAAACAAGCTTTCAGCTTCTTACTCCCCTAAGTTCTCTTTACCCTCTCTGGATACTACAAAGAAGGCAAGGGCAGCTGGGGATGAGGAATGTTAACAAAGCCTGAAAATCAGCTACCTGAAACTATTCCTTCTCCACTGGCAAACACAAAACTAGAATGGCCAGTTACCCTGAATAGTCAGCATATCTTCAAAAATAACAAAGTTGGAGGTTTCACACTTACTTTCACACTTAATGATTTCAACAGATACTGTAAACATAAAAGAGATTTTCTGACATAAAGACAGACACTAGATTTTCAGAATATGAAATCTAGAATTAAACTCTCACAAATGTGTTTAAGGGTAGTAAAACCCACTTTATGAAGAAGAGACAGTCCATTCAAGAAAATGTGTTGTGGAAACTAGATATCTATGTGAAAAAGAATTACACTGGACCTTTACCTTATACTATGTGAAAAATTAACTCAAATGGTATCAAAGATGTATAAGATGAAACCATAAAAATCCTAGGAGAAAGTAGGTGAAAATATTTATGATACTGGTTTGCAAGGATTTTGATATATGACACCAAAAGCATTGTCAAAGCAAATACACAAATATTACTATATTACACTTAAAAATTTTGTGCATTAAAAACCCACAACAAACATGTGAAAAGACAAGTCATGAAATAGGAAAAAAAAATACATGGAAATCATGTATCTGATAAGTGGTTAATGTCCAGAATATATAAGAAGTTCTATTGTTCAACCACAATAAACAACCATCAAAACAAAGAATTATAAATATGTAAACAGACATATTTCCCAAATAATATGTAAAGAATCTATATATGAAAAGATAAGTGAAATGTAAATCAAAAGTATAATGAGATATCCCCTCACATTAGGATGGCTACCAAATAAATAAATAAATAAATAAACTGGAACCCTTTTGCACTGTTGATGAGAATGTAAATTGCTGCAGCTGTTACAGAAAAGAGCGTGAGAAATTCTCTGGTGGTCCAGGGGTTAAGACTCTGTGCTTCTACTCCAGGAGGACTGGGTTTAATCCCTTGTTCAGGAACTAAGTAGAAAACAATATGGCAGTTCATCAAGAAAATAAAAGTTGAATTATCATATGGTATAGCAATTCCACTTTTGCATACATATCTGAAATAATTGAAAACAAGTTTCAGGGAGATATTTGTACAGCCATGTCCATTGCACTATTATTCAAATGGCCAAAATATGGAAGCAACTTGGCATAAATTGAACAATGAATGGATAAACAAAGTGTGTTTTATACATACATACAAGGCAGCATTATTCATCCTCCAAAATGGAAGGATATTCTGCAATAAGCTGCAGCATGGACATTGTCCGTAGCACTGAGTTCTTTATGCTAAGTGAAACATTTCCATCACACACATACACAACTCTATTATTCCTCTTGAAGCTGATTAAATTTAATCAATGATTAAATTTATTGATTAAGTTAAAACCGTCAAGGCAGAAAGTAGAATAGGCCACTATCAGACGGTGAAGAAGAGGGAAAATAAGGAGTTATGATTTAGAGGGTATGGAGTTTCTATTTTGAAAGATGGAAGAGTTCTGGAGTTGCATAGTGGTATGGTAGCTCATTATGAATATATTTAATACTTCTTAACTGTTGATTTTAAATGTTATGCATGTTATCCAACTAATTTATGGATAAATAAACATTTATATAAACTACATGTGTATGTATACACATATAAGAGTTGAGATTTTAGGACATGATTCTACTACATATTCTGAGTTTAATCCCTCTAGTGTTTCCAATTTGTTCTGATTGCACAAATGCTTTAGATAGTATATTTTATTATGCTTTGAAGAAAGAAACAAGTAAAAGAAACACAGAGAAAATGTGTGGCAAAAATTGGTGGGTACCAGCTGCAAACATTGAAGACACTTTGTGCCCAAAACTGGATGCTGAGTGACAGAGGATCCAGTCACACTTCCACAGAATTATTATAGTGGACCTCTAAGACTTCTAGGGAAGAGAGGAAAAGAGAAAGGAAGTGAGGGTAGGTTGGTTGAAAGAAGAATTGAAGATAGATAGCAAGTAGGAGGACTGGTTAATGGTTTCCATTAGTTTCCCTAAGAAAACTTAGATTTAGCTGAGATCATGACAAAGACAGATGTTTTGTGCAGAGTAACAAAAAGATTGTTCAAAGCTGTGGAAAAGTCCAAAGCACAGAGCTGAAATTGAAAAGCTCAGTTGGACTGGTAGCAGGGAGTTGCCACTGTTATCTGGCAGCATCTCACCTGCCCAGAAATAGTCAGCTTTCATGCTGGCTTCTGGAGAAGGAAATGGCAACCCACTCCAGTATTCTAGCCTTCAGAGTCCCATGGATGGAGTAGCCTGGTGGGCTATGCAACGCAAATTATACGTTGCATCAGTAGTTATATCCCACAGAGTCGGATATGACTGAAGTGACTTAGCATGCATTCATGCATTGGAGAAGAAAATGGCAACCCACTCCAGTATTCTTGCTTGGAGAACCCCAGGGAAGGAGGAGCCTGGTGGGTTGCTGTCTATGGGGTCACACAGAGTCGGACACGACTGAAGCAACTTAGCTACAGCAGCATGCTGACTTTAGATGCTTAGGTGCGTTGTGCTGCCCTTCAATGAGAGCTTCAGAGCCCAATTTTCTCTTCCACATCTGTGCAATTTCTCCTGGCTCGATGTCACCATAGGCATTGCTTAGGAGCTAATGTTCTAGGATGTAAATGCAGCAGCTCTGAAACACTCACCTCCTGGCCATGGAGCATAGTGGGCAGGGTGTATGTTGGGGCGTGGAGGAACGGGTTAAGATATAGAAGATGTTTGGTCCAACAGCAGAAGGATTTTCTCAGCTTTGATAGTTTAATGGGAATTGGGCCGTCACCTGAGGCCAAGAAGAAGGTGCTGTATGGCCAACTAAGGGGCCAGCTCCTGGTGACAAGAGGGCTTGTAGTTTTCTTTAGAGAGTTCCCGAGGCCTGGAATTTCTTGGGGTTACTGAAACTAGGGTCCTCTCTTGGCTGCACACACTACACATCTCTTGGGGTATGTGGGAACAGAACTGACTGGCAGCACTTAGATCTGCTGATTAGGAGATTAAAAAAGAAAAAGACCCAAGGTGGAGGAGCTGTGGGGTGGTCTCAGACAAATCCTCAGCAGTGTAGGGGAAGTGAGAGCTGAAGATCACACTGCATCTGTCCTGGTCTGCTCGCTTTATCACTGCTGCATTGCTACTGGGAGCCAGTCTTGATGTTTATCATCTTGGGCAAGCTGCTAGGCTAGCAGAAATTTACAGTCTACCTTGTAGACCTTAAGCTCAATACCAAAATCTTCAATAAATACAAGGTCTCTCAGCAATCTCTCTTGGAATTTCTTGTTTGGAGGAACATAACACTTTTGAGTTGGGGTCCCCTGGAATAGGGTGTGATGCCTTATTCTGTATTGACATGGGTCTATAAAAGCAAGGAATTTCTGATTATTATGGTATAAAACATCTCATGTGAACATACTTTCCAGTTCCAAAACACAGTCTGATGGTAAAACAAAAATACCAACATTTAAGAGAAAGAAAACCCATACTTACCACTGGGTGAAGGACAAATCCCCCTCAGGCACACCCCTGGTTTCATTCAGCTTAAATAAACAGCAGTCTTATTCCAGCATCCCCCACACCCCCATTAAGAACATCCGAAAACCAAAGTCCTATTGCTGAAGTACCAGATGGAGTTTGATTTCATTCCCTCTCCCCAAACATATCATTTCTAAGCAAGGCTGGGAGACATGACCTGCTGTAAGAAATAAAGATATATAGAAGTGTCTGCAAACACTTTCATTAAATTTTTTAAAAAATGAACACCTTTGAGAGACGCCCGGCTCCCGGCGGCACAGACGTGAGAGACGCCCAGCTCCCAGCGGCGCAGACGCGAGAGACGCCCGGCTCCCGGCGCAACCGACCACGTGCAGAATCGTGGCTGAGAGGAGCTGCCCCGCACCCAGGGTTAGGGCGGTGGCCGAGAGGAGCTGTACCACGTCCAGGAGGCGGTGGCTGCTTGGGCACCGGAGGGCCGAGAGGAGCTGATCCACATTCAAAGCAGGAGAGGCGGCCTTGAGGAGATACCCCTAGTCCAAGGTAAGGTACAGCGGCTGCGCCTTGCTGGAGCAGCTGGGAAGAGGTACTCCACGATCAAGTGGAACATAAGAATCCAGTGTTCTGGGGAGGAAGGAACAAGATGGCGGAGGGATAAGACGGCGAGACCACTTTCTTCCCCACAAATTCATCAAAAGAACATTTGAATGCGGAGTAAAGTCCACAAAACAACATCTGAATACTGGCAGAGGACATCAGGCTCCCAGAAAAGCAGCCATTGTCTTCTAAAGGAAAGAGAAGAAATCAAGCTCCACCCACCAGAACACTGACACATGCCTCCCTAACCAGGGAACCTGGACAAGTCACCCGTCCAACCCCACACACAGCGAAGAAACTACATAATAAAGAGAACTCCACAAACTGCAAGAAGAGGGAAAGGCCACCCCAAGCAAAGCAATATAAGCAAGATGAAGAGGCAGAGAAATACCCAGCAAGTAAAGGAACAAGATAATTGCCCACCAACACAAACAAAAGAAGAAGATATAGGGAATCTACCTGATAAAGAATTTCAAATTTTGATGGTGAAAATGATTCAATGACAGAGGCAGAAGACAGGAATTGCGAACTAGAAGATAAAATTGTAGAAATAAATGAAACAGGAAAAAAGAAAAACGAATTAAAAGAAATGAGGACAATATTAGAGACCTCTGGGACAATGTTAAACGCTCCAACATTCGAATCATAGGAGTCCCAGAAGAAGAAGACAAAAAGAAAGACCATGAGAGAATACTTGAGGAGATAATAGTTGAAAACTTCCCTAAAATGGGGAAAGAAATAATCACCCAAGTCCAAGAAACCCAGAGAGTCCCCAACAGGATAAACCCAAGGCAAAATACTCCAAGACACATATTAATCAAATTAACAAAGATCAAACACAAAGAACAAATATTAAAAGCAGCAAGGGAAAAGCAGCAAATAACACATAAGGGCATTCCCATAAGGATAACAGCTGATCTTTCAACAGAAACTCTTCAGGCCAGAAGGGAGTGGCAAGACATACTTAAAGTGATGAAAGAAAATACCCTACAGCCCAGATTACTATACCCATCAAGAGTCTCATTCAAATATGAAGGAGAAATCAAAAGCTTTACAGACAAGCAGAAGCTGAGGGAATTCAGCATCACCAAACCAGCTCTCCAACAAATGCTAAAGGATCTTCTCTAGACAGGAAACACAGAAAGAGTGTATAAACTTGAACCCAAAGTAATAAAGAAAATGGCTACGGGATCGTACTTATCAATAATTACCTTAAACGTAAATGGGTTGAAATTTTCAAAAAGGCTAGGAAACAATTCTCATAGCCATCAATAGTTCAGTGTTGAGTTCATGAATAGTTTTTAAAGTTTGGGACAAACTGTAGTATTTGCTATTTGAAGTACTATTTGTAATTGGCATATTACAATGTAACATTGGTCTTCACTTCCAACTTAAAACGCCTAAAAATGCCTAACAGGTTTTTAGATTTGTGAATTTTAGTTGAAATGTATTTTACGATGTTACTAAACCTGCAGAAATATTGAAATATTTCAGAGAATTTATTCACTGTACATTTAATTTATTTTATTTATAAAAGTTATGAACTGTAGAAAGTTTTACTTGTTGGGTCAAATGCTTGTTGCTTCAAATGCTTGTTGCATTTGAAGTGCTAGTTACAAGAAAATCAAATACCTTCAATGTATAAATGCTATTAAGTTTTTAAAGGACTCTGGAGTATAAGTAAGTTTGTTTAAAGAAATTTAGTCTATTCAACCTGAATCAGCTCTGTCAAACATTAATTAAAAGCCTCATTTTAAATAAATAAATAAATAATGGTGGTGGGAGGGAGGGTTGGGAAGCTGGCTGGAGGTGGAGGTGGTGAAGTTTATAAATCTAATTAAAAATGAAGTTGCATTTCCATTTTCCAAATCCACCCATCCACCAGCGTACTGTGTCACTAGACATTATGTACGATTTTACTTTGCGACAGAAACCATTACATTTAAAAATTCATTACAGCAAGGTGAGTTAGACACATGACGGATGCAGCTTTACTTCTGCCATATATTATTACAGTTAAAATGTAAATGATGAAAAATATTTTGTGCTTATCAGCATTTATGTGGAAACGTGTTTTACAGTGATATATGATGTTATATTTCTATTATTGTGATGAAAAAAAAAGCAATACAAAAAGACGAAGTGTTTATTAAAACATGAAAAAAAAAAAGAAATAAATGATTTTGCAGCACTGAAGAGATTATAGAAAGTAAATAAGCTAGATCAGACCTGTTTTATGTAGTAATTTTATAGTTTATTTTAATTATTTCAGTTGTAAAATATTGTTATACTGTTAATTAGTTCTGATTGTTCATATTAAACTATTGTAATGCAAATAAATAAATAAAATTTAAAAAAAAATGAATACCTTTAAAAAATTAAATTTTATTTTGGCATATAGTTGATTTTGAATGTCATGTTAGTTTTCGGTACACACCAAGGTTAGTTACATATAATATACAGTGATTACTTTTCAGTTTTTTTTTTTCCAATATATGTTATATTATACAGGCCCCTCTGCTATATGCAAGCACTTTTAAATGATGTTTCCCCTCCACAGTGGTAAATTTTAAACACCAAAGTAAAGTGGATTTCTTCCCACTCAGTTGTTTTTCTGTGTCAGCAACAAGCCTCAAATGGCCAACCTTCCAGGTGCTGTGAATTTTATGTTAGGCACCGCACAACTGCACTCATCTCACATGCTAGTAAAGTCATTTTCAAAATTCTCCAAGCCAGGCTTCAGCAATATGTGAACCATGAAAGTCCAGATGTTCAAGCAGGTTTTGGAAAAGGCAGAGGCACCAGAGATCAAATCGCCAACATCTGCTGGATCATGGAGAAAGCAAGAGAGTTCCAGAAAAACATCTATTTCTGTTTCATTGACTATGCCAATGCCTTTGAATGTGTGGATCACAATAAACTGTGTAACATTCTGAAAGAGATGGGAATACCAGACCACCTGACCTGCCTCCTGAGAAACCTGTATGCAGGTCAGGAAGCAACAGTTAGAACTGGACATGGAAAAACAGGCTGGTTCCAAATAGGAAACGGAGTACGTCAAGGTTGTGTATTGTCATCCTGTTTATTTAACTTATATGCAGAGTACATCATGAGGAACACTGGGCTGGAAGAAGCACAAGCTGGAATCAAGATTACCGGGAGAAATATCAATAACCTCAGATATGCAGATGACAGAAAGTGAAGAGGAACTCAAAAGCTTCTTGATGAAAGTGAAAGAGGAGAGTGAAAAGGTTGGCTTGAAGCTCAACATTCAGAAAACGAAGATCATGGCATCTGGTCCTACCACTTCATGAGAAATAGATGGGGAAACAGTGTCAGACTTTATTTTTGGGGGCTCCAAAGTCACTGTCGATGCTGATTGCAGCTATGAAATTAAAAGACGCTTACTCCTTGGAAGGAGAGTTATGCCCAACCTAGATAATATATTAAAAAGCAGAGACATTACTTTGCCAACAAAGGTCCGTCTAGTCAAGGCTTTGGTTTTTCCCGTGGTCATGTATGGATGTGAGAGTTGGACTGTGAAGAAAACTGATCGCCGAAGAATTGATGCTTTTGAACTGTGGTGCTGGAGAAGACTCTTGAGAGTCCCTTGGACTGCAAGGAGTTCCAACCAGTCCATTCTAAAGGAGGTCGATCCTGGGTGTTCACTGGAAGGACTGATGCTAAAGCTGAAACTGCAATACTTTGGCAACCTCATGGGACGAGTTGACTCACTGGAAAAGACTCTGATGCTGGGAGGGATTGGGGGCGGGAGGAGAAGGAGACGACAGAGAATGAGATGGCTGGATGTCATCACTGACTTGATGGACATGAGCTTGAGTGAACTCCAGGAGTTGGTGATGGACAGGGAGGCCTGGCGTACTGTGATTCACGGGGTCGCAAAGAGTCGGTCACGACTGAGCGACTGAACTCAATTGAACTGACAAATTCTTAGACAATATTATAGATACCATGTTGGGTCTGTTCTTTCGGTCTTCTTTGCTAAAATACTCAATAGTCATTCAAAAATGAATAATAAAGGGTGATTTAACCAGCCATCTTCTCCCTAATGCTCCCCTGACCCCTAACAGTTTCATCCTCTGGGCCTACGATCAAAGCTCTAGATGATGTTTCCCATCAAAAGACTTATGTTAAATGTTTCCTAATATAGAAATTCCTGGGTAAGAGATCCTCAGATATTATTTCATTTAACAGGGGAAGGAAATAAAGAAAAGCTCACTTTCTTCTCTTCTATTAAAGCCCATTCAATCCTATTTAAAATTTCTCTGAAATCATTCAAAACTCTATTTTAGGATACATTTGGATTTTCTTAAAATGGTATTTTTAAAGTCAATGCAATTGGAAAATTAATTTCTAGAGATGAAAATGAAACACTTTTTTCTCCATCAATCTATGCAGAATACAATGGAGCCAAGATTACTTTTAAAAAGGAGGATGGCTTAAAGAGTAACTTATATCAGAGGTTAATTTTCTGGCTTATCTGTGGCAACAATTTTTTCCCAATAGTCAGCCCTCCTCAAAGTGTTGTGCCCTTTATAATTCTCCCCTTCTTTTCACTTGTTAACTCCAGGGCTTTGAAAGTTATACAGACAGGCCTGTTTGTCAGCCCCAACCAAGAAGCTCCCAGATTCAGAGGAGCAGCAGTCTTTTGCTCTTGGTCAGTTATTTCTTCTTCCTGTGACTTGTATTTTCTGGGATAGTCTTTATTGAGGAGGATTTGAGTTTATTGAGGAGTTTATTGAGGCTTCCCTGGTGACTCAGTAAAAAACCTGCAGACTAATCTAGTACAAAGAGGCTGGCAAAAGCAAAATCTTTGCTCACCCAGGTCTGCACTCCCCTGTATCTCACAGAGGACCTCCTTAGCTGGAAACACCTTCAAAGCGTTTCTTCATAAATTTACAACTGGTTATCTGATTATTTTAGGCTTGTTTTGAACAAAAAGAGACACTTGAATATAAATATACATAAATTACTACAATGACTTTTTCTGTCTCTGTAACTCACTTGCATTCAGTCTAACAACTTTTGACATTTGCACACAAATGCCTTTTAAAATGGAAAAGGCAATGGCTCTTGCCTGGAAAATGCCATGGACGGAGGAGCCCGGTAGGCTGCAGTCCATGGAGTCGCTGAGAGTTGGGCACAACTGAGCGACTTCACTTTCACTTTTTACTTTCATGCATTGGAGAAGGAAATGGCAACCCACTCCAGCATTCTTTCCTGGAGAATCCCAGGGGCTGAGGAGCCTAGTGGGCTGCCGTCTATGAAGTCGCACAGAGTCGGACACGACTGAAGAGACTTAGCAGCAGCAGCAGCAGCAGCCTTTTAAAGATGAACTCTATTTGCTTATTCTCAGGGGTTAAAAAAATGTGGATTACCTTTCAGAGACATCTATCCTCTAAAAGGAAAGAAAAAAGTGGATACTTTCTTTTGCCTTCCAGATGAAACTGTGCACAGTTGCCTGCACTGAAAGCACAGCCCAAGTTAGGTACCGATCTGATGCCAACTGCCAAATTATACGTTGCATCAGTAGTTATAAGCAGTTTTGGACTCTGAAGTTGTCTTGTGCCTTAAGTTTAGAGTTTCAGCAAATAGGTAAGCTTCACTTCTGTTCTAAAATATTTGTTATTCTCCTGTACTGAGAAGTGAACAGTATGGATACAGTCGAACCTAAGCCCTGCTGGGTTTAGATGGTTTCGGTTTTAGGAAACAATTTGCTACTGATTATTTTTAGAACAAGGACATTCCAGGATATTTTAACACTTTCTTTCTGTGTGATTTACAATCCTTCCATTTTTGATTGAGTTCATTGACGCAGCTTAATTTTGTTCTTGAGAAGAAGAAAGTTCCCAACCCCAGTATGAAGACTTCAACGAAGAAATTACTGGGACATTCTTCTCAGCAATCCCCTGCTCTCCTGAACTCTTTGTGGCTTATACTACAGTCGTCTTTCTCCATCCCTACCTTTTTGTGTACATTTAGTAAGTCGGACCACTCAGGTGGTGATTGAAACCATGCTTCTGGGTTTTTGCTGCCTGCTGCGGGTTCCCATCCCTGCTCCGCCCCTTGTTCGCCAGAGGGCTCAATATGTGCCAATAAAATTAATCCGCAGATAGTGCAGGTTACAGGCAGAGGTCAAACAGAAACCATCTCCGCCACCCACGAGATGAAAACTATTGCAGAACCGTGGAAGCCAAAAGTTGATCTGTGTCAAGAAAAATAAAACCCTGAAGATCAGGTCCCAAGGCTGGAGATAAAAACCAGAAGAAATCTGCTAAGTATGTGAGGAGGTTCCTGCTAATAGTGAGAAACTAAGGCAGATGTCTGTTACTCTGTCATCCTCTCACCTTCTGCCCCAAGGTGTTTACCGTTCTCCTCCCCAACACTTTAAACAATTAGTGAGTGGTAAAATACCCAGAAACTTGGGCACTGAGTTCGGGTGAACCGTCTACAATTTTCTAGGTTCTATTTCATTGGGATTCTTATGCGGGAAATATGAACGGGCTCCCCTGGGAGGAAACTGAGAAACAAAGTGCAGGTAGGCCTTGATGACTACTCGCCAACTTTGGATAGTCCCAGAGGAGTTTCAACTGATGGAAAGGGTGGAGCAGAGCAGAAAAGACTTTTCTGTTGTTATTTAAGAAATGTGGATGAGTGAAGTACTTGATAGGACAGTACCAGTATGGGACTATGGTAGCGATACTACTTTACAGGTCTCGTGAATAGCGACAGGAGTCGTGGAACATAGCTAGAAATGCTACCCTCTAGGCCCACAGCTTAGACTCCGAATGGCAGTGGTGGCCACGGTTGCTCAGGACAGTCTGCCTGCTCGTGCAGTTAACACCGCCCTTGTGGGGGGAGGGGAGAACTCGGGCTAAGTGGAGGAAAATCCCATAGTGGCCAGGGATAGTGATCACAGAAGTTATAAGGAGTCCGCTTACCTCCTGGGAAACTCAAGTAGACCTTCGGTGCAGACTCACCCGTCCAGAAAATCTGACGGCCGAGGAGGCCGAGGTGAGCTAAGTCTGAACTGGAATTGGAGGCGGTGGTGGAAGGCATTTGTAACTACAGGGCAAAACCTGCCCTAGTGGCGTGCCGGGGGCTCGTGGGAAGGAGGAAAGATGGAAGTAAAGTGGTGAACAGGCAACAGTGTGGCATTAGGATCGCAGTGCGCAACTAGCTGCCGACAGCTGAACTTGGTACATTATCAAAAAGATGATGCAGAGATGCTTTCCTCGTTGGATGCAGGTGGAGCTTCGAGGCTTCGGGAAAAAAGCTCTGGGGCTAGGACAGCTGCCTAGAGCCAGAACGAGTTAGAGGTCTGGGAGAAAACTGTTAAGTCTGTTGTGGCCCTGCCCCATTGTAGTGGGCAGGGTCGCAAAGTGTTGTCTACAAGGTCCAAGCCTGCCATCTCCAAGTCTGGCAAAGCCCAGGTCTCTACTGAGTGAACAAGGGTGAATGCAAGTTGGGTCCCCGGAGATGGGAAGGTTTGCTACTTCAGACGTTTCCTCATCCCAACCTCTTCTCTTCCTAACACTGCTTTCCCTGTCTAACACCTCAGGTCCGTTACGCAGTTGCCCACTTTTCACCATGTGTCAGCTCTTCGGAAAAGTTAAAAGTCCCCAGGAAAACGGTGCATTTTTCACTTTTGTTTTTACTTAACAGCTATAAATAATTTATAATGTAATGAACGTAAGGAGTGTTGCAGAGGTACCGAGGGAGGACAGGCGTGTACAATATGGACCCCACATTTTTACTGGTGACGCTGTTGCGTGACTAAGAGGAGACAGCTTAGCTAGAAGCTATGCTCAGTTTGGTTGGGAGCACTGAGAAGAAGGTGGCGGTTACTACCGCATTCTTTTTGGATTTGGGTAGTTATGTGAAAATATGCCACTTGCTGAGTCTCTGCAGATGGATAGTTCCTTAGATCAATGGCGCGAGAGTTGGTGGTAAGGCGCGAGAGTTGGTGGTACTGCGCGAGAGGTTAGTGGTACCTCGCGAGAGTTAGTGGTACGGCGCAAGAGTTAGTGGTACGACGCCTGGGTGCTTAAGAGGGTGCTGTGAGTGTCCAGACATTGGAGAAGCTAGGCTTGAAGTGGCGCCTCGTCAACGTTTTCTCAACTGACTCCGATACGTTAATTTCCTGAAGATAAAGGAACTGCCAAGAAACAGAACAAAGTAAGAGGTTCTCATTTGGTTGATCCACCATCAGGTTCAGTTCAGTTCAGTTCAGTGCCTCAGTAGTGAGACGCACTGATAAATACATACTTCTTTAAGATGGTTTCTACCTTCAGCCGTTGCTGTTTTGAATTTTCCGTTGTAAGTTCCTAGGGCTGGAGGAACAACTGGGTGTGCAGGGAGAGGTCAGCAGGCACCGCATGGGTCTTTCTCGGTGTGTAGATTGTATGACTGTAGGCGAGCATTGTTTTGTCTTCCCGCCTTTCTCTTGTTAGAAGCTGCATTATGGGGTTCTGGAGACAGCCACCTTCCCTGGTTTATAAACTTGGGTCTGACAAGACTTAATTTATCATTCCAGAAAGTTCGTGACCTGCAACTGGATGCTCAATGTAGTATCTGCATTCAGTGGCGTCTGAAGCGTGTAACATGCAAAATGGATGAGCGGGGGAAGGGAAAGCAAAAGGAGAATTATTTAAAGCGGTATGTTTATATGTGAGGAATGTAATTTAAAATAAACCTTGGAAAGAAATCACGTTTCAAGTAGGTATTTGTAAACAATAGTATAAACGAGACAACTCTGTTATAATCACTTTTGCTGCTTTTGGGAGATGAGGGTAGGTTAGGGGAAGTGGTATTGGGTGCCCGGTGAAACTTCTTGGCATAAATGTTCAGTTCAGTTCAGTTCAGTCTCTCAGTCGTGTCCAACTCTTTACGACCACATGAATCACAGCACGCCAGGCCTCCCTGTCCATCACCAACTCCCGGAGTTCACTCAAACTCATGTCCACAGAGTCGGTGACGCCATCCAGCCATCTCATTCTCGATCGTCCCCTTCTCCTCCTGCCCCCAACCTTTCCCAGCATCAGAGTTTTTTCCAGTGAGTCAACTCATCGCATGAGGTGGCATAAAGGTAAAAATGATGAAAAATGACCAGCATAGATAATTGAGTATTTCTGGTCATCTGGCATTTCCTCCACTTCTGAATATCGACACTGGAGCTGTTGAATTAGTTTTATTGTGACAAATTTCAGTGTGTGAAAGGCAGCAGCAGCAGCATACTTGGGTATTTCAATTGCATCTCACTTCTCCATCGTTCTCATTCCACTTTGCATCCATTTTGCCGTCTGGGTTTTTGCACTTCTCTTTTTTACTTTGGACAATAATTTCACTGATTAGAGGAGGGTAGGAAATGGCAGTTGTTAATATGATACGCGTTTATTGCTTGAGTGGTCTCTGTAACTATACGCCATCCTGCAACGGGATTACCTGGGTTGAAAAAGAGGTCCTGAAATTTTGGTGCTCTGGGAAGTCCCTGTTTGGGACAAGTGAGGCATAGTGCGGTCCTTTGAGGTGCTGGGTACCTGAGAATTAATTATTACCTGTTGTGATGAATCATTGGCTGTTCTCTCTACACTTTTGAAGGGTAAGTCAGGTTTGTACCTCCTGGACTGAACCGCAAAGGATGCTGTTCTGGAAAGCTTTACTGGGAAGGGACATAACAGGGTTAGAGGGGATTAGCAAGGAAGACTGTGGTGTGGCTCCACATTGCTGCCAGCTGCTACTCCTCTCCTGACTTACTAATATCTTGTTCTTTAAGCGCTGGTCTTACTCTTTGCCATTTTAGGGATTCAGTTCAGTCGCTTAGTTGTGTCCGACTCTTTGTGACCCCATGAACTGCTGCACACCAGGCTTCCCTGTCCATCACCAACACCTGAAGTCCACCCAAACTCATTTCCATTGAGTCAGTGATGTCATCCAACCATCTTATCCTCTGTCGTCCCCTTCTCCTCTGTCGTCCCCTTCTCCTCCTGCCCTCAACCTTTCCCAGAATCAGGGTCTTTTCCAATGAGTCAGCTCTTCACATCAGGTAGCCAAAGTATTGGAGTTTCAGCTTCAACATTAGTCCTTCCAATGAACACCCATGACTGATTGCCTTTAGGTTGAACTGGTTGGATTTCCTTACAATCCATGGGACTCTCAAGAGTCTTCTCCAACACCACAGTTCAGAAGCATTAATTCTTTGGTGCTTAGCTTTCTTCACCGTCCAACTCTCACAACCATACATGACTACTGGAAAAACCATAGCCTTGACTTGACGGATCTTTGTTGGCAAAGTAATGTCTCTGCTTTCTAATATCCTGTCTAGGTTGGTCAAGGAGTAAACGTCTTTTAATTTTGTGGCTGCAATCGTGGATTAGACAAAATTTGTATATAGAATACTTATGTTTGTGTGTATGTGTACACCAGAACATGTCACAGTATTTACGCAGGCAGTTAGACTGGCCTGGGAAGGAACACCTATCCACTAGTGGCTGCAAGTGCATGTATGTGTACTCACCTGCCACGACTCAGGTGTCCTCATGCTGGCTGAGTTCTATCTGAAGTGAGCAGCCCTGTTCCCTTGAGGGTATTGTTGGTGTAAAAATCTCCTAAAAGACTAGCTAAAACAGAGATAGAGACTCCCTTCTACACCATTTCTGACAATCCCCTTGTGCAACCTAATTTCTATTGTTCTGTTCACAGTATGGCGAGGAGACCAACAATGTGGATCCGAAGACATAAATTTTTTAAAAGCTGCTGCTTCGTCTTCCTGTTTCACCACCCTCTTCCCTCCCTTGCATGAGATCTATAGAGAGCACAGTATTCTAAGGGTGGAAGAAGGCTTGAACCTGTCCTGGCTGGGAGAGTTCTTCCCCAGAAGCAACTATCCTAGGCTAGGCTGGATGGAGATAGATTTAGGAAGCCACTGTCTCCAGCTCACCCACATAAGATTCAGAGTGGGGGATTGCTGATGTGTGGTGCTGGGGCAGCTAATCATCACTCCCAAGATTGAAAGGACCTTCAAGGAGTGATAGAATGGGTGTAGGAAGCTAGAAGGTGCCCTTGAATTGACAAATATGCAATGTTTAAAAGAAAAAAACTGATGTTAGAGGCCATCTGGTTTTGAGACAGTGCTCAGGCCTACTGTCTTCACCTTCTGCCTTGGTTTTATTTAAATTGATACAACTCTGGCCAAAGATTCCCTTTCCGACCTGGTAGTGCCATGGAGCCATTTCTCACATCTCTAACCTTGGCATCCTGAGGAGCAGTAGATGCTGAGAAGTATCTCTACTGGTACTTCATGAGCCCAGTTTGAGACAGCCCTGGGTTGTGGAGTATTCAGCACTGGGTGTGGGTACTTTGCTAAGTATCACAAAAATCTGGAAAATTAGGGATAGCATGGGGAGAGGATGTGAGAGTTGGACTGTGAAGAAAGCTGATGACTGAAGAATTGATACTTTTGAACTATGGTGCTGGAGAAGACTCTTGAGAGTCCTTTGGACTGCAAGGAGATCCAACCAGTCCATTCTAAAGGAGATCAGTCTTGGGTGTTCATTGGAAGGACTGATGCTAAAGCTGAAATTCCAGTACTGCTGTGATTCATGGGGTCACAAAGAGTTGGATACGACTGAACAAATGAACTGAACTGGGGAGAGGAGTTTGGGCACTGAGATTTGCTGCCTGGGAAAGCAAGGTTGTGGAAAAGAAAGGATATTACCCGTTCTTTCATGACTTGACTTTTTATGTGGACACACAAAGATCCAGTAGTTCCAAACATGTTGCAAATCATTACTCCTTAATTATGTACATATTTCTTACCTTCTCCCTTTGTTTTGAGTCTTAGGCAGGTATGGAATCTCTTGCAAACGGTTTTACTGCCATATGTAAATAATTTATTATTTTATGTGCCAAAGCTAGGGTGGCAAAGCAAGCATGTTTAGGAGCTGAAGATCTGAAAATAGCTGTCTCACCTCCCCCATGTCTAATCTGTGTTTTTCTTGTAGGGGAAACTGGAGTTTTATTAGGACCATTGCGTTTCCTCCTGTGTATTTCACCTTAAGGACACTTTATCATGGAAGGGAAAATTGTGGAAAGCTTTAAAATGGACCAAAAGTTTACTGGATATAGAAGAAAGTACATTTAAGACTTCTTGTGGACTGACAAGTTCTGTAGCACTGAGTTCTCAGTTTTTTAACACTGAGAAGATTTCATCATGATGTTTGTTGTTGTTTAGTTACTCAGGTGTGACTAACTCTTTGTGACCTATGAACTGTAGCCCACCAAGTTTCTCTGTCCATGGAATTCTTCAGGCAGAAATACTGGGGTATGTTGCTGTTTGCTTCTCCAGGTGATCTTCCCAACCCAATGATCAAACCTGGGTCCCCTGCAATGCAGGATTATTTTTTTTTAAACTCTGACCTACCTGGAAAGACTGAGTTAATAGTCTCAGTGTATCTTTTAACCTTGCATTTAGGCAGTATAACTATGGAGGTCTTCCAGCCTTGTATTAAAAGAACATGATAGCGATTTCAAAATGAAAAAATTAAAGCAGCTGTTGGGTCTTTTCTGCATTCCAGACCTGAGTTTGATTAGAAGCTAGTTGGGATGTAATAGGTGTAGGGGAAACTAGACCTGATTAGGGGAAGAGGAGTAGGAGAGAAGCAGAAAGAGTAGGACAGACCAACCCTTGTCTTTTACCTGGCCACCTCCTCTACTTCTCAGTCAATTACATTTGCACAACTTGTGGTAGGAACCCATTCGTTGGTGTTATTGGCAAGCTATGTAGAGACTTTTCTTGACAATTTTCTTTAGTGACACTTCTGTGTCTTTGCACCTGACAGACAACCTTGCACTTTGGAATTATGCAGAATGGCCCATATTTGAGTGGTTTTCCTTCTGATACTGTCCCACTTTATGATTAGTCAAGTTGACACTTGTGTAGAGAATTTAATGACTTTCATTTGTATGATACTGAGTGGCCATGTGAACTTTTTTCCGTTATTTTGGTGCTATCTGGACATCATAGTATGTGTACATGTCCATCCCAAACTCAATAACTATCCATTCCCTTGGTCTTTTCCCCCACTTTCTCTAAGTCTGTGAGTCTCTCCTCATCTTGTAGGTAAGATGTATCATTTCTTTTTAGATTCTTCATATAATGGATATGGATATTTAGGATATTGTATCATAGGATATTTCTCCTTCTCTGACTTGCTTCACTCAGTATGACCCTCTCTAGGTCCATCCATATTGCTGCAAATTACATTATTTCATTCTTTTTAATGACTAAATAAAATTTCATTGTACATGTGAACCACAGTTTCTTTATCCATTCATCTTCTGTTAGACATCTAGGTTGCTTCCATGTCTTAACTATTGTAAAGAGTGCTTTGGTGAACACTGGGGTAAATATGTTTCTTTTAGTCCTTGTTTCCTTGGGGTATATGCCTACTAGTGGGATTGCTGGTTGTATAGTAGCTTTTTATTCCTACGTTTTCTCTGAACTGTTCTCCAAATGGCTGTATAGGTTTACATTCCCACAAGTAGTGTAAGAGAGTTCCTTTCTCTCCACACCCTCTCCAGCATTTATTATTTGTAGACTTTCTAATTATGGTCATTAGAAAGTGGCAATATCTCTTATTTGACGATAGTTTTTATTTGCATATCCCTAATAATTAGCAGTTTTGAGCATCTTTTCATGTGACTATTGGTCACCTGTGTGTCTTTGTCCTTTTCTTTTGTATATTTACGATAATTTTTGATTTATGGCTCAATGAAATATCCATGTATTTTATGTATTTGTAAACATGGTGTGTTTAAGTTAACGTCTTAAAATTTTGCCCATTTTTAAATGGTGTAGTTTTGTTGTTGTTGAGTTGTAAGAGTTCATTTGTGTATTCTGAATGTCAGTCTCTTTGTAGTTACTTGAATGGGAAATATTTTCTATAAACGTAAATTAGATTTTATTGTGAAAACACTGCACAGCAGAATATGATCACAACAATATTAAGATAAAATATAGTTATTATGAGTATATTCCAGAATTTTTTTTCAGCATAAAATAATGAATAATTTATTTTTCTTTTTAATTTTAATCGGAGGCTAATTACTTTAAAATATTGTATTAGTTTTGCCATACATTGACATGAATGTGCCCCGGGTGTACATGTGTTGCCCATCTTGAACCACGCTCCCACCTCCCTCCGCATACCATCCCTCTGGTTCATCCCAATGCACCAGCGCCAAGCATCCTGTATCATGCATCAAACCTGGACTGGTGATTCATTTCACATATGGTAATATACATGTTTCAGTGCCGTTCTCCCAAATCATCCCACTCTCGTCCTCTCCCACAGAGTCAAAAAGATGTTCCACACGTATCTCTTTTGCTGTCTCATATACAGGGTTATTGTTCAGTTCAGTTCAGTCACTCAGTCGTGTCCGACTCTTTGCGACCCCATGAATCACAGCACACCAGTCCTCCCTGTCCATCAACAACTCCTGGAGTTCACTCAAACTCATGTCCATTGAGACGGTGATGCCATCCCACCATCTCATCCTCTGTCATCCCCTTCTCCTCCTGCCCCCAATCCCTCCCAGTATCAGAATCTTTTCAAATGAGTCAACTCTTCACAAGAGGTGGCCAAAGTATTGGAGTTTCATCTACAACATCAGTCCTTCCAATGAACCCCCAGAACTGATCTCCTTTAGAATGGACTGGTTGGATCTCCTTGCAGTACAAGGGACTCTTAAGAGTCTTCTCCAACACCACAGTTAAAAGAATCAATTCCTCGGCATTCAGCTTTCTTCACCGTCCAACACTCACATTCATACATGACCGCTGGGAAAACCATAGCCTTGACTAGATGGACATTTGTTGACAAAGTAATGTCTCTGCTTTTTAATATGCTGTCTAGGCTGGTCATAACTTTCCTTCCAAGGAGTAAGTGTCTTTTATTTTCATGTCTGCAATCACAATCTTCAGTGATCTTGGAGCCCCCAAAAAATAAAGCCTGACACTGTTCCCACTGTTTCCTCATCTATTTCTGATGAAGTGATGGGACCAGATGCCGTAATCTTTGTTTTCTGAATGTTGAGCTTTAAGCCAACCTTTTCACTCTCCTCTTTCAAGAAGCTTTTTAGTTAATCTTCACTTTCTGCCCTAAGGGTGGTGTCATGTGCATATCTGAGGTTATTGATATTTCTCCCAGCAATGTTGATTCCAGCTTGTGCTTCTTCCAGCCCAGTGTTTCTCATGATGTACTCTGCATATAAGTTACATAAGCAGGGTGACAGTATACAGCCTTGAGGTAGTGCTTTCCCTATTTGGAATCAGTCTGTTGTTCATGTCCAGTTCTAACTGTTGCTTCCTGATCTGCATATAGGTTTCTCAAGAGGCAGGTCAGATGATCTGGTATTCCCATCTCTTTCAGAATGTTCCACAGTTTGTTGTGATCCACACAGTCAAAGACTTTGGCATAGTCAGTAAAGTGGAAATAGATGGTTTTCTGGAACTCTCTTGCTTCTTCAATATTCCAGCAGATGTTGGCAATTTGACCTCTGGTTCCTCTGCCTTTTCTAAAACAAGCTTGAACATCTGGAAATTCACTGTTCACCTATTGCTGAAGCCTGGAGAATCTGAGCATGACTTTATTAGCATCTTACTAAATTCCATATATATGCATTAGTATACTGTATTGGTGTTTTTCTTTCTGGCTTACTTCACTCTGTATAATAGGCTCCAGTATCATCCACCTCATTAGAACTGATTCACATGTGTTCTTTTAATGGCAGTGTAATACTCTATTGTGTATATGTACCATAGCTTTCTTATCCATTCGTCTGCAGATGGACATCTAGGTTCCTTCCATGTCCTGGCTATGATAAACAGTGCTGCAATGAACACTGGAGTACACGTGTCTATTTCAATTCTGGTTTCCTTGGTGTGTATGCCCAGAAGTGGAATTGCTGGCTCGTCTGGCAGTTCTGTTTCCAGTTTTTTAAAGAATCTCACACAGTTCTCTTTAGTGGCCCTACTAGTTTTCATTCCACCAGCAGTGTAAGAGGGTTCCCTTTTCTCTACACCCTCTCTGGCATTTATTGCTTGTAGACTTTTGGATAGCAGTCATTCTGACAGGCGTGAAATATTGCTTGTAGACTTTTGGATAGCAGTCATTCTGACAGGCGTGAAATGGTACCTCATTGAGGTTTTGATTTGCACATCTCTGATAGTAAGTGACCATCACTTCATGGGAAATAGATGGAAAAACAGTGGAAACAGTGTCAGACTTTATTTTTTTGGGCTCCAAAATCACTGCAGATGCTGATTGCAGCCATGAAATTAAAAGACGCTTGCTCCTTGGAAGGAAAGTTATGACCAACCTTAATAGTATATTAAAAAGCAGAGACATTACTTTGCCAACCAAGGTCCGTCTAGTCAAGGCAATGGTTTTTCCCGTGGTCATGTATGGATGTGAGAGTTGGACTGTGAAGAAAGCTGATCGCCTAAGAATTGATGCTTTTGAACTGTGGTGTTGGAGAAGACTCTTGAGAGTCCCTTTTACTGCAAGGAGATCCAACCAGTCCATTCTAGAGGAGATCAATCCTGGATGTTCATTGGAGGGACTGATGCTAAAGCTGAAGCTGCAATACTTTGGCCACCTCATGCGACGAGTTGACTCACTGGAAAAGACTCTGATGCTGGGAAAGGTTGTGGGGGGAGGAGAAGGGGACGACAGAGAATGAGATGGCTGGATGGCATCACCGACTCTGTGGACATGAGTTTGAGTGAACTCCAGGAGTTGTTGATGGACAGGGAGGCCTGGCGTGCTGTGATTCATGGGGTCGCGGAGAGTCGGACACGACTGAGCGACTGAACTGAACTGAACTGAACTGATAGTAAGTGATGTTGTGCTTCTTTTCATGTGTTTGTTAGCCATCTGTATGTCTTCTTTGGAGAAATGTCTGCTTAGTTCTTTGGCCAATTTTTTGATTGGGTCATTTATTTTTCTGGAATTGAGCTGCAGGAGTTGCTTGTGTATTTTAGATATTAATGTTTTTGTCAGTTGTTTCCTTTCCTATTATTTTCTCCCATTCTGAAGGCTGTCTTTTCACCTTGTTTATAGTTTCTTTTGTATGCAGAAACTTTTAGTTAGGTCCCATTTGCTTATTTTTGCTTTTATTTCCAATATTCTGGGAGGTGGGTCCTGGAGGATACTGCTATGATTTCTGTTGGAGACTGTTTTGCGTATTTTCTCCTTTAGGAGTTTTATAGTTTCTGGTCTTACGTTGAGATCTTTAATCCATTTTGAGTTTATTTTTCTGTATGTTGTTGGCGAGTTTTCTAGTTTCATTCTTTTCAAGTGGTTGACCAGTTTTCCCAGGACCACTTGTGAAAGAGACTGTCTTGTCTCCATTTTATACTCTTGCCTCCTTTGTCAAAGATAAGGTGTTCATAGGTGCATGGATTTATCTCTAGGCTTTCTATTGTGTTCCAATGATCTGTATTTCTGTCTTTGACCCAATATCATACTGTCTTGATAACTGTGGCTTTGTAGTAGAGCCTGAAGTCCGGCAGGTTGATTCCCCCAATTCCATTATTCTTTGTCAAGATTGCTTTGTCTATTCGAGGTTTTTTGTATTTCCATACAAATTGTGAAATTATTTGTTCTAGCTTTGAGAAAAATACTGTTGGTAGCTTGATAGGGATTGCATTCAATCTATAGATTACTTTGGGTAGTACTCATTTTCATGATATTGATTCTTCTGATCCATTAACACGGTATATTTCTTCATCTATTAGTGTCCTCTTTGATTCCTTTCACCAGTTTTATAGTTGTCTATATATAGGTCTTTTGTTTCTTTAGATAGATATATTCCTAAGTATTTTATTCTTTTTGTTGCAATGGTGAATGAAATTTTTTCCTTAATTTCTCTATTTTCTCATTATTAGTGTATAAGAATGCAAGGGATTTCTGTGTTGATTTTATATACTGCAACTTTACTGTATTCATTGAGTACCCATAGTAATTTTCTGGTGGAGTCTTTAGGGTTTTCCCTGTAAGTATCTTGTCATCTGCAAACAGAGTTTTACTTCTTCCTTTCCAATTTGGATTCCTTTTATGTCTTTTTCTGCTCTGATCGCTGTGGCCAAAACTTCCAAAACTATGTTGAATAGTATGGTAAGAGTGGGCACTCTTGTCTTCTTCCTGACTTTAGGGGAAATGCTTTCAATATTTCACCACTGAGGATAAAGTTTGCTGAGGCTTTGTCATATGTAGCTTTTGTTATGTTGAGGTATTTTCCTTCTATTCCTGGTTTCTGGAGGGTATTTTTAAATAATAAATGGATGTTGAATTTTGTCAAAAACCTTCCCTGCATCTATTGAGATAATCACATGTCTTTTATTTTTTAATTTGTTAATGTGGTGTATTACATTGATTGATTTGTGGATATTGAAGAATCCTTGCATCCCTGGGATAAAGCCCACTTGGTCATGATGTATGATCTTAATGTGTTGTTGGATTCTGATTGCTAGAACTTTGGTAAGGATTTTTGCATCTATGTTCCTCAGTGATATTGGTCTGTAGTTTGCTTTTATTGTGGCATATTTGTCAGGTTTGATATTAGGATGAGGGTGGTCTCATAGAATGAGTTTGGAAGTTTACATTCCTCTGCAAGTTTCTGGAAGAGTTTGCGTAGGATAGCTGTTAGCTCTTCTCTAAATTTTTGGTAGATTTCAGCTGTGAAGTCATCTGGACCCAGGCTTTTGTTTGCTGGAAGATTTCTGAATACAGTTTCAATTTCCGTGCTTGTGATGGATCTGTTATGATTTTCTATTTCTTCCTGGTTCAGTTGTGGAAAGTTGTACTTTTCTAAGAATTTGTCTGTTTCTTCCAAGTTGTCCATTTTATTGGCATATAATTGCTGATAGCAGTCTATTATTGTCCTTTGTATTTCTGTGTTGTCTCTTGTGATCTCTCCATTTTCATTTCTAATTTTATTGAATTGAATTTTCTCCCTTTGTTTCTTGATGAATCTGGCTATTGGACTGTCAGTTTTATTTCCTCTATCAAAGAACCAGCTTTTGCCTTTGTTGGTTTTTGCTATGTTCTCTTTTATTTCTTTTGCATTTATTTCTGCCCTAATTTTTAAGATTTCTTTCCTTCTACTAACCCTGGGGTTCTTCATTTCTTCCTTTTCTAGTTGCTTGAGGTGTAGAATTAGGTTATTTAGTTGACTGTTTTCTTGTTTCTTGACGTATGCCTGTACTGCTATGAACCTTCCCCTTAGCACTGCTTTTACAGTGTCCCAGATGTTTGGGTTGTGGTGTTTTCATTTTCATTCATTTCTATGCATATTTTGATTTCTTCTATGATTTGTTTGTTATTCAGCAGCATGTTGTTCAGCGTCCACATGTTGCAATTTTTCATAGTTTTTCTCCTGTAATTAAGATCCAATCTTACTGCATTGTGGTCAGAAAAGATGCTTGGAATGATTTCAATTTTTTTGTATTTACCAATGCTAGATATATGGCCCAGGATGTGATCTGTCCTGGAGCACTTTCTGTGTGCGCTTGAGAAGAAGGTGAAGTTCATTGTTTTGGGGTGAAATGTCCTATAGATGTCAATTATGTGTAACTGGTCTATTTATCATTTAGCATTTGTGTTTCCTTGTTAGTTTTCTGTTTAGTTAATCTATACCTAGGTGTGAGTGGGGAATTAAAGTCTCCCCCTATTATTGTTTTATTGTTAATTTCCCCTTTCATACTTATTAGCATTTGTCTTACTTATTGAGGTGCTTCTATGTTGGTTGCATATATATTTATAATTGTGATATCTTCTTTTTGGATTGATCCTTTGATCATTATGTAGTGTCCTTCTTTGTCTCTTTTCATAGCTCTTGTCTTAAGTCTATTTTATCTGACATGAGTATTGCTACCCCTGCTTTCTTTTGGTCTCTATTTGCATGGAGTATCTTTTTCCAGCCCTTCACTTTTGGTCTGTATGTGTCCCTCGTTTCGAGGTGGGTCTCTTGTAGACAACATATATAGGGGTCTTGTTTTTGTATCCATTCAGCCAGTCTTTGTCTTTTGGAAGGGGCATTCATCTCATTTACTTTAAGGTAATTATTGATAAGTATGATCCTGTTCCCATTTACTTTTTTGTTTTGGCTTTGAGCGTATGCATCCTTTCTCTGTTTCTTGTCTAGAGAACGTTCTTTAGCATTTATTGGAGAGCTGGTTTGGTGATGCTGAATTTTATCAGCTTTTGCTTGTCTGTAAAACTTTTGATTTCTCCTTCATATTTGAATTAAATCCTTGCTGGATACAGTAATCTGGGCTGTAAGTTATTTTCTTTCATCACTTTCAGTATGCCCCTGCCATTCCTTACTAGCCTGCAGAATTACTGTTGAAAGATCAGCTGTTATTTTATGGGAATCCCCTTGTGTGTTGTTTGTTGTTTTTCCCTCACTGCTTTTAATATTAGTTCTTTGTGTTTCATCTTTGTTAATTTGATTAATATGTGTCTTGGTGTATTTTGCCTTGGGTTTATCCTGTTTGGGACTCTCTGGGTTTCTTGGATTTGGGTGATTATTTCCTTCTCCATTTTAGGGAAGTTTTCAACTGTTATCTCCTCAAGTATTTTCTCATGGTCTTTCTTTTTATCTTCTTCTTCTGGGACTCCTATGATTCAAATGTTGGGGCGTTGAGTATTGTCCCAAATGTCTCTAATATTGTCCACATTTCTTTTAATTCTTTTTTCTTTTTCCATCTCTGTTTCATTTATTTCTACAATTCTATCTTCTAGCTCACTTATTCTGTCTTCTGCCTCCGTTATTCTACTGTTGGTTCCCTCCAGAGTGTTTTTTTAATCTAATCTATTGCCTTATTCATTGTATATTGACTCTTTTTTTATTTCTTCTAAATCCTTGTTAAGGCTTTCTTTCATCTTCTCAATCCTTGTCTCCAGGTTATTTAACTGTAACTCCAATTTATTTTTAAGATTTTGGATCAGTATCACTAGCATTATTCGGAATTCTTTATCAGGTAGATACCCTGTCTCTTCCTCTTTTGTGTGGGTTGGTGGGCATTTATCCTCTTCCTTTACTTTCTGGGCATTTCTCTGCCTCTTCATCTTTCTTATATTGCTGTGTTTGGGGTGGCCTTTCCGTCTTCTGGCCATTTGTGGAATTCTGTTTATTGTCGAGTTTCCTCTCTGTGGGTGGGGTTGGACGGGTGGCTTGTCAAGGTTTCCTGGTTAGGGAAACTTGTGTCAGTGTTCTGGTGGGTAGAGCTGGATTTATTCTCTCTGGAGTGCAATGAAGTGTCCAGTAATGAGTTATGAGAAGTCAGTGGGTTTGGAGTGACTTTGCTCAGCCTGTATATTGAAGCTCAGGACTGTGTTCTTGTGTTGCTGGAGAATTTGGTTGGTATTTCTTGCTCTGGAACTTGTTGACCCTTGGGTGGTGCTTGGTTTCAGTGTAGGTATGGATATGTTTGATGGGCTTCTATCGATTAATGTTCTGTCATCAGATACCAGGAGATGAAGAGAAAGATGCAACAGCAGTTTGTCCCTTAGATGCTCTGTTGATTTAGAAATTAAGTTTCATTTTCAGTTGTTTGTGGAAGATTGTTTTTGGTTACATTAAATCTTCCCTTTCTGTGTCCAAGAAAGAATCCAAATACAACGCTGACACGTCTGGGGAGGGTTAATGTAAATTATTAAGTGTTGTATATTATCTTTTCTCAGTCATTTAATAATTAATATATATTAACTCTAAAATGATACAAAATTTTACATGTTTTTAGAATGCTAGGTGATTGATTGGTGAAGAAATGCACGAAGCACATTTAATTACTATGAGATAGTAGTAAAAGTATATAAAAGTGGAGAAGGGAAATGGAATAATGAAGACCAATGTATATTTTATTTTTATTTCATCTTTAACCATGTTTGCTCTAACGTTAATCTGCTGTCATGGAAAATTAATATATGGGCTTTCTTTGGGATAAATACTTCTGCTTTGAAAGCATGATAAGTAACATACAAGTCATGTTCTTTCTTTGTAAATTTGGATGTGGCTGCTGTCCACTCGATTGATGGCATTGCAGAGCTGACCATGGAGTGCACTGGCTTCATCCAGAGGGACATCTGTGTCCTTGAAGATATTGTCTCTTCTAGCTGGTGTGTACTGGCCTCAGAGAAAGGTCAGGAGGCTGGCATGAGCTCTTTAGTTGGAGCTGAGTCTTCAACATTCTGAGTCTTCAGCATGAAACCCAGAGATGGAGTTCAAACTGAAGATACCCGAAACAGTGGAGGCTTCCACTGTGTCTGGAAAACTTCCAGATAACTTCAGTGCTATGTACAAAACACCACTTGGAACACAGAAAAGTGCTGTCCCTACAGCAGCAGCATTGGGCTCAGACAGGTCTGCCAGTGACAAATGAAGCCATCTCAACGTAGTGGTGCTAATTACTTTCAGTTTCCCTGGGTCTGTCTTTACATAGAGGGAACCATGCTAGACATCTCCCCTTCCTGAAGCTTTCCAAATATGTGTCAGTGAACATATACAGGACATTGCCACCTCCGTCCTACAGGTTAGCTCAGCTGATGTAGTCCCCAGTCTGTACAAATGAGGAGCACTTTTTCTGACTGCCACCACCTCAGTCTGTGAATCCCCACATGGTATCATATCTTGCTTCACCTCTGAGGCTCTCAATACCTTCATCATCCCCAGGCACCCCACATGTGCTCTGTGCTGACAAAAGCTGGTACTGGAAGATTGGCGTCAATCATGGGAACCTGGTTAAATACACTTCCAGAATAATGAGCAGCCTAGGGAGCTTCTGCAGAAACAGTCGCCACTGGCCTTCTGGGGGACACAGGTCTTCTACCACTGTCACCCTGGTCTTTACCAAGACTCATTTTTCCTTCCCAGCCCACTGCAAACTTCTGCTCTGAGATCATTAAGCATTGTGCCAGGATTTCCACCTTACCCTCCATCACCATGTTGAAGCCATGCATGAAGATCAGCAGCAAGTGCCTCATGGCCAGGCTCTGCAGCAGCAAGTATCCAGAGGGAGCTGAAGGCACTCAGTCAGTTCCTGGTCACACTTGGAAAAAGGTGGGTCAGGACAAAAAGGATGGCAGCTCACCTCCTTTGTTGGAGAAGTGCATGGTTACCAAAGACGTCACCAGTAAGCCACTAGACTTGTCTTCTGAAATGGTGGATGTCAATGCTTCCTAAGCTTACCACATGAAGAAGATGGCTCCTGAAGTCTTGGTTCACAGCAGAGCTGGAAGTGGCTTAGTGTTTTCCAGAAGTGAGATTCTAGAAGAAACTCTATTTCCTCCAGGAAATTGTGTTGTCTGTAGATCTGACATCATTTAGCAGAGCCCCCTCATTCTCGTTGGTGCATGGACCAAATTCTAATGAAGAGAACAGTGGTAGAGGCTTGCTTCTGAAGAACAAGTGTTTGGACTGGGCCATCCCACAGCAGTGCAGTTCATTTTGTTCCTGAGTGAGAAATATAGTTGCCATGGTCACTGATGTGTTGGGGTCAAAGTTAAGTATGGGCCACCCATCCTTTGTGTTGTCAGTCCCAAATGGCAGTGTGGATGTCACCAAAACTAGTAGGAGCCCAATGGATTCAGTGGAATTTGTTAATCAACATATGGGTTGGGTGTTGATCACACCTATCAAACAAAGCAATGACACTAACATCTAGGACATCAAAGCCAGTAACCCAGAGCCGAATTTCAAAGCAAATGAGGATGATCTTCCATCAAATTTGGCATTTCTGTCTCCAGGTGAGATGTTCAAGTCCCCACAAATTTTCTACCATTGGAGTTACCTTCCTTACTCAGTACATGAAACCATGCCTCTAAATCCTCTCTAATATCATATCAAGAAACCTGTGCACCCTCACCCAGTTTTGTTGCTAAACAGTACTCTCTTTCTCAGGCATCTTGCTCCAAAGCCTCAGTTCCCCTACGAGGTACCCATGGACTTGCCAGAGTTTGTGACAAATGAAGGCACATTGGTTGGACTCCCTGTAGAGATCACTAAAGAAAAAAAAAACAGAGAAGTTATTCTGCTCTGATGACAGATCGTCATATGAGGACCCAAGTCTTCAAAATACACTTTCTGAGATGATTGAAGCTAACAGAACCAAGTTACATTCAGAGATCTACAGCGACAAGAACCCAAATGCAAGCCCTGCATCTAGAAACAAGGGAAAACTGTCATCCGAAATGACAGCCTTCTATATGTTGCTCTTCCACAGGAAGTTCAGTTCAGTTCAGTCTCTCAGTCGTATCCTACTCGCTGCGACCCCATGAATCACAGCACGCCAGGCCTCCCTGTCCATCACCAACTCCCGGAGTTCACTCAAACTCATGTCCACAGAGTCGGTGATGCCATCCAGCCATCTCAATCTCTGTCGTCCCCTTCTCCTCCCACCCCCAACCTTTCCCAGCATCAGAGTCTTTTCCAGTGAGTCAACTTGTCGCATGAGGTGGCCAAAGTATTGCAGTTTCAGCTTTAGCGTCAGTCCTTCCAATGAACACCCAGGATTGATCTCCTTTAGAATGGACTGGTTTGATCTCCTTGCAGTCCAAGGGACTCTCAAGAGTCTTCTCCAACACCACAGTTCAAAAGCATCAATTCTTAGGCGATCAGCTTTCTTCACAGTCCAACTCTCACATCCATACATGACCACGGGAAAAACCATAGCCTTGACTAGACAGACCTTTGTTGGCAAAGTAATGTCTCTGCTTTTTAATATACTATCAAGGTTGGTCATAACTTTCCTTCCAAGGAGTAAGCGTCTTTTAATTTCATGGCTGCAATCAGCATCTGCAGTGATTTTGGAGCCCCAAAATATAAAGTCTGACACAGGTTCCACTGTTTTTCCATCTATTTCCCATGAAGTGATGGGACCAGATACCATGATCTTTGTTTTCTGAATGTTGAGCTTCAAGCCAACCTTTTCACTTTCATCAAGGGGCTTTTGAGTTCCTCTTCACTTTCTGCCATAAGGGTAGTGTCATGTGCATATCTGAGATTGTTGATATTTCTCCCAGCAATCTTGATTCCGGCTTGTGCTTCTTCCAGCCCAGCGTTCCTCATGATGTACTCTGCATAGAAGTTACAGTTAAATAAGCAAGGTGACAATATACAGCCTTGACGCACTCCTTTTCCTATTTGGAACCAGTCTGTTGTTTCATGTACAGTTCTGACTGTTACTTCCTGACCTGCGTACAGGTTTCTCAAGATGCAGGTCAGGTGGTCTGGTATTCCCATCTCTTTCAGAATGTTCCACAGTTTTTGTGATCCACACAGTCAAAGGCTTTGGCATAGTCAGTGAAGCAGAAATAGATGCTCTTCTGGAACTCTCTTTCTTTCTCCATGATCCAGCGGATGTTGGCAGTTTGATCTCTGGTTCCTCTGCCTTTTCCAAAACCTGCTTGAACATCTGGGAGTGCACGGTTCACATATTGCTGAAGCCTGGATTGGAGAATTTTGAGCATGACTTTACTAGCGTGTGAGTTGAGTGCAATTGTGCAGTCATTTGAGCATTCTTTGCCATTCCCTTTCTTTGGGATTGAAATGAAGACTGACCTTTTCCAGTCCTGTGGCCACTGCTGAGTTTTCCAAATTTGCTGGCATATTGAGTGCAGCACATTCATAGCATCATCTTTCAAGATTTGAAATAGCTCAACTGGAAGAGCCAGGTGCAAAATGTAATGCAGACATATAGCCAGCTTTACAATTGAGAGTCTCAGCCAGAGACTCTCAGCTGAGGGCACCAAACCCCTGACTGACCTGGTGCTGCAGCCCTACCGGGATTTGTTTACCCTGAGAGAGGGGTTGGGGTGCATCAGTGATGAAGCCTAGGCTTTCAAAACCCTCCAGACCCCTCAGTCTTTAGCTAAAGGAAAGATAATGTTCCAGTGGGACCCAACAGGGAACTGAGAAATGCCAGTCTTGACTCTGTTCCTGCAGCCAATTCTGGGAAATATTGCCTTGCTGTAACTTCTGGCAAGAAATGTACCCAAACCGTTTTGCATAGTTGGTGCCCCACCAAGTTTCGATATCACCTCTATCAATACCAACGATTGAGCTCATGAGGCAGAATCAACGAGTTGCAAAGTTCTGAAACCAAAGCTTTCTAAGTTGTCAAAATGAATCGCTAACTCTGCTGGTTACGTGGGTGACTGGTTCAAGTGTGTGTCACTACAGAGCTGTATGCGGATTCCAGTCTGCTCAGCCAGGAACATCAGGCATTGTAGCTGAGCCTTCTACCTGATTTGCAGCAAATTGATCAGTTGTTAGTTTTTTAAATGCTGAAGAGGACTGGGGGATTATTGTATGCTCAGACACCAGGGAGATTTGGTTATTGAAGCTTATAGTAATTTAAATTCTAGAAATTATTATTGTGTCCAATAAGGGAAACTGCATAGTAGCATTTAGTTCCTTCAGGTTAAAAAAAACTTCACTCAAATGCTGATACCAGAAGTTTTAATAATTGCAGAGGATATTTAAAGGTTGCATGATGCTTATCAGTTATTTTACTTTCTATGCTGTTAGTGTATGTTAACATTCATGTTCAGAATGTGTCATGTGATATTTGATGAGAAGGTGTAGCGGCCACGTGTCTGATATTTATGCAGGATTCCCACATCCACATAAGAACACACCTCTTATATAGTAGTGAATTATGATTCATGCAGAAATTTATCAAGACTTTTATCATTATCTGAAAAATGAATAAAGCCAAATTATTTTTGTAATGTCATGAAAAAATATTAGCTCATATTTATGAAATTTGAAAATTATATACCTGACCCTTAATTACATAAGGATTACAGAAGGACAGTATTTTATGTCTACCTGCTGCTTATCATCAATTAGTTTTGCAAATTTATTCTTACAAATTATTTTTACTAGTATATTACATAAACCTTTAGGGTTAAATTTTATTGCCAAATAGTTGAAGGGAATTTTATACCCTATGCTCATCTTCCTTCATTGTGCATCTCTTCTTACTACTCTCTTTTATATTTATTTGTTTTTGTCTATCTGAAAAACAGAATATTTTTGCAAGTGTATTCACTGTATCACATTCACACAGAATATATATCTTCATACTATATGGTAGCACAGCTTTATTTCATAATTCATTGTTGGTTTCAGGCAAATATGTTTTGGAAGACAGCCAGGAAATTAAAAGACGCTTACTCCTTGGAAGGAAACTTACGACCCACCTAGATAGCATGTTAAAAAGCAGAGACATTACTTTGCCAACAAAGGTCCGTCTAGTCAAGACTATGGTTTTTCCGGTGGTCATGTATGGATGTGAGAGTTGGACTGTGAAGAAAGCTCATCGCCGAAGAATTGATGCTTTTGAACTGTGGTGCTGGAGAAGACTTTTGAGAGTCCCTTGGACTGCAAGGAAATCCAACCAGTCCATTCCAAAGGAGATCAATCCTGTGTGTCCATTGGAGGGACTGATACTAAAGCTGAAACTGATATACTTTGGCCACCTCATGTGACGAGTTGACTCACTGGAAAAGACTCTGATGCTGGGCGGGATTGAGTGCCTGCAGGAGATGGGGACGACGGAAAATGAGATGGCTGGATGGCATCACCAACTCGATGGATATGAGTTTGAGTGAACTCCAGGAGTTGGTGATGGACAGGGAGTCATGGCATGCTGTGATTCATGGGGTCGCAAAGAGTCATGACTGAGCAACTGAACTGAACTGAACCGTTAAGTATAAGACACCTAAAATAGCTTTGCTGCTTATGTGATTTTTTTTTTTTTTTGTGGGGGGGTTCTGTATTCATTTTCTTTTGAGCATGAGATGTTGCAGTTCCCACAGTTGGAGATGAGAGAGTATGGCCAGCCTGAAACTAGAGATTCTGAGATGTGTAAGTTCAGCCCTGTTGACTGGGAAAGGGTGAAAGAAAATCAGAATAAAAAGCTGAATTTGGTAGCCCTGGAGGTCATTGCTGGCCAGCATGATGCAGAGAGATATAAGTACTTTGTGATACCACATCTATGAGAACAGGGTTGACTCTATTCTCAGAGTTGAGAGAAGTGAGAGAAATAAATTCAGTGTTCAGTTTAGTGCCTGCAGGGGAAAATAACCTGCTCTTTCAGTTAGCAGAATGAAGGACCGATTGTCTTTTTGAAATTTATTGTGCCCCCAAAAGAGGTTCTTGAGACACATCCTTTTTCAGGGAAGCAATGACTCTGAAGTTACAAAAAATTTGCATAGTATATCTCCAGGTATATCTGTGTCAGGGGCCTAAGGAAAAATATATATATTAACTTGAAATTACAGTGCTGAAGATTTTCATTTACTCTGTGAGTGAGTTTATAGGCGTGCTTAATCGCTCAGTTGTGTTTGACTCTTTGCAACCCCTCAGATGGTAGCCTGCCGGGCTTCTCTGTCCATGGGGATTCTTCAGACAAGAATGCTGAAGTGGGTTGCTATGCGTTTCTACATGGGATTTTCCAAACTCAGGGATCAAACCCCGGTCTCCTGCATTGCAGGCAAATTCTTCAGCATCCAAGCCACCAGTGAAGCCTGACTTCCTGCATACTGGCAGTTGAATAAAATTTTCACTTTAGAAGTCAGGAAATGAATTATGTTAATTAAACTAGTAAATGCACAAATAGGAACCATTAACTGAAATGCCAAAGGAGATTCATAAATTCTTTCCTGAAAAATGCAGTTAGGGTCTCCTTTGCCCACTCTTTTGCTTGAGCAAACCTAGGACCTGCTCAACAGAAGTGCTTGTTGCAGGAGTTGAAAAAAGTCTAAGTCAGAGAGCTTCATGAAACTTTTAGGCCAGGAAGCCTCTCTTCCATAAGAACATGTGTATGTTTTGTACTTTACTTTGAGTTTTGAACAGATTTTGTAAATCCGCTTTTGTAAAGGATATAAATTTTTAACAAAGTTAGGTTTTGCTGTGGTTTCTAAAATTACCTGCATTGTTGGGATTTTAAATCATTGGGTAGTCTTAATCAGTACTTTTCCATTTTGTTTACATCTAACTGGGTATGGCTCAACAGTAGAGAGGTTGCTGTGCTGGCTTGTTGCTATGAAGAATTATAACTGTCGCCACGGTGATCCTTTTGTGAGGTAATTGTATGGTACAACATGATGAATTATGGTACTTGATGAATTATGGGACATATGTGCTGTGAGTCATATGACTGTGCTGCAGAAAGCAAGTTTTAAAACATAGACATGGTCACCGCAGCCTAGACTGCAAGGCAAAGGAGATGTGATTTTCTATACTTAGAAAAGTAGCAACAATGACGGATTGTCATGGTCAGTACTCCTGCATATCTCTTTGTCTATCTCTTTGTTCTCAACTATAGTCATTTGGATAGTGGTTGAAATGACCTCATTTACAAAAGTCCAAATTGAGATCTGTAGAAATGTGCTGTGCAGATTCTCTTCCATGTAGTTCAGATAGCCTGTGTAACTTGATACTCAGATGTGTTCTTCAGGAGGATAATGATAAATACCTTGGGAAGCTTCATTTAAGAGAATCTGAATCTTTTTTTTTCTGAAAGGCAGTACTGAAAAGGTGTCAGATATTTTATTATATATTTGTTTCTCATAATGCATTGCATTGGGTGAAAGGGTGGATGGATCTAGTTTGCGAAAAGATCCTCCTGTGAAACAAAGGAAACAGCTAACTATGGGTGGGCTTCCCAGGTGGCTCAAACAGTAAATAATCTGCCTGCAGTGAGGGAGATCTGGGTTTGATCCCTGGCTTGGGATGATTCCCTGGAGGAAAGCACAACAACCCACCCCAGCATTCTTGCCTGGAGAATCCCCATGGACAGAGGAGCCTGGTGGCTACAGTTCATGGGGTAGTAGAGTTGGACACAACTAAGCAATTAAGCACAAAGCACAAATTACGGGTATGGCTTTGTTGTTTCAGTACACCATGACTTTAGTGGTACAGGTTTTTTGATCATAGTTCAGAATGAGGAAGCATGGATTTCGTACTTTTGGGTCCTTGAGGATAAGGCAGGAGGTGACGAAATGCAGGCACAGGAGTTCCTTATCTGGCTGAGTGAAAATGGTGACACGTGCTGCATACTCCCAGACCTAAAGGATGACAAAGCACCATCTACATTCCTGCAGTTTTTACCAGATGGGAAGCCTGAAGAAGACAGGGAAAGGGCTCACTTTTTTGACGTGCTATTCAATGGCAAGCGACTTCACTTTCACTTTTCACACATTGGAGAAGGAAATGGCAACCCACTCCAGTGTTCTTGCCTGGAGAATCCCAGGGACGGGGGAGCCTGGTGGGCTTCCGTCTGTGGGGTCACACAGAGTCGGACACGACTGAAGTGACTTAGCAGCAGCAGCGGCATTCTTTAGTGAGGAACAGGAAGATGAGAGTTCCCTCAGTGAATGTGTGTTTGCCAACATGTATGAAATAAGTCATCACAAATCCCCTGGATATTTTCTGTGGGGAAAGACGCTAGTGAAAAAGTCAGGCAGGTGAAATATAAACTAATTTCAGTTTTACTAAGTTTGAATGAAAGTGAAACCTTAAGGAGACAACATTCTCTTTGAGAATAAAGGCTATTTAGACATGGTTGAAACTGCTAACAGAGATAGCAGTAACTATATGATAGGTAACTACATCACACTTGAAGTTGAAATGTAAAATGTGGACTTGGAATCTGAAACTGCGTTGAGTCAGAGGTCATATGTGACAATGAAATGATGGAAATTTGTCTTTGTGATACGTTTCAGTAGTTGCATGTGAAGGAATATGGAAAGAATGCCTGGCGTAGTGTTACATGTATAGGTATGAAGGAAATTCCTCTTGGACAGGAAGTGGGAGGAGTTACATTGTGTCAGTAATAAAAATTTTCCCTACAAGTGAGAGAGAAAAGTGGACAGAGGATTTCACCGTAACCAGATTGAATTATGTGAAGTTTCCTGTGAACTTCGGAGATACAATTAGAAACTTTTCTAAAGAGTTCCATTCATGATTTTTTTCTTCATAATTTGCACTGTTGAAGCAAGTAAGTTACCGGTTTTCTTTCTGTAGCTCATATTTGGTAAATATTTGGCCTCTTTATTACATCAGCCTTCACTCATTGCAAAATGTGAAGTTCAGCATAAGTTTTCATAGAGATTTTTAGATCAGTATAGACTTTGTTGGATTTTGCTGTGAAAGGAAAGGACCAAATATAATTAACACTTCATGGTCTTTCTTGTTTTCATGCCCCAGCTATAAAAAGATAGTTACAGATTTGGTCAGTATAGGATATAAGGCCTTGTCATTGAGTATGGGGTCTTTCACCTGCTCCCCAGGACTTCCATTCTCATGGTGTCCTTTGGGCCTTCACTTTTGTATTATTATCTCCCTTCTCCAGGGGAGTGTAGCACTAGAAAAAAAACAGGATCCCTTCAAGGTCCCTCAGGACAGAGATCTTCATGTGGAGAAGACGTGATGGACAGGCAGCCTGAAAGTGAGATTCCATCCCACCAGGTGGACTTGGAGATGCCTCATAACCTTACTCACTTGCTGGATGGAAAGCACAGTGTCTCAGGTGACACTGTGGAAGAGCTTCCAGAAGACCCTTTGCTGAAAGCCAAGAGGAAACGAGTCTCAAAAGGTTAGTTGCAAGAGGCCAAAACTGAACTGAAAAAAGGCATGGTGCTCACCCTAGCCTCTCAATGTCCAGGCGAAGTCTTGGGATAGAGAACTGAAGGGCTCTGTTCTCATGCCAACTCCAGGGCCATATGGTATGTGATTGCATACAACCCACAGGCTCTGGGTATCCTGCTCATACCTCCTTTTACACCTCATCAGATGCTCAGGCTGAAAGATAGCCAAAGAGAATATTCAAAATGTCCCAAGACTTTGTAACCTGTAGCAAAAATAGTGATCAGATCTCCCTCCTTTACTGTACTCCCATTACAGATATATGGTGAAAATGATGTCAAGTCACTCAGTTGTGTCTGACTCTTTGTGACACCTTGGACTGTAGCCTGCCAGGCTCCTCCATCCATAGGATTCTCCAGGCAAGAATACTGGAGTGGGTTGCCATTTCTTTCTCTAGGGGCTCTTCCTGACCCAATGATCCAACCTGGGTGTCCCGCATTGCAGGCAAATTCTTTACTGTCTAAGCCACCAGGGTCTCCTGGACAGATGTATGGCGGTCTGACCCTTACTGCTAGGGTACTTTTTGATTACTTTGTAGTTATTTCTCCAATGGATGACTGACCTTAGAGGGAAATAACAAGCAGTGCCTATAACCACTTAGAAGACCAACAGTACAGTGAGATGACTAACCTGAAGCTGCGCATTGACTTAACAGGGCCCTGTCACCCAAAGCAACACCACTTGCAACTTGGCGAGCAAAAGACGTTGGCAGCAGAGAGCAAACATGGCCAGCAAGGCAGAAAGAAAGTAACCCAGGGGGTCAAGCCTCAGGTCATTGCCCAGGGCAGTAAAATTTCTGAGGGGAAACCCAGTGGAAAGAGGGAAGAGGCCAGATGCAACAAAAGTTGGTTGGAAAATTCTGTCAAATCCAATGATGATGAACAAGGTATGAGGGAGCCACTCCCGGAGGGTGGGTCACCTACCCTCTGTGGCCGGGGGGTGTTGGAGGAACCTGAATGACACTGAAGTTGATTGAGTAGCATGTGGTTAGGTGGGTATTTTTCCCATGAGATCCTACTAGCCTCCATACTTCCCTCTGGAATGTTTACTGAGAAGCTCGTTTGAAAGGAGGGAGCTTTATTTCTTAGTCCTTTCTTTACCCAGACAACCTCTGCTGAGCAAGATGTCTTTTTAAGCCCTGTGGCTTGACAGAACCCTTATTTCACCTTCTTACTGAATTAATTTCCTACTTCCTGATAATGTAGACTGATTGTCCTTGTCTGGGACTGTCTTGCATTTGAGCCCACTAATTGGGATTGGAAAAGTGTGCATAGCTGACTCCTTTGAACAGTGTTGACATTTGGCATTCTGTGGATTAACTTGTTTGCTGTTTGAATGTCAACTAATTAAAACATTAAGGTTTTGAAGCAAAATTACTATGTCTTTGAAAACTGAAGTGATCAGTGTTTACAGAAGGCTTATTTTCTGTACCAGCTAAAACTTGAAATACGTTTTTCTCCTTTCCCTAGAAACACTCCTTCACCCCTTTTTAGGCTTTCCTGTATTCTCTTGACTCCCTACCCATAAAGAACCGTTTAATCCACCATTACAGGCAACCAAGTTCAGACTCAGACAAACTTTACGTCAGGCTTGACAAAGCATACCAAACAGCAGAGAATTGAAGAAAGCAAGAAGCCAGATATACTGCACATAAATGAACAAGAGGATTGCCATGGATACACAGATGACATTGAGAAACCATCTGGGAAGAGACTATGCAAAACCAAACACCTAATTCCTCAGGGGCCCAGACAGTGCACTTCAATGACAAGGGACAATGCAGATGACGAGGTACGTTTTGATATCCTCTACTAAATAATGGTTGTGTAGGCATTCCACAGATCATTGTTTGCCCACCTATTCTTGCTTCTCAGGAAAAAAAAAAAAAAAAAACTTTCCTTTTTCTGACCTCCTTTTCCAAGTTCAGTCATTCATTCAAAGGACCATGTCTCCTAGGTGGTGATGAAGTTTCAAACTCAGACAGATCTCTTTCCCTTACACTCTTTTGACATCTGTCTTTCATCCAAACAAGTGAAAAGGAAAAGTACTTTATATTAGTTTTATATGTCAGGAAGAAGGGAAAAATGCAAGTGTTGGAAGATGGCCTTAAATGTTTGCACTGACTGGTTTTATGATAGGTAACCATCCAGAGATTCAGAAATCAGCCCAAGCTCACATCTAACTATGATCAGTCGCCAGCCAAACAGGACCAGTCTTTGCAACCACTACTTTCGGGTTTACTTCCACTGGTGACCCAGTCTCGCCATCTACCACCGGAAGCACGGAGACTTAGTGTTAATAAGAATGCTGGAGAGACCCTCCTGCAGCGGGCTGCCCGACTTGGCTATGAGGTGGGTGTACTTGTGGGCATTTCAATTCAGAAATTACTTGCAGCTGCTACTTGACATGGGGTGGGAGGGTGCCTGGCTGGACCAGGATAGTGGAGGAGATGAAATTCAAAACAAAACCGCCTCATGTTACAAACTAAGCTGGGTATTCTACCACAATACTTGTATCAGTAATAACTGTGCTGTGCTATGCTTCTGTTGGTGACTTCTTTTAAGGATCAAAAGAAAGCCTTATCATGAAAATTCACTTTGTTTAACTATGTCGGTTGCTTTGGCATCCTCTTCTCGTGCTGGCTTATCTCTGCTGCAAAATTTGACCTAACCAAGGGTGTGTGGAAATGAGCCCTTTTGAATTCTCATTAGCAAGGCGAGAGAAGTTATTAGCCCTGTTTTGGCTTGCTTGTGAATATCTAGATATTGGGGTGAGCTGTGCATCTTGTCTGCCAGGTAGGCCGTAAGGCAGCAGGGTTGTGGAAATGGTGGTGGCCAGACCTCTGTTTCTAAGAGCACAGGGGAAACCAAGGGCAGATGAGACAAGGACTAAGAGTTTGTCCCAAATTTCTTGCCCATTTCACCAGTATTGTTTCATTGCCATCCCCCATCTTTCCAAGGACTGGGTCATACTGGAGTTGCCACCATACTTCCTCCTCTTGTTTTGGAAAGGAACTGCCACAGTCACCTGAAGTAACAGTATGCCAGTAGCCAGGTTTACCAGCATGACACATTATATTCACAACTTGAACAAATGGAACATTCTTGTTACTTACCAGCTGAGGGGTCCTCTTTAGCTGATGTGTCTTTCAAAGGTCAAAAAAAAACTTCTCACAACATAACTCAAAACTGTGAATGCCTAGAACCATCCCCTGTTTTACATGTTGTAAGTGAGTTATTTAACAGTTGTCATAGGGTGTCTTCCTGTGACCCCTTACAGCTCCACCTTACCAAGTGTTGGGTACCTTGTACCCTCTGTCTATGTTGTTTGCATCACCATTTGCAGAACCAGACAGACAGATCTGAGTTTGACTTGAAGGAAAACACTCACTTGTTTTCTGATGGCAGATGTTGTTCTATTGAAACTTTAACCAAGGTAATAAAACAGTGAATAAGTTGCTGCCCTGAGTACTGGAAGAATGTGTGTAAATATATTTATATTTTTAATAAGCCATTGATATTTTTTAGGAGTTTTAACTTTATAGAATTGAGGATAAATACAGAGTTCCCATACAATCTTTTCCTTCCAAAATTCCTATTATGAATGTTTTGTTATGATTGACATTTGAACATTATATGTTATTAGTAACTAAAGTTTATAGTTTTTGTTAAACTTCACTCTTAACTTTTTGCAGCCTCTGGTTTTAATTAACAGATACAGATATTTTAATATACCAAATAAAAAAAATGATTAATATTTTAATACGGATATTTTAACATACCAAAGAAATAAAATTGATAACAGAGATTTAATGCAAACAGTTTACATAGAACAGAAAAATTAGGGGTACACTTTTATTTCATACTTGAAGCCCTGTCATTAATATTCAGTTCAGTTGCTCAATCATGTTTGACTCTTTTCCACCCCATGGACTGCCAAACACAAGGCTTCCCTATCCATTACCAACTCCCAGAGTTCGCTCAAACTCACATCCATTGAGTTAGTCAGTGATGTATCCAACTATCTCATTCTCTGTCGTCCCCTTCTCCTTCCTTCAGTCTTTCCCAGTATCAGGGTCTTTTCTAAGAAGTTAGTTCTTCATATCATGTTGCCAAAGTATTGGAGCTTCAGGTTCAGGGTCAGTCCTTCCAGTGAATATTCAGGACTGATTTTCTTTAGGATTGATTGGCTTGATCTCCTTGCAGGGCAAAGGACTCTCCCGAGTCTTCTCCAGTCCCACAGTTCAAAAGCATCAATTCTTCAGCGCTCAGCTTTCTTTATGGTCCAGTTCTCACATCTATATGTGACTACTGGAAAAACCATAGCTTTGACTACCCAGATCTTTGTTGGCAAAGTAGCGTTTCTGCTTTTAAATACTGCTAAATTGGTCATAGCTTTTCATCCAAGGAGCAAGCATCTTTTAATTTCATGGCTGCAGTCACCATCTGCAGTGATTTTGGAGCCCAAGAAAATAAAGTCTGTCACAGTTTCCATTGTTTCCCCAACTATTTGCCATGAACTGATAGAATCTGACGCCATGTTTTTAATTTTTTAATGTTGAATTTTAAGCCAAATTTTTTCTCTTCTTTTTCACTTTCATCAAGAGGCTATTTAGTTCCTCTTCACTTTTTGCCATTAGGGTGGTGCCATCTGTATATCTGAGGTTATCGGTATTTCTCACGGCTGTCATGTTTCCAGCTTGTGCTTCATCCAGCCTGGCATTTCACATGATGTACCCTGCATGTATGTTAAATAAACCGGATGACAAAATACAGCCTTGACATATGCACTAATGTTAGTATCATCAGTGTTACTTAATGTATCATTAACCTTCATAAATAAGAAATTATTATGTGGATTAAGCCTGAACTAGGATGGAGCCTGAAGCAATTAGAGGCTGAGGTTATTTGAAATTTTGTATGTAGAATATAGGGACATACTTCTTTTATATAAAACCATAAGTGTTTTCTTCCTGCATTCTGATCTTACAGATTGATGGCCTGGCTAATCTCCTGTGTATGTCCCTCCCTCCTTAAGTTTAGGGTTGTTCTTTAGCTCATCTAATCTATTCTTATTTATTGTTTTTCATACTTTTATCTAAACTTGTACTGTCATATCCCCCTACCACCTGTTGAGTACGACCATCAAATGGGCATGGTTTTGTATTTATCAATACAATACTATTGTCATCATCAAGACTTTCACATATGCTCTTACCCTTTCACAGGGTGGATATTGCTTACTTATGCTATAGTGCAGTTAGGCCTGAGTATAGATATCTTTGAGGTTCACTATGTGTGATCTGATCATATCCTTTCTTCTCTACACAGGAATTGGTCTTGTATTGCCTGGAAAATAAGATTTGTGATGTGAATTATCAAGATAATGCAGGTTACTGTGCCCTTCATGAAGCTTGTGCAGGAGGATGGCTCCAAATTACTGAACACCTTCTTATATATGGTGCTAATGTCAATTGTAGTGCCCAGGATGGAACCAGGTTAGTGGCTTATCTTGCTTGGGTACTAGATGTGGCCCTCAGATAAGTGGGAAGTGCTTCAGGAACAGTGAGTAACCACATAGATAGCAAAATGCTCTGGATTTGAGTCACACGTACTATGGCAAAGTAGACATTTATTTTTTTCAGATTTTAATTGAAATATAAGTGATTTCAAATGTTGTGTTAGTTTATACATCACAGTGATTCACACACACAACACATTATATATATATATATATATATATATATATATATATATATATATATATAATATATATATTTTCCATTTCAGATTATTCAGTTCATTTCATTCGCTCAGTCGTGTCCGACTCTTTGCGACCCCATGAACTACAGCACGCCATGCCTCCCTGTCCATCACCAACTACTGGAGTCCACACAAACCCATGTACATTGTGTTGGTGATGACATCAAACAATCTCATCTTCTGTTGTCCCCTTCCCCTGCCTTCAATCTTTCCCAGCATCAGGGTCTTTTAAAATGAGTCAGCTCTTTGCATCAGGTGGCCAAAGTATTGGTTTTTGAGCTTCAACATCAACCCTTCCAGTGAACACCTAGGACTGATCTCCTTTAGGATGGACTGGTTGGATCTCCTTACAGTACAAGGGACTCTCAAGAGTCCTCGCCAACACCACATTTGAAAATCATCAATTCTCCTTCACTCAGCTTTCTTTATAGTCCAACTCTCACATCTGTACATGGCCACTGGAAAAACCATAGCCCTGACCAGATGGACCTTTGTTGGCAAAGTAATATATCTGCTTTATAATATGCTGTGTAGGTTGGTCAAAACCTTCCTTCCAAGGAGTAAGCATCTCTTAATTTCATGGCTACAATCACCATTTTCAGTGATTTTGGAGCCAAATAAATAGAGTCAGCCGCTGTTTCCACTGTTTCCCCATTAATTGCCAGGAAGTGATGGAACTGGATGCCATGATCTTAGTTTTCTGAATGTTGAGCGTTAAGCCAACCTTTTTACTCTCCTCTTTCACTTTCAAGAGGCTCTTTAGTTCTTCTTCACTTTCTGCCATAAGGATGATGTTATCTGCATATTGAGGTTATTTATATTTCTCCTGGCAGTCTTGATTGCAGCTTGTGCTTCCTTAAGCCCAGCGTTTCTCATGATGTACTCTGCTGCTGCTGCTGCTGCTGCTGCGTCACTTCAGCTATGTCCAACTCTGTGTAACCCCATAGATGGCAGTCCACCAGGCTACGCCGCCACTGGGATTTCCAGGCAAGAACACTGGAATGGGTTGCCATTAAGTTAAATAAGTAGGATGACAGTATGCAGCCTTGACATACTCCTTTTCCCATTTGGAACCAGTCTGTTGTTCCATGTCCAGTTCTGACTGTTGCTTCTTGACCTGCAGGAAGAGGCAAGAGGTAGGTCAGGTGGTCTGGTAGTCCCATCTCTTTCAGAATTTTCCACAGTTTATTGAGATCTACACATTCAAAGGCTTTGGCATAGTCAATAAAGCAGAAATAGATGTTTTTCTGGAACTCTGTTGCTTTTTTTCATGAGCCAGCGGATGTTGGCAATTTGATCTCTGGTTCCTCTGCCTTTTCTAAAACAAGCTTGAACATCTGGAAGTTCACAGTTCATGTATTGCTGAAACCTGGCTTGGAGAATTTTAAGCATGACTTTAGTAGCATGTGAGATGAGTACAATTGTGCAGTCGTTTGAACATTCTTTGGCATTGCCTTCTGGGATTGGAATGAAAACTGACTTTTTCTAGTCCTGTGACCACTGCTGAATTTTCCAAATTTGCTGGCATATTGAGTTCAGCACTTTCACAGCATCATCTTTCAGGATTTGAAACAACTCAACTGGAATTCCATCACCTCCTCTAGCTTTGTTCGTAGTGTTTCTTCCTAATGCCCACTTGACTTCACATTCCAGGATGTCTGGTTGTAGGTATGTGTGAGTGATCACACCATCGTGATTATCTGGGTCCTGAAGGTCTTTTTTTGTACAGTTCTGCATATTATTGCCACCTCTTCTTAATATCTCCTGCTTCTGTTTGGTCCCTAGCATTTCTTCCCTTTATTGAGCCCATTTTTGCATAAAATGTTCCCTTGGAATCTCTAATTTTCTTGAAGGAATCTCTAGTCTTTCCCATTCTATTGTATTCCTCTATTTCTTCCCATTGATTGCTGAGGAAGGCTTTCTTATCTCTCCTTGCTATTCTTTGGAACTCTTCATTCACATGGGTATATCTTTCCTTTTCTCCTTTGCTTTTCACTTCTCTTCTTTTCACAGCTCTTTGTAAGGCCTCCTCAGACAGCCATTTTGCTTTTCTGCATTTCTTTTCTATGGGGATGGTCTGGCTCCCTGTCTCCTGTACAGTGTCACAAATATCTGTCCATAGTTCATCAGGCACTCTATCTATCAGATCTAGTTCCTTAAATTTATTTCTCACTTCCACTGTATAGTCATAAGGGATTTGATTTAGATCATACCACAATGGTCTAGTGGTTTTCTCCACTTTCTTCAATTTAAGTCAGAATTTGGCAGTAAGGAGTTCATGATCTGAGCCACAGGCATCTCCCAGTCTTGTTTTTGCTGACTGTACAGCATTTCTCCATCTTTGGCTGCAAAGAATATAACCAATCTGATTTCAGTGTCAACCATCTAGTGATGTCCATGTGTAGAGTCTTCTCTTGTGTTGTTGGAAGAGGGTGTTTGCTATGACCAGTGCATTCTCTTGACAAAACTCTATTAGCCTTTGCCCTACTTTATTTTGTACTCCAAGGCCAAGTTTACCTGTTACTCCAGGTGTTTCTTGATTTCCTACTTTTGCATTGCCATCCCCTATAATGAAAAGGACATCTTTTTTGCGTGTTAGTTCTAAAAGGTCTTGTAGTTCTTCACAGAACCATTCAACTTCAGCTTCTTAAGCATTACTGGTCGGTTCATGGACTTGGATTACCATGGTATTGAATGGTTTATCTTGGAAACGAACAGAGATCACACGGTCGTTTTTGAGATTGCATCCAAGTACTTTATTTCAGACTCTTTTGTTGACCATGATGGCTACTCCATTTCTTCTAAGGGATTCCTGCCCACAGTAGTAGATATACTGGTGACCTGAGTTAAATCACCCATTCCAAACCATCTTAGTTCGCTGATTCCTAGAATGTCCACGTTCACTCTTGCCATTTCCTGCTTGACCACTTCCAGTTTGCCTTGATTCATGGACCTAGTATACCAGGTTCCTATGCAATATTGCTCTTTATCGCATTAAACTTTGCTTTTTTTCACCCGTCCCATCCACAGCTGGGAATTGTTTTTGTTTTGGCTCCATCCCTTCATTCTTTCTGGAGTTATTTCTCCACTGATCTCCAATAGCACATCTTTCAGTGTCCTATCTTCTTGCCTTTTCATACTGTTCGTGGGGTTCTCAAGGAAAGAGTACTGAATTGGTTTGCCATTCCCTTCTCCAGTGGACCACATTCTGTCAGACCTCTCCACCATGACCCGTGCACCTTGCATGGCCCCACATGGCATGGCTTAATTTCATTGAGTTAGACAAGGCTGTGGTCCATTATTACTAGACACATACTCCCCTGTGTCGAACAATCTTGCTATAAATCCCTGTGGATTATTTGTTTTGTGTATAGTTGCATGAATATGTCAGTGTCACACTCACAATTTATGCTTTGCTTACCCCTCTCCCCTTTGTTGACTGTAAGTTTGTTTCTATGTCTGTAAGTCTGTTCCTCTTTTGCTGATAAGTTCATTGTATAATTTTTGTTTAGATCCACACATCAATTATATCCTATAGTATTTGTCCTTCTGAGTTACTTCACTTAGTTTGATAATCTCTACATCCATTCACATCTTTGCAAATGGTCTGATTTCATTCCTTTTTATAGCAGAGTAATATTCCACTTTTTATATGTACCAAAACTTCTTTATCCATTTCTCTTTCAATGGACATTTAGGTTGATTTCATGTCCTGGCTATTACAAATAATGCTGCAAACTCTGGGATGCATGTGTTGTTTCTGATTACAGTTTTTTTTTTTCTCTCTCTCTCTCTATATATACCCCGGAGAGGAATTATATAATTACCCTGGATCATATGATAATTCAATTTTTAACCTTTTAAATAAGTTTCCATATTGTTTTTGACACTGCCTATACCAATTTACATACCCACCAATATGCACAAAAGGTGTCTTTTCATTTTGTGTATGGCTTTCATCTGCTTTGCTAAATGTTTTAACTCAATTAGCTTCCATTTGTTGATTTTTGTCTTTGTTTCCTTACTTTAGGAGAGAGATCCTAAAGATATTGCTTACAGTTGCTGCAATTTATGTCAAAGAGTGTTCTGTCTACATTTTCCTCTGTGAGTTGTATAGTATGAAGCCTTATATATAGCTGTTTAATCCATTTTGAGTCTATGTTGTATATGGTGATAGATAATGTTCTAATTATGTTCTTTTACATGTAGCTGTCCAGCACTAATTATTGAGAGACTATTCTTCCAACATTGTGTATTTTTGCCTCCTTTGTTATAGACTAATTGATCAAAAGAGCATGGGTTTGTTTCTGAACTTTATGCCCTGTTCTGTTGATTTCTTATTCTGTTTTTGTACCAACACCATATTCTTTTTGGTCTAGTTCTATGAAAAACATAGTTGGTAGTTTGATAGAGATTGCCCTGAATCTGTAGATGGCTTTGGGTAGTATAGTCACTTTCAGAGTATTGATTCTTCCAGTCCAAAAATGTGCTATATCTCTCCATCTGTTTGTGCCACCTTTGATTTCTTTCTTAAAGTTTTCTGCATAAGGGGCTTTTGTCTCTCTGGATAGTTTTATTAATAGGTATTTTATTCTTATTTTGCAGTGGTGAATGGGATTATTTTCTTTTCTTTCTTAATTTTTAAATTGTTAGTGAATGGGAATGCAAGGGATTCCTGTGTATTAGTTTTGTAGCCTGAAATTTTACCAACATAATAAAGGCCTGTATGACAGATCCACAGAAACATCACACTGAGTGATGAAAAGCTGAAAGCATTTCCTGTAAGATCAGGAGCAAGACAAAGGGGGTAACACTTGTCACTTTTTTGCAGAGTATTTTGTGGCTTTGGGTTATGTATATATATATTTGTTAGGTTCATTTCATCTAATGTCTGAATCAAGTCACTCTTTGCTTGTTGATATTTCTCTCTGGATTTCAGGCCTTTGCTGAACATGGAGTTTTGAAGTCCCTTGCTCTTCAGTTCAGTCGCTCAGTCATGGCTGACTCTTTTGCGAACCCATGGGCTGCAGCATACCAGGCCTCCCTGTCCATCACCAACTCCCCGAGTTTATTCAAGCTCGTATCCACTGAGTCAGTGATGCCATCCAAACAACTCATCCTCTGTCATCCCATTCTCTTCCTGCCTTCAGTCTTTTCCAACACCAGGGTCTTTACAGATGAGTCAGCTCTTTCCATCAGGTGGCCAAAGTATTGGGAGTTTCAGCTTCAACATCAGTCCTTCCAGTGAAGGCTCAGAACTGATCTCCTTTAGGATGGACTGGTTGGATCTCGTTACAGTCCAAGGGACTCTCAAGAGTCTTATCCAATACCACAGTTCGAAAGATGAAATTCTTCAGCAGTCATCTTTCTTCATAGTCCAAATCTCACATCCATACATGACTATAGGTAAAACGATAGTCTTGACTAGATGGACCTTTGTTGCAAAGTAATATCTCTGCTTTTTAATATGCTATCTAGGTTGGCCACAACTTTCCTTTCAAGGAGTAAGTGTCTTTTAATTTCATGACTGCAGTCACCATCTGCAGTGATTTTGGAGCACACAATAAATAAATAAATTCAGCCACTGTTTCCACTGTTTCCCCATTTATTTGCCATAAAGTGATGGGAATGGATGCCATGATCTTTGTTTTCTGAATGTTGAGTTTTAAGTCAACATTTTTTTCACTTTTCATTTTCATCAAGAGGCTCTTTAATTCTTCTTTGATTTCTGACATAAGGATGGTGTCATCTACGTTTCTGAAGTAACTGGTATTTCTCCCAGCAATCTTGATTCAAACTTGTGCTTCCTCCAGTCCAGTATTTCTCATGATGTACTCTGCATATAAGTTAAAAAAGCAGGGTGACAATATACAGCCTTGATGTACTCCTTTTCCTGTTTGGAACCAGTCTGTTGTTCCATGTCCAGTTCTAACTTGCTTCCTGACCTGCATACAGATTTCTAAAGAGGCATGGCAGGAGGTCTGGTATTCCCTTCTCTTTCAGAATTTTCCACAGTTTATTGTGATCAAAACAGTTAAAGGCTTTGGCGGCGTCAATAAAGCAGAAATAGATGTTTTCCTGGAACTCTCTTGTTTTTTTGACGATCCAGCAGATGTTGGCAATTTGATCTCTGGTTCCTCTGCCTTTTCTAAAAAATGCTTGAACATCTGGAAGGTCACGGTTCACATATTGCTGAAGCCTGGCATGGGAAATTTTGAGCACTGTTAGCATGTGAGATGAGTACAATTTTGTGGTAGTCTAAGCAGTCTTTGGCTTTGCCTTTCTTTGGGATTGGAATGAAAACTGATTGTTTCCAGTCCTGTGACCACTGCTGAGTTTTCCAAATTTGCTGACATATTGAGTGCAGCACTTTCACAGCATCGTTTTTTAGGGTTTGAAATAGCTCAGCTACAATTCCATCACCTCCACTAGCTTCGTTCATAATTATGCTTCCTCAGGCCCACTTGACTTCTCATTACAGGATGTCTGTCTCTAGGTGAGTGGTCACAACATCCTGATTATCTGCATCATGAAGACCTTTTTTTGTATAGATTTTCTGTGTATTGTTGCCACCTCTTCTTAATATCTTCTGCTTCTGTTAGGTACAAAACATTTCTGAACTTTATTAAGCCCATCTTTTCATGAAATGTTCCCTTGGTATTCTGATTTTCTTAAAGAGATCTCTAGTGTTTCCCATTCTATTGTTCCCCTCTGTTTCTTTCCACTGATCACCGAGGAAAGCTTTCTTATCTTTCCTTGCTATTCTTTGAAACTCTGCATTCAAATGGATATATCTTTTCTTTTCTCGTTTGCTTTTCCTTTCTCATCACAGCTCTTTATAAGGCCTCCTCAGACAGCCATATTGCTTTTTTTTTTGGCATCTTTTCCATGGGGATGATCTTGATCCCTGTCTCCTATACAATGTCATGAACTTCCATCCATAGTTCATCAGGCACTCCATCAGATCTAGTCCCTTCATCTATTTCTCACTTCCAATGTATAATCTTAAGGGATTTGATTGCAATCATACATGATCTGTCTAGTGGTTTTCCCTACTTTCTTCAATTTAAGTCTGAATTTGGTTCTAAGGAGTTCATTATCTGAGCCACTGTCAGCTCCCAGTCTTGTTCTGGCTGACTGTATAGAGCTTTATCATCTTTGGCTGCAAAGAATGTAATCAGTCTGATATTGATATTGACCATCTGGTGATGTCCATGTGTATAGTCTTATCCAGTGTTGTTGGAAGAGGGTGTTTACTATGACCAGTGTGTTCTTTTGGCAAAACTCTTATTAGCCTTTGCCCTGCTTCATTCTGTACTCCAAGGCCAAATTTGCCTATTACGCCAGGTATTTCCTGACTTCCTACTTTTGCATTCCAGTCCACTCTAATGTAAAGGACATATGTTGGGGTGTTAGTTATAAAAGGTATTATAGGTCTTCATAGAACCCTTGCTCATACTTTAGTGTTTTCCCTTTCTTCTTTCAGATGTGTTACTATTTGTCTAATGTATTTCAGTTCAGTTCAGTCCAGTCGCTCAGTCGTGTCCGACTGTTCTCGACCCCATGAATCACAGCACACCAGGCCTCCCTGTCCATCACCAAACTCCTGGAGTTCATTCAAACTCACCGCCATCGAGTCAGTGATGCCATCCAGCCATTTCATTCTCTGTCGTCCCCTTCTCTTCCCGCACCCAATCCCTCCCAGCATCAAAGTCTTATCCAGGGAGTCAACTCGTCGCATGAGGTGCCCAGAGTATTGGAGTTTCAGCTTTAGCATCAGTCTTTCCAATGAACACCCAGGATTGATCTCCTCTAGAATGGACTGGCTGGATTTCCTTGCAGTCCAAGGGACTATCAAGAGTCTTCTCCAGCACCACAGTTCAAAAGCATCAATTCTTTGGCGATCAGGTTCTTCACAGTCCAACTCTCACTGACCACTGGAAAAACCATAGCCTTGACTAGACGGACCTTGGTTGGCAAAATAATGTCTCTGCTTTTTAACAAAATACCTAGGTTGCTTAGAACTTTCCTTCCAAGGAGTAAGGGTGTTTTAATTTCCTGGTGAAAATCAGCACCTGCGGTGATTTTGGAGCCCAAAAAATAAAGTCTGACACTGTTTCCACTGTTCCCTCATCTATTTCCCATGAAGTGATGGGACAAGATGCCAAGATCTTTGTTTTCTGCATGTTGAGCTTCAAGCCAACCTTTTCACTCTCCTCTTTAATTTTCATCAAGATGCTTTTTAGTTCCTCTTCACTTTCTGCCATAAGGGTGGTGTCATCTGCATATCTGAGGTTATTGATATTTCTCCCAGCCATCTTGATTCCAGGTTGTGCTTCTTCCAGCCCAGCGTTCCTCATGATGTACTCTGCATATAAGTTAAATAAGCAAGGTGACAATATACAACCTTGACGTACACCTTTTCCTATTTGGAACCAGTCTGTTGTTCCATGTACAGTTCTAACTGTTGCTTCCTGACCTGCATATAGGTTTCTCAAGAGGTAGGTCAGGTGGTCTGGTATTCCCATCATTTCAGAATTTTCCACAGTTTATTGTGATCCACATAGTCAAAGGTTATGGCATAGTCAATAAAGCAGAATTAGATGTCTTTCTGGAATTCTCTTGCTTTCTCCGTGATCCAGCGTATGTTGGCAATTTGATATCTGGTTCCTCTGACTTTTCTAAAACCTGCTTGAACATCTGGAAGTTCACCGTTCACATATTGCTGAAGACTGGCTTGGAGAATTTTGAGCATGATTTTCTAACGTGTACTGCTGCTGCTAAGTCACTTCAGTCGTGTCTGACTCTGTGTGACCCCATAGACGAAAGCCCACTAAGCTCCCCCGTCCCTGGGATTCTCCAGGCAAGAACACTGGAGGGGGTTGCCATTTCTTTCTCCAATGTGTGAAAGTGAAAAGTGAAAGTGAAGTCGCTCCGTCGTGTCCGACCCTTAGCGACCCCTCGGACTGCAGCATACCAGGCTCCTCCATCCATGGGATTTTCCAGGCAATAGAACTGGAGTGGCTTGCCATTGCCTGCGGTGAGATGAGTGCAATTGTGTGGTCGTTTGAGCATATTTTGTCTTTACCTTTCTTTGGGATTGGAATGAAGACTGACCTTTTCCAGTCCTGTGACCACTGCTGATTTTTCCAAATTTGCTGTTATATTGAGTGCAGCAGTTTCACAACATCATCTTCCAGGATTTTAAATAGCTCAACTGGAATTCCATCACCTCTACTAGTGTCTTATTTGGGTTTCTCTTACCTTGGTCTTGGGGTATCTCTTCACAGCTGCTCCAGGAAAGTGCAGCCGCTGCTCCTTGTCTTGGATGAGGGGTATCTCCTCTCTGCCACCCCTCCTGACCTTGAACGTGAAATAGCTCATCTCATCCCTCCTGCTCTGGCGCAGCTGCCTCCACCTGGACTTGGGGTTGCTCCTCCAGGCTGGCGTTCCAGGCCTCAGGCGTTGGGTAGCTCCTCTCAGCCGCCTCCCCTGACCTCGGGCGTGGGTTAGCTCCTCTCTGCTTCTGCCCCTGACCTCGGGTGATGGGTAGCTCCTCTTGGCCACCGCCCCTGGCTTCGGACGTGGGTTATCTCCTTTTGGCCGCTGCTGCTGACCTCGGGCTAGGGGTAGCTCCTTTCGGCCACCACTCTTGGCCTCAGATGTTGGGTAACGCCTCTCCTTGTCTGTTTTTTTTTTTTTTGCAATTTGAGTATAGCTATTCAGTTCAGTTCAGTTCAGTCTCTCAGTCGTGTCCGACTCCTTGTGACCCCATGAATCACAGCATGCCAGGCCTCCCTGTCCATCACCAACTCCCGGAGTGCACTCAAACTCATGTCCATAGAGTCAGTGATTCCATCCAGCCATCTCATTCTCTGTCTTCCCCTTCTCCTCCCGCCCCAATCCTTCCCAGCATCAGAGTATTTTCCAGTGAGTCAACTCGTCACATGAGGTGGCCAATGTATTAGAGTTTCAGCTTTAGCATCAGTCCTGGATGCTGATTGCAGCCATGAAATTAAAAGACGCTTACTCCTTGGAAGGAAAGTTATGGACAACCTAGATAGTATATTAAACAACAGAGACATTATTTTGCCAACAAAGGTCCGTCTAGTCAAGGCTATGATTTTTCCAGTGGTCATGTGTGGATGTGAGAGTTGGACTGTGAAGAAAGCTGATCGCCGAAGAATTGATGCTTTTGAACTGTGGTGTTGGAGAAGACTCTTGAGAGTCCCTTGGACTGCAAGGAGATCCAACCAGTCCATTCTAAAGGAGATCAATCCTGGGTTTACTACCCCCTTTTGTTTTCATTTGTGTGGGATTTCTGTTTTAGTTCCTTCATTGGGAGCCTGTCTGTGTCTTTAAAATGGAAATTTCTTTTTTTCATAACAGTGTTTCATTGAGTCTTATTTTTTTTTAATGCATCTAGCCACTATTATCTTCTGATCTGACAATTTATTACATATGCATTTAAAATATTTATTGATATGCCTTTTCAAGGCTATGGTTTTTTCAGTGGTCATGTATGGAAGTGAGAATTGAACTGTGAAGAAACCTGAGCGCTGAAGAATTGAAGCTTTTGAACTATGGTGTTGGAGAAGACTCTTGAGAATCCTTTGGACTGCAAGGAGATCCACCCAGTCCGTTCTAAAGGAGATCAGTCCTGGGTGTTCATTGGAAGAACTGATGCTAAAGCTGAAACTCCAGTACTTTGGCCACCTCATGTTAAGAGCTGACTGATTGGAAAGACTCTGATGCTGGGAGAGATTGGGTGCAGGAGGAGAAGGGGATGACGGAGAATGAGATGGCTGGATGGCATCACCGATTCAAGGGACATGAGTTTGAGTGAATTCTGGGAGCTGGTGATGGACAGGGAGGCCGGGCCTGCTGTGATTCAGGGTGTTGCAAAGAGTCAGACATGACTGAGCGACCATACTGAACTGAACTGAGGGGCTTAATATTGCCTTGTCTCTGTTTTAGACTGTTTTCTAGCTCTGATGTTCCTTTCTTAGTATTTTAGTATGTGTTTTTGTGAACTGTTGATTTCCTGTGGTGGTAAGCTTTCTTGTCTTTGTTTTTTCGATCCTATAGTTAGTCTCTTCTTTATAATTACAATGACTCTTGCCTTAATCATCTTACAGATACAGCAGTCTAACTTCATGCTGACAACAGCATCATATATATCCCCTAAAATACTTATCCTTTAATGCCCTGCTTTATGTGTTTGCAGTTTCAACTTGCCTTTTGTATTATATAGTCTTTTTTAAAAATTGTAATTGGAGGCTAATTACTTTACAATATTGTGGTTGTTTTTGCCATGCATTCACATGAATCAGCCATGTGTGTACATGTCTTCTGCATTGTGAACCTCCCTCCCACCTCCCTACCCATCCCATCCCTCAGGGTCATCACAGTGCAACAGCCCTGAGCACCCTGCCTTATGCATTAAACCTGGGCTGGTGATCTATTTCACATATGATAATATACATGTTTCAACGTTTTTCTCTCAAATCATCCCACCCTCGCCTTCTCCCACAGAGTCCAAAAGACTGTTCTATATACCTGTGTCTCTTTTGCTGTCTCACATATAGGATCGTCATTACTGTCTTTCTAAATTCTATTTATGTGTGTTAATATACTGTATTGATGTTTTTATTTCTGGCTTACTTCACTCTGGATAATAGGCTCCAGTTTCACCCACCTCATTAGAACTGATTCAAATGCATTCTTTTTAATAATTGAGTAATATTCCACTGTGTATATGTACCACAGCTTTCTTATCCATTCGTCTGTAGATGGGCATCTAGATTACCCCCATGTCCTGGGTATTATAAACAGTGCTGTGATGAACATTGGAGTACATGTGTCTCTTTCAGTTCTGGTTTCTTCGGTGTGTATGCCCAGGACTGCAATTGCTGGGTCGTATGGCAGCTGTATTTCCAGTTTTTTAAGGAATCTACACACTGTTCTCCATAGTGGTTGTACTGTTTGCATTCCCACCAACAGTGTAAGACGTTCCCTTTTCTCCACATCCTCTCCAGCATTTATTGTTTTAGATTTTTTGATAGCAGCCATTCTGACTGGCATGAGATGGTACCTCATTGTGGTTTTGATTTGCATTTCTCTGATTCTGAATAATGTTGAGCATCTCTTCATGTGTTTGTTAGCGATCTGTATGTCTTCCTTGGAGAAATGTCTGTTTAGCTCTTTGACCCATTTTTTGATTGGGTTGCTTATTTTCCTGGAATTGAGCTGCAGGGATTGCTTATGCTTGTATATTTTGGAGATTAATTCTTTGTCAGTTGCTTCATTTGCTGTTATTTTCTCCCATATTGAAGGCTATCTTTTCACCTTGCCTATAGTATCCTTCTGGAGAAAGCAATGGTAAGCCATTCCAGTACTCTTGCCTAGAAAATCCCATGGACAGAGGAGCCCGGTGGGCTACAGTCCATGGGGTCGCTACTAGTCAGACAAGACTGAGCGACTTCACTTTCACTTTTCACTTTCACACATTGGAGAAGGAAATGGCAACCCACTTCAGTGTTCTTTCCTGGAGAATCCCAGGGATGGCAGAACCTGGTGGGCTGACGTCTATGGGGTCGCACAGAGTCGGACACGACTGAAGCGATTTAGCAGCAGCAGCAGCAGCATGGTATCCTTCATTGTGCAAAAACTTTTAATTTCAACTATGTCCAACTTGTTTATTTTTGCTTTTATTTCCATTACTTTGTGAGGTGGGTCATAGAGGATCCTGCTATGATTTATGTCAGAGAGTGTTTTGCCTATGTTTTCCTCTAAAAGATTTATAGTTTCTGGTCTTACATTTAGATCTTTCATCCATTTTGATTTTATTTTTGTGTATCATCTTAGAAAGTGTTCTAGTTTCATTCTTTTACAAGTGGTTTACCATTTTCCCCATCTCTACTAGTTAAAGAGATTGTCTTTTGTCTATTATATATTTTGCCTCCTTTGTCAAAGATAAGGTGTCCATAGGTGAGTGGATTTATCTCTGGGCTTTCTGTTTTGCTCCTTTGATCTGTGTTTCTGTCTTTGAACCAGTGTCAAACTGGCTTCATGACTGTTGCTTTGTGGTATAGCCTGAAGTCAACAGGTTGATTCATCCAGCTCCATTCTTCTTTCCCAATACTCATTTTCAATATATTGATTCTTCTGATTCATGACACGGTATATTTCTCCATCTATTTGTGTCCTCTTTGATTTCTTTCACCAGTGTTTTACGGTTTCTATATGTAGGTCTTTTGTTTCTTTCAGTTCAGTTCAGTTCAGCCGCTCAGTCGTGTCTGACTCTTTGTTTCTTTAGATAGATGTATTCCTAAGTATTTTACTCTTTTCGTTGCAACAGCGAATGGAATTGTTTCCTTAATTTCTCTTTGTGTTTTTTCATTATTAGTGTATAAGAATGCAAGGGATTTCATTGTGTTGATTTATTATTGCAAATTTACTATATTCATTGATTGGCTCTAGTAATTTTCTGGTGGCATCTTTAGGGTTTTCCCTGTAGAGGATCATGTCATCTGCAAACAGTGAGAGTTTTATTTCTTCTTTTCCCATTTGGATTCCTTTTCTTTTTCTGCTCTGATTCCTGTGACTAAAACTTCCAAAACTATGTTGAATAGTAGTGGTGAGAATTGGTACCTTTGTCTTGTTCCTGCCTTTACAGGGAATGCTTTCAATTTTTCACCAAGAGGATAATGGTTGCTGAGGGTTTGTCACATATAGGTTTTATTATGTTGAGGAATGTTCCTTCTCTTCCCCTCTTCTGGAGGGTTGTTTTTTTTTTTTATCATAAATGGATGTTAATTTTGTCAAAGGCTTTCACTGCATTTATGGAGATAATTATATGATTTTATATTTTTCGTTTTGTTAATGTGGTGTATTACATTGATTGATTTACAGATACTGAAGTATTCTTGCATCCCTGGGATAAAGCCCACTTGGTCATGATGTATGATCTTTTAAATGTGTTGTTGGATTCTGATTGCTAGAATTTTGTTAAGGATCTTTGCATCTATGTTCATCAGTGATATTGGCCTGTAGTTTTCCTTTTTGTGGCATCTTTGACAGGATTTGGTATTAGGGTGATGGTGGCCTCATAGAATGAGTTTGGAAGTTTACATTCCTCTGCAATTTTCTGGAACAGGTTGAGTAGGATAGGTATTAGCTCTTCTCTAAATTTTTGGTCGAATTCAGCTGTGAAGCCGTCTGGACCTGGGCTTTTGTTTCCTGGAAGATTTCTGATTACAGTTTCAATTTCCGTGCTTGTGATGGGTCTTTTAAGATTTTCTATTTCTTCCTGGTCCAGGTTTGGAAAGTTATAACTTTCTAAGATACTGTTCATGGGGTTCTCAAGGCAAGTATACTGAAGTGGTTTGCCATTCCCTTCTCCAGTGGACCACATTCAGCTGTGGTCCATGTGATCAGATCAACTAGTTTCCTGTGATTATGATTTCAATGTGTCTGCCCTCTGATGCCCCCTCACAATACCTACCGTCTTATTTGGGTTTCTCTTACCTTGGGCATGGGCTATCTCTTCACAGCTGCTCCAAGAAAGCGCAGCCGCTGTACCTTACCTTGGACGAGTGGTATCTCCTCAAGGCTGCCCCTCCTGACATTGAATGTGGAGTAGCTACTCTCGGCCATCTTGCGCCCGCAAAGACGTGTTGGACGTGGGGTATCTCCTCTCGGCCGCCAGCCCTGGCCTTAGGCGTGGGGAAGCTCCTGTCAGCCGCGCTTCTTTGCGTGGTCGGTTGCGCCGGGGCTGGCGTCTCTCGCATCTCCGCCGCCAGGGCCGGCGTCTCTCGCGTCTGTATACTTGCCTTGAGAAGCCCATGAACAGTATCAAAGGGCAAAATGATAGGATACTAAATGAGGTATTCCCCAGGTCGATAGGTGCCGAGTATGCTACTGGAGATCAGCGGAGAAATAACTCTAGAAGGAATGAAGAGATGGAGCAAAAGCAAAACCAATACCCTGTTGTGGATGTGACCAGTGACAGAAGCAAGGACCGGTGCTATAAAGAGCAATGTTGCATAGGAACCTGGAATGTTAGGTCCATGAATCAAGGCTAATTGGAAGTGGTCAAACCGGAGATGGCAAGAGTGAACGTCGACATTCTAGGAATCAGTGAACTAAAATGAAGTGGAATGGGTGAAATTAACTCAGATGACCATTATATCTACTACTGTGGGCAGGAATCCCTTAGAAGAAATGGAGTAGCCATCATGGTCAACAAAAGAGTCCAAAATACAGTACTTGGATGCAATCTTAAAAACGACAGAATGATTTCTGTTCGTTTCCAAGGCAAACCATTCAGTATTACAGTAATCCAGGCCTATGCTCCAACTAGTAACGCTGAAGAAGCCGAAGTTGAATGGTTCTATGAAGACGTACAAGACCTTTTAGAACTAACACCCAAAAAAGACGTCCTTTTCATTATAGGGGACTGGAATGCAAAAGTAGGAAGTCAAGAAAAACCTGGAGTAACAGGCAAATTTGGCCTTGGATCAGGAAATGAAGCAGGGCAAAGGCTAATAGAGTTTTGCCAAGAGAATGCACTGGTCATCGCAAACATCCACTTCCAAAAACACAATAGAAGACACTACACATGGACATCACCAGATGGTCAGCACCAAAATCAGATTGATTATATTCTTTGCAACCAAAGATGGAGAAGCTGAATACAGTTATCAAAAACAAGACCAGGAGCTGATTGTGGCTCAGATCATGAACTCCTTATTGCCAAATTCAGACTTAAATTGAAGAAAGTAGGGAAAACCACTAGACCATTCAGTTATGACCTAAGTAAAATCCCTTATGATTATACAGTGGAAGTGAGAAATAGATTTAAGGGTCTAGATCTGATAGATAGAGTGCCTGATGAACTCTGGACAGAGTTTCGTGACATTGTACGGGACACAGGGACCAAGACCATCTCCAATGGAAAGAAATGCAGAAAAGCGAAATGGCTGTCTGAGGAGGCCTTACAAATAGCTGTGAAAAGAAGAGAAGCGAAAAGCAAAGGAGAAAAGGAAAGCTATAAGCATCTGAATGCAGAGTTCCAAAGAATAGCAAGGAGAGATAAGAAACCTTTCTTCAATGAGCAATGCAAAGAAATAGAGGAAAACAACAGAATAGGAAAAATAAGAGACCTCTTCAAGAAAATTAGCGATTCCAAGGGAAGATTTCATGCAAAGATGGGCTCAATAAAGGACAGAAATGGTATGGACCTAACAGAAGAAGAAGATATTAAGAAGAGGTGGCAAGAATACACAGAAGAACTGTACAAAAAAGATCTTCACGACTAAGATAGTCACAATAACGTGATCACTGACCTAGAGCCAGACATTTTGGAATGTGAAGTCAAGTGGGCCTTAGAAAGCATCACTACGAACAAAGCTAGTGGAGGTGATGGAATTCCAATTGAGCTATTTCAAGACTTGAAAGATGATGCTGTGAAAGTGCTGCACTCAATATGCCAGCAGAATTGGAATACTCAGCAGTGGCCACAGGACTGGAAGAGGTCAGTCTTCCTTCCAATCCCAAAGAAAGACAATGCCAAAAATGCTCAAACGAACATACAATTGCACTTATCTCACACGCTAGTAAGTTAAGTCAGTTCAGTCGCTTAATCGTGTCCAAATCTTAGCGACCCCATGAACCACAGCACGCCAGGACTCCTGTCCATCACCAACTCCCGGAGTTCACTCAAATATATGTCCATCGAGTCGGTGATACCATCCAGCCATCTCATTCTCTGTCATCCCCGTCTTCTCCTACCCTCAATCGCTCCCAGCATCAGAGTCTTTTCCAGTGAGTCACCTCGTCGCATGAAGTGGCCAAAGTATCGGAGTTTCAGCTTCAGCATAAGTCCTTTCAATGAACACCCAGGATTGATCTCCTTTAGAATGGACTGGTTGGATCTCCTTGCAGTCCAAGGGACTCTCAAGAGTCTTCTCCAGCACCACAGTTCAAAAGCATCAGTTCTTCGGCGATCAGCTTTCTTCATAGTCCAACTCTCACATCCATACATGACCACGGGAAAAACCATAGCCTTGACTAGACGGACTTTGGTTGGCAAAGTAATGTCTCTGCTTTTCAATATACTATCTAGGTTGGTCATAACTTTCCTTCCAAGGAGTAAGCGTCTTTTAATTTCATGGCTGCAGTCAGCATCTGCAGTGATTTTGGAGCCCAAAAAATAAAGTCTGACATGGTTTCCACTGTTTCCACATCTATTTCCCATGAAGTGATGGGACCAGATGCCATGATCTTCGTCTGCTGAATGTTGAGCTTCAAGCCAACTTTTTCACTCTCCTCTTTCACTTTCATCAAGAGGCCTTTGAGTTCCTCTTCACTTTCTGCCATAAGGGTGGTGTCATCTGGGTATCTGAGTTTATTGATATTTCTCTCGGCAATCTTGATTCCAGCTTGTGCTTTTTCCAGCCCAACGTTCCTCATGATGTACTCTGCATATAAGTTAAATAAGCAGGGTGACAATATACAACCTTTACGTACTCCTTTTACTATTTGGAGCCAGTCTGTTTTTCCATGTCCAGTTCTAACTGTTGCTTCCTGACCTACATACAGGTTTCTCAAGAGACAGGTCAGGTGGTCTGGTATTCCGATCTGTTTCAGAATTTCCCACAGTTTATTGTGATCCACACAGTCAAAGAATCTGGCCTAGTCAATGAAGCAGAAGTAGACGTTTTTCTGGAACTCTCTTGCTTTCTCCATAATCCAGCGGATGTTGGCAATTTGATCTCTGGTTCCTCTGCCTTTTCTAAAACCTGCTTGAATATCTGGAAGTTCACGATTCACATATTGTTGAAGCCTAGCTTGGAGAACTTTGACCATGACTTTACTAGCGTGTGAGATGAGTGCAATTGTGCGGTAGTTTGAGCATTCTTTGGCATTCCCTTTCTTTGGGATTGAAATGAAGACTGACCTTTTCCAGTCCTGTGGCCATTGTTGAATATTCCAATTTGCTGGCATATTGAGTGCAGCGCTTTCACAGCATCATCTTTCAGGATTTGAAATAGCTCAATTGGAATTCCATCACCTCTACTAGCTTTGTTCATAGTGATGCTCTCTAAGGCCCACTTGACTTCACATTCCAAGATGTCTGGTTCCAGGTTAGTGATCACGCCATCGTGATTATCTTCGTCGTGAATATCTTTTTTGTACAGTTCTTCTGTGTATTCTTGCCACCTCTTCTTAATATCTACAGCTTCTGTTAGGTCCATACCATTTCTGTCCTTTATTGAGCCCATCTTTGCATGAAATGTTCCCTTGATATCTCTAATTTTCTTTGAAAAGATCTCTTGTTTTCCCTATTCTGTTGTTTTCCTCTATTTCTTTGCATTGATCGCTGAGGAAGGCTTTCTTATCTCTCCTTGCTATTCTTTGAAACTCTGCATTCATATGCTTATATCTTTCCTTTTCTCCTTTGCTTTTCGCTTCTCTTCTTTTCACAGCTATTTATAAGGCCTCCTCAGACAGCCATTTTGCCTTTTTGCATTTCTTTTCCATGGGGATGGTCTCGGTCCCTGTCTCCTGTACAATGTCATGAACTCTGTCCAGAGTTCATCAGGCACTCTATCTATCAGATCTAGACCCTTAAATCTATTTCTCACTTCCACTGTATAATCATAAGGGATTAGATTTAGGTCATATCTGAATGGTCTAGTTGTTTTCCCTACTTTCTTCAATTTAAGTCTGAATTTGGCAATAAGGATTTCATGATCTGAACCACAGTCAGCTCCTGGTCTTGTTTTTGATAACTGTATACAGATTCTCCATCTTTGGCTGCAAAGAATATAATCAATCTGATTTTGGTGTTGACCATCTGGTGATGTCCATGTGTAGAGTCTTCACTTGTGTTGTTGGAAAAGGGTATTTGCTATGACCAGTGTGTTCTCTTGGCAAAAGTCTACTAGCCTTTGCCCTGCTTCATTTCGTGATCCAAGGCCAAATTTGCCTGTTAGTCCAGGTTTTTCTTGACTTCCTAGTTTTGCATTCCAGTCCCCTATAATGAAAAGGACATCTTTTTTGGGTGTTAGTTCTAAAAGGTCTTGTAGGTCTTCATAAAACTGTTCAATTTCGGCCTCTTCAGCATTACTGGTTGGGGCATAGACTTGGATTACTGTGATATTGAATGGTTTGCCTTGGAAACGAACAGAAATCATTCTGTCGTTTTTAAGATTGCATCCAAGTACTGCATTTCGGACTCTTTTGTTGACCGTGATGGCTACTCCATTTCTTCTAAGGGATTCCTGCCCACATTAGTAGATATGGTGGTCATCTGAGTTAATTTCACCCATTCCAGTTCATTTTAGTTCACTGATTCCTACAATGTCGACGTTCACTCTTGCCATCTCTTGTTTGACCACTTCCAACTTGCCTTGATTCATGGACCTAACATTCCAGGTTCTTATGCAATATTGCTCTTTACAGCATCGGACCTTGCTTCTAGCATCAGTCACATCCACAACTGGGTATTTGTTTTGTTTTCGCTCCATCCCTTCATTCTTTCTGGAGTTATTTCTCCACTGATCTCCAGTAGCATACTGGGCATCTACCGACCTAGGGAATTCCTCATTCACTATCCTATCATTTTGCGTTTTGATACTGTTCTTGGGGTTCTCAAGGCAAGTATACTGAAGTGGTTTGCCATTCCCTTCTCCAGTAGTCCACATTCTGTCAGACCTCTCCACCATGACCTGTCCATCTTGGGTGGCCCCACACGGCATGGCTTAGCTTCATTAAGTTAGGGCTTTGGTCCATATGATCAGATCAACTAGTTTTTGTGATTATGATTTCAATGTTTCTTCCCTCTAATGCCCTCTCCCAATGCCTACCCTCTTATTTGGGTTTCTCTTACCTTGGTTGTGGAGTAAAGTCATGCTCAAAATTATCCAAGCCAGGCTTCAGCAATATGTTAACTGTGAACTCCCAGATGTTCAAGCAGGTTTTAGAAAAGGCAGAGGCACCAGAAATCAAATCACCAACATCTACTGGATCATGGAGAAAGCAAGAGAGTTCCAGAAAAACATCTATTTTCGCTTCAATGACTATGCCAAAGCCTTTGTCTGTGTGGATCACAATAAACTGTGGAACATTCTGAAAGAGATGGGAATACCAGACCACCTGACCTGCCTCCTGAGAAACCTGTATGCAGGTCAGGAAGCAACAGTCAGAACTGTACATGGAACAACAGACTGTTTCCAAATAGGAAAAGGAGTATGTCAAGGCTGTATATTGTCACCTAGCTTATTTAACTTATATGCAGAGTACATCATGAGGAACGCTGGGCTGGAAAAAGCACAAGCTGGAATCAAGATTGCCGAGAGAAATATCAATAACCTCAGATATGCAGATGACACTACACCTATGGCAGAAAGTAAAGAGGAACTCAAAAGCCTCTTGATGAAAGTGAAAGAGGAGAGTGAAAAGGTTGGCTTGAAGCTCAACATTCAGAAAACGAAGATCATGGCATCTGGTCCCATCACTTCATGGGAAATAGATGGAAAAACAGTGGAAACAGTGTCAGACTTTATTTTTTGGGGCTCCAAAATCACTGCATATGCTGATTGCAGCCATGAAATTAAAAGACGCTTACTCCTTGGAAGGAAAGTTATGACCAACCTTGATAGTATATTAAAAAGCAGAGACATTACTTTGCCAACCAAAGTCCGTCTAGTCAAGGCTATGGTTTTTCCCGTGGTCATGTATGGATGTGAGAGTTGGACTGTGAAGAAAGCTTATCGCCGAAGAACTGATGCTTTTGAACTGTGGTGTTTTAGAAGACTCTTGAGAGTCTCTTGTACTGTAAGGAGATCCAACCAGTTCATTGTAAAGGAGATCAATCCTGGGTGCTCATTGGAAAGACTGATGCTAAAACTGAAACTACAATACTTTGGCCACCTCATGCAACGAGTTGACTCACTGGAGAAGACTCTGATTCTGGGAGGGGTTGTGGGCGGGAGGAGAAGGGGACGACCGAGAATGAGATGGCTGGATGGCATCACCGCCTCTGTGGACATGAGTTTGAGTGAACTCCAGAAGTTGGTGATGGACAGGGAGACCTGGCGTGCTTTGATTCATGGAGTCGTGGAGAGTCGGACACTACTGAGCGACTGAACTGAACTGAACTGAACTTTCTAAGAATTTGTCCATTTTTTCCAAGTTGTCCTTTTTATTGGCATATAATTGCTAATATTAGTTTCTTATGATCCTTTGTATTTCTGTGTTGTCTTTTGTGATCTCTCCATTTTCATTTCTAATTTTATTGATTTTTTTTTTTTTTTCCGTTTGTTTCTGATGAGTCTGGCTAGTGGTTTGTCAGTTTTATTTAGCCTCTCAAACAGCCAGCTTTTGGCTTTGTTGAATTTTGCTATGGTCTCTTTGCTTCTTTTGCATTTATTTCTGCCCTAATTTTAAAGATTTCTTTCCTTCTACTCACCATGGTGTTCTTCATTTCTTCCTCTTCTAGTTGCTTTAGGTGTAGAGTTAGTTTATTTAGTAGACTTGTTTTCTTGTTTCAATACAGGTTTGCCTGTATTGCTAAGAACCTTCCCCTTAGCACTGCTTTTACAGTGTCCCAGAATTTTTGAGTTGTTTTGTTTTCATTTTCATTCATTTCTATGTATATTTTGGACCTTCCTTTTTCCCTGGGGCCCCTAGATTAGGTATCCAGAATTACAGAAGATGGACCTTCTCTTCTGCTTCTCAAACTGGGTTTTGACTGGGTTCGAGTTCCAGCACATGGGTTCAAGTCCCAGTCTGGTAAATGGTTTCACCGCAACCTTATTCCCAGCAAGCAGGGAGGCCTGGTCTCATGTGGTAATGAAGTGCCTGTGATCCCCGCAGCCAGCTCTCTTTGGAGGGCCAATGGCAGGGATAAGCCTAGGGTGCTGAAAACATTGCTTCTGTCATTCCCTCAGGGTTCAAAGACTACCCTTGCCTGCAGGGCTCTGATATTCCCTCCCATTTAGTCTTCAGGGATTGTCCCTACCTTCTGGGATTTGGAATTCTGTTCCCTACTGGGCGTCTCTCTGTCTGCTGCGTCACAGAACTGGCCCCACCATTAACTGTGCATGACCTTGGGTGAGGTTCATCTTTTCCAAGTGACTTGGTTTCCTCTTCTGTAAAATGGGCCACGTGCTTTATGTAAAGAGCTGGGCTTCCTGGTAGTGAAGTCCTGTGGCAGGGTGGGGGAGGGGTTGGAGTTGAGTTGCACTTGACCTGGGCTTTAGCAGCGTGTTGTTCAGCCTCCACATTTTGGAATTTTTAATAGTTTTTCTCCTGTAATTGAGATCTAATCTTACTGCATTGTGGTCAGAAAAGATGCTTGAAATGATTTCAATTTTTTTTTTTTTTCTGTATTTATCAAGGCTGGATTTATGGCCCAGGATGCGATCTATCCTGGAAAAGGTTCCGTGTGCATTTGAGAAGAAGGTGAAATTAATTTTTGGGGGGCAAAATGTCCTATTGATATCAATTATGTCTAACTAGTCTATTGTATCATTTAACGTTTGTGTTTCCTTGTTAATTTTCTGTTTAGTTGATTTCTCCATAGGTGTGAGTAGGGTATTAAAGTCTCCCACTATTATTGCATTATTGTTAATTTCCCCTTTCATACTTGTTAGCAATTTTCTTACATATTGTGGTGCTCCTATATTGGGTGCATATATATTTATAATTGTTATGTCTTCTTCTTGGATTGATCGTTTGATCATTGTGTAGTGTCCTTCTTTGTCTCTTTTCAAAGCCTTTGTTTTAAAGTCAATTTTATCTGATATAAGTATTGCTACTCCTTCTTTCTTTTGGTCTCTATTTTCGTGAAATATCTTTTTCCAGCCCTTCACTTTCAATCCGCATGTGTCCCTCATTTTGAGGTGTTTCTCTTATAGACAACATATATAGGGGTCTTGTTTTTGTATCCATTCAGACAGTCTTTGTCTTTTGGTTGGGACATTAAACCCATTTACTTTCAAGGTAATTATTGTTACGTATTATCCCATTGACATATACTTTATTGTTTTGGGTTCAAGTTTATACACTCTTTCTGTGTTTCCTGTCTAGAGAAGCTTCTTTAGCATTTGTTAGAGAGCTGGTTTGGTGATGCTGAATTCTCTCATCTTTTGCGTGTCTGTAAAGCTTTTGATTTCTCTTTCATATTTGAATGAGGTTGTTGCTCATTACATCATTGCAGATGGTGAGCACAGCCATGAAATTAAAAGGCGCTTACTCCTTTTAAGGAAAGTTATGACCAATCTAGACAGCATATTAAAAAGCAGAGACATTATTTTGTCAACATAGGTCCATCTGGTCAAGGTTATTGTTTTTCTAATAGTCATGTATGGATGTGAGAGTTGGAGTATAATAAAAGCTGAGCACAGAAGAATTGATGCTTTTGAGTCGTGGTGTTGGAAAGCACTCTTGCACGTCTCTTAAAGTGCAAGGAGATCCAACCAGTCCATCCTAAAAGTGATCAGTCCTGGGTGTTCATTGGAAAGACTGATATTGAAGTTGAAGCTCTAATATTTTGGCCACCTGATGCGAAGAACTGACTCATTTGAAAAGACCCTGATGCTGGGAAAGATTTAGTGCAGGAGGAGAAGCAGATGACAGAGGATGAGATGTTGGATGGAATCACCTATTGAATGACATGGGTTTGGCTGGACTGTGGAAGTTGGTGACGGACAGGGAAGCCTGGCGTGTAGCAGTTCAAGTGGTCACGAAGAGTCAGAGACGACTGTATGACAGAAGTGAAGTGAGTTGAACTAAAAAAAAAAAATGTACTAGCTTTAGGTATTTTTTGATATCTTTAACTTTTTAAATATAGCTAAGTGGTTTGCCTTGTATACTTCAATGAACCCACAATCCATAGCATGTGGGACCACCAAACATGGATTTGTCATGATGGAGAGTTCTGACAAAGTGTAATCAACAGAAAGGAATGGCAGACTACTTCACCATTCTTGCCTTGAGACTCCCATGAGCAGAATGAAAAGGCAAAAATATATGCCCCTGAAAGGTGAACTCCACAGTTTGGCAGGTGCCCAATATGCTACTAGAGAAGAGTGGAGAAATAGCACCAGAAGGAATGAAGAGACTGAGCCAAAGTGGATACAGTGCCCAGTTTTCCCTGTGTCTCTTGGTGAAAGTAAAGTCCAATGCTGTAAAGAAGTGTGAAATAAATTGCCAGTCCAGGTTCGAAGCATGAGACAGGGTGCTCAGGGCTGGTGTGCACTGAGGGATGGGATGATGGGGGGTGTTAAGAATGGGGTACGTGTACACCCCTGGTTGATTCATGTCAATGTATGGTGAAAGCCACTACAATGTTTAAAGTAATTAGCCTCCAATTAAATAAACTAATGAAGAAGAAGAAGAAAAAGAACAATATGGCATTGGAACCTGGATTGTTAGGTCTATGACTCAAGGTAAATTGGAAATGATCAAATAGGAGACTGCAAGACATAGACATTTGAGGAAGTAGTGAACTAAAATGGACCAGAATGGGTGAATTTAATTCGGATGATCATTATGTCTACCATTGTGGGCAGGTATCCCATAGGAGAAATGTAGTAGCCCTCATGGTCAACAAAGGGATCTGTGAAGTGCAGTACTTGGGTGCAGTCTCAAAAGCAACAGAATGATCTTGTTTTGCTTCCAAAGTACACCATTCAGTATCATGGTAATCCAAGTCTGTGCCACAGCAAAGAATGCTGAAGTACCTGAAGTTGGACGATTCTATGTGGACCTACAAGACCTTCTACAACTAACACCAAAAAAGGCCCTGGCTTTTTCATTATAGGGGACTGGAATGCAAAAGTAGGAAGTTAAGAGATACCTGGAGTAACAGGGAAGTTTGGCCTTGGAGTAAAAATTGCAGCATGGCAAAGGCTAACAGTTCTGCCAAGAGAACTCATGGGCATAGCAAACATCATCTTCCAACAACACAAGAGAAGACTCTACACATGAGCATCACCAGGTGGTCAATTCCAAAATCAGACTGATTATATTCTTTGCAGCCAAAGATGGAGAAGTTCTATACAGTCAGTCAGTCAAAAAAAAAAAAAAAAAGTCTTGCAGCTGTTGTGGCTCAGATCATGAACTCTTTATTGCCAAATTCACACTTAAATTGAAGAAAGTAGGAAAAACCACTAGACCATTAACGTATGAACTAAATCAAATCTCTTACGATTATACAGTCGAAGTGACAAATAGATTCAAGGAATTAGATCTGATAGACCTAAACAACTGTGGGTGGAGGTTTGTAGCATTGCATAGGAGGCAATGGTCAAGACCATCCCAAAGAATAAGAAGTGCAAAAAGGCAAAATTGTTGTCTGAGGAGGTCTTCCAGATAGATGAGAAAAGAAGAAAAGTGACAAGCAAAGGATAGAAGTAAAGATATACCCATCTGAATGCAGAGTCCTGAAAGTAAAGAGAGATAAGAAAGGCTTCTTAAGTGATGAGAAGAAGTACAGGAAAACTTTAGAATGGAAAAGACAAGAGAAAACTAGAAATTTAGCGACATTAGAACTTCAAGAAAATTAGAGATACCAAGGGAGTATTTCATGCAACAGTGAATACAATCAAGGACAGAAAAAGTATGGACCCAACGGAAGCAGAAGATATTAAGAAGAGGTGGCAAGAATACACAGAACTGTACAAAAAAGATCTTAATGACTCAGATAACCACTCTGGTGTGATCACTCACCTAGAGCCAGACATCTTGGAGTGCAAAGTCAAGTCAGCCTTAGGAAGAAGGATTATTGTGAATAAAGCTAGTGGAAGTGATAGAATTCTAGCTGAGCTATTTCAGATCCTGAAAGATGATGCTGTGAAAGTGCTGCACTCAGTATGCCAGGAAAACTTTAAAATGTAACAGTGGCCACAGGACTGGAAAATGTCAGCTTTCATCCCAATCCCAAAGAAAGGAATGTCAAAGAATGTTCAAACAACTGCAGAGCTGAAGTCTTCTTTCTAGCAAAGTAATGCTAAAAATCCTCAAAGCTAGGATGCAACAGGACATGAACCGAGGACTTCTAGATGTTGAAGCTGGATTTAGAAAAGGCAGAGGAACAAAAGATCAAATTGTCAACATCCTTTGGATCATAGAAAAACCAAAGAAATTCCAGAAAACCATCTACTTTTGCTTCACTGACTATGCTAAGGCCTTTGACGTCTGGATCATAACAAACTGAAAAATTCTTACAGAGATGGGAATAACCGACCATCTCACCTATGAGAAACCTGTATTCAGGTCAAGAAGCAGCAGTTGGAACCAGACATGAAAAAAACTGCCTGGAAAAGGAATATGTCAAGGCTTTGTATTGTCACCCTGCTTATTTAATTTACATGCAGAGTACATCATGTGACATGCTGGACTGGATGAAGCACAAGATTCCTGGGTTAAGTGTCAGTAATCTCAGATGTGCAGATGACTCCACCCTAATGGCATAAGGCAAAGAGGAGCTAAAGATCCTCTTGATGAAAGTGAGAGAAGAGAGTGAAAAAACTGGTTTAAAACTCAACATTCGGAAAATTAAGATCATGGCATCCAGTCTGATCACTTCATGGCAAATAGATGGGGAAACAGTAGAAACAGTGACAGATTTTATTTTCTTGGGCTCCATAATCATTTCAAATGGTGGCTGCGGCCGTGAAATTTTTTTAAAATAAAAGCATGTTCCTTGGAAGAAAAGCTTTGACAAATCTAGTGTGTATTAAAAGAGACATTACATTGCCAACAAGGATCCATCTAGTCAAAGCTATGGTTTTTCCATTAGTCAGGTATGAATGTGAGACTTAGACATAAAGAGGGCTGAGCTCTGAAAAAATTGATGCTTTTGAACTGTGGTGTTGGAAAAGACTGTTGAGAGTCCCTTACACTGCCTGGAAATTGAACCAGTCAATTCAAAAGGAAATCAGTCCTAAATGTTCATTGGAAGGATTGATGCTGAAGCTGAAGCTCTAATACTTTGGCCACCAAATGCAAAGAACTGACTCATTTGAAAAAACCCTGATGCTGAGAAAGATTGAAGCCAGGAAGAGAAGGGGAGGACAGAGGATGAAATGGTTGGGTGGTATCACCAACTCAAAGGATATGAGTTTGAGTAGGCTCTGGGAATTGATAAAGGACAGGGAACCCTGGCTTGCTGAAAGCACATGCATGCTTTCTTTAGAATCTGTTTTTGACTCTTCACTGTTTACCAGAATGTTTCTCAGATAAGATGATTTGAACTGAAATAATAGGGTGATGTTTGTCTTCATGATTTTGGATTTCAAATTTCCCCCAAGCCAAACTTTGGGATGTACTTGGCCTTTCATTTATTCCTTGAATCATAATTAATTTATACTATAAGTTTCAGATATACAGCATAGTGATTCAATAGTAAGATTTCTATTTTTTCAGTGAATTGAATATTGTTGTTGGTGGTATTTTTATAGTGTCCCTTTGATCATGTTAGTGTTTGTCACTTTTTTTTTTTTCCTTTCACTGAGTTGTTCTGACTTTCTGTTCTCTTTGGTCTGTTTTGAGTTTGATACTTTGTATTGCATTTTTCATTTCCTTTATTGAATTTTTCAGATGCAGAACTGTGATTCTTTTTATGATTTCTGTCTTACATATTTCACACTTTTGTGTTTTCTTTTATTATTTTATTTAATTGTTTTCTGTATTTTCTTATAGTTTACTGAGTTTCCTTAATTAGCTCATTTGAATTCTTTAATTCATAGTAGGTTTTTTGTCTTCAGGTTGGTTACTTAGAAGATTGGTGAGATCATTGAGATTTCATGTTACTTGGAAATTTGTGTTGTGGTTTTCATGTTGGAAACCATTGGAAAATTGTAGTCTATCCTGCTATAGATTCTGAGGCCTTTTTTAACCTTGAATGAATAAGATAAACCTTTGTCTCATGCAAGAACTCTTAAGCTTGTTTTTATTCTCTTAATTCTGCAGAGCTGGGCCTTGGAGTTTGAAACAGACTCCTCTTTTCCATTATTTTTTGGAAATAGTTTGAGTATTGTGTTAAATGTTTGATATTCTCCAGTGACATCATCTGACCGTGGGGTTTTATATCATGGGAGACTTTTGATTATTCATTATTTGTTGTTCAAATTTCCTATTGCATGTTTCTAGGAGTTTATCTTTTTTCTGGACTATTCTATTTGTGGATGTTTATATTAAATAATTGTAGAGAAAATTGTTTCTTTTTATTTTTAATTTCTGTAGCATCAGTTGTAATATTTTCTTATTTTTATTTTGATTAAAGATTTCTCAGTTTTTTTGATATTTAAGAAATTATCCATTTTTGATATGGTAAAACTTGAAGATGTAAATAATAATTGCCATGAGAATCAAGCACTGAAAAACAATAGATGAATAAAAGGAAGAGAATGGGTCTAATACACTAGGCCTGTGGGCTTATTAAAAGGGGAGTCTTTTGAAAGATTGAAAGAGATTAATTAATGAGAAACTAGTGAAAAGTTTGTTATTTAGTCACTCAGTCATGTCTGATTCTTTGAGACCCTGTGCAATGCAGCATGCCGGGCTTCCCTGTCCTTCAGTATCTCTGGTAGTGTGCTTAAACTCGTGCCCAAATGAGAAGGAAGCAACCTGCAAATCAGAAATTTCTTCACCAGAAGTAAGTCAACTGGAACCTTATTCTTGTACTTGCTAACTTCCAGAAGTTCAATTTTTCTTATTTAAAGCACCAATTTCACATTATTCGTTTGAAGAGCCTGAACAGATTAATACAGCATCCAAATAATACCTCTATTAATTGACTTCTGATGTTATCATAAAGACAAGTTAGTCTGTCTATTATTAAGTCAGTATCTCTGGGTACGGAGAGTTATGGCCTAAGCTTCTGATTCCTCGTGTCTTGTTGATGTTACTTAGTTCTGTAATTGTAATGCAGTCTTATGATAGTTCCGTTCCGTTCCATCGCTCAGTGGTGTCCGACTCTTCGCGACCCCGTGGACTGTAGCCTACCAGGCTTCTCCATCCATGGGATTCTCCAGGCAAGAATACTGGAGTGGGTTACTATCTCCTTCTCCAGGGGATCTTCCCGAACCAGGGATCGAACCCGGGTCTCCCGCATTGGAGGCAGACGCTTTAACCTCTGAGCCACCAGGGAAGCCCCTTATGATAGTACCACCAGTATTTATTGAGGAGAGAAAAAAAATCCATCCTAAAATTTATATGAAATCCCAATGTACTGCATTTGTCCTGATTTCAGAATTTAGTATAAAGCCATAGTAAGGAAAGCAGCATGTGACCAGCATATATTAAAATATATTGTCCATATTTTATGGAATAAAGTAGATAAATAAAGCATTGCATACATCATCAGATGACCCTCTACAAGTGTGCCAGGTCATTTATGTGATAGACATTTCTTCAGCATACGTAGAAGGATACTTGCTAATCCGTATGCAAAAAAATGAAGGTGTATCTGTACCTTACATTGTATACAAAGATTAAATTAGCATGAATTTTAGAAGACCAAATAGGCTTCCCTGGTGTTCATATGGTAAAGCATCTGCCTGCGATGCAGGAGACCAATGTTCAAGATGAAAACTTAAGAATAAAACTTTATGATATTTGCCTCAGTACTGATTTTTTGGATATGACATCAAAAGCATAATCAATAAAAGGAAAAATATATAAATAGGACTATGTCTGTTTTTCAAAAGATAACATCAAGAAGTGTAAAGAGAATGTGTGAAATTATTTGAAAATTTGTATGTAACCAGGAGTTAATAAAAATGATTCTATAAAAACATAAATACCTTCATAAAATTGATTATAGTTTCTAGGTTGATAAATTCGTGTATGTGCACACACAAGCATGTTCAGCCTAGTTTGGTATGTTGCAGTGATGGACTTGAACTTATTTTATTGTTCCCTTTCTACAAGTTGTTGTTTATTGTTTTTAAAAACCTTGATTTTTTTTTCCTGTATCTCTTGGTCTTTCCATATTTTTCGTTCCAAAAATCAGTAATTAAGGTATTCTCGTATTCAAAACCAATAAAAAAGATACAGGACAATGGGACATTATCTTGGCCACTTTTTCGTCCTGAATTTGCTTGACTTTCCTTTGTGTCCAGCAGAAGCAACTCCCTAATCCGTCAGACTTGGCTGGCTTTATGTGTGGTCTCTCAGTATTTTCAAGCTCTCACTCAGCCTTTATTTTGGGGCTAGACCCTGGACATTTATTGGCCAGTTGCAGTATTCCTTCTTCCTAATTCTCTGTGTGGTTGTTTCTCCTCCTTAACCGGCTAATAGAGTCAAGGAAAGAAATATTGGCCATGTGAGTGATGCCCTCTAGGTTAGTCCCTGAAATAATCCCAAGTGTTATATGAATAAATAGTGATATTAAATTTTAAATCACTGCTTTCAAAATACATATTCAAAACCCCATCTTCAGAGTTGGCCCCATGCCCAACATGATCACAATTTATTGGCCTGAGGTCCAAGCCTGTGCTTAGGTGCATGAAACACTATCAAGAGGCAGTGTACTAGGACTGTTCTGACAGCAAAACTGAAATGTGTATGGTATTTTATAGTTTCAAAATAGTACTCATTCGGGTTGGAATGCGTGTAGTATTTTATCCTCTTGTGGAAATGGATATGAAGACTCTGAATCTTCATGAAAACTCACCTTACTGTCTCCGCTTCTGGGCTGATTTTCGATCCTACTTCTTTTCTGCCTATCACTTACTGAGTTTCTGAAGCAGAATTTTCATTGTTAATCTTAAATTCCTAGGATCCAGGTTCCAGGACAAATTTCTACCTCTCCCTCAATTTTGTATCCTGGTTCTTCTAAAAATGGAGTAGTTTTTGCAACAATTAATACCTGTATTGGGATTCCATAATGTGATGGCATCACCGACTCGATGGACGAGTTTGAGTGACCTCCAGGAGTTGGTGATGGACAGGGACGCCTGGCGTGCTGTGATTCATGGGGTTGCAGAGAGTCGGACACGACTGAGTGACTGAACTGAACTGAATGTTGGAATTTCTTTTTTCCTACTGAACTCATCTTTAATCAGTATTGTCACTGGTTAAGTTCTTTGAAAATATTCTCATCATTGTCTTCAGTGAAACCTTAGTTTAAAATAGATTTTCATTTGAGAATTATTTCTGAAATTGTTCATTCTTCTGTCCTATAAATCACTGGTATAGAACTAAGAATAATTTATTTCATCTTGGCTCAGTCGTCGTGCCTCACTTTCACTATCTGATGTAGAATGGTTTGAAATTGCATACTTTCTTGTTAAACTGCTTCAAAAATAAGTATCTACACACAGATACTTTAATTCCACTCTACATCTCTTCCTAGGCCTCTTCATGATGCAGTTGTGAATGATTACTTGAAGCTTGTTCGACTGCTTCTCTCCTATGGTACTGACCCCACTTTGAATACTTACTCAGGTAGAACCATCATGAATATGACACAGAGCAAGCTTATGGAAATGTTTCTGTCAGGTAGGTAACTTGAAGGAATGATAATGACAAAGTTCAAGGATCTTTTTAAACATTTTAAATTAAAAATTTGTTGGTAATTTGCAACATTTCCAATTTGTCTAGATCCTCACTAGCATTTTGTTGTTGTTCTAATTGATGTGATATCTTATAGCTTATGTTTGCATTGTGCTAACTAATGAAAAATATGCTCACTGGCCATTTTTAGATTTTTGGAAAAATGTTTATTCAAATTCTTTGCTCATTTTAAAATTAAATTTCTTTTATATTTAGTTGCAGAAGTTCCTTATATTCTCCTTGTTAAAAACCCCTATGAGATATACGACTTGCAGCATTTTCTACCATACTTTTGTACATTGTCTTTCCACTGTTTTCTCTTACTTTTACGTTAAAACTAGATTTAATATTTGTGATCATTCAACATCTTCCCATGACTAATTCACATAGGTGCTGCTTTAACAGTGGTTTAGGAAAATGCTTGTCAAATTGGTGTCTATTTTAATATTTGGATTAGAAGATCCAAAAGTAATTCTTTTTAAAAATTAATTTATTTTAATAGGATAATTATTTTACAATATTGGGATGGTTTTGTTATACCTTGACAGGAATCAGCCACGGGTGATCCCACGGGTGTGTCCACCCATCCCTCTGAATTGTCCCAGAGCACCGGGTTTGAGTGCCCTGCTTCATGTATTGTACTTGCACTAGTCATCTGTTTTACATATGGTAATATACACGTTTCAATGCTATTCTCATTGAGTCAATTATAATGAGGTGGATGAAACTGTAGCCTGTTATATAGAGTGAAGGAAATCAGAAAGAGAAACACCATACCGAATATTAATGCATATATGTGTTAATATATGTTAGAAAGATGGTAACAGCGACCCTATATGCAAGGCAGCAAAAGAGACACACGTATGGGTCCATTAATATACTGTATAGTGTTTCTCTTTCTGACTTACTTCACTCTGTATAATAGGCTCCAGTTTTATCCACCTCATTAGAATTGACTCAATGCATTCTTTTCTATAACTGAGTAATATTCTGTTCTGTATATATGCCATAATTTCCTTATCCATTCATCTGTCAAGGGACATCTAGGTTGCTTCCGTGCTGCAATGAACACTGGGTACATGTGTCTCTTTCAATTCTGATTTCTTTGGTGTGTATGCCCAGCAGTGGGATTGCTGGGTTGTATGGCAGTTCTGTTTCCAGTTTTTTAAAGGAGTCTTCACACTGTTCTCCACAGTGGCTTTGCCAGTTTGCATTCCCACCAATAGTGTAAGAGGGTTCCCTTTTCTTTAAACCCTCTCCAGCCTTTATTTTTGTAGACTTTTTGATGGCGGCATTTCTGACAGACATGTGAATCACTAAACATCATTGTGGTTTTGATTTGCATTTCTCTATTAATAAGTGATGTTAAGCATCTTTCCATGTGTTTATTAGACCTCTTTATATCTTCTTTGGGGAAATGTCTGTTTAGTTCGTTGGTACACTTTTGATTGGATCATTTATATTTCTAATACTGAGCTGCCTTAGCTGCTTGTATATTTTGGAGATTAATCCTTTGTCAATTGTTTCATTTGCTATTATTTTGCCCCATTCTGAACGCTGCCTTTTAACCTTTCTTGTGATTTCTTTTATTGTGCCAAAGCTTTTAAGTTGAATTAGGCCCCATTTGTCTACTTTTGTTTCTATTTCTGTTACTCGGGGAGGTGGGTCATAGAGGATCTTGCTGTGACTTATGTCAGAGAGTGTTCTGCCTATGTTTTCTTCTAAGAGTTTTATAGTTTCTGGTCTCAAATTTAGATCTTTAATCCATTTTGATTTTATTTTTGTGTATGGTATTAAAAAGTATTTTAGATTCATTATTTTACATATGGTTGACCAGTTTTCCCAGCACCACCTCTTGTGGAAGAGACTGCCTTTCTCCATTGCATCTTTTTACCTCCTTTGTCAAAGATAATGTGTTCATAGGTGTGTGGATTTATCTCTGGGCTTTCTGTTTTGTTCCACTGGTCTATATTTCTTTATTTGGAACAGTACCATAATGTGTTGATGACTGTTGCTTTGTAGTATAGTCTAAAATCAGGAAGGTTGATTCCTCCAGTTCCATTCTTCTTTCTCAAGATTGCTTTGGCTATTCCAGTTTTTTTGTGTGTTTCCGTACAAATTGTGAAATTATTTGTTCTAGTTCTGTGAAAAATACCATTGGTGGCTTGATAGGAATTGTGTTGAATGTGTAAATTGCTTTGGGTAGTATACTCATTTTCACTATATTGATACTTATGATTTATGAACATGGTATATTTCTTCAAATGCTTGTCTCATCTTTGATTTCTTTCATCAGTGTTCGGTAGTTTTCTGTATATAGGTGTTTGGTTTCTTTAGGCAAATATATCCTATGTATTTTATTCTTTATGTTGTCCTGACCACTGCAACAAGGGTTGTTTCCTTCATTTCTCTATTTTTTCATTGTTAATGTATAGGAATGCAAGGGATTTCTATGTGTTAATTTTATAATATGCAACTTTACTATATTCACTGGTTAGCTCTATTAATTTTCTGGCGATATCTTTATGGTTTTCTCTGTGGAGGATCATGTCATCTGCAAAGAGTGAGAGTTTTACTTCTTTTCCAACCTGGATTCCTTTTATTTCTTTTTGTTCTTTGATTACTTGTGACTAGGACTTCCAAAACTATGTTAAATAGTAGTGGTGAAAGTCAGCACTGTTCTTTTATTCCTGTTTTTAGAGGAAATTCTTTCAATTTTCTTCATTGAGGATAATGTTTGCTGTGGATTTGTCGTATATGACTGTTATTATATTGTGATATGTTCCTTCTATGCCTGTTTTCTGGAGAATTTTCACCATAAACGGGTGTTGAATTTTTTTCAATGTCTTTCTCTGCTTTTATTGAGATAATCATGTGGTTTTTACCTTTCAATTTGTTAATACGGTGTATCACATTGGTTGATTTGCTAATACTGAAGAATCCTTGCATCCCTCGGATAAAGCCAACTTAGTCATGATATATGATCTTTTAAATATGTTTTTGGAATCTGTTGGCTATAATTTTTTTTTTTTGAGGATTTTTGCATCTATCTTCATCAGTGATATAGGCCTATAGTTTTCTTCTTTGTGACATCTTTGTCTGATTTTGGTATAAGCGTATGGCAGCCTCATAGAATGAGTTTGGGAGTTTATCTTTCTCTGCAATTTTCTGGAAGAGTTTGAGTAGAATAGGTGTTAGCTCTTCTCTCAATTTTTGGAAGAATTCACCTGTGAAGCCATCTGGCCCTGAGCTTTTTGTTTGTTGGAAGATTATTGATAGTTTTACTTTCTGTGCTTGTGGTGAATCTGTTAAGATATTTTATTTCTTCCTGGTGCAGTTTCAGAAGGTTATACTTTTCCAAGAATTTGTCCACTTCTTCCAAGTTATCAATTTTATTGGCATATAGTTTCTTCTTGTAATCTCTTGTGATCTCTGTGTTTCCTATCTGTATACAGTTTTTCCAACATCATTTGTTTTTATTTTGACCACACCCTGTGTTCTGAAATATGTCTCCAGACCAGGGATTTAACCTGTATGGCAGTAAATCATAAAATCAAAACCACTAGGGCCCAGGAATTTTCCCAGCACTATTTGTTGAAGATTCTGTCTTTCTTCATGTGTTGCCTTTGCACCCTTGTGAAAGATTATTTAACAGTATATTTTGAAATATTGTGTATTATTTAACAGTGCATTTTGAGTTTCTCAGCTGGTGCTAGTGGTAAAGAACCCATTTCCCAGTGCCATAGACCTAAGAGACATGGGTTTAATCCCTGGGTCAGAAAGATACACTGGAGGAGGTCAAGGCAACCCACTCCAGTATTTTGCTTGGAGAATTCCATGGACAGAGGAGGCTGATGGGCTAGTCCATGGGGTCACAAAGAGTCAGGCATGACTGAAGCGCCTTAGCACAAATGCACCTGTGTGTTTATTTCTGTCTTTATGCCAGTATTATATTGTTCTGTGTTATGTTTTGAAGTGGGAAAGTGAGGCCACAAACTTTGTTCTTTTTCAGGATTGCAAGAATTCAGAATCCCTAACAGTCTATGTGAATTTTACTATAGATTTTTCTATTTTTTCAAAAAAATAAAAGGAAAAAGGCTAGGACTTTGAGAAAGATTGCCTTGAGTTCGTATATTGTTTTGAGTAATAGGAACATTTTGACAATAAAGTCTGTTTAGTCTGTGGATCTGGACTCTCTCCATTTATCTGAGTCTTCTTTGATTTCTTTCAGCAGAGTTTTGTAGTTTTTAGTGCAAAAGTCTTTGTCCTTTTGTTTTTAAGTTTATTTATGACTATTCTTTAGTACTGTGAATTATTTTAGTTCTTTTTGAATTATTTGTTAGTTAATAAAGTGAAGTCGCTCAGTCGTGTCCGACTCTTTGCGACCTCATGACCTACCAGGCTTCTCTGTCCATGGGATTTTCCAGGCAAGAGTACTGGAGTAGATTGTCATTTCCTTCTCCAGGGGAATCTTCCCAACCCAGGGATGGAACCCAAGTCTCCCGCATTGCAGGCAGGTGCTTTACCCTCTGAGTCACCAGGGAAACCCTAGTTAATAAAATTGCAACTTATTTTTATATGTTATATATCCTGCAGTTCTGTATAAATCATTTAACATTTTATTTTATTTTTTTACTTTTCTCCCCGCTGTAGATTATTTAAAGGTGCTACAGGGTCACAGTGATGATGAGCTCAATCACCCTTGGGAATTCTATGGTAGCTCTGTATGTGGTAAGAAACATTTTTTTTTTTGTTCATTGGGAAGTAAATGAGTTACAGAACATTTATCTCGCCTCTGGTGAGAGGGTTTGGGTTAGGTCCTGTAAGCAGGGATCATTAGGAAATTATATTTTTATTTAGAAGTGTTTAATTATTGACAGCTGAAATTCTGATAGAGCTTACTGACCACCTTATTTTTATTTTTATTAGAACCAAATATTAAGGCTGGATTTAATGTTTTGGCAAATCCTCCAGGAATGGAGGACCAAGATGATGAGGATAAGATTGTCAGTGATGCATTTGAATTTGAATTTTCAGACAGTCCTCTTTTACCTTGTTATAACATCCAAGTGTCTGTTGCTCAGAGGTAAGGATCGATATCATGTGGTTGAAAAATATCTGTCAGTATTTTCTTGTGGGGAAGTCTCATTTTTCTTGTAGAATTAGAGCAGTTATATTTTTATGGCTATTGGGGATTTTATGTAGCATATCGCTGTAAAAACCAATGCTATACAGTGTTAACAAAGGTAGTTAGTAGATAAAATGACATGTGATGAGTGAAATTTTTTACTCACAGAAATCATAATGTTGAATTGCAGTGTGCACATAAGGAATGTCATAATTTGTTTCTAAAAATCATCAGTCCCCCAAAAGATGAAAATTTAGGCGCAAATATATAAAAAGAACTTCAGTGTAATATGTATATCAAAATGTGTTCTGTTGTGAGGTGAGGAGGATCAAAATAATCAGTGCTCTTAGGTTATGGTACATACATGCCCAGTGAATGTAGTGGAACATATTGAGAATTAGAACTTTGAGTTGTAATCAGAGATGAGTGAATAGCAATTAACCTGTTTATTTTAGCAGGGAGAGCAATGAAGAGTGCCTTTAAGGAATCTCAATAAGATATGTTCTGCTATCTAAAAACGAGTTGGTCTCTAAAGGTTCTGTTAAAGCCAGATGAGTTCAGAGTTATATTCGAAGTAAATACTTTCCCTTATCTTCAAAAGAGCACACTGGTCAATGATGGGGATACTTAAAAATGGCCTGGGGTGAAAGTGGAAGCAGCTGGCACTTGTTATGACTGTAGACTGGTTTATTCAGGAGAGTAGTCAGTAACTTTTGCCAGAAACTTGAAACACTACCTTTTTTCTTTTGTAGGCCACGAAACTGGTTATTGCTTTCAGATGTGCTTAAAAAATTGAAAATGTCTTTGTGTGTATTCCGCTGCAATTTTCCAGATTTGGAAATTGTTTCCATTGTAGAGTCAGAGTTTCATCGTCAAGTTTCTGTGAGTTTCTTGTTCTCTTGCTCCAAAGTCCTGGAAGCCTTTAATCCTGAAAGCGAAGAGCTACTACATTTGGTTGCATTCACTAATGAACTTCAAACTTTTCTCGGCTCATCAGTGGAATGGTTAAATCCCAGTGATATGGCCCTGGAGGACCACTGAACAGTATAGTTTCACTGTATACAAAGTGTACTGTTTTGTTAATCCTGTTTGTAGTTGTTTAAGTGTAGCCATTTCTCTAAAGCGGAGACATTATTACAAATGAAAATATATATATGCTTTATCTGGAAAATAATTGAAATTAAAATTACACCTAAACAAAACAGCTAATTACAGACTTAATGTGGCACATCACACTGGTTGATTTGTATAATATGATAGTATTGATACTTTTTAGTAGTATTAATACATTATTAATGCACAATAAACATAATTTATTTCTGGGATTAATCCCACTGAATCACAGTATTGCCCTTCACTTGCTGGATTGTGTCCAACTTTGTAACCACATGGATGGCAGCAAGCCAGGCTCTCCTTTCCTTCACTGTCGGCTGGATTTTGTTAAAATCATGGTGCTGTGTAACCATCACATCCTCTCCTGCCTCTTTCTCCTCCTGTCCTCAATCTTTCACAAATCAGGGCCTTTTCCAATGAGTCTGTTTGCATCAGGTGTCCCAAGTATTGGAGCTTTACATTCAGCATCAGTCTTCCCAATAAATATTAAGGGTGGATTTTTAGGATCACAGTGTTGATGGCCCTTGCTCTCCAAGGAACTCTCAAGAATCTTCTACAGCAGCATAATTCCAAAGTATCAGTTATTTTGCATTCAGCCTTCTTTATGGTCTAACTGTCACATCTAAACATGATTACTGGAATCAGAATAGCTTTAACTACATGGACCTTTGTTGGCAAAGTGCTGTCTGTCCTTTTTAACATGCTGTCGCGGTTTGCTGTAGCTTTTCTTTTAATGAGCAAGCATATTAATTTCATGGCTGAAATCACCATTTGCTGGGACTTTGAAGCCTAAAAAATAAAGTCTGACACTGTTTCCACTTTTCTGCCTCTATTTGATGGAGAAACTGATGGGACTGAATGCAAAGATCTTGGTTTTTTGAATGAAAAGTTTCAAGCTAGCTTTTTCACTCTTGTCTTTCACCCTCATCAAGAGGCTCTTTAGTTTTGAAGAATAATTACTTCAAAGGACAGTTGTGTTCCAGGAACATTTAGCGACAAGTTTCTGTTTTGTCACTCAGTTCAGTTCAGTTCAGTCGCTCAGTCGTGTCCTACTCTTTGTGACGCCATGAATCACAGCACGCCAGGCCTCCCTGTCCATCACCAACTCCCGGAGTACACTCAAACTCATGTCCACACAGTCGGTGATGCCATCCAGCCATCTCATTCTCTGTCGTCCCCTTCTCCTCCCGCCCCCAATCCCTCCCAGCATCAGAGTCTTTTCCAGTGAGTCAGCTCGTCGCATGAAGTGGCCAAAGTACTGGAGTTTCAATTTTAGCATCAGTCCTTCCAATGAACACCCAGGATTGAACTCCTTTAGAATAGACTAGTTGTATATTCTTGGAGTCCAAGGGACTGTCAAGAGTCTTCTCCAGCACCACAGTTCAAAAGCTTCAATTCTTCGGCGATCATCTTTCTTCACAGTCCAACTCTTACATCCATACATGTGCTGTATGGCATCACTGACTGAAACTCCAATAATTTGGCCACCTCATGCGACGACTTGATTCATTGGAAAAGACTCTGATGCTGGGAGGGATTGGGGGCCAGAGGAGAAGGGGACGACAGAGAATGAGGTGGCTGGATAGCATCGCTGACTCGATGGACATGAGTTTGAGTGAACCTCGGGAGTTGGTGATGTACAGGGAGGCCTGGAGTGCTGTGATTCATGGGGTCGCAGAGTCGGACACGACTGAGCGACTGAACTGAACTGAACTGACTGAAGTACCCTGTTTATTTAACTTACATGCAGAGTATATCTTGAAAAACGCTTGGCTGGAGGAGGCACAAGCTGAATCAAGATTGCTGGGAGAAATATCAAAAACCTCAGATATGCAGATTACACCACCCTCCTGACAGAAAGTGAAGAAGAACGAAAGAGCCTCTTGATGAAAGTGAAAGAGTAGAGTGAAAAAGTTGGCTTAAAGCTCAACATTCAAAAAACTAAGATCACGGCATCCAGTCCCATTACGTCATGGGAAATAGGTAGAGAAACAAACAGTAGAAACAGTGGCTGACTTTATTTTTCTGGGCTCCAAAATCACAGCAGATGGTGATTACAGCCATGAAGTTAAAAGACGCTTACTTCTTGGAAGGAAAGTTATGACCAACCAGACAGCATGTTAAAAAAGCAGAGACATTTCTTTGCCAACCAAGGTCCATCTAGTCAAGGCTATGATTTTTCCAGGGGCCATGTATGGATGTGAGAGTTGAACTGTGAAGAAAGCTGAGCAGAGAAGATTTGATGCTTTTGAACCGTGGTGTTGAAGAAGACTGTTGAGAGTCCCTTGGAGATCCAACCAGTTCTTCCTAAAGGAGATCGGTCCTGGGTGTTCGTTGGAAGGACTAATGTTGAAACTGAAACTCCCAATACTTTGGCCACCTGATGTGAAGACCTGACTCATTTGAAAAAACCCTGATGCTGGAAAAGATTGAAGGAAGGAGGGGAAGAGGATGACAGAGGATGAGATAGTTGGATGGCTTCACCAACTCTATGGACATGGGTTTGGATAGATTGCAGGAGCTGTTGATGGACAGGGAGTCCTGGCGTGCTATGGTTCATGGGGTTGCAAAGAGTCGGAGATGACTGAGCGACTCAAGTGAACTGAACTGAAGCACCATCTAGGACTTTGACTGTGTGGATTACAGTAAACTGTAGAAAATTCTTAAAGAGATGGGAATACCTGACCACCTGACCTGTCTCCTGAGAAATCTGTATGCAAGTCAAGAAGCAGCAGTTAGAACTGGACATGGAATAGCAGACTGGTTTCAAATCGGAAATGAGTATGTCAAGGCTGTCTATTATCACCCTGCTTATTTAACTTACATGCAGAGTAAATCATACAAAACTCCAGGCTGGATGAAGCACAAGCTGAAATCAAGATTGCCAAGAAAAATATCAATAACCTCAGATATGCAGATGACGCCACACTTAACAGCAGGAAGCAACAATCAACAAAGAACTATAAAGCCTCTTGATTAAAGTGAAAGAGGAGAGTGAAAAAGTTGGCTTAAAGCTCAATATTCAGAAAACTAAGTTCATGGCATCTGGTCCCATCAGTTCATGGAGAATAGATGGAGAAACCAGGCAAACAATGACAGCCTTTATCCTTTTGGGCTCCAGAATCACTGCAGATGATGACTGCAAGGAAAACTATGATCAACCTAGACAGCATTTTAAAAAGCAGAGTCACAACTTTTCCAACAAGGATCTGTCTAGTCAAAGGCATGTTTTTTCTAGTAGTCATGTATGGGTATGAGAGTTGGATTATAAAGAAGGCTGAGCAATGAAGAGTTGATGGCTTTGAACAGTGGTGTTGGAGAAGACCCTTGGAGAGTCCGTTTTACTGCAAGGAGAATAAACCAGTTAATCCTAAAGGAATTCAGTCCTGAATATTCAATGAAAGGACTGATGCTGAATCTGAAACTTGAATACTTTGGTCACCTGATGTGAAGAACTGGCTCACTGGAAAGACCCTGATGCTGGGAAAGTTTGAAGGTGAGAGGAGAAGGGAACAACAGAGGATGAGATGGTTGGATGGCATTCAGGATCAATTTTTCTTGGATTGACTGGTTTGATATCCTTGCAGTCCAAAGGAATCTCAAGAGTCTTCTCCAACACCACAGTTTAAAATCAATTCTTCAGCACTCAGCTTTCTTTATAGTCCAAATCTCATATCCAAACATGACTACTGGAAAAACCATAGTTTTGACTACATGGACCTTTGTTGGAAAATTAATGTGTCTGCTTTCTAACACTCTCTCTAGTTTTGCCATAGCTTTTCTTCCAAGGAGTAAGCGTCTTTTAATTTAATGAATGCAGTCACCATCTGCAGTGAATTTGGAGCCACAGAAATTAAGTCTGTCAATATTTCATTGTTTCTCTGTCTGTTTCTCATGAAGCGATGGGACGGAATCCTATGATCTTCATTTTATGAGTGTTAAGTTTTAAACCAACTTTTTCACTCTCGTCTTTCTCTTTCATCAAGCAGCTCTTTAGTTCCTCTTCACTTTCTGTCATAAGGGTGGTGTCATCTGCATATCCGTGGTTATTGATATCTCTTGCAGCAGTTTTGATTCCAGTTTGTGCTTCATTCAGGATGGCGTTTCACATGATGTACTCTGCATCTATGATAAGACCCTGGTTTGGGGAAAGATTGAAGGTGGTTGAAGGGGACAATAGAGGATGAAATGGTTGGGTGGCATCACTGACTCCATGGACATGGGTTTGAGTAAGCACTGGGAGTCTTTGACGGACAGGGAGGCCTGGCATGCCACAGACCATGGAGTTTCAAAGAGTTGGACTTGACTGAGCGACTGAACTGAACTGAACTCTGCATATAGTTTAAATAAGCAGAGTGACAATACACAGCCTTGACATCAGTTCAGTTCAGTTCAGTCGCTCAGTCGTGTCCAATTCTTTGCAATCCCATGAACCATGGCATGCCAGGCCTCCCTGTCCATCACCAACTCCTGCAGTCCACCCAAACCCATGTCCATTGAGTCAGTGATGCCATCCAACCATCTCATCCTCTGTCATCCCCTTCTCCTCCTGCCCTCAATCTTTCCCAGCATCAGGGTCTTTTCTACTGAGTCAGCTCTTCACATCAGGTAGCCAAAGTATTGGGAGTTTCAGCTTCAACATCAGTCCTACTAATGAACACCCAGGATTGATCTCCTTTAGGATGGACTGGTTGGATCTCCTTGCAGTCCAAGGGACTCTCAAGAATCTTCTCCAACACCACACTTCAAACGCATCAATTCTTCAAGCTCATCTTTCTTTATAGTCCAACTCTCGCATCCATACATGACCACTGGAAAAACCATAGCCTTGACTAGACAGACCTTTATTGACAAAGTACTGTATCTGCTTTTTAATATGCTACCTAGGTTGGTCATAACTTTCCTTCCAAGAAGTAAGGGTCTTTTAATTTCATGACTGCAGTCACAATCTACAGTGATTTTGGAGCCCAGAAAAGTAAAGTCAGTCACTGTTTCCCCATCTATTTGCCATGAAGTGATTGGACCGGATGTTAGTTTTCTGAATGTTGAGCTTTAAGTCAACTTTTTCACTCTCTTTACTCCTACCCAGTTTGGAACCAGTCCGTTGTTCTGTGTCTGGTTTTAATTGCTGCTTCTTGATCTACATACAGGTTTCTCAGGAGGCAGATAAGGTGGTCTGGTATTTCCATCTCTTTAATAATTTTCAGAGTTGGTTGTGATCCACAAGTCAAAGGCTAAATTTAGCATAGTCAATGAAGCATGTTTTGCTGTAGTCCTCTTGCTGTCTGTGTTCAACGATGTTAGCAGTTTGATCTCTGGTTCTTATGACTTTTCTAAATCTAGTTTGAACATATGGAAATCCTTGGTTCATGTACTCTTGAAGCCTTGCTTAGAGAACTTTGAGCATTAATTTTCCAGTGTGTGAAATGAGTTCAACTGTGCATTAGTTTGAGGATTCTCTGGAATTGCCTTTTGTTGGGATGGGGATAAAAACTAATCTATTCCAGTCATGTGTCTACTGGTGAGATTTACAGTCTGGCTGGAATATTGAGTACAGCACTTTCACAGCATCATCTTTTAGGATTTGTAAAAGCTCAGCTGGAATTTAATCACCTCCACTAGTTTTGTTCATAGTGATGCCTCCTAAGGCCCCCTTGACTTCACATTCCAAAATGTCTGCCTATAGGCAAGTGACACACCATTGTGGTTATCCGAGTCATTAAGATCTCTTCTGTGTAGCTATTCTGTGTATTCTTGCCACCTCTGCTTCTGTTAGGTTCAGAGTGTTTGTGTACTTAATTGTGCCCATGTAATATTCCCTTAGTCTCTCTTGAAGAGAAATCTAGTATTTCCCGTTCTATTTTTTTTCCTCTTCTTTCTTTGCATTGATCACTTAGGAATGCTTTCAATCTCTTCTTGCTATCTTTGGAACTCTGCACACAGATATATTCCTTTTCTCCTTTGCTGTTCACTTCTCTTTTCTCAGCTATTTATAAGGTCTCCTCAGACAACCTTTTTGCCTTTTAGCATTTCTTTTATTTCTGGATAGTTTTGATCACCACCTCCTGTTATATGTTACAAACCTCCATCCATAGTTTTTCAGGTACCCTCCGTATCAGGTTTAATCCCTTGAATCTATCTGTCAGTTCCACTGTATCATTGTAAGGGATTTAAGGCAGGTCATATCTCAATGGTCTAGTGCTTTTTCCTACTTTAGTTTCAGTCTGAATTTTGCAGAAAGGAGTTCATCATATGAGGCACAGTCAGCTCCCAGTCTTGTTTTCCTGACTATATAGCGCTCTCCATCTCCGGCTCCAAAGAATATAATCAGGCGACTTTGGTATTGACCATTTAGTGATGTCCATGTGCAGAGTGGTCCCTTGGATTGTTGGAAGAGGATGTTTTCTACGACTAGTGCATTCTCTTGAGTCAGGCATGACTTAAGCGATGTAGCCTGCATTTATTGGAGAAGGAAATGGCAACCCACTCCAGTATTCTTGCCTGGAGAATCCCAGGGATGGAGGAGCCTGGTGGGCTACCATCTATGGGGTCGCACAGAGTCAGACACAACTGAAGTGACTTAGCAGTAGCAGCAGCAGCAGCAGCAGTGCATTCTCTTGGCAAACTCTAGTAACCTTCTTCTTGCTTCATTTTGTACTCCAAGGCCACGTTTGCCTCTCATTTCATGTATTTCTTAACTTCCAGTCCTTTATGATGAAAAGGACATCTTTTTTGGTATTAGTTCTAGAAGGTCATGTTGGACCTCATAGAATCATTCAAATTAGGTTTGTTGATGTTACTAGTTGTGGCATAAACTTGGATTAATGTGATATTGAATGGTTTGCCTTGGAAATGAACAGAGATCATTCTGTCATTTTTAAAAAGAATTTATTTAATTGGAGGCTAATTACAGCATTTTAGTAGGTTTTACCATACATTAACATTAGTCAGCCGTGGGTGTACATGTGTCTTCCCTCTTAAAGCCCTCTTCCACCTCGCACCCCATCCCATCCCTAAGGTTGTCCCAGTGCACCAGTTTTGAGTGTCCTCTTTCATGCATCGAACTTGGACTGGTGATCTGTTACACATATGGTACTATATAGTGCTATTCCCTCAAATCATCCCACCCTCACCTTCTCCCACAGAGTCCAAAAGTCTGTTCTTTACGTCTGTGTCTCTTTTGTTGCCTTGCATATAGGGTCATCATTACCATCTTTCTAAATTCCATATATATGCATTAATAAGTAGGTGTTTTTCCTTCTGATTTACTTCACTCTCTATTATAAGCTCCAGTTTCATCCACCTCATTAGAACTGATTCAAATGCATTCTCTTTAATAGCTGAGTAATAATCCATTGTGTATAGGTGCCATGGCTTTCTATTCTTTCATCTGTCCATAGATATCTAGGTTGCTTCCATGTCCTAGCTATTGTAAACAGTGCTGCAGTGAACATTAGGGTACACATGTCTCTTTAAGTTCTTGTTTCCTCAGTATGTATGCCCAGCAGTGGGATTGTGGCAGTTTTATTTTCAGTTTCTTAAGGAACCTCCACACTGTCTGTTCCCAATGATGGCTGTACTAATTGTTAGCATTCCCACCAACAGTATAAGAGTGTGCCCTTTTCTTATGTTGACTTTTTGATAGCAGCCAACTAAGATCATGGCATCGGGTCCCATCGCTTCATAGTGAATAGTTGAGGAAACAGTGGCTGACTTTATTTTTTCTGGGCTCCAAAATCACTGCAGGTGGTGATTGAAACAATGAAATTAAAGGATGCTTACTCCTTTGAAGGAAAGTTAGACCAACCTAGACAGTTAAAAAGCAGAGATATTACTTTGTCAACAAAGGTCCATCTAGTCAAGGCTATGTTTTTCCAGTGGTCATGTGTGGATGCGAGAGTTGGACTATAAAGAAAGCTGATCGTTGCAGAATTGATACTTTTGAACTGTGGTGTTGGAGAAGAATTTTGAGAGTCCCTTGGACTGCAAGGGGATCCAACCAGTCCATCCTAAAGGAAATCAGTCCTGGGTGTTCATTGGAAGGACTGATGTTGAAGCTGAAACTCCAGTACTTTGGCCACCTGATGTGAAGAGCTGACTTATTTAAAAAGATTCTGATGTTGGGAAAGGTTGAGGGCAGGAGGAGAAGGGGATGACAGAGGATGAGATATTTGGACGGCATCCCCGACTCAATGGACATGGGTTTGGGTGGACTGCGGGAGTTGGTGATGGACAGGGAGGCCTGGCATGCCATGGTTCATGGGGTTGCAAAGACTTGGACATGACTGAGTGACTGAACTGAACTGATTTTGATAGGCATGAGATGATACCTAATTGTGGTTTGATTTGCATTTCTCTGATAATGAATGATGTTGAGCTCTTTTCATGTGTTTTTTAGCCATCTATGTATATACTTTGGAGAAATCTCTGTTTAGTTCTTTGTCCCATTTTTTGATTGGGTGGTTTATTTTTCTGATATTGAGCTTATGAGCTGCTTGTATATTTTGGAGATTAATTATTTGTCAGTTGCTTCATTTGCTGTTATTTTCTGCATTCTGAAGGCTATCTTTTCACCTTGTTTATAGTTTCCTTCATTGTACAAAAGCTTTTATGTTTAATTATTTCCCATTTGTTTATTTTTGCTTTTATTTCCATTACTCTGGGAGTAAGTCATAGAGGATCCTGCTGTGATTTATGTTAGAGAGTGTTTTGCCTATGTTTTCCTCTGGGAGTCTTATAGTTTGTGGTCTTACATTTAGATCATTAATCATTTTGAGCGTATTTTGTGTTTGGTGTTAGAAAGTGTCTGGTTTCAGTGTTTTAGAGGTGTTTGACCAGTTTTCCCAGCACCACTTGTTAAGGCGATTGTCTTTTCTCCATTGTGTATTCTTGACTCCTTTATCAAAGATAATGTGTCCATCAGTTCAGTTCAGTTCAGTCGCTCAGTCGTGTCCGACTCTCCGCGACCCCATGAATCACAGCACGCCAGGCCTCCCTGTCCATTACCAACTCCCAGAGTACACTCAAACCCACGTCCACAGAGTCGGTGATGCCATCCAGCCATTTCATTCTCGGTCGTCCCCTTCTCCTCCCGCCCCCAACCTTTCCCAGCATTAGAGTCTTTTCCAGTGAGTCAACTCGTCTCATGAGGTGGCCAAAGTATTGCAGTTTCAGCTTTAGCATCAGTCCCTCCAATGAACAACCAGGATTGATCTCCTTTAGAATAGACTGGTTGGATCTCCTTGTAGTATAAGGGACTCTCAAGAGTCTTCTCCAACACCACAGTTCAAAAGCATCGATTCTTCGACGATCAGCTTTCTTCACAGTCCAACTCTCACATCCGTACATGACCACGGGAAAAACCAGAGCCTTGACTAGACGGACCTTGGTTGGCAAAGTAATGTCTCTGCTTTTTAATACACTATCAAGGTTGGTCATAACTTTCCTTCCAAGGAGCAAGCGTCTTTTAATTTCATGGCTGCAATCAGCATCTGCAGTGATTTTCGAGCCCAAAAAAATAAAGTCTGACACTGTTTCCACTGTTTTTCCATCTATTTCCCATAGGTGCGTGGATTTATCTCTGGGCTTTATATTTTGTCCCATTGATCTACATTTCTGTCTTTGTGCCAGTACCATACTGTCTTGATGGCTTGATTTGTAGTATAGGCTGAAGTCAGGAAAGTTGACTCTTTAAGTTCTATTCTTCTTTCTCATGATTGCTTTGGCTATTCCAGGGTTTTTTTTTTTTTTTTTTTTGTATTTCCATACAAATTGTGAAATTATTTCTTCTAGTTTTGTGAGAAATACCTTTGGTTACTTGATAGTGATTGCATTGAATCTATAGATTGCTTTGAGTAATATGCTCATTTTCATTGTATTAATTCTTCCATCCATGAACATGGTACATTTCTCCATCTATTTGTGTCATCTTTGATTTCTTTCATCAGTGTTTTATAGTTTTCTACATTTAGGTGTTTTGTTTGTTTAGGTAGATTTATCCCTAAGTATTTTATTATTTTCATTGCAGTGGTGAATGGAATTGTTTTCTTAATTTCTCTTTCTGCTTTCTTGTTAGTGTAGAGAAATCAAGGGATTTCTCTGTGTTAATTTTATATCCTTCAAGTTTATTGTATTCATTGATTAGCTCTTGAAATTTTCTGGTGGTGTCTTTAGTGTTTTCTGTGTAGGGGATCATGTCATCTGCCAACAATAAGAGTTTTACTTCTTTTTTTTAAATCTGGATTCTTTTCATTTCTTTTTCTTCTCTGATTCTTGCTAAAACTTCCAAACCTATGTTTATTAGTAGTGATGCGTGTTTTCCTGACGTGTTCCTTAAAAGTTCCTACTCTTGTTTTGACTTTAGAGTGGATGTTTTTAATTTTTGTTCATTGAGCATAATGTTTACTGTGATTTATATGTGGCAGTTACTATGTAGAAGTATGTTCCTTCTATGCCTGCTTTCTGGAGGGTTTTTTTTTTTATCATAAATGAATGTTGAATTATGTCAAAAGCTTTTTCTCCATCTACTGAGATATTCGTAAGTTGTTTTTTCTTTTTACTTGTTAATGTAGTGTATCACATTGATTGATTTGTGAATATTGAAGAATCCTTGCATCCCTGGGATAAAGCCCACTTGGTCATGATGTATGATATTTTCAATATGTTGTTGGATTGTGTTTTCTAGCATTTTGTTGAGGATTTTTGCCTCTATGTTCATCAGTGATATTGGCTGTTGTTTTTGTATGTGTGCGTGGGGGGTGGGCATCTTTGTCTGATTTTGGTATTAGGGTGATGGTGGCCTCATAGAATGAGTTTGCCCATTTTCCTTCCTCTGCAATTTTCTGGAAGAGTTTGAGTAGGATAGTTGTTAACTTTTCTCTAAATTTTTAGTAGAATGCACCTGTAAGCCATCTGGTCCTGGACTTTTGTTTGCTGGAACATATTTTTAAAATTACAGTTTTTATTTCTTTGCTTGTACTGGGTCTGTTAAGTTTTCCTGTTTCTTCTTGTTTGACATTTGAAAGGTTATACTTTTTAAAGAATTTGTCCGTTTCTTCCAACTTGACCATTATATAGCTGCTTATCTATGATCCTTTGTATTTCTGTGTTGTCAGTTGTGATTTGTCCATTTTCATTTCTAATTTTGTTGATTTGATTCTTCTTCCTTTTTTCTTGATGAGTCTGGCTAATGGTTTGTCTATTTTCTTTATCATCTCAATGAACCAGCTTTTAGTTTTGTTGATTTTTACTATTGTTTCCTTTGTTTCTTTTTCATTTATTTCTGCCCTAGTTTTTCCCGTGGTCATGTATGGATGTGAGAGTTGGACTATAAAGAAATCTGAGTGTCGAAGAATTGATGCTTTTGAACTGCTGTGTTGGATAAGACTCTTGAGAGTCCCTTGTACTGCAAGGAGATCCACCCAGTCCATCCTAAAGGAGATCAGTCCTAGGTGTTCATTGGTAGCACTGATGTTGAAGCTGACACTCTAATACTAGGGCTACCTGATGTGAAGAGCTAACTCATTGGAAAAGGCCCTGATGCTGGGAAAGATTGAGGGCAGGAGGAGAAGGGGATGACAGAGGATGAGATGTTTGGATGGTTCCACGACTGAGCGATGGAACCGAACTGAATTTTTATGACTTATTCCCTCCTAGTAACACTGGGGTGTTTCATTTCTTTTTTTTTTCTAGTTGTTTTAGGTGTAAAGTTATTTTTTAAAAATTTTCTTCTTTTTTATTGAGGTAAATGCTGTGATTCATGGGGTTGCGGAGAGTCGGACATGGCTGAGCGACTGAACTGAACTGAACTGATGCACCTTTGCCTTCAATTCAGTTCAATTCATTTCAGTCACTCAGTCGGGTCCGACTCTTTGTGACCCCATGAATCACAGCTCGCCAGGCCTCCCTGTCCATCACCAACTCCCGGAGTTCACTCAAACTCATGTCCATTGAGTCGGTGATGCCATCCAGCCATCTCATTCTCTGTCATCCCGTTCTCCTCCTGCCCCCAATCCCTCCCAGCATCAGAGTCTTTTCAGTGAGTCAACTCTTCACATGAGGTGGCCAAAGTATTGGAGCTTCAGCTTTAGCATCAGTCCTTCCAATGTACACCCAGGACTGATCTTCTTTAGAGTGGATTGGTTGGATCTCCTTGGAGTCCAAGGGCAGTTCCAAAGCAAAATTAGTTCTGCTTTTACAGAATCTCATAGGTTTTGGCTTGTATTTTCATTTCATTTGTTTGTATGCATAAATTGACTTTTAAAAATTTCTTCTGTGATTTTTTGTTTATTTAGAAGCGTGTTGTTTAGCCTCCATATGTTTGTGTTTTTAATATTTTTCCCCAGTGGACTTCTAATCTTATTGTGATCAGAAAAGATGCTTGAAACGATTTTTATTTTATTTTTTAATTTACCAAGCTAGGTTTATGGACCTGCATGTGTTCTATCCTGTATAATATTCTGTGTGCACTTGAGAAGAAGGTGAACTTCATTGTTTTGTGGTGAAATGTCCTATAAATATCAGTTAGGTCTAACTGGTCCATTGTATCATTGAAAGTGTGTGTTTCCTTTCTAGTTTTCTGTTTGGTCTATGTTTGGTGTGAGTCGGGATTAAAGTCTCCCCACTTATTTCCTCTCCCCACTCATCTCCTCCCTTATTATTTATTTACAATAATAAAACTGTTATTATGTTCTTGTTAATTTCCCCTTTCATGCTTGTTAGGATTTAACTTACATGTTGTGGTGCTTCTGTGTTCAGTGCTGCTGCTGCTGCTGCTGCTGCTGCTAAGTCGCGTCAGTCGTGCCCAACTCTGTGCGACCCCATAGACGGCAGCCCAACAGACTCCTCTGTCCCTGGGATTCTCCAGGCAAGAATACTGGAGTGGGTTGCCATTATATATACTTAATAACTGTTGTAGCTTCTTCTTGGATTGATCCTTTTTTCATTATTTACTATCCTTCTTTGTCTCTTTTCATGGCCTTTATTTCAAAGTCTATTTTATATAATACTAGTATTGCTACTTCTGCCTTCTCTTTGTTTCCTTTTGCATGAAATATCTTTTTCCTGCCATTCACTTTCAGTCTGTATGTGTCACTTGTTTTAAGGTGGCTGATTTGTAAACAGCATATATAGGGGTCTTGTTTTTTTATCCATTTGGTCAGTCTTTGTTTTTTGGTTGGGACAGTCAATTCATTTACATTTAAGGTAATTACTGATAAGTATGATCCCTTTGCCATTTACTTTATTTTTTGGGGGGTTTGAGGTTATAAACATTTTCTGTGTTTTCTTTCTGGAGAAAATTCTTTGGCAGTTTTTGAAGAGCTGTTTTGGTGGTGCTGAATTCTCTGAGCTTTTGCTTGTCTGTAAAGCTTTTGATTTCTCCTTCATATTTGAATGAGATCCTTAAGGGCATAGTAATCTGGGTTGTAGGTTTTTCTCTTTCATCACTCCAAGTATGTCCTGCCATTCTCTTCTGGCTTGAGGAGTTTCTATTTAAAGATGAACTGTTATCCTTACGGGGATGCCCTTGTGTATTATTTGTTGATTCTACCTTGCTGCTTTTAATATTTGCTCTTTGTGTTTGATCTCAGTTTGATTAATATGTATCTTGGGGTGTTTAACCTTGGGTTTATCCTGTTTGGGACTCTGGGGTTCTTGGACTTGGGTGACTATTTTCCTTCCCCATTTTAGGGAGGTTTTCAACTATTTTCTCCTCAAGTATTTTCCCATGGTCTTTCTTTTTGTCTTCTTCTTCTGGGACTCCTATGATTCGAATGTTGGGGTATTAACATTGTCCCAGAGTTCTCTGAAGTTTTCATCATTTCTTTTTATTCTTTTCCTCTCAGCTTCATTTATTTCCATCGTTCTATCTTCCACCTCACTTATCCTATCTTCTGTTATTCTACTGTTGGTTCCCTCCAGAATGCTTTTGATCTCGGTTATTTCACTATTCCTTATTGATTGACTCATTACTTTTAGGCCCTTGTTAAACATTTCTTGCATCTTCTCAATCCTTATCTCTAGTCTATTTTTATTTTCAAGATTTTGGATCATTTTACTATCAAATCAATCCTAAAGTAAATCAGTTCTGAATATTCATCGGAAGGACTGATGGTGTAGCTGAAACTCCAGTACTTTGGCCAACTGAGATGACTACCTGAATCATTGGATAATACCCTAATGCTGGGAAGGATTGAAGGCAGGAGAAGGGGATGACAGAGGATGAGATGGTTGGATGGCATCACTGACTCGATGGACATGAGTTTTAGCAAGCTCTGGGTATTGGTGATGGACAGGGAAGCATGGTGTGCTACAGTCCATGGAGTCCCAAAGAGTCGGACACATCTGAGTGACTGAAATATCTGTATGACTATTCCTGACTTTGCCAATTTGGTAAAACGGCATCACTATTCCACGTTTGTATAGATAATTACATAAGACTTGCTTTTTTTTTAAAAGCAGATTTCAGTTCAAAACAATGATTACTTTTGAGGAGGGATTGGTTCCAACACAACTTATCCTTCCCAGCTCTATTGCAGAATATGTTTACGGTCAAGAGAGACCAAAGACTCCCTTCACCATCTCACATTCATAGGCCAGAAACTCTACCTAGGGGATAGTAAGCAGAGAATACTAGGCCTTGATTATACTCGTGGCCAGATTCCCTGTAGAGCAGAGATACCATACTGCGAGAGCAAAAGAACGAAGATCAATGATGTCCTACCCACTCCTCACCCAAGCCAAGACTCTTCCTTGTATCTTAATAACACTGCAAGAATAAAGCTCCTGTCCCATCTCTGAAGGAGGAGCACAGAGGTTCTGTGGAGAGAGTCACACCCTAAGAAGAAAGGTGTGTAGCTCTCCCTGAATAGACTAACTATATTTGGAACAGAGACGAAGGAAGTCCAAGTTTAAGGGTGCTATAAAGAAGTACAGGATTTGCTGGTGAGCAAAGGTAACACAGAAAAAGCAGAAGAGATAAAGCTGTATAGGAAAAGCATTTCTATATCTCACTTTCACTGCTGTTGTTTGGTCAGGCAGTCATGCCCAATTCTTTTCAACCCCATGGACTGAAGCTCTTCTGGTTTCCCTGTCCCTCACCATCTCCTGGAGCTTGCCAAAGTTCATGTCCTGTGTGTCAGTGATGTCATCAAGTCATCTCATCCTGTGATGCCCTCATCTCCTTCTGCTGTCAATCTGCTGCACTGACCTTCCAGCATCAGGGAGAATTCCAAACATTTGGCTGTTCACATTAGAGGAGTGAAATACTGAAGCTTCAGATCCTGCATCAATCCTTCCAACGAGTATTCAGGATTCATCTCCCTTAAGATTGACTGGTTTCATCTCTTTGGAATCCAAGGGACTTTCAAGAGTCTTGTGCAGCACCATAGTTGAAGGTGTCAATTCTTTGGTGCTCTGTCTTTTAACTCTCCAGCTCTCACAAACTTGTGTGACCACTAAGAAGACCATACTCTTGACTATACAGATGTCAGCAGACTAAAGTCTCTGCTTATCATAACTCCATATCAAGAAGGAATCATCTCCTAATGTTATGGCTACTGTTAACATCTGCAGTGATTCTAGAGCCCAAGAAGGAAGATTGGTCACTATTCCCCCCTTTTCCCCATCTGTTTATCATGAAATGTAAGGCCCAGATGCTAAAGTCTTGGTTTTCATCATATTTAGTTTCAGGGCAACTATTTCACTCTTCTCTTTCACTATCAAGAGGCTCTTTAGTTCCTTTTTGCTTTCTGCCATTAGAATGGTATCTGCATATCTGAGGTGGTAGATGTCTCTCTTGCCTATCTTGATTCCAGCTTATAAATCATGCTGGCCGCATTTCTCATAATATGCTCAGTGTACAGTGTAAATAAACAGGGTGACTGAAGATAGCATTGTTAAACAACTTTCTCTGTCTTGAACCTATTGATTGAACCATTCAGGATTCTGTCTCTTCTCGATCCAGACACAGGTTTCTCAGGGTCCAGGTAAGATGCGCGGATATTTCTATTGCTTTAACAACTTTCTGAAGAATTGATGCTTTTGAACTGTGGTGTTGGAGAAGACTCTTGAGAATGCCTTGGACTGCAAGGAGATCCAACCAGTCTATTCTAAAGGAGAACAGTCCTGAGTGTTCATTGGAAGGAGTGATGGTAGAGCTGAAACTCCAATACTTTGGCCACATCATGCAAAGTGTTGGCTCACTGGAAAAGACTCTGATGCTGGGAGGGATTGGGGTCAGGAGGAGAAGGGGACGACAAAAAATGAGATGGCTGGATGTCATCACCAACTCGATGGACATGAGTTTGAGTGAACTCCGGGAGTTGGTGATGGACAGAGAGGCCTGGCGTGCTGTGATTCATGGGGTCGCAAAGAGTCGGACACGACTGAGAGGCTGAACTGAGCTGAACTGAACAGCTTTCCAATTTGTGAGGACCCACACAGTCAAAAGCTTTAGTGTAGTCAATGAAACAGAGATAGATGATTTTGTGGAACACCCTTGGTTTCGCTGTGATCCATCAAAGGTTGTCAATTCTATTTTTGGTGCCTCTTCCTTTTTGAAACCCAGCTTGGTCATCTGGCATTTCTTGGTTATTATAATGCTGAAACCTAGCGTGCAAGCTTTTAAGCATGACCTTACTATCATGGGAGATGAGTGTAATTGTCCTATGGTTAGCACATGGTTTAACACTACCCTTCTAGGCTATTGGGATGAGGATTACTTTTTCCAGTCCTGTGGCCACTGCTGCATCTTCCAGAATCTTGATGTAATGGATGCAACATCATGATGGAATCATCCTCTAGGGTTCTGAATATTTCCACTGGAATTGCATCCCATCCCATCCACTAGCTTTATTAACAACAGAACCTCCTAAGGCCCTCTTGAATTCACACACCAGTATGTCTGGCTCTGTTTGGCTCACAACTCAGTCATAATAATTCAGTTCATTAGGCTCTGTTTGAACAGTTCTTCCCTGAATTCCTTCCATCTCTTCTTGATCTCTTCAGCGTCTACTAGGTTGCTACCGTTGCTGTCCTTTATTTCCCATCTTTGGGTAAAATGTTCACGTGATATTCCCAGTTTTCCTGAAGAGATCTCTAGTCTTTCTCCTTCTGTTATTTTCCTCTAGTTTTATGCACTCTTCATTGAAGAAGTCATTCTTGTCTCTTCCCTGCTCTTCGTTGAAACTCTGAATTTAGTTGGATGTATCTTTTCCTTTCTCGCTTGCGTTTTGTGTATGCTCTTAAGATACTTTTAAATTCTCCTGAGGTTACCCATTGACCTTCTTGGTTTTCTTTTTCTCTGTTTTCTTTTTCTTTGTTCACTGCCTCCTGTACAAGATTATGGACTTCAGTCCGTAGTTATAATGCATATTGTTCACTGGAACTCATTCCTGGAATCTATTTGTTACCTCCACTGAATATTCATAAAGGATTTTATTTCAGTGTACCTGGCTAACATAGTGGTTTTCCCCACTTTCTGTAGTTTAATTCTGAATTTACATATGTGAAGCTCATGTTCTGAGCTGCTGTCAACTCCAGGTCTTGTTTTTGCTTATTGTATACAGCTTCTCCATCTTTGGCTACAAAGGGGTGCAGTCACCTTGATTTAGGTATTGAACATTTGGTGATGTCCATGTGTAAAGGTGATATCTGATAACACAGACTTCCCAACATATCCATATTAGGTCTGATGAAAATTTGTCTAACAAACATCTGAAGGTGGCACAATGCTTCAGATAACCGTCAATGTCTATCATACTGATAACATGAACTTTAGATAAAAAGTGTCTGCTAGTTCTCCCTCTGATCACCACCCCTTGCCACTGTTATTAGTCCAACATGGTTTCAATGTGTTTCCAAACTGTGCACTTTCCCTGTAACTACATGCAAGAAAGTTCCTTTCTGGCACTGGGGGTGGGGAAGTGGTTAAAAGATGCTTATAGTGAAAAATATGACTCTTGGTCAGTGATGTTTTCAAGTAAAGGTCTCAATCAAAGAGGAGAAGGGTCAAAATTAATAGAGAGGTTCTTTCATTAAAACAAGAGTTGTGAGGGCAGCAGGCAGAGCTCTCAGAGATGACAGGAGAATCCAACAGGAAGAAGAAACACTCTTCTTGCCTACAAGAGTTCAGCCAAAGAGAGACTCAGGACTCAGCCAACGAAACACCACCAGAGTTCAAACCCTCAGCCTCCCATGGATACACTCTTTAGTCTTGCTGTCTTAATTTCTTCTTTCTATCTTTGAAAGAGCTATCTTTGCCCTCTTAGGAATACTTGCATGTGACTCACCATGGTTGCACACCCTGAATGACTATTCTCTTCCACTGAAATAAACACAATTTCATTGGAGTAATAACTGGCAGTCTGTTTTAGGTCAACCCAATGTTAACATTGGGATAAACATCTGGAAAAACCGCAGTAACTTAGTGTCCTCCCAATACTAGTATTCTAGGATTGTGGCCTTCCTTTTTCTCTCTGAAGGTAAACAAAAACAAAACTAAAACCACAGTAGGTTTCTTAGGTGGGTCTTCAAATGATGTGGCTGTCATCTTGCCTCAGGTTACATGAAATGCATAAAGCACACAGAAGGCACACCAGAGGATGCAAGTGGGCCACGAATTTGTGTGAACATATCAAGAGAGTGCCGTTAAAAGGCTGTAAATTGTCCCAACCAAGGAAGAGGGGTGACAACTAGGTCTTCTTCTCACATCCACTCAAGAAATCAAGAGGGTGTTTAAGACCTTTCCCTAGAGCTTCAAGTGTGCCTTCTCTCCACCATAACCAGGAAGTACTGTGATGTGGTGGCAGAAGCCCAAGGCAGAGTGTATTTGCCCCAAACCTCCAGTTCGAGCCCCACCTAGGACCCAAACCCATCTGTCAAGATGTCACCATTACCATGGCAGCCATTGTTTGGTCCACCTACCATCACCCCTGGAGATGCCACATGCCTCTCCAAGAGTGTCAGACTAAAACCAGAAAGTCCCTAACCCTAATCCACAAACCTCCTAACGACACTTCAACCTCTAAACCAAGCACCCCTTCCCACCACTTGCAAAATCAGAGGTACAGATTTACCTCAGATTATCTAAGAAAGCAAGGCAAGGATGGTCTCCTGTGTGCAGCGAGAGAAACCACCCTCATAGTATGGCTACTTTTATCTCCCCTGAAGCCGTGGTGAAACACCTGGCATCCTTGAGAGGCAGAAATATGCTCCTAGCCCTAGATGCTGCCAATCTAATGGGGATGCGAGCTACAAGGCAACTGACACTGGCGCCAAGGGAAATGTGCTCAAGGAGGTCGTGATGAAGAGGGTGAAAGGCTCGATCAAGTGGTCTGATGTGAAGAATATGTATGGCTGCATCAACAGGCATGGTACCAAGGGAAGATGTGTTCATTCTCCCAACTGCCATCACCTGGAACAACCTCCACAAGTTCTAATGCAGCCTGGACACTGCGAGACAGTGGAGCTCATGAAGAGCAGGGCGAGACAGGCACCAAGGCCATTAACATGACTGGACCAAGGGTTAACCCCAGTGAGAGGAAGCCACTATGCTGCCAACGGTCACAGCTTCCTCCAGGGCTTATACATCTACCACCCTGTGTCATGCCCACACAACCCCAAAGGTGTCAAAGGCAACATTGATGAACACAAGGACAGTGGCGAAAGCTTCACTCTGGCTCAGGGCCTCGGACGCCATATTCCTGGCCACCCCCAAGAACAATGTTGGAGGCGCTTCCCACCCTTCTGCAAGGACCCAGCTGTGACCTGCTGCCCATGGACCATGATTACCAACAGCACCTCCAGGTCTGACTACCTGACCGGATCTGCCACCACCGCAAGGCCAAAGGGCTGTTATTGTGGTCTTGGCCCCAGCTACCTGCTGAGTTGCTCACCAGGCTACTCTTAGGAGCCCAAGGCAGAGGATAGGGATATGGGGAGTGACACCAACAGAGATCCGCAACAGAGGCCCCCTCCGGCTACTAATCCCACCACTTTAATAACTCACCCTGCAACCTACAGCAAGGACCTGGAGCCCAGAGCCAAGATTCCATGGGAGGAGAGGCAAGATCAAGAAGAACTCCACTGCTTCAGTTTCAGCGTCTGTGAAGAACACTATCCCTGAGGAGGAAAACCCCTTGGCATGAATATGCCCTCTGCCACATGGGCTATATAAAACTTCTATTCCCTCGCCAAGGACTCCCTGGCCTTGACCACCGGTGATGTCCCCTTGAGGAGGTGATGTCCTTTGTTGAAGCTCAGTCCAAAAATGCACACTGACTGTGAGATATGGGCCATCAAATAATACATGCCCCTTACCCATGGTGTGATAATTAATTGCAAGATCTATGTACTTCTAAATTTTGTCATATCCTCTACCTTGGTAGTTTCTGTACACACACACTCACACACACAGAGACACACACCTCTGACCTATTTTTTAAAAAGATCAGATCAGGACCATGGCTATTATTCTCCATCCCCAGGTGAATTAGGTGAAGAAATTTTACAAAAAGTCAAGATTTCTCATACTGAAGGTGACCTGATATTGTTGTGATACTATCCACCTGATTGGTCATTTTCTCAATAAAACATTGCACGTTGCTTTCATCTGTTATCACTGTTGTCTGACACTATTAAAAGACTACTTTCTCATAACTGGATTTGGACAGCCCTTTCAATCTTTTTATAGAATGAGTTCTGTCAGTGATCATACACATGGATCTCTTTACAAGTCATGAACTGAAGACGAATTATGAGTTTAGAAGTTGAATGTCAGGGTATTCTAAACGGTAAGAAGTACTCCAAATTCCTTTATTTTCATCCTCTTTCCGTGACCTGGATTTGGAACAATAAATTGGCAGCATGACCCCAAATAATCAGACTTAAAGATTAGATAGGTAGTCGTGGACTGCAAGGATATCAAACAAGTCAATCCTAAAGGAAATCAGTTCTGAATATTTATTGGAAGGACTGATGCTGAAGCTCTAAAATTTTGGAATATGACTCACTGGGATAGACCCTGATGCTAGGAAAGATTGATGGCAGCAGGAGAAGTGGATGAGGTGGTTGGACAGCATCACTGACTACATGGGCATGAGTGTGAGAAGTGTCTGGTTGCTTGTGATGGAAAGGGAAGATTGGCATGCTGCGGTACATGGGGTTGCAAAGAGTTAGAAATGAAATGACTGAGCAAATTAACTGAACTAAACTGATATAAAAGAAAATGAGCATGAGGTGCTGGGGTGGTGGAAAATGGGGAGATGCTCATCAAAGTGTAGAAACTTTCCATTGTAACTTGAGTAAGTTCTGAGTACCTTATGCACAGCATGGAGACTGTAATTTAACAGTACTGTAAATTACTGTACTTAAATTTTGGTATGAGAGTACCAAATTTTGGTACTTAAATTTTGGTATGAGAGTAGAGCATTAACGTTCTCACCATTACAACAAAAAACATAATTCTAACTATGTGAAGTGAAGGAGGTGCTAATTAATCTTATTGGTGGAAATATTTTTTTTCCCTTTTAAAAAATCTATTTAATTGGAGGCTAATTACTTTACATTATTGGGTTGGTTTTGCAATACATTGACCGCAATCTGCCCTGGATATACATGTGTTCCCCATGTTGAACCCCCCTCCCACCTCCCTCCCCATCCCATCCCTATGTTTCATCCCAGTACTCCTGCCCTGAGCATCGAACCTGGACTGGCGATTTGTTTCACATATGATAATGCACATGTTTCAATGCCATTCTCCCAAATCATCCCACTCTCACCCTCTCCCACAGAGTCCAAAAAACTGTTCTATACATCTGTGTCTCTTTTGCTCTCTCATATACAGGGTTGTCGTTATTAACTTTCTAAATTCCATATTTATGCATTAGTATACTGTATTGGTATTTTTCTTTCTGGCTCACTTCACTCTGTATAATAGGCTCCAGTTTCATTCAACTCATTAAAACTGATTCAAATGTATTATTTTTAATTGCTGAGTAATACTCCATTGTGTATATAGATTTCTTATCCATTCATCTGCAGATGGACATCTAGGTTGCTTCCATGTCCTTGCTATTATAAACAGTGCTGCTATGAACATTGGAGTCATGTGTCTCTTTCAATTCTTGTTTCCTTGGTGTGTATGCCCAGAAGTGCAATTGCTGGGTTGTATGGCAGTTCTATTTCCAGTTTTTTTAAGGAATCTCCACACTGTTCTCCATAGTGGCTGTATTAGTTTGCATTCCCACCAACAGTGTAAGAGGGTTCCCTTTTCTCCACACCCTGTCCAGCACTGATTGCTTGTAGACTTTTTGATAGCAGCCATTCTGACTTGCATGAAATGGTACTTTATTGTAGTTTTGATTTGCATTTCTCTGATTATAAGGAATGTTGAGCTTTTCATGTGTTTGTTAACCATCTGTATGTCTTCTTTGGAGAAATGTCTGTTTAGTTCTTTGGCCCATTTTTTTCATTGGGTCGTTTAGTATTTTGGAATTGAGCCGCAGGAGTTGCTTGTATATTTTTGAGATTAATCCTTTGTCAGTTGCTTCATTTGCTATTATTTTCTCCCATTCTGAAGGCTGTCTTTTCACCTTGCTTATAGTTTCCTTTGCTGTGCAGAAGCTTTTAACTTTAATTAGGTCCCATTTGTTTACTTTTACTTTTATTTCCAATATTCTGGGAGGTGGGTCATGGAGGATCCTGCTGTGATTTATGTCGGAGAGTATTTTGACTATGTTCTCCCCTAGGAGTTTTATAGTTTCTGGCCTTAAATTTAGATCTTTAATACATTTTGAGTTTATTTTTGTGTACGCTGTTAGGGAGTGTTCTAGTTTCATTCTTTTTGGAAATATTTTAAAATACATACTTGTACAAAATTACCATATTGTACATCTTCAGTTCAGTTCTGTTCAGTTCAGTCATTTAGTCGTGTCCAACTCTTTGTGACCCCTTGAATCACAGCACGCCAGACCTCCATGTCTTAATAGTTTTCTCTAACTATTTCTCTTAACTATTAAGTTGACTTTTAATAGTTTTCTCCAGCACCACAGTTAAAAAGGATCCATTCTTCAGTGCTCAACTTACTTCACAGTAAACCTCTCACAAACATATATGACCACTGGAAAATCCATAACCTTGACTGCACAGACCTTTATTGGCAAAATAATGTCTCTGCTTTTTAACATGCTATCTAGGTTGGTCATAACTTTCATTCTTACACTTAAACTCATTTTAATTCAGTTGCTCAGTAGTGTCCGATTCTTTGTGACCCCATGAATCACAGCACGCCAGCCTCCCTGTCCATCACCAATTCCTGGAGTTCACTCAAACTCATGTCCATCGAGGTGGTGAGGTCATCCAGCCATCTCATTCTCTGTTGTCCCCTTCTCCTCCTGCCCCCAATCCCTCCCAGCATCAGAGTCTTTTCCAGTGAGTCAACTCTTCACAGGAGGTGGCCGAAGTATGAGTTTCAGCTTGAGCCTCAGTCCTTCCAATGAACACCCAGGACTGAACTCCTTTGGGATGGACTGATTGGATCTCCTTGCAGTACAAGGGACTCTCAAGAGTCCTCTCCAAAAGCACATTCAAACCATCAATTCTTCGCTCAGCTTTCTTCACAGTCCAACTCTCACATCCATACATGACCAATGGAAAAACCATAGCCTGGACTAGATGGACATTTGTTGGCAAAGTAATGTGTCTGCTATTTAATATGCTATCTAGGTTGGTCATAACTTTCCTTCAAATGAGTAAGCGTCTTTTAATTTCATGGCTGCAGTCAGCATTTGCCGTGATTTTGGAGCCCAAAAAAATAAAGTTTAACAGTTTCCACTGTTTCCCCATCTATTTCCCATGAAGTAATGGGACCAGAGGCCATGATCTTAGTTTTCTGAATGTTGAACTTTAAGCGAACTTTTTCACTTTCCTTTTTCACTTTCATCAAGAGGCTTTTTAGTTCCTCTTCACTTTCTGCCATAAAAGTAGTGCCATCTGCGTATATGAGGTTATTGATATTTCTCCCAGCAAACTTCATTTCCACTTGTGCTTCTTCCTGCCCAGCATTGCTCATGATGTACACTGCATATAAGTTAAATAAGCAGGGTGAAAATATACAGCCTTGACGTACTCCTTTTCCTATTTGAAACCAGCCTATTGTTCCATGTCTATTTCTAATTGTAGCTTCCTGACCTGCTTATAGGTTTCTCAACAGGCAGGTCAGGTGGTATGTTATTTCCATCTCTTTCAGAATTTTCAACTTTTTATTGTGATCCACAGAGTCAAAGGCTATGGCATAGTCAATGAAGCAGAAGGAGATGTTTATCTGGAACTCTCTTACTCTTTCAATGATCCAGCGGATGTTAGTATTTGGTCTTTGGTTCCTCTGCTTTTTCTAAAACCTGCTTGAACAACTGGAAGTTCATGGTTCACGCATTGCTGAAACCTGGCTTGGAGAATTTTGAGCATAACTTTACTAGCGTGTAAGATGAGTGCAATTTTGCGGTCGTTTGAGCATTCTTTGGCATTGCCTTTCTTTGGGATTGGAATGAAGACTGACCTCTTCCAGTCCTGTGGCCACTGCTGAGTTTTCCAAATTTGATGGCATATTGAGTGTAGAACTTTCACAGCATCATCATCTTTCAGGATTTGAAATAGCTCAACTGGAATTCCATCACCTCCACTATCTTTGTTCGTAGTGATGCTCTCTCAGGCCCACTTGACTTCACATTCCAAGATGTCTGGCTCTAGGTCAGTGATCACACCATCATGATTATCTGAATCATGAAGATCTTTTCTGTACAGTTCTTCTGTGTATTCTTGCCTCCTCTTCTTAATATCTTCTGTTTCTGTTTAGTCCATATAATTTCTGTCCTTTATCGAGCCCACCTTTGCATGAAATGTTCCCTTGGTGTATCAAATTTTCTTGAAGGTATCTCTAGTCTTTCCTATTCTGTTGTTTTCCTCTATGTCTTTGCATTGATCGCTGAAGAAGGCTTTCTTATCTCTCCTTGCTATTCTTTGGAACTCTGAATTCAGATGCTTACATCTTTCCTTTTCTACTTTGCTTTTTGTTTCTCTTCTTTTCTCAGCTATTTGTAAGGCCTCCTCAGACAGCCATTTGCTTTTTTGCATTTGTTTTCCATGGGGATGGTCTTGATCCCCGTCGACTGTACAATGTCACGAACCTCTGTCCAGAGTTTATCAGGCACTCTATCTCTCAGATCTAGTCCCTTAAATCTATTTCTCACTACCACTGTATAAGCATAAGGGGTTTGACTTTGGTCATATCTGAATGGTCTAGTGGTTTTTCCTACTTTCTTCAATTTAAGTCTGAATTTGACAATAAGGAGTTCATGATCTGAGCCACAGTCAGCTCCTGGTCTTGTTTTTGCTAACTGTATATATCTTCAACATCTTTGGCTGCAAAGAATATAATCAGATTTGGTGTTGACCATCTGGTGATAGCCATGTGTAGAGTCTTCTCTTGTGTTGTTGGAAGAGGGTATTTGCTATTATCATTGCGTTCTCTTGGCAAAACTTTATTATCCTTTGTTCTGCTTCATTCCGTACTCCAAGGCCAAATTTGCCTGTTACTCCAGGTGTTTTTTGACTTCCTACATTTTCATTCCAGTCCCCTATAATGAAAACGACAATGTTTTTTGGGTGTTAATCTTGTAGGTCTTCATAGAACCATTCAACTTTGGCTTCTTCAGTGTAACTGGTTGGGGCATAGGCTTGGATTACTGTAATATTGAATGATTTGCCTTCAAAATGAAAAGAAATCATTCTGTTGTTTTTGAGATTCCATCCAAGTACTGCATTTCGGACTCTTTTGTTGACCATGAGGGCTACTCCATTTCTTCTAAGGGATTCCTATCCACAGTACTAGATATAATAGTCATCTGAGTTAAATTCACCCATTCCAGTCCATCTTAGTTCACTGATTCCTAGAATGTCTACGTTTACTCTTGCCATCTCCTGTTTGACCACTTCCAACCTGCGTTGATTCATGGACTTAGCATTCCAGGTTCCTATGCAATATTGCTCTTTAAAGCATTGGACCTTGCTTCTATCACCAGTCACACCCAAAACTGGGTATTGTTTTCACTTTGGCTCCATCCCATCATTCATTCTGGATTTATTTCTCCACTGAGCTCCACTAGCATATTTGGCACCTCCGACGTGGGGAATTCCTCATTTATTATCCTATCATTTTGTCTTTTGATAAGGTTAATGGGGTTCTCAAGGCAAGTATGCTGAATTGGTTTGCCATTTCCTTCTCCAGTGGACCACATTCTGTCAGACCTCTCCACCATGACCCGCCCATCTTGGGTGGACCCACAAGGCATGGCTTAGTTTTATTGAATTAAACAAGGCTGTGGTCCATGTGACCTAGAGCCACACATCTTGGAATGTGAAGTCAAGTGGACCTTAGAAAGCATCACTGCGAACAAAGCTAGTGGTGGTAATGGAATTCCAGTTGAGCTGTTTCAAATCTTGAAAGATGATGTTGTGAAAGCGCTGCACTCAATATGCCAGCAAATTTGGAAAACTCAGCAGTGGCCACAGGACTGGAAAAGTTCAGTCTTCATTTCAATCCTAAAGAAAGGCAATGCCAAAGAATGCTCAAACTACCGCACAATTGCACTCATCTCACACGCTAGTAAAGTGGTGCTCAAAATTCTCCAAGCCAGGCTTCAGCAATATGTTAACCGTGAACTCCCAAATGCTCAAGCAGGTTTTAGAAAAGGCAGAGGCACCAGAGATCAAATTGCCAACATCTGCTGGATCATGGAGAAAGAAAGATAGTTCCAGAAGAACATCTATTTCTGCTTCATTGCCTATGCCAAAGCCTTTGACTGTGTGGATCACAATAAACTGTGGAACATTCTGAAAGAGATGGGAATACCAGACCACCTGACCTGCCTCTTGAGAAACCTGTATGCAGGTCAGGAAGCAACAGTCAGAACTGTACATGAAACAACAGACTGGTTCCAAATAGGAAAAGGAGTGCGTCAAGGCTGTATATTGTCACCTTGCTTATTTAACTTATATGCAGAGTACATCATGAGGAACGCTGGGCTGGAAGAAGAACAAGCTGGAATCAAGATTGCTGGGAGAAATATCAATAACCTCAGATATGCAGATGACACCACCCTTATGGCAGAAAGTGAAGAGGAACTCAAAAGCTTCTTGATGAAAGTGAAAGAGGAGAGTGAAACAGTGGCTTGAAGCTCAACATTCAGAAAACAAAGATCATGGCATCTGGTCCCATCACTTCATGGGAAATAGATGGAAGAACAGTGGAAACAGTGTCAGACTTTATTTTTTTGGGCTCCAAAATCACTGCAGATGCTGATTGCAGCCATGAAATTAAAAGACTCTTACTCCTTGCAAAGAAAGTTTTGATCAACCTTGATAATTTATTAAAAAGCAGAGACATTACTTTGCCAATAAAGGTCCGTCTAGTCAAGGCTATGGTATTTCCTGTGGTTAGGTATGGATGTGACAGTTGGACTATGAAGAAAGCTGATCACCGAAGAATTGATGTTTTGAACTGTGGTGTTGGAGAAGACTCTTGAGGGTCCCTTGTACCGCAAGGAGATCCAACCAATCCATTCTAAGGGAGATCGATCCTGGGTGTTCATTGGAAGGACTGATGCTAAAGCTGAAACTCCAATACTGTGGCCACCTCATGCGACGCGTTGACTCACTGGAAAAGACTCTGATGCTGGGAAAGGTTGGGGGCGGGAAGAGAAGGGGACGACCGAGAATGAAATGGCTGGATGGCATCACCGACTCTATGAACATGAGTTTGAGTGAACTCCAGGAGTTGACGGTGGACATGGAGGCCTGGCGTGCTGTGATTCATGGTATCGTTGAGAGTGGGACACGACTGAGCGACTGAATTCAACTAAACTGTGGTCCATGTGATCAGAGTGACTGGCTTTCTGTGATTATGACTTCAGTTTGTCTGCTTTCTTATGCCGTCTCGCAATTCCTACCGTCTTATTTGGGTTTCTCTTAACTTGTTCATGGGGTATCTCTTCACAGCTGTTAGAAACCCTTTCAACAACACGCTGGGTTGTCTTTTGGCCCACTGTGAGGGATACTAACTGGAAGGGCTAAAGAAGAAAATCTTATCAAAGACTGTACTCAATACTGGCCTACTTACTCCCTGGGAGGAGGGGGAAAATGAGTCAGGATACTTGGCTACAACACCATTTTACAGCTCAGTCTATACTGCAAACGCGAGGGTAAACACAAGGAGGTTCCTTATGTCCAGGCCTTTATGGCCCTCTACCAGGATTCCAAAGTAAAATGGAAAATATAAGCTTCAGGACTTTGATAAACTCTCTTCCAAAATCCTTTTAGCAAGTTCTGAAACAGAAGACCAGGTTGACCTTCTTTTTCCTCCTCTGCTTCAGCAGAGTGTTCATGGGGAAAGGAAGTAGGACATGCCTGTAAGTCATGAGCCTAGACCCAGAAGTCAGGAGGCTAGGCCCAAAAGTCACTAGGCTGGACCCAGAAGTCATGGGAGGGAAGTCACTCACAATAGCCTTGGCTTCTTCTCAGTATGCACCCCCCACCATGCCATTACGATCAGGAAGTAAGCTTTGTCCTCCACAGAAGGAAACGTCATCCTCAGACATAATCTGCCCCCTAAGAGAAATACTAGATGGGGAGGTGGGAACTATGCACGTTCACGTTCTGATCTATATGCAAGACATTATCCAATGAAAGGAACAATTAGGCTCATATTCCGAGAACCCCCCAAAATTTAAGGATAAATTTGAGTGTCTTAGCCTTAACTTCTCCTTCACCTGGAGAGATATAATGGTCATCCTCACCTGGTGTTGTAAACATGAAGAAAAAGCTCTAATCCTAGATCAGGGTAGAAAAGTGGCTGATGAAATACAGCGGGTAGATGTCAGTCTGGCCCCTGTCAAAGAGGCAATCCCCTCTACATAACCAGACTGGGATCCTAATACAAGCGCAGGAAAGGAATCCTTAAAACACCTCATTATTTGCCTACTACAGAGAATGACCCAGGGTGTCCTAAAGGTTGTTAATTATCATAAGATAAAAGAGGTTACACAGGAAGAAAATGAAAATCCAGCTCTTTTTTGAGGCAGACTCACAGAAGCCTTTAAAATCTTTACCAAGACAGATCTAAAAAGTATGGAGGGAAGAGTCCTGTTGGCCCATTTTTTCATAACCAAGGCAGCCTCAAACATAAGGAGAAAATTACAAAAACTAGGAAAAGGAACAGAGACCCCAATTTCCGATTTGGTAGAGGAGGCAAATAGTGTGTTTTTGAACAGGGACAAGGAAGAGGAAACAAAAAGGGAGCCAAAGGGAACCCAAAAAGTTAGAAGAATAGAGAGGCAGACCCAGGCCTTGACCTAACAACAGGCTAAAATCCTGGCCTTGATTGATCCTGCCACTACATGAGAGTCCCGGGGATAACAAGGGAAGAAGAAGGATGTTAAAAATCCAACGCGGCAAAGACACACCCAGTGTGCCTGCTGCAAATAGGACGGGCATTGGAAAAGCGAGTGCCCACATTGCCCTAATGGAAGGTGTATGGAGACCCCTACTGCTCCCTCTGTGTTAGTCCTGGGCAACCGGGACTGCCTGTGCCCAGCGGCTCGAGAAACCCCTGTGAATGGTGTGATCCAGATTACTCCCCTCGACCTGTGGGTGACTCTACAAATAGAAGGTAAAGATGTGAACAGAGAAGGGGCTGCCTTCTCTGTTCTTCCTTTCCGATTAGGACCTTTAGACTCCCAGACTAAAATGGTGATGGGGTAGATGTAAAACCCCAAAGCCAAAATTTTACTAAGTCCATCTATTGTAAGGTGGGCAATTGGAAAGGAATCCACCTCTTCTTATATATCTCTGGTTGCCCTGCTCCCCTATTGGGGAGAGACCTTCTTTGCCGCTTCCAGGCCAGAGTGACTTGGGGAAAACTAGAAGAGGATAATTTTCTTTGTCTGGTGTCTGATTATTTACATCCAGATGTAGAAAAGTAGGATTCTGTCCCTTTATCAGTTCAGTGCAGTTCAGTTCAGTCACTTGGTCATATCTGACTCTTTGCGACCCCATGAATCACAGCACACCAGGCCTCCCTGTCCATCACCAACTCCTGGAGTTCACTCAAATTCGTCCATTGAGTCGGTGATGCCATCAGCCATCTCATTCCGTGTCGTCCCCTTCTCTTCCCACCTCCAATCCTTCCCGGCATCAGAGTATTTTCCAGTTAGTCAACTCATCGCATGAGGTGGCCAAAGTATTGGAGTTTCAGCATTAGCATCAGTCCTTGCAATGAACACCCTGGATTGATCTCCTCTAGAATAGACTGGTTAGATCTCCTTGCAGTCCAAGGGACTCTTAAGAGTCTTCTCCAGCACCAGAGTTCAAAAGCATCATTTCTTTGGCGATCAGTTTTCTTTGCAGTGCAACTCTCATATGATACATGACCACTGGAAAAACCATAGCCTTGACTAAATGGACCTTGGTTGGCAAAGTAATGTCTCTGCTTTTTAATATACAATCTAGGTTGGTCATAACTTTCCTTCCAAGGAGTAAGCGTCTTTTAATTTTATGGCTGCAATCAGCATATTCAGTGATTTTGGAGCCCCCCCAAAATAAAGTCTGACAGTTTTCACTGTTTCCACATTTATTTCCCATGAAGTGATGGGACCAGATGCCATGATCTTTGTTTTCTGAATGTTGAGCTTCAAGCCAACCTTTTCACTCTCCTCTTTCAATTTCACCAAGAGGCTTTTGAGTTCCTCTTCACTTTCTGCAATAAGGGTGGTGTCATCTGCATATCTGAGGTTATTGATATTTCTTCTGGCTATCCTGATTCCAGCTTGTGCTTCTTCCAGCCCAGAGTTCTTCATGATGTATTCTGCATGTATTCTGCAGGGTGACAACATACAAACTCGATGTACTCCTTTTCCAATTTGGAACCAGTCTGTTGTTCCATGTCCAGTTCTAACTGTTGCTTCCTGACCTTCATACAGGTTTCTCCAGAGGCAGGTTAGGTGTTGGGGTATTCCCATCTCTTACAGAATGTTCCACAGTTTATTGTGATCCATGTAGTCAAAGGCTTTGGCATAGTCATTGAAGCAGAATTATGTTTTTCTGGAACTCTCTTGCTTTCTCCATAATCCAGCGGATGTTGGCAATTTTGTCTCTGGTTCCTCTGCCTTTACCAAAACCTGCTTGGACATCTGGAAGTTACGGTTCCCATATTACTGAAGCCTGGCTTGGAGACTTTTGAACATGATTTTACTAGCGTGTGAGATGAGTGTAATTGTGAACTAATTTGAGCATTTCTTGGCATTGCCTTTCTTTCGGATTGGAATGAAGACTGACATTTTCCAGGCCTGTGGCCACTGCTGAGTTTTCCAAATTTGCTGGCATATTGAGTGCAGCACTTTCACAGCATCATCTTTTAGGATTTGAAATAGCTCAACTGGAATTTCATCACATCTACTAACTTTGTTCATAGTGATGCTTTATTTATTTTTGTAATTTTTTTTTATTGTACACCTTTTTTTTATTCACATATGACAACATACATGTTTCAAAGCCATGCTCCCAAATCATTACACCCTCTCCCTCTCCCTCAGAGTCCCAAAGACTGTTCTATATATTTGTGTCTCTTTTACTGTCTCATATACAGGGTTATCTTTTCCATCTTTCTAAATTCCATATATATGCGTTAGTATACTGTATTGGTGTTTTTCTTTCTGGCTTACTTCACTCTGTATAATAGGCTCCCATTTCATCCACCTCATTAGAACTGATTCAAATCCATTCTTTTTGATGGCTGAGTAATACTCCATTGTGTATTTGTACCAAAGCTTTCTTATCCATTCGTCTGCAGATGGATATCTTGGTTGCTTCCATGTCCTGGCTATTATGAACAGTGCTGCAATGAACATTGGAGTACATATGTCTCTTTCAATTCTGGTTTCCTCAGTGTTTATGCCCAGGAGTGCAATTGCTGGATCATAAGGCAGTTCGATTTCCACTTTTTTAGGAACCTCCACACTCTTCTCCATAGTGGCTGTTATAGTTTGCATTCCCACCAACAGAGTAAGATGGTTCCCTTCTCTCCACAACTTCTCCAGCATTTATTGAATGTAGAGTTTTGGATTGCAGCCATTCTCACTGGTGTGAAATGGTATCTCATTGTAGTTTTGATTTGCATTTCTCTGATTATGAGGGATGTTAAGCATTTTTCATGTGTTTCTTAGCCATCTTTATGTCTTCTTTGAAGAAATGTCTGTTTAGTTTTTTGGCCCATTTTTTGATTGAGTCATTAATTTTTTCTAGAATTGAGCTGCAGGAGTTGCTTGTATATGTTGGAGATTAATCCTTTATCAGTTGCTTCATTTGCTATTATTTTCTCCCATTCTGAAGGCTGTCTTTTCACCTTATTTATAGTTTCCTTTACCGTGCAGAAGATTTTTATTTTAATTAGGTCTGATTTGTTTATTTTTCTTTTATTTCCAATATTCTGAGAGGTGGGACTTGGAGGATCCTGCTGTGATTTATGTCAGAGAGTGTTTTGCCTACGTTCTCCTCTAGGAGTTTTATAGTTTCTAGTCTTACATTTAGCTCTCTAATCCATTTTGAGTTTCTTTTGGTGTATGGTGTTAGGAAGTGTTCTAGGTTCATTCTTTTACAAGTGGCTGATCAGTTTTCCCAGCACCACTTGTTAAAGAGACTGTCTTTTCTCCATTTTATATTCTTGCCTCCTTTGTCAAAGATAAGGTGACCAAAGGTGCGTGGATTTGTCTCTGGGCTTACTATTTTGTTCCATTGATCTATATTTCTGTCTTTATGCCAGTACCATACTGTCTTGATGACTGTGGCTTTGTAGTAGAGCCTGAAGTATGGCAGGTTAATTCCCCCAGTTCCATTCTTATTTCTCAAGATTGCTTTGGCTATTCGAGGTTTTCTTGTATTTCCATACAAATTGTGGATTATTTGTTCTAGTTCTGTAAAAATATCGTTGGTATCTTGATAGGAATTGCATTGAATGTATAAATTACTTTGGGTATTATACTCATTTTTACAATATTTATTTTTCCAATCCACGAACATGGTATATTTCTCCATCTATTAGTGTCCTCTTTGATTACTTTCACTAGTGTTTTATAATTTTCTATGTACAAGTCTTTTGTTTCCTTAGGTAGATATATTCCTAAGTATTTAATTCTTTTCGTTGCAACAGTGAATGGAATCGTTTCCTTAATTTCTCCTTCTATTTTATCATTATTAGTGTATAAGAATGCAAAAAATTTCTGTGTGTTGATTTTATATCCTGAAAATTTACTGTATTCATTGATCAGCTCAGGTAGTTTTCTGGTAGAGTCTTTAGGGTTTTCTGTGTAGAGGATCATGTCATCAGCGAACAGTGAAAGTTTTACTTCTTCTTTTCCAATTTGTATTCCTTTTATGTCTTTGTCTGCTCTGACTGCTATGGCCAAAACTTCCAGAACTATGTTGAATAGCAGTGGTGAGAGTGGGCACTCTTGTCTTGTTCCTGACTTTAGGGGAAATTCTTTCAGCTTTTCAACATTGAGGATAATATTTGCTGTGGGTTTGTCATATATAGCTTTTATTATGTTGAGGTATGTCCCTTCTATTCCCACTTTCTGGAGGGTTTTTATCATAAATGGATGTTGAAATTTGTCAAAGGCTTTCTGTGCATCTATTGAGATAATCATATGATTTTTAATTTTCAGTTTGTTAATGTGGTGTATTACGTTGATTGATTTGCGGATATTGAAGAATCCTTGCATCCCTGGGATAAAGCCCACTTGGTCATGATGTATGATCTTCTTAATGTGTTGTTGGATTCTGATTGCTGGAATTTTGTTAAGGATTTTTGCATCTATGTTCATCAGTGATATTGGCCTGTAGGATTCTTTTTTGTGGGGTTTTTACCAGGTTTTGGGATTAGGGTGATGTTGGCCTTATAGAATGAGTTTGGAAGTTTCCCTTCCTCAGCAATTTTCTGGAAGAGTTTGAGTAGAATAGATGTTAGCTCTTCTCTAAATTTTTGGTAGAATTCAGCTGTGAAGACGTCTGGTCCTGGGCTTTTGTTTGCTGGAAGATTTCTGACTACACCCTCTAGTTCCGTGTTTGTGATGGGTCAATTCAGATTTTCTATTTCTTAATGGTTCAATTTTGGAAAGTTGTACTTTTCTAGGAATTTGTCCATTTCTTCCAGGTTATTCATTTTATTGTCATACAATTGTTGATAGTATTCTCTAATAATCCTTTGTATTTCAATGTTTTCGATTGTGATCTCTCCATTTTCATTTCTAATTTTATTGATTTGGTTCTCCCTTTGTTTCTTGATGAGTCTGGCTAGTGGTTTTTCAATTTTATTTCCTTCAAAGAACCAGCTTTTGGCTTTGTTGATTTTTGCTATGGTCTCTTTTGTTTCTTTTGCATTTATCTCTGCCCTAATTTTTACGATTTCTTTCCTTCTACTGACTCTGGGATTCTTCATTTCTTCCTTTTCTAGTTGCTTTAGATGTAGAGTTAGGTTATTTAGTTGACTTTTTTCTTGTCTCTTGAGGTGTGCCTGTATTGCTATGAACCTTCCCCTTAGCACTGCTTTTAGAGTGTCCCAGAGGTTTTGTGTTGTTGTGTTTTCATTTTCATTCATTTCTATGCACATTTTGATTTCTCTTCATTTCTTCTATGATTTGTTCATTATTCAGCAGCGTGTTGCTCAGTCTCCATATGTTGGCATTTTTAATAGTTTTTCTCCTATAATTGAGATCTAATCTGACTGCATTGTGGTCAGAAAAGATGCTTGAAATGATTTCAATTTTTGAATTTACCAAGGCTAGATTTATCGCCCAGGAAGAAGGTTCCATGTGCGCTTGAGAAAAAGGTAAATTCATTGTTTTGTGGTGAAATGTCCTATAGATATCTATTAGGTCTAACTTGTCTATTGTATCATTTAAAGTTTGTGTTTCCTTGTTAATTTTCTGTTTAGTTGATCTATCCATAATGTAAGTGGGGTATTAAAATCTCCTACTATTATTTCATTGTTGTTACTTTCCCCTTACATACTTGTTAGTAATTGTCTTACATATTGCGGTGCTCCTATGTTGGGTGCATAAATATTTATAATTGTTATATTTTCTTCTTGGATTGACCCTTTGATCATTATGTAGTTTCCTTCTTTGTCTCTTTTCACAGCCTTTGTTTTAAAATCTATTTTATCTGATATGAATATTGCTACTCCTGCTTTCTTTTGGTCTCTATTTGCGTGGAATATCTTTTTGCAGCCCTTCACTTTCAGTCTGTACGTGTCCCTCGTTTTGAGGTGGGTCTCTTGTAGACAACATATATAGGGGTCTTGTTTTTGTATCCATTCAGCCAGTCTTTGTCTTTTGGTTGGGGCATTCAATGCATTTACATTTAAGGTGATTATTGATAAGTACGATCCCGTAGCCATTTTCTTTATTGCTATGGGTTCGAGCTTATACACCCTTTCTGTGTTTCCTGTCTAGAGAAGATCCTTTAGCATTTGTTGGAGAGCTGGTTTGGCGATGCTGAATTCTCTCAATTTTTGCTTGTCTGTAAAGCTTTTGATTTCTCCTTCATATTTGAATGAGATCCTTGCTGGGTATAGAAATCAGGGGTGTAGGTTACATTCTTTCATCGTTTTAAGTATGTCTTGCCATTCCCTCCTGGCCTGAAGAGTTTCTGTTGAAAGATCAGCTGTTGTCCTTAAGGAATCCCCTTGTGTGTTATTCGCTGCTTTTCCCTTTCTGCTTTTAATATTTGTTCTTTGTGTTTGATCTTTGTTAATTTGATTAATATGTGTCTTGGTGTATTACACCTTGGGATTATCCTATTGGGGACTCTCTGGGTTTCTTGGACTTTGGTGATTATTTCTTTCCCCATTTTAGGGAAGTTTTCAACTATTATCTCCTCAAGTATTCTCTCATGGTCTTTCTTTTTGTCTTCTTCTTCTGGGACTCCTATGATTCGAATTTTGGAGCGTTTCACATTGTCCCAGAGGTCTCTAATATTGTCCTCATTTCTTTTAATTCGTTTTTCCTTTTTCCTCTCTGTTTCATTTATTTCTACAATTCTATCTTCTAGCTCGCTTATCCTGTCTTCTGCCTCTGTTATTCTACTGTTTGTTCCCTGCAGAGTATTTCTGATCTCATCTATTGCATTATTCATTGTATATTGACTCTTTTTTTTCCTCTAAGTCCTTATTAAACCTTTCTTCCATCTTCTCAATCCACCTCTTCCATCGTCTCCACTTTATTTATCTGTAACTCCGTTTTCCTTTCCAGATTTTGAATCATTTTCACCACCAAAATTCGAAATTCTTTATCAGGTAGATTCCCTATATCTTCCTCTTTTGTTTGTGTTGGTGGGCATTTATTTTGTTCCTTTACTTGCTGGATATTTCTCTTAAGCATCTTCATCTTGCTTATATTGCTTTCCTTGGGGTGGCCTTTCCATCTTCTGGCAGTTTGTGGAGTTCTCTTTATTATGTAGTTTCCTCACTGTGTGTTGGGTTGGACGGGTGACTTGTCAAGGTTCCCTGGTTAGGGAAGGTTTTGTCAGTGTTCTGGTGGGTGGAGTTGGATTTCTTCTCTCTGGAGTGCAATGAAGTGTCCAGTAATGAGTTATGAGCTGTCAGTGGGTTTGGAGTGACTTTGGGCAGCGTGTATATTGAAGCTCAGGGCTATTTTCCTGTGTTGCTGGAGAATTTGCATAGTAAGTCTTGCTCTGGAACTTGTTGACCCTTGGGTGGTGCTTGGTTTTAGTGTCGGTATGGAGACGTTTGATGAGCTCCTATTGATTAATATTTCCTGGAGTCAGGAGTTCTCTGGTGTTCTCAGGATATGGGTTTAAGCCTCTTGCCTCTGGTTTTTTGTCTTATTCTTGGAGTAGCCTCTAGACTAGTCTATCTGTCATTTCCAAGGTGGGTCCCTCTGTTTTAGCTTCTGTTTGCTGATCTCTTCAGTGTCTAATTCCGCCCTAACACTAGGGTGCCTGTGGACACTTTTCAAAGGCTCAGTTGTTCAATCCTGTCCTGGAAGGGAGGAACACTGCAAATATCTCTGTCGTCTCTGGGGAGTGCTCGCAGCGTCTCAGCCACACTGGGTTTGTCCCCGCTCACAGCGTGTGTGCTGTCCCAGTGTATACTGCACAGGCTCTAGGTTGCTCTGCCGGGAACTGTCCTAGGCTGGCGATGGGTTGTATGAACTTCCCATGTCTGAGGGGCTGAAGTTCAGGTTCTCGGGCACTCCACAAAGACGCAGACGTGTTTGGGCCTGCGTTTTGTGCCTTCCCTGGTCCGAGCAGCTCAGGTGACCAGGTGTTTGGCGAGCGCGGTGGCTGCGAATTATCTCCTCCCCAGTCTCTATCACTCAGTTTTCTGGGTGAACAACCAGCGCACCTTCTAGGCGGATATCGACTGGCCCGAGCCCAAGAAGTCTTGATTAGCAATGAAGCCTGCCTGCAGTTTGGTATCAGATGCCTTTCTGGGGCCTCAGTTGCCCCCTCCGGCTCTGGCTGCCCTCCCTGCCTGTCTCGGCGGGGGATGGGGGATGGGCCTACCTCAGCCGGCTCTCTCTGCTCAGTCCTTTGTTCTGTGAACGGGGCTGGCAGAGTCTTAGGTTAGAGCTTTCCACCTTTTCGTGGGGAAGCTATCCCAGTCTGCTTTGCTATCCCCAGTTCTCTCAGATTGTTCTCGCAGCATTCAAGCCCAGTTCTCTCTCTAAGCAGTTCAGCCATCTCCTCCCTGCCCAGCCCCCGCTTGCTAATGGCGTATGCAGGAGTCTGCACTGCTTCTACGCTGGGAGTTACCGTTTGGCTGGTAATCTGTGGGTTTAAAAAAAAAAATCTCCTTTCTAAGACAATGGGCTGCTTTTCTGGGTGCCTGATGTCCTCTGCCAGCATTTAGAAGTTGTTTTGTGGACTTGACTCCATGTTCAAATGTTCTTTTGATGACTTTGTGGGGGAGAGTGGTCTCACTGTCCTATTCCTCTGCCATCTTGTTCCTTCTGTCTGAGAGGGGAATGAATGTTTGCCCAGTTGCAGGCAGGAATCGCATGGAATCCTTGTGTGCTTCAGGTACTCGCCACTGCACGAAATAACTTTTACTTCCTTTCCAGGCTGCAGAGTCTTATTAGTTTCCAATTCAAGAGTCAGAAAGAACAGGACAGGCGCCCTGGATGTCCAACTGGAGATAGCTCGGCCGTACTCCCCTGTGTGGCTCAAGCCAGGCACCGGGCTCCGGGGACGGTGGGGTGAAGGAGTTGAGGCCTGCGAGGGATGGGTGCCGGGCTGCTGGGGCCACAGGAGGGCAGAGTGAGGGACCGGGAAGGCTACGGGGTCTGGGGCGCGAGGCAGCGGGGATCCGAGCTGGCAGCAGCTGCGGAGACACGGTCTGAGCTGAGGTGAAGGGCTCTGGCTCCGTAGTGATGTTTTCTAAGGCCCACTTGACTTCACATTCCAAGATCTCTGGCTCTAGGTCAGTGATCACGCCATAGGATTATCTTGCTTGTGAAGATCTTTTTTTGTACAGTTCTTCTGTGTATTTTTACCACCTCTTCTTAATATCTTATGCTTCTGTTAGGTCCATATAATTTCTGTCCTTTATCAAGCCCACCTTTGTATGAAATGTTCCCTAGGTAGCTCTAATTTTCTTGAAGGAATCTCTTGTTTTTCCTATTCTGCTGTTTTCCTCTATTTCTTTGCAATTGATCGCTGAGGAAGGCTCTCTTATCTCTCCTTGCTATTCTTTGGAACTCTGAATTCAGATGCTTATATCTTCCCTTTTCTACTTTGCTTTTTGCTTCTCTTCTTTCCACAACTATTTGTAAGGGCGCCTCAGACAGTCTTTTTGTTTTTTGCATTTCTTTTCCATGGAGATGGTCTTGGTCCCTGTCTCCTGTACAATGTCACAAACCTCTGTCCATAGTTCATCAGGTACTCTATCTCTCAGATCTAGTCCCTTAAATCTATTTCTCACATCCTCTATATAATCATAAGGGATTTGATTTAGGTCATATCTGAATGTTCTAGTGGTTTTCCCTACTTTCTAAAGGGAAAGTAGGGAAAAGTAGTAGATTATGTCTGAATTTGGCAATAATGAGTTCATGATCTGAGCCACAGTCAGCTCCTGATCTTGTTTTTGCTAACTTATAGAGCTTCTCCATCTTTGGCTGCAAGGAATATAATTAATCTGATTTCGGTGTTGACCATCTGGTGTTGTCCATGTGTTGAGTCTTCTCTTGTGTTGTTGGAAGAGGGTGTTTGCTATGACCAGTTCGTTCTCTTGGCAAAACTCTATTAGCCTTTGCCCTGCTTCATTCCGTGCTCCAAGGCCAAATTTGCCTGTTACTCTATGTGTTTCTTGACTTCCCACTTTTGCAGTCCAGTCCCTATAAAGGTCAGTGGGGGTGGCCAAGAGGAGCTACACCACGTCCCAGGTCAGGGCCAGCGGTCGAGTGGAGCTACCCCACATCCAAGAGGCGGTAGCTGCCCAGGCGCAGGAGGGCTGAGAGGAGATACTCCATGTTCAAGGTCAGGAGGGGCGGCCTTGAGGAGATATTCCTTGTCCAAGGTAAGTTGCAGCAGTTGCGCTTTGCTGGAGCAGCTTGAAGAGATATCCCACGACCAAGGTAAGAGAAACCCAAATAAGACGGAAACTATTGTGAGGGGACATCAGAGTGGAGACACACTGAAATCATAATCACAGAAAACTAGTCAATACGATTACATGGACCACCGCCCGGTCTAACTCAATGAAACTAAGCCATGCCTTGTGGGGCCACCCAAGATGGGCGGGTCATGGTGGAGAGGTCTGACAGAATGTGGTCCACTGGAGAAGGGAATGGCAAGGCAATTCATTTTACTTGCCTTGAGAACCCCATGAACCTTATCAAAAGGCAAAATGATCGGATACTGAATGAGGAATTCCCCAGGTCGGAGGTGCCAAATATGCTAGTGGAGCTCAGTGGAGAAATAAATCCAGAAAGAATGATGGGATGTAGCCAAAGTGAAAACAATACCCAGTTGTGGATGTGACTGGTGATAGAAGCAAGGTCCAATGCTGTAAAGAGCAATATTGCATAGGAACCTGGAATATTAGGTCCATGAATCAACACATGTTGTAATTGGTCGAACAGGAGATGGCAAGAGTGAACGTAGACATTCTAGGAATCAGTGAACTAAAATGGACTGGAATGCTTGAATTTAATTCAGATGACTATTAAATCTACTACTGTGGATAGGAATCCCTTAGAAGAAATGGAGTAGCCATTATGGTCAACAAAAGAGTCCGAAATGCAGTATTGGGATGCAATTTTAAAAATGACATAATGATTTCTGTTCGTTTCCAAGGCAACCCATTCAATATTACAGTAATCCAAGCCTATGTCCCAACCAGTCACGCTGAAGAAGCTGAAGTTGAACAGTTCTATGAAGACCTACGAGACCTTTTAGAACTAACACCCCAAAAAAGATGTCCCTTTCTTAGATGAGGTCAATCCCCAGGTGTGGGATGTCTCCAGCCCTGGGCTAGCCATAACTTTCCACCGATAAAGATTCTTCTGAGGCCAAATGCTCCCTACCCCTGGAAAAGACAATATCCCTTAAAACCAGAAGTTCTTGAGGGTCTTAGACCGTTAATAAATACTGAGATACTGGAATTCTAATCACCTGTGAGCTTCTCTGCAATACTCCAATCTTGCCTGTTAAAAAACCAGATGGATCTTATTGATTCATCTAGGATCTAAGAGCTGTTAATGAAGCTGTGGTTCCCATCCACCCCATAGTCCCAAATCTGCTGGGATCCAGCTCATGAGAATCCATCCATGACAAAGTCATGAGGAAACGATCTGACAAGCACGGCAGATCAGGATTTCAGGGATTTAAAAAAACTGCCCTGGTGCTCACCTTAAGATGATATCTGTCTTTCTGATGTTTATCTTTCTGACTGCTGTCTTTCTGACTGCTCTTTAATTTCTGCGACACAGGCAGAAGGCCTTCCCCAATCTCTTTCCAAATAAAATCAACTGTTTATGACCTTGGCACTATTGCACATGACTGCTCACAATACCTTAATCATAAATAGCATAAAGAACGTGATCACACAGAAAGCCCTAATAGAGCCCTTTGGGGGGTGAAGAAGCCCTATTAAAGAATATAAAAAATATTATTCTAGAAGTTGTTACTGAATCAACATTTGCTAGCTGTTTTCTGCTCTTGATGTAGAAATTATTGTTACTATAGTTGGAATTTAGAATAATAAGAGTTTAGCCCTAGTGTAGAAACAATAAACAATCATAAATATTTAACCAGTAATGCGAGGCAGAGGCTGACTCACCGGAGCTGCAGAGTCTGTGTAGTAACTAAAAAAGAACTGATCATTGTGTTAAATTTCTAATATGACCTTATGAGATTATAAATTTTCTGTTTTCTGTTTAGCACATGGCAAGTGGAAAAATAGGAATAGCTTACAAAAAAAAGTTTTGCATTCACCTAGCTTGTAAGAAAAGGTCATGAGATGTTAATAGGCCTCAAGGCCAGAAGATAATGTATTAATGTCTACTATAATAAAGAGACTAGTAAACAGAGAAGTATGCGGAAAGCATTTTGGTTTTGTAAAGGGCAAACTGACATAATGTTAAGCTGATTTTGTTCATAGCCTCCCTTTAGAACTGTACTAGTTAAGGGTATATAAACACTGATGTAAAAAAAATAAAATAGTCTTGATTCAACACTCAACCAAGACTCAACTCGCTTTGTTTTCTTCCTTTTATCACTGACGCCGCTCATCCTGAGGGTATCCCTGGACTCAACTGAAGCAGGGACTTCGGTACAAATCCATAAAACCTCCAATCCCAAGTCCCAGGAAATGCTAAGTACTTCTCAGTCTTAGATCTTAAAGATGCCTTCTTTTGCATTCTTCTTCATCCTGAGTCCTAAAATCTCTGCTTTGAAGTGGTGGGACTTGGAAACAAGGGAGGCCATACAACTCTGTTGGACTTGACTACCAAGGGTTTAGGGACGGCCCTCATATTTTTGGGGATTCCTTGGAGAGAGAGCTAAGGGAATTAACTTTAAAGTACTGTAATCTAATACAATATTACTTGTATTAGCAGACGCAAGAGACGCCGGCTCTGGCGCAACCGACCACGTGCAGAAGCGTGGCCAAGAGGAGCTACCCCATGCCCAAGGTGAGGGCGGTAGCTGAGAGGAACTGTCCCACGTCCAAGAGGCAGTGGCTGCGAGGGCACAGGAGGGCCGAGAGGAACTACTCCATGTTCAAGGTCAGGAGGGGTGGCCTTGAGGAGATACCCCTCGTCTAAGGTAAGGTACAGTGGCTGCATTTTGCTGGAGCAGCTGTGAAGAGATATTCCAGGACCAAGGTAAGAGAAACCCAAATAAGACGGTAGGCATTGGAAAGGGGCATTAGAGGGCATATGCACTGAAATCATAATCACAAAAAACTAGTTGATCTGATCATATGGACCATAGCCCTGTCTAACTCAATGAAACTAAGCCATGCCGAGTGGGGCCACCAAGAAGGACGGGTCATGATGGAGAGGTCTGACAGAATGTGGTCCACTGAAAGAGGGAATGGCAAACCACTTCAGTATACTTGCCTTGAGAACCCCTTGAACAGTATCAAAAGGCAAAATGACAGGATATGAGGAATTCTCCAGGTCGGTAGGTGTCCAGTATGCTACTGGAGATCAGTGGAGAAATAGCTCCAGAAAGAATGACGGGATGGAGCCAAAGAAAACAAATACCCAGTTGTAGATGTGACTGGTGATAGAATCAAGGTCCGATGCTGTAAAGAGCAATATTGCATAGGAACCTGGAATGTTAGGTCCATGAATCAAGGCAAATTGGAAGTGGTCAAACAGGAGATGGCAAGAGTGAACATAGACATTCTAGGAATCAGTGAATTAAAATGGACTGGAAAGGGTGAATTTAACTCAGATGACCCTTATATCTACTATTTTGGGCAGGAATCCCTTAGAAGAAATGGAGTAACCATCATGGTCAACAAAAGAGTCCGAAATGCAGTACTTGGATGCAATCATAAAAACGACAAAATGATTTCTGTTCGTTTCCAAGGCAAACCATCCAATATTACAGTAATCCAAGTCTATGCCGCAACAAGTTACGCTGAAGAAGCTGAAGTTGAACAGTTCTATAAAGACCTACAAGATCTTTTAGAACTAAAACCCAAAAAAGATGTCCTTTTCATTGTAAGGGACTGGAATGCAAAAGTAGGAAGTCGAGAAACACCTGGAGTTACAGGCAAATTTGGCCTTGGAGCACGAAATCAATCAGGGCAAAGGTTAATAGAGTTTTGCCAAGAGAATGTACTGGTCATAGCAAACACCCTCTTCCAACAACACAAGTGAAGACTCTACACATGGACATCACCAGATGGTCAACACTGAAATCAGATTGATTATATTCTTTAGCCAAAGATGGAAAAGCTCTATACGGTTGGGAAAAACAAGACCAGGACCTGACTGTGGCTCAGATCATGAACTCCTTATTGCCAAATTCAGACTTTAATTGTAGAAAGTAGGGCAAGCCACTCGACCATTCATATATGACCTAAATCAAATTCCTTATGATTATACAGTGGAAGTAAGAAATAAATTTGAGGGACTAGATCTGATAGAGTGCTTGATGAGCTCTGGATGGAGGTTCGTGACATTGTACAGGAGACAGGGACCAAGACCATCCCCATGGAAAAGAAATGCAAAAAAGCAAAATGGCTGCCTGAGGAGGCCTTATGAAGAGTTGCAAAGAATAGCTAGGAGCGATAAGAAAGTCTTCCTCAGCACTCAATGTAAAGAAATAGAGGAAAACAACAGAATAGGAAAAACAAGAGACCTCTTCAAGAGAAGTAGAATTTCCAGGGGAACATTTCATGCAAAGATGGGCTCGATAAAGGACAGAAATGGTATGGACCTAACAGAAGCAGAAGATATTAAGAAGAGGTGGCAAGAATACACAGAAGAACTGTACAGAAAAGATCTTCATGATGAAGATAATCACAATGGCATGATCACTCACCTGGAACCAGACATCTTGGAATGTGAAGTCAAGTGGGCCTTAGAGAGCATCACTACGAACAAAGCTAGTGGAGGTGATGGAATTCCACTTGATCTATTTCAAATCCTGAAAAATGATGCTGTGAAAGTGCTACACTCAATATGTCAGCAAAATTTGGAAAACTCAGCACTGGCCACAGGACTGGAAAAGGTCAGTCTTCATTCCAATCCCAAAGAAAGGCAATGCCAAAGAATGCTCAAACGACGGCACAGTTGCACTCATCTCACACGCCAGTAAAGGCTTGCTCAAATTCTCCAAGCCAGGCTTCAACAATATGTGAACCGTGAACTTCCAGATGTTCAAGCAGGTTTTAGAAAAGGCAGAGGCACCAAAGATCAAATTGCTAACATCCGCTGGATCATGGAGAAAGCAAGAGAGTTTCAGAGAAAACATCTATTTCTGCTTCATTGCCTATGCCAAAGCCTTTGACTGTGTGGGTCACAATAAACTGTGGAACATTATGAAAGAGATGGGAATACCAGACCACCTGACCTGCCTCTTGAGAAACCTGTATGCAGGTCAGGAAACAACATTTAGAACTGGACATGGAAAAAGTGACTGGTTCCAAACAGAAAAAGGAGTACGTCAAGGTTGGTTATTGTCACCCTGTTTAGTTAACTTATATGCAGAGTACCTCATGAGGAACGCTGGGCTGGAAGAAGCACAAGCTGGAATCAAGATTGCTGGGAGAAATAGCAATAGCCTCAGATATGCAGATGACACCCCCCTTATGGCAGAAAGTGAAGAGAAACTCGAAGACCTCTTGATGAAAGTGAAATAGGAGAGTGAAAAGTTGGCTTGAAGATCAACATTCAAAAAAAGGAGATCATGGCATCTGGTCCCATCACTTCAGGGGAAATTGATGGGGAAACAGTGGAAACAGTGTCAGACTTTACTTTTTTGTGCTCCAAAATCACTGCAGATGTGAATGCAGCCAGGAAATTAAAAGACGCTTACTCCTTGGAAGGAAAGTTATGACCAACCTAGATAGCATATTAAAAAGCAGAGACATTACTTTGCCAACCAAGGTCCATCTAGTCAAGGCTATGGTTTTTCCCGTGGTCATGTATGGATGTGAGAGTTGGACTGTGAAGAAAGCTGATCTCTGAAGAATTGATGGTTTTGAACTATGGTGCTGGAGAAGAATCTTGAGAGTCCTTTGGACTGCAAGGAGAAACCAGTCCATTCTAAAGGAGATCAATCCTGGGTGTTAATTGGAAGGACTAATGTTGAAGCTGAAACTTCAAACTTTGGCCACCTCTTGACTCATTGGAAAAGACTCTGATGCTGTGAGGGATTGTGGGTGGGAGGAGACGGGGCCGACAAAGAATGAGATGGCTGGATGGCATCACCGACTCGATGGACATGAGTTTAATGAGCTCCGGAAGAAATGATGGACACGAAGGCCTGGTGTGTTGTGATTCATGGGATCACAAAAAGTAGGACACGACTGAGCGACTGAACTGAACTGAACTGAATCTAATACAATATGTGGATGACTTGCTCATAGCTAGTCCAGATTTTACCAGCTTTCAAATGGACACTCTTAAAACTCTAAATTTCCTGTATGCAAAGGGTTATTGAGTATCCCCCCAAGAATGCTCAGATTAGCTGAACCCAAGTAAAACATCTTGGATTTATAATTACGGAAGGAAAAATAATGCTCGACCCCCAGAGGAAATTCCTCATCTTAAATACCTCATACTCCCAAACAAAAAGCAACTTAGGGGATTTTTAGGAATGACTGGGTTTTTCAGGATCTGGATTCCTAATTATGGCAATCTGGCCTGAGCAATTCGTGAAAAGTTAAGAGAGGAAGGGGAAGAGCCACTCGACTGTGATGAGACCTGCAAGTTTGTCTTTAATGTCCTAAAAGAGTCTATCACTACAGTCCCAGCTTTAGGCCTCCCAAACCTGGAAAAGCCTTTCAGTCTTTATGTTTCTGAAAGGAAAGAAACTGCTCTTGGAATGTTAGGGCAAATGATGGGACCTGTATTACAACCCGTGGCTTATCTCTCAAAAAAACTAGATGAGGTGGCCATAGGGTGGCCCACTGGCCTCCATGTAGTAGCAGCCACCGCTCTTATGGTTAAGGAGGCATCTAAGCTGACCCTGGGTCAGCCTACCACAGTTTATACACCTCACCAGGTGCAAGCAGTCTTGTAAACTAAAGGGGATAGGTGGATGACAGAAGGAAGGATCACCCAATACCAAGTGCTTCTCCTTGCCACTCCAGAAACAAAATTGAGGATCTGTCAGGCTTTAAATCCAGCCATCTTACTGACAGATCCCCTTACTTCCCCTTTGGACCACCAATGCATGCAAATCGTAGATGAGTTATGTTCTTCTCACCCGGACCTATCAGAGACAACTTTATCTGACCCAGAGGAAGAATGGTACACAGATGTGCAGTAGTTTTGTAGAAAAAGGAGAGAGGAAAGCAGGATATGCTGTAGTGAGCCTAGAAGAAACTAAAAATTGTGGGTCTCTTCTCCCAGACACCTCAGCTCAGAAAGCTGAACTTTTTGCCCTAACAAGAGATTTGGAATTAGGGGAAGGAAAGAGGATTAATGTGTATACAGACTCTAAGTATGCTTTCCTCATCCTGCATGCCCATACAGTAATTTAGAAAGAAAGGGATGCTCAATGCTTGAAGCTCTCTTATTAAACAGCTCATTCTCAGGCTCCTGGAAGGGGCAAGATGAGGAGGTCCACGGAAATAGAAAAGTTGATTAGGAGGAAAAACGAGCTGCTAGGGAAGCTACCCCTGTCACTGCTATCTGCCCCCTTTTTACACAAGGAATCCCTGACTCCAGATTATACCCCAGAGGAACATTCCCAATGTGTTGAGCGGGGCTGGGATATTGGGTCACATGGGTGGTTTCAGACTGATCAGGCCCAAATAATACTCCCTGACTCTCAGGTTTGGAAAATTACTAACTCCTTACATAAAAGTACCCACTTTGGAAGAGATAATCTGGAGTCCTTGCTCAAGCCTATTCTCTACCATTCCCAGTTGGCTAAGGTTGTTAGACAGGTCACACAGAATTGTGATACCTGTCTAAGAAATAATTAAAAAACCAGATCCTTGCCACTTCCTCTAATTAAACCTGTCCAACATCAGGGGTCAAACCTAAGAGAGGACTGGCAGGTGGATTTTACAGCCATGCCAAAGGCCAAAGTGTTTTCTTATTTACTAGTCTTTATTGACACGTTCACAGAATGGATTGAAGTGTTCCCCACGAAGACAGAGAGAGCCACAGAAGTCTGTAAAGATCTGCTGAGGGAAATAGTACCTAGATTTTGGCTGCCTCGATCACTTCAGAGCGACAATGGGCCCTCATTTACAGCCACGATATCCCAGAACCTGGATGCATGCTTAGGCATAAAATACCACCTCCACTCATCCTGGAAGTCTCGAGTTTCAGGAAAGGTAGTGAGAGCCAACCAGGCTCTTAAAAGGGCTCTGGCCAAGCTATGTGAAGAAACACATAATAAGTGGCTAATTTGCTACCCATAGCCCTCATGAGGGAATGGACAGCCCCCAAACAGCCACTATTATTAAGTCCTTATGAAATGATGTATGGATGTCCATTCTTAACTTCTGATTTGTTTTTTGATGAGGACACTAATACACTGTTCAGTTCAGTTCAGTTGCTCAGTTGTGTCCAACACTTTGCGACCCCATGAATCGCAGCACGCCAGGCCTCCCTGTCCATCACCAACTCCTGGAGTTCACTCAAATTCATGTCCATCAAGTCGATGATGACATCCAGCCATCTCATTCTCTGTTGCCCCCTTCTCCTCCTGCCCCCAATCCTCCCAGCATCAGAGTCCTTTCCAGTGAGTCAACTCTTCACATGAGGTGGCCAAAGTATTGGATTTTCAGCTTTAGCATCAGTCCTTCCAATGAACACCTAGGACTAATCTCCTTTCAAATGGACTGGTTGGATCTCCTTGCAGTACAAGGGACTCTCAAGTGTTAAAACATATAATTGACTTAGGATGGTTTCAAAAAGAACTCCAACGATATGGAGAACAGACCCTCCCTAAACCACAGGAAGACTTGAAATCCCCAGGTAGAGCTGTGAGACCAAGTATTAGTAACGACCGGCAAGAAAAATGGAGTCCAAGCCAGCTGTCCGAGAAATGGACAGGACCATATCACGTTGTCCTAGTAATTTCAACTGCTGTAAAAGTGAAGGGTCTATCTTCCTGGGTCCACAATTCTAGAATAAAACCCTATGTCCTACAGGGGCGAGGAGATAGGGACTGAGACTCCAAAACCAGAGGACAACTATTCCTGTGAAGATCTCAGACTCTTTTTCAAGCAGAACCCCATCAACTCTCTCTCAGATAAGTAGAATGCATCATATGATGTTCTTCCTCTTTCTAATCGTGTCTCCCTGCATTGATATTAATCTCTCCCTAAACGAGGCATATATGATTGCAAACCACACTGCTTCTCGACTCAACCTAACCAGCCTCTGCTGGATCTGCATTAATGGCAGAAGTTGGGGGTATATACAACCTATACCAGGGTATCAATGACCCACCCTTCCAGCCGAGCTATATGCTTTTACCCAGCGCAACCCATCTGGTCACTGTATGGCCTTTTGGGAAACAGGGGGAACAAAACTTCATGCTTTGGTATCAGCAACAGCTGTTTATATTTACCCCCTCAATAACATCTGAAATCCCACCTGAGCCCTTATTTTCTCTCTCGACTAACACTCCCCAAGTGACCTTCCCTATCCGTCTAAAAAGCAATTCCCTTACAGGGGTGTCAGTGGGAAATCTAGGCAACTCACAATGTGCAATGACCTTCACTGTTAAAATTGATGGTAAAAACCGGCACCTAGAAATTTCCCTAGGGTATTATGATTTAGTCCAAAGTCTGGGAACTAGAGGTTCTGGCAGAATTGACACACTATACCTATCCCCAAACATGAGTCTCCCTTCAGATACTATTAACCAGTCTCAAAAATCCATGTTCTGTTCTGGACGACCAAAGAACCAGACCGGTTCATCCTGGCTTATAAATCGGGCAGGCAACTCTGACGACTGTTATTCCCTTGTTTGGGTACCCACCCCTGAAAACCTAACCCTATGGTGGGAGCCTAAACGAAATACTGTCTGCCTTGAGGACAAAACCCAGGATGCCTCACAACACTTAAATCCCTTCCTAATGCCCTCACTGCTGCCGGTTTTGCAGCAAATGGAGTGACAGTCTCCTCCCAGCTACTAAAAGACTGCCCCTGTTCCATTATGCCATGTTCCAGTTATAAGGCAGATGGAAATCCTGTTCATCTTTGGCAGACCCGTTTTGCTGCCCAGCTTAAACCCAGTCATAGTGTCTATTTCATTGTGGAGATAAAGTTTATTTATCCCTACCACCTTTTTGGTCAGGAACTAGCTCCCTAGGATATGTCACGCCCCACAGAGAGCTGGCCTGGAGTAATACCTCCTTGCTTGTACCAGTATATACCAACCAAAGGATATGTCATGTGATAATACTTACCCCTCTTTTTCCTGGACTGACCGCTGGTTTGACAGGTGCTGCTATGGAGGGAAATTCTTTACATAAATTTCAGCAGCTTTCTACTGACACTGCTCTATCCGTAGAAAAAATGGTAAGGACCCTCCAATGCCTACAATCCCAGTTAGACTCCCTAGCCACAATGGTCCTACATCAGGCCCTAGATTTACTGACTGCAGGACAGGGGGGCACTTGTCTGTATCTAAAGGGAGAATGCTGTTTTTATCATAACCAGTTTGGGCAGGTCCAAGAAGATATCAAGGGGCTTTTGGAACAGACCACAAAGTTCCGGGATTTGAGTTCAACAGGTTTATGGAGTTCTCCTTCTTTCCCTTCTTGGCTCCTACCATTCACGGGTCCAGTGATAACTATCTTATTAGGCCTCTTATTTGGCCCCTGTATACTCCAACTCCTTGTAAAGTTTATTTCTAGCAGACTCCAACAGTTCCAAGCCAAACTGATATTACTAAAACGGTAGAAGCTGGTTTTAGATGTGGAATACCCCAACTTAGATCAGGTAGAGAGAGACTTCTTCTCTGCTAGGCAGGTCTATGCCCATGAACAGCAGGAAGAAGTTACAGAAGAAAGAGACCTCCGCCCCAATTCCCAAGAAGTATATTGAGTATGAAATCTCCCAGGGAGGAGTTGTTAGGAGGAGCACACTGATTGAAACAGCCAACTCTGGCCAGGCACCATAGTAACCATTTGAATGAGTTATTGTATGACAGTTCTTGATAAGAAATACAGAACTAGTAAGCTACCACCACCTGGAAGAGTTCAGGAAATGTTGAAAGGAGACACCACGTATTTGTCCACTTCCCATAATCCCTCTCGCCAGCATCCATTTTGGCTCAGTGATGCGTATGCCACCAGGAAAGACCCTGAATTAAAATGATTGGCCAAAGACCACCTGGAAACTAAACCCATCACCATAAAACCTGAGACTGCAAGCCTCGAGGCAGAGCAGTTCTCCTGGGTTCCCTTACCCTACTGCTCTCCACCCGGGTGCCCTTCCCAATAAAATCTGTTGCTTTGTCAGCGCGTGTCTCCTCAGACAATTCTTTTCTAAGTGTTAGACCATAGCCCGCTCTTGGGGCCCTGTAAAGGTGCCTCCCCCTTCCTACAACAGGAGGACTTCCTCGGAGGAAGTTGGAGGTCACCATTAACCCACTGTAGAGCCGCCAGAACTTACACAGGACTGTGGAAACCAGTCTTGGAGGGCACAAACAGAACTTTGTATGCATCAGGGCCCAGAAGAAAGGAGCAGTGACCCCACAAGAGACTGGTCCCCAGACTTGCCTGTGAGTGTCCAGAAGTCTCTGATGAAGGTGTGGGTCTTCAGTGCCTGCTACAGGATTAAGGGCACTGAGTGTAGCAATGCATGCATGGGACTTTTGAAGGATGTCACAATTATCTTCATTACCTCCACCATAGTTTGGCCTCAGGTCAGATAACAGGGAGCAAACACAACCCTGCATTTCCAACAGAAAATTGGATTACAGATTCAATGAGTATGGCCCAGTCCTTCAGAAAAAGACCCAATTTCCCCTCAGTCAGTCTCTCCCATTAGGAAGCTTCCATAAGCCTCTTATTTTTCTCCCTCAGGGGTTAGACAGACTGAAAACCACAACCACAGAAATAAGAGGGCATTCATTGCATGAATGAAGCTTACTGGTTTGTCAAGTAGGTTCCAAATCTTAGGAGAAATTGGCTTGAAGGAAGACAGTCTAGGGTAAGTACATAGTTCATTAACATAGCTTAAGAAAAACATTTCTATAAGAAAAAAAAATGGCTACCTCAAGGTTTGAAAAAAGTTAAGTTCAGGTAGAACCCCCTGTTGTCATGGTGACACAGATATTTAAAAGAAACTTCCTTTTAAATTTGTATAGAGAAAACAATTAAAAAGAAAAAATCTGACCGTTGTAGTTTGTTTCCTCCTGCTGCTTAAGAGAGAGTTAAAAACAAGTCTGAGACTTGCAGCCTATTTCCTCCCTTTGGAGACCCCTAGCCTTCCTGCCTGTTGCCCTCTCAGCAACTCATTCTGGCCCACTATGGCTCCCTGTTGCGCCGTCGTGAATTCCTGTCTTCCTCAGTCTCATCTAAGTGCTTCATTGTAAATTGCTCAGGAATAGAGAGAAGGAGAAGGGACTGGGGTGACTTGAATTAAATTTTAAAGGATAACAGAGCATTGCCAGTTGAAGATAGAACATTTCATGTATAAAACTTACATATGAATTATGGGGTTTAGGTAAAGAATTATTCAAATTTATATTATTTTACAGAAGGTCACTAAATAGCTGCATCAGTTTGTTGAAATAACCTTATTTTCCCACTCTAAAATGGCACCTTTATCCTTATCACGTGTCTGTATTTGTGTGTTTATATTTTCGTATCTTTGGGCCAGAATAACACAATATCATGCACAGAGGGGCTTGTGAGCAACAGATTTCTTAATTTGTTTCCTTCTTTTCTCAGGGGTGTGGAGTCTCGGGGTAGAAGATCAGCGTACCAGTATAAACAGATGAAGTCACTTTCCTGAGTTGCAGGCTTGTCTCTTATAGAACATTTCCAGCTTATAAGTGCAATTTTTTTTGATAAATCTGTTAGGTAGGTAGAATAGGGGAAAGGAGTCCAAAATGTTGGTGGCCAAAAGACAAGGAAGGGAAAAGCCTGCGAAAATAGAACAAAGGAAAGTCCGAGGACAGGAGTGAGGACCTCAGGTAAAACAAACAACACTCCTAGCTGGCCCAATTTACATAGGGCAGTCCCAGGGTGAAAAAAGCATATAAAAAGAGGAGCCAAAGCTAGCTCTGTCTCTCTGATTGCTAACTAGCTTACCTTTTACTGTCGCTTTGTCTCACAAAGAATTTTTGCAATGAGAAATCAGAGCCTGAGCTTCATTAGGTCCTGAAGTCAGGCATCCTGGGTTTTGGTTGGGCTTAAGTCCCAGGAAAGACAGCTGAAGGGCAGGAGGAAAAAGCAGTGGGAAAAACGTGCCACGGAATCCCCTTCATAGCTAACTGGGAAATTTGCTAAATATCTGACTGGTGCTCACAGTTTTCATTGGTCTGATTCTTGGCACAAAGAGTAAGGACATACGAACCCCCACCAACTTGGGTAACTGCTACTGGGGCCCAGCAGATAGTTCCTTTCGGACATACTGAAGAATAGCCTCTCCAGAGTCCCTCAGTTGTGCCCACTGCTGCCCGCCTGTTCGCAGGGTGTTTGAGGAAACAAGAAACGAGAGATTGTAAAGGAAGTAAGATTTCTTGAGACATATGTCCTTCCAGCCATAGGAGTGAGGGTCTCCTACCTTAACCGGAGGTCTTCTGGAATCTGAGACTGGGCCGCATGAGCTTTCTGCTGAGTTCGTTTTTCGCTCTCCTTGTCTCCAGCATGATGGGCCTTCCCCTGCATTGGGTTTTCTTCGCATTCTGCTTCTACCAGGGGAGCTTCGCTGAGTTGGTCTCCTGCTGTGCTTGGTTTATTCCACGCGGAGGTTGTTTCAGCCAGGTTAAACCTGAGTCACAGCACCATAGATGTCACACGTGTGTATGTTCCTCGGTTCTTTGTCTTGTCACAACAAAATTTTGGAGTGATGGACATTAAAGCCGCCTCGGTGTGCCACAGCTCTCGGGTCTTGGATAGACCGTGTTATAGCTCTCAGGTCTTGAATGGACCATGTTATACCTCTTAGACAAATCAGTGTTACAGCTCAGTGTTAGCAGGAAAATCCATTTTTGAGGCGTGAGGGCAAGTCAGTCCAAAGATGCGAGGAGAAGAGCGGCCCAGTGCATGGGAGAGAGAGGCAGAACTAGCTTTGGTTCCTCTTTTTATATGCCTTTTTTACCCTGGGTCTGCCCTGTGTAAATTGGACCAGCCAGGAGTGTTGTATGTTTTACCTGAGGTCCTCACTCCGGTACTCAGACCTTCCTTTGTTCTATTTTTGCGGACTTTTCCCTCCTTGTCTTTTGGCCACCACCATTTTGGACTCCTTTTCCCCATTCTACCTACCTACCTAAGTTAGTCTTAGTACTCAACTAACAGATTCAGCTCTATCCTGCTGCTTTTACTTATGCTTCTGGTGTTCGGGGCTTGAAATAAAGGTACTTTAGTAATGTACTCTATACTGTACTGAGCAGTAAGCATACAAAAGCACAACCACTTATAGAGGATACACACATGAAACTATGTACACCACACACTTGAAAAAAAAACTTTGAAGAATTTTAAAATATTTTTCAATTCAGTTCAGTTTCTCAGTCACGTTTGACTCTTTGCCACCGCATGAACGACAGCATGCCAGCCAACCCCAACTCCTGGAGTTTACTCAAGCTCATGTCCATTGTGTCAGTGATGTCATCCAACCATCTCATCCTCTGTCATCCCCTTCTCCTTCTGCTCTCAAGCTTTCCCAGCATCACGGTCTTTTCAAATGAGTCAGCTCTTCGCATCAGGTGGCCAAAGTATTGGAGTTTCAACATCAGTCCTTCCAATGGGCACCCAGGACTGATGTCCTTTAGGACAGAGGGGATGGATCATCTTACAGTCCAAGTGACTCTCAAGAGTTTTCTCAAAAATCACAGTTCAAAAACATTAATTTTTCGCCAATCAGCTTTCTTTATGCTCCAACCCTCACATCCATATATGACCCCTGGAAAAACGATAGCCTTGGTTAGACAGACCCTCGTTGACAAATTAATGTCTCTGCTTTTTCATATGCTGTCTAGGTTGGTCATAACTTTCCTTCCAAGGAGTAAGCATCTTTTAATTTCATGGCTGCCATCACATTTGCAGTGATTTTGGAGCCCAGAAAAATAGTCAGCCACTGTTTCCGCTATTTCCCCATCTATTTGCCATGAAGTGATAGGACCGGATGCCATGATCTTAATTTCCTGAATGTTGAGCTTTAAGTCAACTTTTTAAACTCTCCTTTTTCACTTCACTTTCTGCCTTAAGGGTGGTGTCATCTGTATATCTGAGGTTATTAATATTTCTCCCAGCAGTCTTGATTCCAGTTTGTGCTTCTTCTAGTTCAGCGTTTCTCACGATGTACTCTGTATATAAGTTACATAAGCAGGGTGACCATATACAGCCTTGACCTACTCCTTTTCCTATTTCGAACCAGTCTGTTGTCCCATGTCCAGTTCTAACTGTTGCTTCCTGATCTGTATACAGTTTTCTCAAGAGGCAGGTCAGGTGTTCTGGTATTCTCATCCGTTTCAGAATTTTCCACAGTTTCTTGTGATCCACACAATCAAGGGCTTTGGTATAGTCAATAAAGCAGAAATAGGTGTTTTTCTGAAACTCTCTTGCTTTTTTGATGATCCAGCGAATGCTGGCAATTTGATCTCTGGTTCCTCTGCCTTTTTTAAAACCTGCTTGAACATCTGGATGTTCATGGTTCACATATTGTTGAAGCCTGGCTTGGAGAATTTTGAGCGTGACTTTACTAGCGTGTGAGATGAGTGCAATTGTGCGGTAGTTTGAGCATTCTTTGGTGTTGCCTTTCTTTGGGATTGGAATGAAAACTGACCTTTTCCAGTCCTGAGGCCACTGCTGAGTTTTCCAAATTTGCTGACATATTGAGTGCAGTACTTTCACGGTATTATCTTTTAAGATTGGAAATAGGTGAACTGGAATTCCATCATCTCCACTTGCTTCTTTCTTAGTGATGCTTCCTAAGGCCCACTTAACTTCACATTCCAGCTTCACACAGACACAAGCCCACATGTCTTTCCTGCTCTCTATAGTGCCTGAATTCAACAAATGGAAAACTAAAACTAGAAAATTGACCCACCCTCCCAGGAGAGCAACCAGTTCAGAAAGAATCCACTGGCAAGATATGACATTCTGTCCCTCTATATCTCTTTTTAAACTGCCTACTGGAAATGTCACCACTTTCCTTTAAACCTTACTCGCAGTTGACCCCTACAAGTCTTCTTATCTTCTGACCTGAATTCATTATGGTGGCCAGATGGGTTTTGGCATATGGCAAGGTCCTATGGCAAGGGCCCAACGCTTCCTGGTCCTCAGTCTACAGGTGCTAGGGCATACCAGCATGCTGCTGCTGCTGCTGCTTAGTCACTTCAGTCGTGTCCGACTCTGTGTGACCCCATAGACGGAAGCCCACCAGGCTCCCCCGTCCCTGGGATTCTCCAGGCAAGAACACTGGAGTGGGTTGCCATTTCCTTCTCCAATGTGTGAAAGTGGAAAGTGAAAAGTGAAAGTGTGAAGTCGCTCAGTCACGTCCGACCCTTAGCGACCCCACGGACTGCAGCCTACCAGGCTCCTCCATCCATGGGATTTTCTAGGCAAGAGTACTGGAGTGGCTTGCCATTGCCTTCAGCATACCAGGACCCAATTCCCCTCTGCTCACTATTTGGTCTCTGAAATGATTCTTTTTCTTGCCTATATGTGTCTCCTCTTTTTATACCTGTCTGTTTTCTTGTCTGAGAGATGAAGCTGAAAATTTCCCAGGGAAGATGACCTACGGAAAGCACTTTGGAATTCCGCAGAATCTACCAGAACATGGCTGGTGTAGGAGTAGTTTTTTCTCCTAGTCACACTTGTTTTTTCTCCTTATTGTTCTGTATGTGATACTGAAGTTTCCAGGAGACAGTAACAAGAAAAATGTTCAGACTCCACTGCTTTGGGGGCTGTTCATTTGACTCTCCTGGAAAGAAAAGTAAAATGCTTCCCCCAACAAAGCTCTACATTTAATACCTTATCCCAGCTCAAGATGGACCTGTGAAATTTGTGTCCAGGATGTGGAATCAGAAACCAACCCCAGCAACTGGTAGTAATGCTCACAGTGAAAATTATGAAAGAGAAATTGAGAAAGTAACTCCAGAATTTCCCTGCAGTCTCAGTGGGAAAGAATCTCCCTGTCAATGTAGATGTGAGTTCAACCCGTGGTCCTGGAGGATTCCACATACTATGGAGCAACTAAATCTATATAACACACCTATTGAATTTGTGCTGTAATACCCAGGAACCACAGTTAGTGAGCCCATGCATTCCAGAGCTCATGGACTAAGGACTCTCTTCTGCTCCATAGGTATGCACAACAAAAATTATGCCTCCTCATATAGTCACTGTTTATCCTTCAGTGTTTTCCCTTAGATTTACTGAGATATAGTATGACTTTAAGACATACAACGTGGTATTTTTTATACAAGAATATATTGAAAATGTTTCCAGCAATAAGGTCAATTTCCTTCACCTTACAAAATTAGCATTTTGTTGTGGTTATCATGGTGATAACACTCATGCTCTAGTGCCTGGCCCAGCCTCGGCAAAGTCCAGGGATGCCCTCTGGATGAGCAACATCAACGAGAAAAAAAAGCGAGTCGAGTCTTTGTTGAGTGCAGAATTAAGACTGCTTTGTTTTTCTACATCAGTGCTCATATACCCTAAAACCAACAATTTTAAAAAGGGAGAAGGGATTGTCTTGATAAAATTGTGCCAGGAATGCAGTCATAAACCATCTTCCAGAACAGTAAGTACCTTCATGCATAACTCTTAAACAATGAACTCTTAAGACATCAAGGCCACAAGGATGAAAAATGGCTTTAATTGTGTAGCAATTAGTCAACTGTAAAAACTATTAACAAGTCTTATCTTGGGAGCCTCAGTTCTTGGCAGACTTTGTGACTCCCTCGGTAGTATGGTATCTGTTTTTGGGCTCTACACCCATACATCTGCAGAGACAATTTTCTACACTAATTCAGTTCAATTCAGTTCAGTTCAGTTCAGTCGCTCAGTCGTGTCCGACTCTCCGCGACCCCATGAATCACAGCACGCCAGGCCTCCCTGTCCATCACCAACTCCCAGAGTTTACTGAAACTCATGTCCACAGAGTCGGTGATGCCCTCCAGCCATCTCATTCTCTGTCGTCCCCTTCTCCTCCCACCCCCAACCTTTCCCAGCATCAGAGTCTTTTCCAGTGAGTCAACTCGTCGCATGAGGTGGCCAAATGTTTATTCATTTTGTTATCAGCCTTTATCTCTATGTTTATTTCTAGTGTACTCCCAGGCACACCATAGACAGGGGGCAGGAAGACATATCAGCAAGCACTCGCATGTGACTTTGAGGGCCAAGAGTCTCATGAGCTCCCTCCAAATCTCACCCTATGAGCCCCTTCTAAACTCATGAAAGGCTGTGTATCTATTTTGCTTGTGGAGTGTTTAGGGCTATTGTTAGCAGACTTAGTTTTATGCCAGGGTCACTTTGTGTAGTCCTGAGCATTCAAAATTTTAAATTAACATTTTAACGCCAACAGAACAAGAAGGGGTAGGATGTTCTGTGTAAAAACATTTTCTTCATTCCTGGCCTGTTTATAGGGAATAAACATACACCCTCAGGGACTGTATTGCTGCCATGCAAAGGCTTCAAGGGGGATATTTGAGCAGGAGTCAGAAGAATTCTTAGAAAGCACAGAGGACTACCAAGCATCAGAAGAAGAAAAGACTGAGGCTTGGGAGTAGATGATGGGGCAGCCCCGAGAAGTCCCCAGAGGTTTGGATGGCCTTGCGTGCCAGTTCCTCAAGCCAAGACCTTGTCATGGGCGGGGTCTCTCATTCCCGACACTCTAGCAACTTTCAAGAATACAGTACAGTACTTTTAACTATAATCTCCATGCTATACATTAGGTCCTTGGAACTTACCCTTTTTAACACTGAAGGTATGTACTCTTTGATGAGCATCTCTTCATTTTCCACCATCCCTTTCCCTTATGCATATTTCTTAAATATTCTTAAATGGCATTGCTGCTGCTAAGTCACTGCAGTTGTGTCCTGCTCTATGCAACCACAAAGATGGCAACCCAACAGGCTCCTCTCTCCCTGGGATTCTCCAGGCAAGAATACTGTATCAGGTTGCCATTTCCTTCTCCAATGAATGAAAGTGCAAAGCGAAAGTGAAATCACTCAGTCGTGTCCGACTCTTCACGACCCCATGGACTGTAGCCCACCAGGCTCCTCCGTCCTTGGAATTTTCCTGGCAAGAGTACTGATGTGCATTGTCATTTCATTAAATGGCTTTAAATCGTGTCAATTAGAAGAAAGAAAAATACAAATGAGCAGAATTCTGCTTGCAGAGAGCCATTTTTTTTTTTTTTTAACGTGCCATGATGTTTTGCTCACTTTTTATTCTTTCTGCTTCATAGAGTACTACCTAAACATTAAGTGTGGTAGTTGGGTCCACCCTGCCAATTTCTTAGTGCAATTCCAGGGAAGGGGAATGGAATGAAATAAAAGAGATTAGGGTGCTTCCTTATTAAAAAAAAAAAAAAACATTTTTTTTAATTTTACACTTTAGAATTCCCTGAGACGTTCCACCTGTATGTCCATAATTAGTCTTTAATTCATGATTTTTAAGAGAACAGTATGTACGATTTTTGCTATAACATTCTAAAAACAATTGAAATGAATGTATTGATACAATTATGGTCTCAGTTCAGTTCAGTTCAGTCGCTCAGTCGTGTCCGACTCTTTGCGACCCCATGAGTCACAGCACGCCAGGCCTCCCTGTCCATCACCAACTCCCGGAGTTCACTCAAACTCATGTCCATCGAGTCGGTGATGCCATCTAGCCATCTCATTCTCTGTCGTCCCTGTCTCCTCCCACCCCCAATCCCTCCCAGCATCAGAGTCTTTTCCAGTGAGTCAACTCGTCGCATGAGGTGGCAAAAGTATTGGAGCTTCAGCATTAGCATCAGTCCTTCCAATGAACACCCAGGATTGATCTCATTTAGAATGGACTGGTTGGATATCCTTGCAGTCCAAGGGACTCTCAAAAGTCTTCTCCAACACCACAGTTCAAAAGCATTAATACATCAGCAATCAGCTTTCTTCATAGTCCAACTTTCATATCCATACATGACTTAGGGCAACAAAATTTTCTCTAGGTGGCAATTCCGTATAAATTTTAGTCAGCCCTCCATCTATGTGGTTCTTCTACATTCAGAATTTTACCTATGCATACTTAACCAGCTTCAGATTGTGTAGTGCTCTAGTGTTTTCTGTTGAAAAATAAAATCTTCCTATTAGTGGACTTGCATAGTTCACAGACCTCTTGTTCAAGAGTCAACTGTATTTTGAGAAGAATGTAAACAAAAACACAGCAAACCTAAGTTAGGTGACGTAGCAAACTAAAATCAAGTTAAGGAGACCTGAAAGAAAGTGAAGTCGCTCAGTTGTGTCCGACTCTCTGTGACCCCATGGACTGTAGCCTACCAGGCTTCTCTGTCCTTGGGATTTTCCTGACAAGAGTACTGGACTGCATTGCCATTTCCTTCTCCAGGGGATCTTCCCGACCCAGGGATCGAACCAGAGTCTCCCACATTGCAGGCAGATGCTGTCCCTCTGTGCCACCAGGGAAGCCCTAAGCAGACCTAGTAAACAGCAAATACTGAAGATAAATAAATGAAATAGAGAAGAGAGAGAGAGAAAAAAAAAAGCAGGAATCAGCAAATCAGAGGTTGAATATTTAGAAAGATCAATAAATTGACTCAACTTTAATGACAATGGTCAAACGGACAAAAATGATGAAAATTACTTACCTTAGGAATAAAGAAAATAATTGTACCAACTTTAGAAAAATAAATATAATTGTAAGGGAATAGTATGGCACAAAGTAGAAAATTTAGATGAAATGGACAAATTTCTAGAAATAAACAAATGACTAAAATTGACTCGACAAGAAAATAAAAGTCAAATAGCAAACATATGGAATTGGTAATTTTTAAACTTATTCTTTTAAACTTAATTTTTAAACAACGAAACTCACAAAAGCCACTCCCGCCCCCACCACACCTAGACCCAGATAGACTCTCTAGTGAATCCTCCCAAATATTTAATCAAAAAATTGTGCCAGTTCTCCATACATGCATGCTAAATGTATCAATAGAAGTGGAAAGAAACATGTCCCAACTTATTATGTGAGACCAGTGTTACTTGGATGCCAAAATGAGAAGCCATTATTATTTTTTTTTTTAGAATTTTCCTCAGTTTTGATTTATCCAGTATTTGCTCATGATGAATCTCATGTTTTACATCTTTGACAGGAAAATGACAGGAAATGATATTGTGTTCATATCATATCATATCATTGTTGATGATGTTCACTTGGATCACTTGACTGAAGTTGGTCCAGTCAGTCTCCTTTAATGCAGAGTTATTCTCCTCTGTCTTCCAATTAGCATATTTATTGTATTTTAAGTATATGAATATTTTATTGTTCATAAAATTTTAGGTTTATTAATTACTTATATTTATTTGATTAATCATGAACTCTCACTGTAAATATTTATTTTAATGTTCACCTATTTCCAGCCTTGGACAGAGGGAAATTTTTTAAGCTGGTTTCTCTGTTCTATTGTTATCTCCACATCATTTATTAAAAAACAATTTGATGCTTTTGGTACAAGATATTCCAGGCTCATGAGTACTTTCCCTGCACTAGCCATGGCATTAACGCTTTCTTTAAGAATACCAAATTATTTCACTTAAGGTGAAATTTAGAATCTGATATATGAGGCCTTCTTTTTCTTTGGGATGGTCTTGATTCTTGTCTCCTGTGCAACGTCACAAACCTCCATCCAAATTTCATCAGGCACTCTGTCTATCATATCTAGTCCCTTAAATCTATTTCTCATTGCACTGTTTAATCATAAGGGACTTCATTTAGGTCATACCTGAATGGTCTAGTGGTTTTCCCTATTTTCTTAAGTTTAATTCTTAACTTGGCAATAAGAAGTTCATGATCTGAGCCAAAAAGGCTCTCTGAGGAGGTCTTACAAATAGCTGTGAAAAGAAGAGAATCATAAAGGAAAGGGGAGAAGGAAAAACATATCCATTTGAATGTAGAGTTCCAAACAATAGCAAGGAGAGATAAGAAAGCCTTCCTCAATGATCACTGTAAAGAAATAGAGGAAAGCAATAGAATGAGAAAGACTAGGGATCTATTCAAGAAAATTAGACATACCAAGGGAATATTTCATGCAGAGATGGGCTCAATACAGGACAGAAATTGTATGGATCTAACTATACCCTAACCAGTAACGCTGAAGAAGCTGAAGTTGAACAGTTCTATGAAGACCTACAAGACCTTTTAGAACTAACACCCAAAAAAGATGTCCTTTTCATTATAGGGGACTGGAATGCAAAAGTAGGAAGTCAAGAAACACCTGGAGTACAAGGAACTTTGGCCTTGGAGCACGAAATGAAGCAAGGCAAAGGCTAATAAAGTTTTTCCAAGAGAACGCACTGGTCATAGCAAACACCCACTTCCAACAACACAAGAGAAGACTCTACACATGGACATCACCAGATGGTCAACACCGAAATCAGATTGATTATATTCTTTTCAGCCAAAGATGGAAAAGCTACATACAAATTGCAAATACAAGACCAGGAGCTGGCTGTGGCTCAGATCATGAACTCCTTATTGCCAAATTCAGACTTAAATTGAAGAAAGTAGGGAAAACCACTAGACCATTCAGATATGACCTAAATCAAATCCCTTATGATTTTACATAGAAAGTGAGAAATAGATTTAGGGGACTAAGATCTGAGAGATAGAGTGCCTGATGAACTCTGGACAGAGGTTCGTGACATTGTACAGGAGACGGGGATCAAGACCATCCCCATGAAAAAGAAATGCAAAAAAGCAAATGGCTGTCTGAGCAGGCCTTACAAATAGCTTAGAAAAGAAGAGAAGCAAAAAGGCAAGTAGAAAAGGAAAGATGTAAGCATCTGAATGCAGAGTTCCAAAGAATAGCAAGGAGAGATAAGAAAGCCTTCTTCAGCGATCAATGCAAAGAAATAGAGGAAAACAACAGAATAGGAAAAACAAGAGATCTCTTCAAGAAAAGTAGATATACCTAGGGAACATTTCATGCAAAGGTGGGCTTGATAAAGGACAGAAATTATATGGACCTAACAGAAACAGAAGATATTAAGAAGAGGTGGTAAGAATACACAGAAGAACTGTACAAAAAAGATCTTCACGATCCAGATAATCATGATGGCATGATCACTCACCTGGATCAAGACCTCTAGGAATGTGAAGTCAAGTGGGCCTCAGAGAGCATTATTACGAACAAAGCTAGTGGAGGTGATGGAATACCAATTGACCTATTTCAAATCCTGAAAGATGATGCTGTGAAAGTGCGGCACTCAATATGCCAGAAAATATGGAAAACTCAGCAGTGGCCACAGGACTGGAAAAGGTCAGTCTTCATTCCAATCCCAAAGAAAGGCATCACCAAAGAATGCTCAAACTGCCGCACAATTGCACTCATCTCACACGCTAGTAAAGTCATGCTAAAAATTCTTCAAGCCAGTCTTCAAGAATATGTGAACCATGAACATCCAGATGTTCAAGCAGGTTTTAGAAAAGGCAGAGGAACCAGAGATCAAATTGCCAACATCTGCTGGATGATGGAGAAAGCAAGAGAGATCCAGAAAAGCATCTATTTTTGCTTCATTGACTATGCCAAAGCCTTTGAGTTTGTGTATCACAATAAACTGTGGAACATTCTGAAAGAGTTGGGAATACCAGACCACCTGACCTGCCTCTTGAGAAACCTGTATGAAGGTCAGGAATCAACAGTCAGAACTGAACATGGGACAACAGACTGGTTCTAAATCAGAAAAGGGGTGCGTCAAGGTTGTATATTGTCATCCTGCTTATTTAACTTATATGCAGAGTACATCATGAGGAATGCTGGGCTGGAAGAAGCACAATCTGGAATCAAGATTGCTGGGAGAAATATCAATAACCTCAGATATGCAGATGACACCACCTTTATGGCAGAAAGTGAAGAGGAACTCAAAAGCCTCTTGATGAAAGTGAAAGAGGAGAGTGAAAAAGTTGGCTTGAAGCTCAACATTCAGAAAACAAAGATCATGGCATCTGGTCCCATCACTTCTGGGAAATAGATGGGGAAACAATGGAAGCAGTGTCAGACTTTGTTTTTTTGGGCTCCAAAATCACAGCAGATGCTGATTGGAGACATGAAATTAAAAGACACTTACTCCTTGGAAGGAAAGTTATGACCAACCTAGATAGTATATTAAAAAGCAGATGGACCTTGCCATCTGCCATCAGCAAATTTGGAAAACTCAGCAATGGCCACAGGACTGGAAAAGGTCAGTATTCCCTCGAATCCCAAAGAGAGGCATTGCCAAGGAATGTTCAAACTACTGCACAATTGCACTCATCTCACACACGAGTAAAATAATGCTCAAAATTCTTCAAGCCAACCATGTCTATCTAGGTTGGTCATAACTTTCAAGGCTGTCTGTTGTCACCCTGCTTATTTAACTTATATGCAGAGTGCATCACGAGAAATGCTGGGCTGGAGGAAGCAAAAGTTGGAATGAAGATTTCTGGAAGAATTATCAATAACCTCAGATATGCAGATGACACCACCCTTAGGGCAGAAAGTGAAAAACTAAAGAGCCTCTTGATGAAAGTGAAAGCGGAGAATGAAAAAATTTTGGCTCAAGCTCAACAGTCAGAAAACTAAGATCATGGCATTGCGTCCCATCACTTCATGGCAAATAGATGAGTAAACAGTGGAAACAGTCGCAGACTTTATTTTTTGGGCTCCAGTATCACTGCAAATGGTAACTGCAGCCATGAAATGAAAAGACATTTGCTCCTTAGAAGAAAAGCTATGAACAACCTAGAGTGCATATTAAGCAAAGACATTATTTTGCCAACAAAAGTCAATCTAGTGAGGCTATGGTTTTTCCAGGAGTCATGTATGGATGTGTGAGTTGGGTTATAAAGAAAGCCAAACACGGAAGAATTGATGCTTTTGAACTGTGGTGTTGGAGAAGACTCTTGAGAATCACTTGGGCTGCTAGGAGATCCTACCTCAAGGAGATCAGCCTGAGTATTCATTCTAGGACTGATCTTGAAGCTGAAACTTCTATACTTTGCTACCTGATGCAAAGAACTGACTCATTTGAAAAGATCCTGATGCTGAGAAATATTGAAGGAAGGAGGAGCAGGGGACAACAGAGGATGAAATGGCTGGATGGCATCACCGACTAAATGGACATGAGTTTGCGTAAATCCAGGAGTTGGTGATGGACAGGGAGGCCTGGTGTGCTCAGTCCCATGGGGTCGTAAAGAGTTAAACACAACTGAGCAATTGAACTGAACTGAACTGATTTGAGGCCTACATGTACTCATAATTTCCCATTTCCTCTAAATAGACAGGGTTAGGAAAGCATAGATATGTGTCTGCATGCTTCTGTGTGTGTTTGTGTTTGTGTGTGCACACCCCCTTATATATCTGAGGTTTTGATATGACAAAATGCTGAATTGTCCCCAACCCTGTTAATGTCTTTCTTAACATGTTCAGATTTTAGATCGACTCCAGGCAGTGCTTTTACAAACATGTCCCCACCCCCTTACTTTGCTTGGGCTTTGATACTCTGCACTGGGACATCCCTATGTACGGGTACTCTCCTTTTCCTACTCAGCCTCTTACTGCCCAGACAGGGCTCCCTCACCTTCATACATGGATGCCCTTCTCCCCTTCTCAGCCTCTGACTTTATACACACAACTGCGTATTCCTTGTGAATTTCCTCTTCTAAGGATTTAGGCTTTTATTCTGCATGACTTTCCAGCCTCTTCTGTAATGTCCTGTAGACTAAACGTGCTTCTCCAGGCAAGTTGTTCTCTGTGAATGCGTCTTGAACCCACTTTGGGATTGAGTTCCCTTGACAAGTCCTAGAATGGATATCCTGTTATATCTGCTCTAGTTCTGAGATCTGATGCAACACACATCCGCTTTTGTGTATCTTATCACTTCACTGTGTTTGAGTAGTGACTCACCCATACTAGGCTACTCTGACTACATTGTTATCTTATTTACCCCTACTTCTCTAATGTGTCACTCAGGCCCACTATCATTCCATGCCTCCCTGTCATAAAGTGTTTTGATTGATCTCACTTTTTATTTTGTGATTAGTTGTTCAGCAAGAGAGTGAAGAAGGGAGGGTCTTGAATTAAATTGTGAAGGCTATTTGGGTATTGAGAATCAAAGATACATAAAATACATTTCAGGTAGGGAGCTTACATATGAAATATGGGTATAGGGAAATAATTCTTCAAGTTTATATATTTCCAAAAGGTTACTAAAGAACTGCATCATAATCTGTTGAAACAAGTTTCATCTCCCTATGTAAACTGACATCTTCTACTTTAGCATATTCTTAGTGTGTATATGTGTGCATATATCTTAGTTCATTTGGAAGAGTATAACAAATTACCATGCACAGAGGGGCTTCTGAACAACACAGATTTCTTTCTTACAGTTCTTTAGGCTACAGGTACATCAGGGTAACAGCATGGCCAGGTGAGGGCCTTTTTCTTAGTTGTATACTTGTCTCGCATAGGATTTCCCTTGCATATGAAGGAGTTCCATTCTGAGATTGCACGTGTAAGTCCAATTTGTTCCTAAGACCAATTTGTTAATAAGTCCAAAAAAGTTTGCATTAGTACCCAACTAACAGATTTGTGTATATACTGCTGATATTACATAGGCTTCTGGACATTCTAGGCTTGAGATAAAGGTACTGTACTAATGTACTCTATACAGTACTGTGCAGTAAAATACACAAAAGCACAACCATTTGTAGAGGATGCACTCATGTAATAATGTCCACTAGACACGTGAAAAAAAAACTGAAGCATCTTAGACCAAGTTTAGATTTACATAAAAAAAGATAGCTCACATATATTAGAAAATTTCTATGAAATACACATATTATTATTAACTAGAATGGCCTACTTCATTTCTAAGATTCTTCCCACTAAGATTTTCTTAGTTTTTATCTAATGCTATTGTTTCAGCTCCAGGAACTCATCCCAGATCCTATATTGCCTTTAGTAGTCATGTCTCCTTAGGTTTTTCTTGGATGTGACAATTTCTCAGACTTCCCTTACTTTTATGATATTGATAATTTTGAGGAGTTTTAGTCAGGCATTGTACAAAATGATCCTCAACTTGGATTTCCCTGATGACTGATTTTTTTTTTCTCCTTTTATCTTGGGACTATAGATTTTTGAGGAGGAAAACTGCAGAAGTGGAATGTCCTTTATATCTTGTGATGATATTGACATGCCTTATGCCTCTTAATGTTGATCTTGACCTCCTTGCTGAAGTAGTTTTTGTCTAGTTATTCCACTGTCAGCTATTCTTTTTCAGTCTCTCCATATTGTCATTTTTTTCAAGGGTGAGGGGAAAGGAAATCACTATGTCTAACTCACTATTAAGGAATAGGGAATTTCTCTCCACATCCCTGAGACCCAAATGACCTATTATCTGAAATTTGTCTGCATGGGAGAATGGTCTATTCTCTTACATGTGTTCAATCATTTATGTGTATCAGTATGGACTCACATACATTTATTTTACACTTTGAGGTATAATCTGAAAGAGTACTAATTTAATTTATTATGTTGCTCATCTTGCTATAGTCTTGTCCATTGAAAGCTTATTCCTGTCTTCTTTGACATAAACCCATTACTGTAATACAGTTCATTTGTTGTTTGTGTGTTTTTAAGCACTTTCTCTTTGACACAGTAAGATTGTTCAGATTCCTCTTCTATATTTAGTCTCTGAGCCCTACTGCTGCTGCTGCTGCTGCAAAGTCGCTTCAGTCGTGTCCGACTCTGTGCGACCCCATAGACGGCAGCCCACCAGGCTCCGCCGTCCCTGGGATTCTCCAGGCAAGAACACTGGAGTGGGTTGCCATTTCCTTCTACAATCTCTGAGCCCTACAGTCTCTCTTTTCCCTATGAAGTCTGTTTACTTTTATTGGAAAATAGAATTGGGATCCAAGATCTCTACTTCCTTCTATATCATTGTATCTATTTCTTTCAGCTGTCATGAGTATCATTTCTTTTATACGCTTACAGAAAAACAGAGCAAACAAATATATGTACTTATAATAATGTTCCATCTATTTAATTGTTCAGGTATATGTATATAATAGTACCATGATTGTTAACCCGCACCCCTAAAAGAAAGAACGCTATCATTAGATTACAGTGATTTTCGCTTTTCCTTTGTCTTGCAAATCCATTCATTTTCAAAGGTACATAAGTCAGGAAGAAGACCCTGCCTACTACAGCATCTAGATTCAACAAATGGAAATATAAAACTAAAAGGTGTACCCACCTTCCCATTTCAGCAACAGGTTCAGAAAGAATACACTGTCAAGGAGATGGCATTCTGTCAAACTACACCTCTTTTTATGCCAGGTATAAATGTCACCACTTCCTTTAAACCCTACTTCTAGTTGACCCCCTTCAGTCTGCTCATTCTATGCCCTGCAATCAACACAACGGCCAGATGGGTTCTGACAGGTTGGGTCTCTCTGTGACATCACCGTAGTTCTAACCCTGCCTGGTACTCAGTCTTGTTGCTAGGGTATACCACCACACCAAGAGTCACTTACTTCTTATCTGCTCACTGTTTCATCCCTGAAGTGGTTCTTTATCTTGCCTATGTGTGTCCCCTTTTTATGCCGTTCTGTTTTCTATTTTTGAGAGAGTAAACTGAAGAACTCCTGGTGAAAGTACCCTGTGGAAAGTGCATTGGAAGTAGGTTCAATCTTCCAGATGTACCCAAGGCTGGCTTGTGAGCAAATCTCACTGGCTTTTTCCCCTCATTGTCTTGTACATGATACTGAAGTTTCCAGGCAACAGTAACCTGAGTAAGGTGCCAACTCCCCCTTCACTTCAGGGCTGTTCATTTGGGTTTCTGGAAAGAAACATAAATACCTGTTCCTCAACAAAAACTGTACATTCAATACCTTAAGCTAACTCTAGAAAAAACTGTGAAATTTGCATCCAGAGGGCAGAATTGGAAGCTTGCCACAGCAATAGGTGTTAACCTCAACGTTCCCAATTTCCAGGTACCAACAGACACACAAAATTATATTGCAATATGTGGGCTATTCGGCGACAGTATCTCTGAGTGCATTTCTGTGTTAAAGAAGGAGAGGAAAATTTGAAGAGGACTGTTGACATACTGTATTCAAACTAGTAAAACTATTCTGAAGCAAAACATAAAAACCTCTGAGATTTTTCCCAACTACAGTTTTACCTTTTCCAGAATGTCATATAATTGGCATCAGCGAGTGTATATCAATGGATATTTGGTGGCTTCTAATTTGTATGTGTGTGAGTGTGTTTGTGTGTATGTGAGAAAGGGTCGGAATTAAGCTGTTAGATAATGCATGGGAATGTTTTTGTGTGGGCCTTAACTTTCACATCATTTGTTGAAATATCTAGGAGGATAATTGCAAGCTCATTTAGTGTGAGAATTTTAACTATGTAAGAAATTGCTTCCAAAGTGACTGTACCATTTATCATTTCGAACAACAATGAATGACTTTCCTGTTGTTACTCCTCTTTGCCAGTAATTGGTATTGTCAGAATTTTGTATTTGCACTTTCTAGTTAATGTGTAATGGTGTCTCACTGATTTTACCAGTCTACTTTTAAAAAGTCATCTTATTTCCATATTTCCATTGTTTTATTACCATAAATTCCTCAGATGTTTTATCTTTAATCTGAATTTTAAGTAGATTTCCTGCTCAGGAAATCTGCGACTGTTCATAAAATCATTTATTACTTTGTAAATTAGTTCTCTAATGATTTTTTCATGAAGGACTCATAATTTCAGATCATGTGTATTGGGAAATATTTTATTTTTAAAATATAAACTGACTAATCTTCTTTTCCTCAATATTGCTTTGACCAATAATGTTTAATACTTCCATGCAAAAATTTAAATTGAGCATGATGATTTCCTTTTTCTTTTTTATTCCTATTTCCTTTTTTATTTCCTTATATACTTACTAGATGTTAATCAAATTTGTATTAGTATAAGTTGCAGTTGTAGATTTATTCTGAAGTTTTACTTACAAGCATATAGTTATGTTGTCAGAATCTTGAGTTTATGATGTGATATTGACATATTGACATTATGATTTTGGAAAACCAAATGCTCGTTATGCAAGTATGGCCACAGTCTATGACTCATCTCTACAGAGGTTCAAATGAATCCACTTATATAATGCTATAAAGAGGGAATAATCATAAAATATGTTGACATAGATATTGAAGAAAATATTTTAAAAAGATCAGACAGTAATTTGCTAGGCATGTTAATTTTCCCTCAGTGTATTTTTTAATTATGAAATTCCAAATATTTTGTATATAGTCTATAAACAAGATAAATTAGCAAGCACCTCAAACATAGGTTTATAGAAAGCCTAATTTTTGGTTTTCACTAGTTTAACTCTGAGTCTAGTAACCAACATTACTGTGTTTCTGTCAGTAAAGAGAATATGCTTCTTCTCTTGGAGGAAAACTATTTTATTCAATATTTTCCAATGTTTTGATTTTCCATAGAAAATAAATCTTAAACTAGACACTTGTTTTTGATTGTCTGGTACTGTGCCTAATGAATATCTTTCTAATTAATATGTTATCACTAGTAAAATGTCCTGGAGAAGGCAATGGCAAGCTACTCCAGTACTCTTTCCTGGAAAATCCCATGGGTGGAGGAGCCTGGTAGGCTGCGATCCATGGGGTCACTAAGGTTTGGACATGACTGAGCAACTTCACTTTCACTTTTCACTTATTGAAGAAGGAAATGGCAACCCACTCCAGTGTTCTTGCCTGGAGAATCCCAGGGATGGGGGAGTCTGGTGGACTTCGGTCTATGGGGTCTACAGAGTCCCACACGATGGAAGTGACTTAGCAGCAGCAGCAGCAGTAAAATGTACATTCTGTTTACTTACAATACTGATTTAAGTGCCTTATGATAAAAGACATATTAATTTAAGTTTGGGATTATAATGTACACACCACTGTAATATAAAATGGATAACCAAAAAAGAACTCCCATATACCATATGGTTCTCTGCTGAATACTCTATAATAAACAAAATGGGAATGGAATTTTTAAAAGAACAGATATATGTATAATGGATCAATCTGCTGTACACATGAAACTAGCACAACATTGTTAACCAATAATACTCTAATAAAGTAAATATGAGAAAAGAAAATAAACTTCATAGAAGACAAAACTAGCAATAAGCTGAAAAGTTAATAACCTATACAGTCCATAAATTTCTCCAGGCTAGAATACTGGAGTGGGTAGCATTTCCCTTCCCAAGGAGAACTTCCTAACCAAAGGATCAGATCCTGGTCTCCCACATCGCAGGCGGGTTCTTTGCCAGTTGAGCCACAAAGGAAGAATGACTACTGGAGTGAGGAGCCAGTCCCTTCTCTAGTGAATCTCTCTGACCCAGAAATCAAACAGGGATCTCCTGCATTACAGGCGGAATATTTACCAACTGAGCTATAAGGGAAGCCCATACAAAGCAAATATGAAAAAAGAAAATAAACTTTCATAGGAGACCAAAAAACAATAAACTACAAAAACATTTGGAATGAGGAAAAATGTCACTGTACTTCACAGTATAACAGCTTTAGCTATATAAATATCAATCATTATTTTAAATTGAAGGAAATTAACTCAGTATTGCTCATTCACGAGTGAACAGTGAAGTCTCTCAGTTGTGTCCGACTCTTTGCGATCCCAAGGACCGTAGCCTACCAGCATCCTCTGTCCCTGGCATTTTATAGGCAAGAGTACTGGAGTGGGTTGCCATTTCCTTCTCCAGGGGGTCTTCCCAACCCAGGGATCGAACTAAAGTCTCCCGCACTGCAGGCAGACACTTTACCATTTGAGCCACCAAGAAAGCCCACTGCATATAAATACATAGCCATTACGAATAGAAACATATGCTTGTATTTCTATCAGCCATTCATGTCCTTTTATGTTGTTCCATTATAATAGAGTCTGTGTTCGTTATCTCTCTATTAATGTACTGAAATTTTTCTCATTCATACACCAGATATTAGATAAGTACCTACTATGTGTCAGATCATTTCAGTCACTGGAGTTACAGCATTAAAAAAGAAAAATCCTTGCCTTCATGAATTCATAATTTACTCCCAAGTTAGGCAGAAATAGACAATAAGAAAATAAGCCAAATACATCATATAATTACTCACTACTACGTGCTGTGATTCATGGGGTCGCGGAGAGTAGGACACGACTGAGCGACTGAACTGAACTGAACTGATGGAGAAAAAAACAGGCTCAGAATCAAAGAACACAACTTACTAAAGATACATGGAATCATAATGAACACTTACTTGTTCTGTGTTTTTCATTTTTTGTTACTATATAGGAAATCTGAGGCAATGTGAAACTGACATTGAAAAAGTCATATTATAAAATATATCTTGCTATTAGTCAAGGTACTGTGTATAATAGACATGAGTTTTTAGTCACATCCTCAAAATGACATTCTTTTTGTATTTTACATACAGTCTTCCTTTTAAAGTTGATGTACTTTTAATGGGGTCTCAAAAGTCTTACACGACTCCTTACACAAGGATTAAGAACAGCACATATTTGAATTATAATGTGGATTATTTTTTCTTTAAGTTTTTATATGCATTCTTAACCATGTTATTCCACACAGATTTCTTTTACCCTGATGGCTATCACTTTCCAGAATCTTAATAAGTTTGGAATTAGACACAAAGAATTTCCTGAGATGAGCATGGTTTTAAGATTTTTTTTTTTTATATATAACTCTTATTTGATGTCTTGAGTTATAGAAAAATAGCACATTAATTGTTTTTGAAAATGATGAGTCTTCTCCAAAGCACAGTTCAAAAGCATTAATCCTTCGGTACTCACTTTTTTTTTTTTTTTCATAGAGCAACTATCACATCCATACATGACTACTGGAAAAACCATAACTTTGACTAGACAGACTTTGTCAGCAAATAATGACTCTGCTTTTTAATATGCTGTCTATGTTGTTGGCCATAGCTTTTCTTCAAAGAGCAAGCATCTTTTAGTTTTAAGGTGACCATCACATTCTGGAGTGATTTTGGAGCCCAAGAAAATAAATTCTGTCACTGTTTTCACCTTTTCCCACCTTTTTGCCATGGAGTTATGGGATTGGATGCCCTGATCTTAGATTTTTTAAAGTTTAGTTGTAAGCCACCGTTTACACTCTGATCTTTCACTTTCATCAAGAGGAACTTCATTTCTCCTTCAGTTTCCTCCATAAGGGTGGTGTCATATGCATATGATATTTCTCTGGCAATCTTGATTCCAGATTGTGCTTCATCCAGTCAAGCATTTCACATATGTACCCTGCACACAAGTTAAATAAGCAGCATGAAAATAAACAGCCTTGATGTACTCCTTTTCCAATTTGGAACCAGTCAGTTGCTCCATGTCCAGTTATAACTGTTGCTTCCTGACCTGCATACAGATTTCTTAGGAGACAGGTAAGGTGGTTTGTTAGTCACATCTTTTTCAGAATTTTCCACAGTTTATTGTGATCCACAGACTCAATTGTGTGGACATAGTCAATAAAGAAGAAGTAAATGTATTTCTGGAACTCTCTTGCTTTGTTTATCATCCAACAGATGTTGGTAATGTGAGCTCTTGTTTCTCGGCATTTTCTAAATTCAGCTTGTACATCCAGCTTGGATTGTTGAAGCCGCTCTTGGAGAATTTTGAGCATTACTTTACTAACATGTGAGATTAAATCAGTTGTGTGGTAGATTGAGCATTCTTTGCATTGCTTTTCTTTAAGATTGGAATGAAAACTGACCTTTTCCAGTCCTGTGGTCATTGCTGAATTTTCCAAATATACTGGTATGTTGAAATCAGCACTTTCAGAGCACCATTTTTTAGGATTGGAAATAGCTTAACTGGAATTGCATCATCTCCATTAGCTTTGTTTGTAGGGATGCTTCCAAAAACCCACATGACTTTGGACTCCAGGATGTCTGGATCTAGGTGAGTGATCACACCATCATGGTCATATGATTCATTAAGATCTTTTCTGTATAGTTCTTCTGTATTCTGGATACCTTTTCCTAATATCGTCTACTTATTTTAGGTTCATACAGTTTCTGTCCTTTATTGTCCCTTTCATTGCATGAAATGTTCACCTGGTATCTCTAATTCTCTTGAAGAGATCTCTAGTCTTCCCATTGTGTTGTTTTCCTCTATTTCTTTGCATCGATCAATGAGAAAGACTTTATTATCTCTCCTTGCTATTTTTTGGAACTCTGCATTCAAATGGGTATATCATTCCTTCTTTCCTTTGACTTTCACTTCTCTTTTACTCAGCTATTTGTAAGGCCTCTTCAGTGAGCCATTTTGACTTTTTGCATTTATTTTTTTCTTGGAGATAGTCTTGGTCACTGCCTCCTGTACAATGACATGAACTTCTGTCCATAGTTCTTCAAGCACTCTGTATATCAGATTAGTTCCTTGAATCTATTTGTCACTTCCACTGTATAATCGTAAGGGATTTGATTTAGGTCATACCTGACTGGTCTAAAGGTTTTCCCTTTCTTCATTTTAAAGCTGAATTTTGTAATAAAGCAGTCTTGTCTGAGCGACAGTCAATTGCTTGTCTTTGCTGATTGAATAGAACTTCTTCATCTTTGACTTCAAATAATATAATCCATCTGATTTTGATGTGTAGAGTCATATGTGTGTTGTTGGAAGAATGTGTTTGCTATGACCAGTGCATTCTCTTGGCAGAACTCTGTTAGCCTTTGCTGTGCTTCGTTTTTACTCCACAGCCAAACTTGCTTGTTTTCCAGGTATCTCTTGACTTTACTTTTTCATTCCAATCCCCTATGTCGAAAAGGACATCAATTTTTTTTTTTTTCTGTTAGTTATAGAAGGTCTTGGTCTTGTAGGTCCTCATAGAATCACTCAACTTCAGTTTCTTCAGCATTTTTGTGGTTGGGGCATAAACTTGGATTACTGTGATAACGAATGGCTTGCCTAGTCATTTTCGAGATTGCACACAAGTACTGCACTTAGTACTCTTTTGTTGACTATGAGGGCTATTCCATTTCTTCTAAGTGATTTCTGCCCACAGTAGGAGATATAGTGAGCCTTTGAATTAAATTTGCCCATTCCCATCCATTTTAATAAAATAATAGATATGTGTATAAGTGAATCATTTTGCTGTATACATGAAACTAATACATTTTAACAAATGATACTACAATATAAAAGAAAAAATAAAAATAGAAAATAAACTTTCATAGAAGACAAAAATAGTGATAAATTATAAAATATTTAGAATGAGGCAAAATATTATTATACTTCACAGTATAATAACTTTATGAATATAAATATCACTCATTATTTGATATTGAAGGGAATGAACTTAGCATTGCTTTTTCATGTAAAGATATATGACTGCAGATATCAATAGAAATATAATGACATTTATATCAATCATTAATCTCCTTTTATGTTGTTTCATTACAAAATAATTTACGTTTGTTATATTTCTATTAAAATACTCAAATCCTTCTATTTCATACATCGGATGTCTGTTAAGCACCTACCATGTGTCAGAGTATTTCAGGCATTGGAGTTATAGTGTTTAAAAGTGCTTTTCTTCTTATTGAATTTATATTTTACTTCCAAGTAAGTTAGTCAGTTCAGTTGCCCAGTCGTGTCCGACTCTTTGTGACCCCATGAATCACAGCACACCAGGCCTCCCGGTACATCTCCAACTCCCAAAGTTCACTCAAACTCATGTCCATTGAGTCGGTGATGCCATCCAGCCATCTCATTCTCTGTCGTCCCCTTCTCCTCCTGCTCCCAATCCCTCCCAGCATCAGAGTCTTTACCAGTGAGTCAACTCGTCGCATGAGGTGGCCAAAGTATTGGAGTTTCACCTTTAGCATCAGTCCTTCCAATGAACACCCAGGATTGATTTCCTTTAGAATGGACTGGTTGGATCTCCGTGTAGTCCAAGGGACTCTTAAGAATCTTCTCCAACACCACAGTTCCAAGTTAGGTCAGGTTAAGCAATAAGCAAGTAAGTCAACTATATCATATAATTACTAAGGGCTATGGAGAAGTAACAGGCACAGAAAGAATGAACTTAACTAAAGATATATAGAAACAAAAAGAAAACTCCCTTCTTCTGTTTTTCATTTTGTCCTTAACACAGAACGTCCAAACACTGTGGAACTGATGTTGAGAAAATTATGCCATGAATTATATCTTGTTTTTAGTCAAGGCATTTTTTTAATTTTATTTTTTTAACGTGTTGATTTTAATTCGAGGCTAATTACTTTGTAGTATTATTATATTGGTTTAGAAGACTCTTAAGAGTCCCTTGGACTGCAAGGAGATCCAACCAGTCCATTCTGGAAGGAGATCAATCCTGGGTGTTCATTGTAAGGACTGATGCTAAAGCTGAAACTCCAATACTTTGGCCACCTCATGCGATGAGTTGACACACTGGAAAGGACTCTGATGCTGGGAGAGATTGGGGGTGGGAGGAGACGGGGATGACAGAACGAGATGGCTGGATGGAATCACCGACTCAATGGACATGAGTTTGAGTGAACTCCTGGAGTTGGTGATAGACAGGGAGGCCTGGTATGCTGTGATTCATGGGGTCGCAAAGAGTCTGACACCGACTGAGTGACTGAGCTGAACAGAACTGAACTGTATTGGTTTTGCCATACATTGTCATGAATCTGCCCCAGGTGTACATGTGTTCCCCATCATGAACCCCCCTCCCACCTCCCTCCCATCCTATCCCTCTGGTTCATCCCAGTGCACCAGCCACGAGAATCTGTATCATGCATTGAACCTAGACTGGAGATTCGTTTAACATATGATAATATACATGTTTCAATGCCATTCTCCCAAATCATCCCACCCTCGCCCTCTCCCAGAGAGTACAAAAGACTACTCTATACATCTGTGTCTATTTTGCTGTCTTGTGTACAGGATTATCATTAAAATCTTTCTAAATTCCATATATACGCATTAGTATACTGTATTGGTGTTTTTCTTTGCAGCTTACTTCACTCTGTATAATAGGCTGCAGTTTCATCCAACTTATTAGAATTTATTCAGATGAATTCTTTTTAATTGCTGAGTAATACTCCACTGTGTATATGTACCACAGCTTTCTTATCCATTCTAGTGCAGATGGACATCTAGGGTGCTTCCTTGTCCTGACTATTATAAACAGTGCTGCAATGAACATTGGAATAATGTGTCTCTTTAATTTTTTTCTAATTTTTCTTTATTGGAGACAATTACTTTACAATAATATATAGGTTGGTTTTGCAATGCATTGAAATGAATCCGCCCTTGGTGTACATGTGTTCCCCCTCTTGAACCCTCTTCCCACCTCCCTCTTCCCCATATCCTCCTTCCAGGTCATCCCCTTGCACAAGCCCCAAGCATCCTGTATCATGCGTCGAATCTGGACTGGAGATTCATTTCACATATGATAATATAAACGCTTCACTGCCATTCTACCAAATCATCCCACCTTCACCCTCACCGACAGAGTCCCAAAGACTGTACTATACAACAATGTCTCTTTCGCTGTCTCATATACCGGATTAAGGTTATCATCTTTCTAAATTCCATATATATGCATTAATATACTGTATTGATGTTTTTCTTTCTGGCTTACTTCTCTCTGTATAATAGGCTCCAATTTCATCCACCTCATTGGAAATGATTCAAATGCATTTTTTTTCACGGCTGAAAAATACTCCATTGTGTATATGTACCAAAACTTTCTTATTCATTCGTCTGCAAATGGACATCTAGGTTGCTTCCATGCCCTCGCTATTATAAACAGTACTGCGATGAACATTGCAGTACATGTATTTCTTTCAATTCTGGTTTCCCCAGTGTGTACGCCCAGGAGTGTGGTTGCTGGATCATATGGCAGCTCTATTTCCAGTTTTTTGAGGAATCTCCACACTGTTCTCCATTGTGACTGTACTAATTTGCATTCCCACCAAGAGTGTAAGAGGGTTCTCTTTCCTCCACACCCTCTCCAGCATTTAATGCATGTAGACTTTTGGATAGCAGCCATTCTGACTGGTGTGAAATGGTATCTCATTGTGGTTTTGACTTGCATTTCCCTGATTATGAGGGATGTTGAGTATTTTTTCATGTGTTTGTTAGCCATCTTTATGTCTTCTTTGGAGAAATGTCTGTTTAGTTCTTTTGCCCATTTTTTGATTGGGTCATTTATTTTTCTGAAATTGAGCTGCAGGAGTTGCTTGTATATTTTGGAGATTAATTCTTTGTCAGTTGTTTGATTTGCTATTATTTTCTCCCATTCTGAAGGTTGTCTTTTCACCTTGCTTATAGTTTCCTTTATTGTGTAGAAGCTTTTGATTTTAATTAGGTCTGATTTGTTTATTTTGCTTTTATTTCCAATATTCTGGGAGGTGGGTCTTGGAGGATCCTGCTGTGATTTATGTCGGAGAGTTTTTTCCCTATGTTCTCCTCTAGGAGTTTCATAGTTTCTGGTCTTACATTTAGTTCTCTAATCCATTTTGAGTTTATTTTTGTGTATGGTGTTAGGAAGTGTTTTAGGTTCATTCTTTTACAAGTGGCTGACCAGTTTTCCAAGCACCACTTGTTAAAGAGACTGTCTTTTCTCCATTTTATATTCTTGCCTCCTTTGTCAAAGATAAGGTGTCCATAGATGCGTTGATTTATCTCTGGGCTTTCTATTTTGTTCCATTGATTTATATTTCTGTCTTTATGTCAAGACCATACTGTCTTGATGACTGTGATTTTGTAGTAGAGCCTGAAATCCGGCAGGTTAATTCCGCAAGTTCCATTCTTCCTCCTCAAGATTGAGTTGGCTACTCGAGGTTTTTTGTATTTTCATACAAATTGTGAGATTACTTGTTCTAGTTCTGTGAAAAATATAGTTGGTAGTTTATAGGGATTTCATTGAATTTATAAATTACTTTGGGTAGTATACACATTTTCACAATATTTAATCTTCCAAGCCATGAGCATGATATATTTCTCCATCTATCAGTGTCCTCTTTGATTACTTCCACCAGTGTTTTATAGTTTTCTATGTACAAGTCTTTTGTTTCTTTATGAAGATATAATCCTTAGTATTTAATTCTTTTCATTGCAACAGTGAATGGAATAGTTTCCTTAATTTCTCTCTCTATTTTCTCATTATAATTGTATAGGAATGCAATGGATTTCTGTGTGTTGATTTTATATCCTGCAACTTTACTGTATTCATTAGCTGTAGTAGTTTTCTGGTAGAGTCTTTAGGGTTTTCTGTGTAGAGGATCATGTCATCAGCGAACAGTGAAAATTTTACTTCTTCTTTTCCAATTTGTATTCCTTTTATGTCTTTTTCTGCTCTGATTGCTGTAGCCAAAAATACCAGAACTATGTTGAACAGTAGTGGTGAGAGTGGGCACCCTTGTCTTGTTCCGGACTTTAGGGGAAATGCTTTCAATTTTTCACCATTGAGGATAATGGTTGCTGTGGGTTTGTCATATATAGCTTTTATTATGTTGAGATATGTCCCTTCTATTCCCACTTTCTGGAGGGTTTTTACCATAAATGGGTGTTGAATTTTGTCGAAGGCTTTCTCTGCATCTATTGAGATAATCGTATGAATTTTATATTTCAGTTTGTCAATGTGATGTATTACGTTGATTGATTTGGTATTAGGATGATGTTGGCCTCATAGAATGAGTTTGGAAGTTTCCCTTCCTCGGCGATTTTCTGGAAGAGTTTGAGTAGAATAGTTGTTAGCTCTTCTCTAAATTTTTGGTAGAATTCAGCTGTGAAGACATCTGGACCTGGGCTTTTGTTTTCTGGAAGATTTCTGATTACAGCCTCTAATTCCGTCCTTGTGATGGGTCTGTTAAGATATTCTATTTCTTCCTGGTTCGATTTTGGAAGGTTGTACTTTTCTAGGAATTGGTCCATTTCTTCCAAGTTATTCATTTTATTGCCATAGAATTGCTGATAGTATTCTCTAATAATCCTTTGTATTTCAATGTTGTCGCTTGTGATCTCTCCATTTTAATTTTTAATTTTATTGATTTGGTTCTTCTCCCTTTGTTTCTTGATGAGTCTGTCTAATGGTTTGTCAATTTTATTTACCTTCTCAAAGAACCAGCTTTTGGCTTTGTTGCTTTTTGCTATGGTCTCTTTTGTTTCTTTTGCATTTATCTCTGCCTTAATTTTTACGATTTCTTTCCTTCTACTAACCCTGGGATTCTTCATTTCTTCCATTTCTAGTTTCTTTAGATGTAGAGTTAGGTTATGTAGTTGACTTTTTTCTTGTTTCTTGAGGTGTGCCTGTATTGCTATGAACCTTCCCCTTAGCACTGCTTTTACAGTGTCCCAGAGGTTTTGGGTTGTTGTGTTTTCACTTTCATTCATTTATATGCATATTTTTATTTCTCTTTTGATTTCTTCATTGATTTGTTCATTATTCAGCAGCGTGTTGTTCAGCCTCCATATGTTGGCATTTTTAATAGTTTTTCTCCTGTAATTGAGATATAGTCTTACAGCATTGTGGTCAGAAAAGATGCTTGGAAAGATTTCAATTTTTTTGAACTTACCAAGGCTAGATTTATGGCCCAGGATGTGATCTATCCTGGAAAAGGTTTCGTGTGCACTTAAGAAAAAGGTGAAATTCATTGTTTTGGGGTGAAATGTCCTATAGAGATCTATTATGTCTAACTGGTCTATTGTATCATTTAAAGTTTGTGTTTCCTTGTTAATTTTCTGTTTAGTTGATCTATCCATAGGTGTGAGTGGGGCATTAAAGTGTCCCACTATTATTGCCTTGTTGTTAATTTCCCCTTTCATGCTTGTTAGGAATTGTCTTACATAATGCGGTGCTCCTATGTTGGGTGCAGAAATATTTATAATTACTATATCGTCATCTTAGATTGATCCTTTGATCATTATGTAGTTTCCTTCTTTGTCTCTTTTCACAGCCTTTGTTTTAAAATCTATTTTATCTGATATGAGTATTGCTACTCCTGCTTTCTTTTGGTCTCTATTTGCGTGAAATAACTTTTTCCAGCCCTTCACTTTCAGTCTGTATGTGTTCCTCGTTTTGAGGTGGGTCTCTTGTAGACAACATATACGGGAATCTTGTTTTTGTATCCATTCAGCCAGCCTTTGTCTTTTGGTTGGGGCATTCAACCCATTTACGTTTAAGGTGATTTTTGATAAGTATGATTCAGTTGCCATTTTCTTTTTTGTTTTGGGTTCAAGTTTATATACCCTTTCCGTGTTTCCTGTATAGAGAAGATCCTTTAGTATTTGTTGAAGAGCTGGTTTGGTGATGCTGAATTCTCTCAGCTTTTGCTTGTCTGTAAAGTTTTTTATTTCTCCTTCATATTTGAATGAGATCCTTGCTGGGTACAGTAATCTGGGCTGTAGGTTACTTTCTTTCATCACTTTAAGTATTTTTTGCCATTCCCTCCTGGCCTCAAGAGTTTCTGTTGAAAGATCAGCTGTTATCCTTATGGGAATCCCCTTGTGTGTTATTTGTTGTTTTTCCCTTGCTGCTTTTAATATTTGTTCTTTGTGTTTGATCTTTGTTTAATTGATTAACATCTCTTGGAGTATTTCGCCTTGCATTTGCCCTGTTAGGGACTCTCTTTGTTTCTTGGACTTGGGTGATTATTTCCTTCCCCATTTTAGGGAAATTGTCAACTATTATATCGTCAAGCATTATCTCATGGTCTTGCTTTTTGTCTTCTTCTTCTGGGACTCTTATGATTCGAATGTTGGGGGACATTTCACATTGTCCCAGAGGTCTCTAATATTATCCTCATTTCTTTTAATACGTTTTTCTTTTTTCGTCTCTGTTTCATTTATTTCTACAATTCTATCTTCTAGCTCGCTTATCCTGTCTTCTGCCTCCGTTATTCTACTGTTTGTTCCCTCCAGAGTGTTTCTGATCTCATCTATTGCATTATTCATTGTATATTAACTCTTTTTTATTTCCTCTAGGTCCTTATTAAACCTTTCTTCCATCTTCTCAACCCTTTTCTCGAGGTTATCTATCTGTAACTCCATTTTGCTTTCAAGATTTTGAATCATTTTCACCATCAATATTTGAAATTCTTTATCAGGTAGATTCCCTATATCTTCCTCTTTTGTTTGTGTTGGTGGGCATTTATTCTTTTCCTTTACTTTCTGGGTATTTCTCAGCCTCTTCATCTTGCTTATATTGCTGTGCTTGGGGTGGCCTTTCCGTCTAATGGCTTTTCGTGGAGTTCTTTTTATTATGTAGTTACCTCATTGTGTGTGGGGTTGGACGCTTGACTTGTCAAGGTTCCCTGGCTAGGGAAGCTTGTGTCAGTGTTCTGGTGGGTGGAGCTGGATTTCTTCTCTCTGGAGTGCAATGAAGTGTCCAGTAATGAGTTTGAGATGTCAGTGGGTTTGGAGTGGCTTTGGCAGCCTGTATATTGAAGTTCAGGGCTATTCTACTGTGTGGCTGGCAAATTTGCCTGGTATGTCTTTCACTGAAACTTGTTGACCCTTGAGTAGTGCCTGGTTTCAGTGTATGTATGGAGGCATTTGATGAGCACCTATCAATTGATGTTCCCTGAAACAGGAGATCTCTGGTGTTCTTAGGATTTGGACTTAATCCTCTGCCTCTGGTTTTCAGTCTTATTCTTGCAGTAGGCTCAAGACTTCTCCATCTGTTACTTCCGAGGCCATTCCTTCTGTTAAAGCTCTTCTGTTAGCTGGTCTCTTCAGTGTCTAATTCCCGTCCTGACACCAGGGGGTGGTGGTGGAAACTTTTTTTTTTTTCGGCTCACCTGTTCAGTCCTGCTGTGGGGAACGAGGAACGCTGCTAACAAATATCACTGGCAGCTGTGGGGAGTGCTCGCAGTGTCTCGGCTACAATGTGATTGCTCCCGCTCGCGGCTTGAGTGCTTTCCCTGTTTATGCTGCTCAGGCTCTAGGTTGCTCTGCCGGGAACTGTCTCTGGCCGGCACTGGGTTGCCTGAACTTACCAGGATTGAGCGGCTCAGGTTCAGGTCCTCGGGTACTCCACAAAGGTGCAGAGTTGGCTGGGCCTGCATTTTTTGCCTTCCCCGGCCCTACTAGCTCAGGTGACCAGGTGTTTGGCGTGCGCGGTCGCTGTGACTTATCGTCTTCCTGGTCCCTGCTGCTCAGTTTTCTGGGTGTCCAACTGGCGCACCTTCTCAGGCAGGTATCGACCGTCCCAAACCCAAGAAGTCTTGGTTAGTATGAAGCCTGCCTGCCGCTTGGTATGGGAAGCCTCTCTGGCACTGCAACTGCCCCTTCCGGCTCTGGCCGCCCTCCCCTGCCTGTCCCGGAGGGGGCTGGGGCTGGGCCGCCCGCAGCCAGCAGGTTCTGCTCAGTCCTTTGGTCTGTGAGCGGGGCTTGCAGAGTCTTAGGTTGGGGCTTTTCACCTTTTCGCAGGCTTTTCGACTTTTAACTGCACAGTCTGCTTAGCTATTTCCCCATCAGCGCCCTCAGATTGACCTCGGGGTATTCAGACCGAGTCCTCTCTCTAAGCGCTGCTGCCACGCCTCCCTGCCGGCCCCCGCTTGCTAGTGGGGGGTGCGGGTGTCTGCGCTGCTTCTCCACTGAGAGTTTCCTCTGGGAACTTAGTCTGTGAGTTTTAGTTATTTGTTTCTTTTTTCTCCTGGTTATGTGGCCCTCTGAGTTCCTAAGGCTCATCACAGACTCGTTTGTGAGTGTTTCCAGGTGTTTGGAAACTTCTCTCTCTCTCTCTTTTTTTTTTTAGGTCTCCCTTCCTGGGACGGAGCTCCGCCCCTCCCTCTTTGTCTCTGTTTTTATCTTTCATACTATTTCCTACCTCCTTTTGAAGACTATGGGCTGCTTTTCTGGGTGCCTGATGTCCTCTGCCAAAGTATGAACTGATGTCCTCTGCTGGTATTCAGAAGTTGTTTTGTGGGATTTGCTCAGCGTTCAAATGTTCTTTTGCTGATTTTGTGGGAAAGAAAGTGGTCACCCTGTCCTATTCCTCCGCCATCTTCTACTCCTCCAGTGTTTCCCACTATGATAAACTCTCCTCTCCTCTTGTTCTGCCTCATCTCTGGAAACTTTTCCAACCGGTGCATGGACCAAAACACTCCCCCCAACACACAGTTCCTTGAAAGTGTGGTGACATTCAGATGCCATCACATCTGAGACCACCTGCGACCTGCTTCCATACTCTCAAACGTGGACTTCCTGTTTTGAGATGCTGAGTTGCATAGAGTGCCTCAGTCGGTCTGATCCCTTTGTCGACATTCACACTGATGGGGGCAGTGAACCTTCTATTCCCACTGGAGCTTACGGAGTTACCTGCCTGAATTAAAGTTTCAGCTCTATGACCTCTGTGAGCTTGGACAGGTCACACGTCTTCTGCTGCCTTGGACAGAAACTAGAGGTGGAAAGGTAAGCCACCATGCTGGGGGGTGCCAGTTAAGCCAGACTTGAAGTTGTTCAGTGCAGCCAACTCATGGAAGGAAGTTGGATAGGGATACTCAAATTAGCTTGGGTTCTTTCTTTGTCTCTGGACACAAACCCCACCTTTCCAGCCTGGACTCGACTTTTTGAAGGCTGAGAAATGGACCACAAACCTTAGTCTGATTGCTGCAGCACTGAATGTTCTGCTGACTGCTCTCTTAAGCACTATTTCTGAAGCCATCCATTTCTGCTATTTCTCAGAAGACTGGGATTCCTTCAGAAAGCCAAGTCAGGTGAGGTTCAGTTCAGCTAAGTTCAGTTCAGTCACTCAGTCGTGTCCGACTCTGCGACCCCATGATTCACAGCATCCCAGGCCTCCCTGTCCATCACCAACTCCTGGAGTTCACTCAAACTCACCTCCATCGAGTTGGTGATGCCATCCAGCCATCTCATTCTCTGTTTTCCCCTTCTCCTCCTGCCCCCAATCCCTCCCAGCATCAGAGTCTTATCTACTGAGTCAACTCTTCACATGAGGTGGCCAGAGTATTGGAGTTTCAGCTTTAGTATCAGTCCTTCCAATCAATACCTTCCCCACAAAAACTACAAGTCAGCTTCTTTGTTGTCTAAGTCTTAGTAGCTCAGTTGTAGTGTGACTCTTTGTGACCTCATGGCCTGTAGTCCGCCAGCTCCTCTGACCACTTAATTCTCCAGGCAAGAATCCTAGAGTAGCTAGCTGCTGTTCCCTTCTCAGAGGATCTTCCCGATCTCTGATAGAACCCTGGTCTCCCCCATTGCAAGCAGTTTCTTTACTGTCTGATCCACTAAGCCCAGGTTCAAAACCCATCCATTGTGTACAATATTTACAGAGCTACTGGATTCCCCCAGGGAAAGGGGTAAGGGACAGAAAAGGAGTTGCACGCCAAGCCGTAACCCAAAACAACAATATTTTATGCTCTTAAAGCTCTGTAGGCAATCTTGAGTAGTCTTGCCTGTTTTGGGGGACACTGGGCAGAAACAGAGGCTGAAAGGCAGTGACTCTGTTGCAAGGATCTGCTCCCCAAATCTTTGGCATCAGGGCAAATGAACAGATATGGCATTTTCATCTTTTAAGGCACATTCCACACACGAGCCTCAAAAAAAAAAAAAAAAATTCTGCTTTCCAGGAGCCAAGAGAAATAGAAAACCAACTGTTCCAAACAGGTATTGAGATTTCCTCTCTCTGAAGGAATCAGGGTCTTGAGAATAGTCTTACAATGTTTTGTCCTGTGTTTACAAGCAATTGCGTACTCTCCAAGGGTGGTTAAAGTTTCAACAGCATCAGTGTATGTTCTGATTTCTATCCAAGCAGCTTCCCCTGCTTCCAGCCAAGCCATCCTGGATATTTCTGAAGTGGTAGCATTTGCAGCTCCTGGTTAGAGGCCCTGCTTTCATCTTGAAATGACCTCCCCTCTGCCTTCTGCCCCAACAGAAGCCCAGTCCTGTGGTTTTCCAGGAGGAAGGCTGAGGAGCTGAGGACAAATTCTGTCTTACTTAAAACTGCAAAGCTGGTGGTGGAAATGGAGATGAGCTGCTGGTGTGGGAGAAGGTGAAGGAAAAGCATAGGGATGCCTTACCTCTGGTTGGAAAAATTCTGAGACAACATGTTTACTGCTGGGAGGAGGTCAAAGACTGTCTGCTCCTGGCTGCAAATGGACCTGTTAAATTTCCTGATGATAAGTATTATGGACCTGGCATTTTTCGTCTTTCTTTCGTTCTTTTTTTTTTTTTTCTTCAAATTTTTGTTAGTAAAGAATCTTCCTGCAATATGGAAGACCTTGGTCTGATCCCTGGGTCGGAAAGGTCCCCTGGAGAAGAGAAAGTCTACTTACCCTGGTATTCTAGCCTAGAGAATTCTGTGGATTTTACCGTCCATGGGGTCCCAAAGATCAGTTACGACTGAGTGACTTTCACTTTTAGTAAAGCCATAACTTAAATGGGGCTTTTATATTTTCAAGCTTAAAGAGGTTTTTTTTTTTTTTTTTTTTAAGTCCACTCAGTATACTACCAATAGTACTAATATCATTTTGAAATTTTTATGCATATAGAATTCAGCATGATTTTCAATGTTGAATACACTGCCTCTAAAAATTAAAACAGTTGGGCTTCCCTGGTGGCTAACACGGTTAAGAATCCACCTGCAGTGAAGGAGATCTGGTTTCAATCCCTGTGTCCGGAAGGAGGGCATTGCACCCCACTCCAGTATTCTTGCCTGGAGAATCCCAGGGACAGAGGAACCTGGTGGGCTACAGTCCACGGTGTCCCAGAGACATGAACACGAATGAGCGAGTAACACACTCTAAGAAAATCTGAATAAATTTGAACGTTTTCTTTTCCTAAACAGAGTTATTCTTGAAAGCTAATATACAATGTGAAAAATCTAACCCTACATTGTTGAGATGAGTAAAAATGGAGCAGACCTGAAGGTGTAAAATGTGTGTGTCTGTGTGTTTCCAATTTGGCAAAACAGTTTCCCCTTTCTTCAAAGGTTTGTTGATTTCAAGCGAAAGTCCTAACTCTGTGGGGTGAATTCTGTGGTGAAGAGGGGCCACAGAAAAGCCGTATTTTCATGCTAATCACCACGGGGTCACTGTTTATGAAGTGGCACGGATCGAAAGGAGGGCTGTCAGAGACTCAGACTGCTCAGACCTGTCAAGAGCGCTTGCTTTCTGTGGGAGATGAAACATCACTGTTGAGGGCTACTGGTTCTGGAGAATTAACGATCCCCTCCCCGGGAAGGCCTGCTGAAGGGAAAGAGAGCGGACTTCCCCGACCCTGAGCTCTCTGCCCCGACCCCTCCTCCTCGCTACCAAGCATCCCCCTCATGAGTCCTTGTGGCGTTCAGCGCTGCCCTCACCGAGACTGGCTCCTTTTCTACCTACATAGGTTGGGGATCAGGCGGGGCTGCGGAGAGTTCCAGTGCACATGATGCCCTCCTCCCCGTGTCCAGCACATGAGTCAGAATGGCCAGGCATCCGTCGAGTCCCGGTAGACCCGAGCGGCGGACTTCCCCACGACCCGTGGCCTCTCCGCAACTGGGCACCCTTTGCTGCCCCATGGGACACAGTCATGCAACTTGCTCTGGGCTTCCAGCCTCGGGCCTTCCACGCGCTATGCCTGGGCAGCAGGGAGCTCTGCCTGGCACTCGGCCTTCTGCAGCTAAGGCCCGGGCGCTGCCTTCCTGCTCAACCTGAGCACCACCACTGCTTGGGACCTGCTCGGCTGCCTGGGTGGGCGCGCGACCCGCGTGGACTGGGGTGGGGGGAGCGGTGACCTATCGGTGTGCGAGTGAGGGCGCCCGGCCCGCAGGTGGGGACCCTTCCTTGGGAGGTGAGGGTGCACAGCTGGGGACCTCTCCATGCGTGGTTCAGGGCCCGTGCGTACTGCGCGGGTGGAGACACCTCCAGGAACAGTTGAGCACGAGCGGCTTGCTAGTAGCGCTCCCTCTACTCTCGGGGTGAAGACGTTGGACCCGCAAGTAGAGACGCCTCTGTGCATTTTCAGGGCGCGCCTAGGTGCCCGGTTGAGAGCCTGCGGCCCATGGCTGGTCCTCTGTGGGAAGTTGACGTGGTGCGGCTCGCCAGTGGGGACCCCTTCATGCGAGTTGGGGCACACGGTCCACCTACGTGGGGACCACTGTGTGAGCAGTTTAATGCGCATGGCCGGCAAATAGTACTCCCTCAATTTGTGGTTAGGCCTCCCGGCCCCCAAGTAGACGTAGGTAGGGACCACTGAGTGCGGGGTTGAGGATGCACAACTCAACGGTGGGACCCCTCAGTGTGATAGTGAGGACTCCTGGCCCGCAAGTAGGGACCCGTCTGTGTGTTTTCTAGGGCGCATGCACCGCAGGTTCGGACCCCTCCATGCCCAGGTGAGGGCCTGCGGCCCGCGAGTGGGGATCTTTCCGTGTGTGTTTGAAGGTACACTAACCGCGAGTGGGGACCCCTCTGTGCACTGTTGAAGGTGTGTGACCCCCTATTGGGGACGCCCTTCATGGGTGTTGAGTGGGTCCTGTTGTTGAGGACCTCTCCGTGCGCGGTTCAGGGCACACAGCCTGACAGTGGAGTCCCCCTCCGTGTGCGGGTGAGGACGCCCAGCCCACGAGGAGGGACCCAGCTGTGCGTTTTCCAGGGAACAAGTATTGTGGGTCTGGACCCCTCCGTTCCCAGTTGAGGGTGCCCTGCCAGTGAGTGGGGACCTCTCTGTGCTTTTAAGGGTCCATGACCCGCGAGTGCAGACCCCTCAGTGGGAGGTTAAGGGTGCACAGCCCAGTGCTGGGGACCTCTGCGTGTGCAGTTGAGGGCCCATGGACATTGATGGGGACAATTGTGTGTGCAGTTGAGGGTGCAGGGCCCACGGGTGGGGTCCTCTTCGTGTTTGGGTGAGGGATCAAGGCCCGCAGGTGGGGACCACTGTATGCACAGTTGAAGGCACCAGTCCGTGGGTGGGAACCCCTCCGTGACCAGTTGAGGGCCCATGACCTGCGAGTGGGGAACTCTCTGTGACCAGGTGGGAGCCTGTGGCCAGCTAGTGGGGGCAACCTTCATGGGAGTTGAAGGTGCACAACCTTGTGGTGAGGACTACAACTCTGTGCGTGGTTGAGGGCGCATGGCCCATGGGTGGGGAGCCCTTGCTGCGCAGTTGAGGGCATGCATACTGTGGGGGGGACCCCTCCATGCCCAGTTGAGGGCCTACAATTGGGGATCCCTCCATGCGTGGTTGAGGGTCCACGGCCCTCAGGTGTGGACCCCTCCGTGTATGGGTGAGGACGTCCAGCCCATGAGGTCCCTTCCGTGTATGCTTGGGGGCACGCTGCACACGAGTGGGGACCACTCCGTGCGCAGCTGAGGATGCATGGACCGCAGGTGGGAAGCACTGCGTCAGCTGTTGAAGACATATGGCTCATGGGTCTATGTGTGGGGGCCTCTCTGTTCCTAGTTGAGAGCTCGTGGCCCACGAGTGGGCCCTTCATGGGAGTTGAGGGCACACAGCCTCGTGGTGAGGACCACTACATGCATAATTGAGGGTGTGCTGCACACTAGTGGGGACTGCTCCATATGAGGTTGAAGATGTACGGCTTGCGGGTGAGAACCACTGCATGAGCGGTTGACGGTGCACATCTTTTTGGGGGCAACCACTTTATGTGCAGTTGAAGACACACGGCTCATGGGTCTGCGAGTGGGGACCTCTCTGTGCCCAGTTGAGAGCTTGTGGCCCACTAGTGGTGACGACCTTTATGGAAGTTGAGGATGCACATCCTTGTGGTGAGGGCCACTCCGTATGTGCTTGAGGTCTCTTGACCCTTTCAGGTCCCAGCAAGGAGATCCAGTGGGACTCAATGACCACCTCAGCCGCCATGGGGTTCACCCACCCCCCAGGTTCTCCCAGGAGCCTGGGGAAGGCTCCGCTCCCAAGAAGGAGTTGCCAGGTGGCATGCATACATCTGATGAGTCCTTGAACATGCTGTCTGAAGGTAAGAGCCTCTGGGTAGAGGCAGGCCTAGGTTGGGGGCCCCAGGCTCCTCAAGAACTCCTTTGTAAATGACCAGGAGGCTCTCTACCCTGATTTCTGGAACCAGCTTCAGGGCATGAGTGGAAAGGGACCACCTTAATCTTGCAGCTCGTCACTCACCTCTCCTTGTAATGTGAGTGTGGTGCCTTTCATCTGCCTGCATGTCACGTGGCTTCAGTCCTGCTGAACTCTCTGCAACGCCAGGAACTGTCACCCCCACCAGGCTCCTCTGTCCGTGGGGATTCTCCAGGTGAGAATACTGGAGTGGGTTGCCATGCCCTTCTCCAGGGGATCTTCCCCACCCGGGGACTGAGCACTGTAGCCTTGTGTTAATGATCAATAACTCTGCCTTGAGATGCATGATATTCTGAGTCTTGAGGTAAACGGTGACTTCTCACCTGGTGCTGACATTTGCTGTAAGACAACGAAGAGTAGGCAGCCAGACCTCTGGAGATTTTCACGTTGAATTTTGGTTTGTCCACTTCATCCAGGGGTATTTACAATGAAATGCAGGTCACCCATCGTTGGCGTTTCTGCTCTGCCCTCTTCATTTCAAGACTCTTGTACTGTGGTCCTCAAATTGGCCCCCTTTTTAAACTCCTGTTCATCTAATTTGGATGCCCCGGTAACTCTCCAGCCTTTTTACTCGCCTCCCTCACTTTCAGAAGAGGTTCTTTAGTTCTTCGCTTTCTGCCGTGAGGGTGGTGTCATCTGCATATCTGAGGTTATTGATATTTCTCCTGGCAAGCTTGATTCCAACTTGTGCTTCATTCAGTCCATCATTTTGCATGATGTATGTATTTTGCATGAAGTTAAACAAGCAAGGTGATAATATACAGCCCTGATATACTCCTTTCCCAATTTGGAACCAGTCCATTGTTCCATGTCTGATTCTAACTGTTTCTTCTTGACCTGCACACAGATTTCTCAGTAGGCAGGTCAGTGGTCTGGCATTCCCATCTCTTTTAGAATTTTCCAGAGTTTGTTGTGATTCACACAAAAGTTAGAATAGTCACTGAAGCAGAAGTAGATGTTCTGGAATTGTCTTGCCTTTTCTATGATCCAACAGATATTGGCATTTTGATCTGTGGTTCCTCTGTCTTTAAATCCAGCATGAATATCTGGAATTTCTCGCTTCATATACTGAGCTTGGAGAATTTTGAGCATCACATTAAAGCTCTAAGAAAAACTAATTGTAAGATTTAAAGAACTTTTAGATACGAGGCTTAAAAATTTAAGGAATTCTTAGTAACATACAATTTAGGGTACTATGTCAGATATATTTCAAAAGAGCTGGGGAGAGAGAAAGGGTTGAGATTTTCTTAACACCTTTTTGAAACTGAGACTTTATAATGAGTAAGCACTTTCTTAAATTGAAGCAACATTTGTCAAGCTTATTAGAGGCAAGGTGACTTACAAACTAAGTATAAGTAATGCAAGGGCTGTGACAGTAACCTCCAGGAAGGGCTCATGGCATCTGGGTACAGGACTCTTCAACCGGGCCTCTTCCACATGGGCTGAGGACTAGCCCTTCTTGCAAATCTCCTTCAGTATTTCTTGACCTCTAATAGGGTAATAGTGACAGTGATTCTCATAGGATTACATAGACTCTGCGTTATGTGCTTCCATAGTGCTGGGAAAAAGAGGGGATTCAATAAACGCTAAATCTAGTAAGAATGCCTAAGAAATACTGTGATGTGCTGAATCAATTCAGCCGTGTCTGACTCTGTGCTACTCTACAGACTGTAGCCCTCCAGGCTCCTCTGTCCATGGGATTCTCCAGGCCAGAATATTGAAGTGGGTTGCAGTGCCCTCCTCTGGGGGATCTCCCATACATAAGGATTGAATCCGCATCTCTTATGTCTACCTGCATTGTCAGGTGGGTTCTTTACCACTAGGGCCAACTGGAAAGCCCAATAGCATATTCATAAATTGAGTGGGAAGATGAAACAAATGTTGGGGAGGAATAGAATTAAATGGCCCAAGGGGACGTCTCTGGTGGGCCAGGAGTTAAAATTCAGCATTGCCCCTGCAGGGGGCAAGGGTTCAATCCTTAATTGGGAACTAAGCTTCCCACATGCCACGTGGTATGGCCAAAAAAAAAAAATGGTGTTTTTATTTAAAATTTGTTTAATTGGAGACTAATTACTTTACATTATTTTATTGGTTTTTCCATACATTGACATGAATCTGTCCAGGTATACATATGTTCCCTATCTTGAACCCCCCCTCCCACTTTCCTCCCCATCCCATCCCTATGGTTCATCCCAGTGAACCAGCCCTGAGCATCCTGTATCATGTGTTGAACCTGGACTGGCAATTCATTTCACATATGATAATATATATGTTGCAATGCCATTCTCCCAAATCATCCCACTCTCACCTTCTCCCACAGAATCCAAAAGACTGTTCGATACATCTGTGTCTTTTTTCCTCTCTCATATACAGGGTTCTTGTTATCATCTTTCTAAATTCCATATATATGCATTAGTATACTGTATTGGTGTTTTTCTGTCTGGCTTACTTCACTCTGTATAATAGGCTCCAGTTTCATCAACCTCATTAGAACTGATTCAAATGTATTCTTTTTAATTACTGAGTAATACTCCACTGTGTATATGTACCACAGCTTTCTTATCCGTTCGTCTACAGATGGACATCTAGGTTGCTTCCATGTCCTGGCTATTATAAACAGTGCTGCAATGAACATTGGAGTACATGTGTCTCTTTCAATTCTGGATTCCTCAGTGTGTATGCCCAGAAGTGCGATTGCTGGATCATATGGCAGTTCTATTTCTAGTTTTTTAGGGAATCTCCACACTGTTTTCCATAGTGGTTGTACTGGTTTGCATTCTCCACACCCTCTCCAGCATTGATTGGTTGTAGACTTTTGGATAGCAGCCATTCTGACTGGCGTGAAATGGTATTTCATTGTGGTTTTGATTTGCATTTCTCTGATAATGAGTGATGCTAAGCATCTTTTCATGTATTTATTAGCCATTATCAAGGCAGAGCAATCTGAGCTAAAGAGGTGGATTCAGGTCAGTCGCTCAGTGGTGTCCAAATCTGCAACCCCATGGACTGCAGCACGTCAAGGCTCCCTGTCCATCACGAACTCCTGGAGTTTACACAAACTCATGTACATCGAGTTGGTGATGTCATCCAACCATCTCATCCTCTGTTGTCCCCTTCTCCTCCCGCCTTCAGTCTTTCCCAGTGTGAGGGTCTTTCCAGTGAGTCAGCTCTTCCCATCAGATTGCCAAAGGATTGAAGTTTCAGCTTCAGCCTCAGTCCTTCCAATGAATATTCAGGACTGATTTCCTTTAGGATGGACAGGTTGGATCTCCTTGCAGTCCGAGGGACTCTCAAGGGTCTTGTCTAACACCGCAGTTAAAGATGGGGGTTCGGTTCAGTTCACTCAGTCGTGTCTGACTCTTTGCGACCCCTTGAATCACAGCACGCCAGGCCTCCCTGTCCATCACTAACTTCTGGAGTTCACTCAAACTCATATCCCTCAAGTCGGTGATGCCATCCAGCCATCTCATTCTCTGTCGTCCCCTTCTCCTCCTGCCCCCAATTCTTGGTACAAGTCAACAAAAAGAATGACTCCCACAAGACTGTGTGGATCACAATAAACTGTGGAACATTCTGAAAGAGATGGGAATACCACACCACCTGACCTGCCTCTTGAGAAACCTGTATGCAGGTCAGGAAGCAACAGTTAGAACTGGACATGGAACAACAGACTGGTTCCAAAAAGGAAAAGGAGTACGTCAAGGTTGTATATGGTCACCCTGCTTGTTTAACTTATATGCAGTGTACATCATGAGGAACGCTGGACTGGAAGAAGCAGAATTTGGAATCAAGATTGCTGGGAGAAATATCAATAACCTCAGATATGCAGATGACACCACCTTTATGGAAGAAAGTGAAGAGGAACTCAAAGGCCTCTTGATGAAAGTGAAAGAGGAAAGTGAAAAAGTTGCCTTGAAGCTCAATATTCAGAAAACAAAGATCATGGCATCTGGTCCCATCACTTCATGGGAAATAGATGGGGAACAGTGGAAACAGTGTCAGACTTTAATTTTTTGGGCTCCAAAATATCTGCGGACGCTGACTGCAGCCATGAAATTAAAAGAGGCTTACTCCTTGGAAGGGAAGTTATGACCTCCTAGATAGTATATTAAAAAGCAGAGACATTACTTTGCCAACCAAGATCCGTCCAGTCAAGGCTATGGTTTTTCCAGTGGTCATGTATGGATGTGAGAGTTGGACTGTGAAGAAAGCTGATCATCGAAGAATTGATGCTTTTGAACTGTGGTGCTGGAGAAGACTCTTGAGAGTCCCTTGGACTGCAAGAAGATCCAACTAGTCCATTCTAGAGATCAATCCTGGGTGTTCCCTGGAAGGACTGATGTTAATACTGAAACTGCAATACTTTGGCCACCTCATGCGACGAGTTGACTCACTGGAAAAGACTCTGATGCTGGGTGGGATTGGGTGCGGGAGGAGAAGGGGACGACAGAGAATGAGATGGCTGGATGGAATTACCAGCTCGATGGACATGCGTCTGGGTGAACTCCGGGAGTTCGTGATGGACAGAGAGGCCTGGCATGCTGTGATTCATGGGGTCACAAAGAGTAAGACACGACTGAGCGACTGAACTAACTGAACTGATGAGACCCCTGCGTCTATACCACAGGCTGTGCATTGAGGCCAGAACCCTCAGGAACCAGTGGTCTTTTTGAAGAAAGTGGTTATCTCGGAAATGAGATAAGACTGCCTTAATCTTGGGCATGTTTCAGTTCTTCTTTCCAGCCACTTTGATTTCATAAGACAGAAAATACTGTTACATGTCAGAGAAAAGCCCAGAGATACAAACTCCAAGTGGTAAGTACGCTTAGACCTCTCCCCGTCTGCATTGTTAGGAAACTTGAACTGTTTATCATATCTTTAAGCCTGTATCTGCTACTTTAGGATTCACTTCCAGGCCGACAGACTTTCACCAAGCCTGCGTAATTGTCTAATGCGGTGTCTGGCACTTACTCACCACTTAACAGAAAAGTCAACTGAATTCAAACAAAGATTCCCTAAGCACTTGCAACCTGGTCAACACCATTTTAGCTGAGGCAGGGCCTGGGGTGTGAGTGTCTCTGAGAAGAATCACATGGGGAACTTATAAATAAAGAAAGACTTAGAAATAAATAAAAGCTGAATTGAGTATTATTTGGTGGTGGGAAGCTGGAGAGAGGCATGTGGGGATGAGATACATCAAGGGGTGTTTACAGATTCTGCATTTTTATCTTGGGGCCAGCAAAAGGGCAGTTAAGGTTTCTGAGCAGAGACAGAACACTTACTAACCTAGTGACTGGAAAATTCCATGGATGGAGGAGCCTGGTGGGGCTAAAGTCCACAGGGTCACAAAGAGTCAGACACCACTGAGCAACTTCACTTTCACTACCATGGCAACAGTTCACAGTGAGGGTATCTGTGTATAATTTCTAATGAAAACATGAGTTCAAAATACAAGGAGCATCTTTGTAAAGAATCAGGATTTCCCACAATCCCTCCCATCTTTCCAATAATCCCTTGCTTTTACATACGCCTTCTCATGGGTGTAAACTAGTGATTTCCAGACTCCCACCACTGACAGTGACCAACACCAGTGCCCACAGGTGCACAGAAACCTCGCTGTGAGTATGAAGAACACCTCGAAGAACTTTTAGGAACATCACCCAGATGTGGGCCCCTAAAGAAAAACCAAAAATGTTCTCTGCTCTGTGAGTGTAAACTCATATTTTTAAAATAACCTGGGGAAGGCAGGTGATGGGGGCGGGGGAGTTCTCAATGGACAAATATTTTTAGAATCACTCTAGCAGAGGGTTCCATGAAAGTGAGAGATGAAAGTTAGGTAAAAGCCTGGGCAATCTGGTCTCAACCCAGTTTATGTCATAGCGCAAAGAGACCTCCTTGGAGCTGTGCCAGAGCTACCAGCGTGCTGCTGTAACTACAGAAGCCGGAGTTCCAGCACACTTGTTTACTGGTGGTGAAGTCCCACAATGCAACATTCACCCTGTTGGGTTCAAACAGAGGTCAACCAGATCCTTCAGCAGCAAGGCTTGGGAATGCTCAGAGATTCACCCTAGATCCACCGTGTGAGAGCACCCTCCGTCAGCTTGGCAAGGCTTACAAAAACCAGAGAGAGAGAGGAAAACAAAAAACAAAAAACAGGCAGGGCTGCACGCCAGGCAACACTGGGGCAGAATCTGGAAACAGTCCAGGTCTGGCGCCACTCCCACGCAGGGTCAGCTTATGGCCAGAGAACATGTGGCTCTTTGGGGTGACTCACAAGCATGGCCAAATACAGCCCATCTGGCCGTCTCTGTGTCAGTTCTCAGCTGCCTATCACCAGGGGGACATCGCTTCAAAGTGACCATGTCACTTCTGTTTACTGATTCAGTTCAGTTCAGTTCAGTCACTCAGTAGTGACTGACTCTTTGCAACCCCATGAATCACAGAACGCCAGGCCTCCCTGTCCATCACCAACTTCCGGAGTTCACTCAAACTCATGTCCATCGAGTCGGTGATGCCATCCAGCCATCTCATTCTCTGTCGTCCCCTTCTCGTCCTGCCCTCAATTTTTCCCAGCATCAGAGTATTTTCCAGTGAGTCAACTCGTCGCATGAGGTGGCCAAAGTATTGCAGTTTCAGCTTTAGCATCAGTCCTTCTAAAGAACATCCAGGGTCGATCTCCTTTAGAATGGACTAGTTGGATCTCCTTGCAGTCCAAGGGTCTCTCAAGAACCTTCTCCAGCACCACAGTTCAAAAGCATCAATTCTTCGATGATCAGCTTTCTTCACAGTCCAACTCTCACATCCATACATGACCACTGGAAAAACCATAGCCTTGACTGGACGGACCTTGGTTGGCAAAATAATGTCTCTGCTTTTTATTATACTATCTATGTTGGTCATAAATTCCCTTCCAAGGAGTAAGCCTCTTTTAATTTCATAGCTGCAGTCAGCATACACAGTGATTTTGGAGCCCCCCCAAAAATAAAGTCTGACACTGTTTCCACTGTTTCCCCATCTATTTCCCATGAAATGATGGGACCAGATGCCATGATCTTTGTTTTCTGAATGTTGAGTTTCAACCCAACCTTTTCACTATCCTCTTTCATTTTCATCGAGAGGCTTTTTAGTTCGGCTTCACTTTCTGCCATCAGGGTGGTGTCATCTGTATATCTCTGGTTATTATTATTTCTCCCAGCAATCTAGATTCCGGCATGTGCTTCTTCCAGCCCAGCGTTCCTCCTTATATGATGTACTCTGCATATAAGTTAAATAAGCAAGGTGACAATATACAACCTTGATGTTCTCCTTTTCTTTTTTGGAACCAGTCTGTTGTTCCATGTCCAGTTCTAACTGTTGCTTCCTGACCTGCATACAGGTTTCTCAAGAGGCAGGTCAGGTGGTGTGGTATTCCCATCTCTTTCAGAATTTTCCACAGTTTATTGTGATCCACACAGTCAAAGGCTTTGGCATAGTCGATGAAGCAGAAATTAGAGCGGCATAAAGGGAACTGGTCACAGTCTGCACATGTCTGCCTGCATCGTGTGCAGCACCAGGTTACTGAGGTCCAGCCTCGGCTGAGTCCAGGGATACCCTTAGGTTGAGCGGCATCGACAAAAAAGAAAGAGAAAAAGTGAGTCATGTCTTGATTGAGAGCAGAATCAAGACTTTTATTTATTTATTTATTTTGCATCAGTGTTTATATAACCTATACTAGTAAAATTCTAAAGGGGAGTGAACAAAGTCAGGTTAATATTACAGCAGTTTGCCCTTTACAAAACCAGTATTTTCCTCATGCTTCTCTGTTTATGAGAGTCTTTTCTATAGTAGATATTAATACATTATCTTCTGGCCTTGGGGCCTGTTAACATCTTATGACCTTTTCTTACAAGCTAGGTGAAGGCAAATCTGTTTTTTGTAAGGTATTCTTATTTTTCCACTTGCCTTGAGCTAAACAGAAAAGTTATAATCTTATAGGGTAAAGGTTCAGCAGGTTGCAGCATATTAGAAATTTAACACAGTTGTCAATTCTTTTTAGTTACTACAAACAGACTCTGTGGCTCCTGTGAGGCAGCCTCTGCCTAGCACTCCTGGTTAAATATTAACTATTGTCTTATTGTTTCTACACTAGGGCTAAACTCATATGGCAGAAAGTGAAGAGAAACTAAAAAGTCTCTTGAGCAAAGTGAAAGAGGAGAGTGAAAAGTTTGGATTGAAACTCAACATTCAGAAAACGAAGATCATGGTCTCTGGTCCCATCACTTCATGGGAAATCAATGGGGAACAGTGGAAAAAGTGTCAGACTTTATTTTTTGGGGCTCCAAAATCACTGTAGATGCTGATTGCAGCCATGAAATTAAAAGACTTTTACTCCTTGGAAGGAAAGTTATGACCAACCTAGATAGTATATTAAAAAGCAGAGACATTACTTTGCCAACTAAGGTCTGTCTAGTCAAGGCTATAGTTTTTCCAGTAGTCAAGAATGGATATGACAGTTGGACTGTGAAGAAAGCTGATCGCCAAAGAATTGATGCTTTTGAACTGTGGTGCTGGAGAAGACTCTTGAGAGTCCCTTGGACTGTAAGGAGATCCAACCAGTCCATTCTAAAGGAGATTGACCCTGGGTGTTCATTGGAAGGACTGATGCTAAAGCTGAAACTGCAATACTTTGGCCACCTCATGCGACGAGTTGACTCACTGGAAAATACTCTGATGCTGGGAAGGATTAAGGATGGAGGAGAAGGGGACTACACAGAATGAGATGGCTGGATGGCACCACTGACTCAATGGACATGAGTTTGAGTGAACTCCGGGAGTTGGTGATGGACAGGGAGGCCAGGCGTTCTGTGATTCATGGGGTTGCAAAGAGTCAGTCACGACTGAGCGACTGAACTGAAGTGAACTATTCATTCGTTCGTTCGTTCCATCGCTCAGTCGTGTCCGACTCTATGCGACCCCGTGGACTGCAGCCTATCAGGCTTCTCCGCCCATGGGATTCTCCAGGCAAGAATACTGGAGTGGGTTACCGTTTCCTTCTCCAGGGGATCTTCCCGACCCAGGGATTGAACCCGGGTCTCCAGCATTGGAGGCAGACGCTTTAACCTCTGAGCCACCAGGGAAGCCCGAAGTGAACTATATTAACAATAATTTCTACATCAAGAGCAAGAACACAGCTAGCAAACGTTGATTCAGTAACAACTTCTAGAATAAAATTTTTACATTTTCTGATAGGACTTCTTCACCCCTCCAAAGGGCTCTATCTATTAGGGTTTTCTGTGTGATCAAGTTCTTTATGCTATTTATGATTAAGGTGTTGTGAGCAGTCATGTGCATTAGTGCCAAGGGCATAAACAAGTTGATTCTATTTGGAAAGAGATTAGGGAAGGGCTTCTGCCTGTATCACAGAAATTAAGGAGCAGTCAGAAAGATAAGCATCAGAAAGACAGATATCATCTTTAAGGTGAGCGCTGGGGCAGCTTTTTGAAATCCCTGAAGTCCTGATCCGCCTTGCTTGTCAGGTCTTCTCCTCATGACCTTGTCATGGGTGGGATCTCATGTGCTGTCTCCCGGTACCAGGTCACTGGCATCCCTAAGACTTTAGGTTCTTCTAACTCTGTTATTCATCCTGGAACTCAAAACTTCCAGCGACACAAGACTGCAGACAGGAGAACATCCATCTTCTTTTTGACTTTTCTAAAACTGCCAGCCTGAAAGAAAGTAACAAGAAGGAAACTGGAAAAAGAAGCATGCTCGCCTATTAAATCACAAAGCATCTGCACCCTCCAGGTCTCTTCACTTCGTTTACCGGTTGTAAATGCAGGACAGTCTCCTTCTCATTTCTCCTGGACTAAATAAAACACAAGAGCTTGGGGACTTGAGGCAGTGGAGTTAGTGTGGGACCCCCAGAGATGCCGCCCCAGACGAACAAGAAAACACACGCAGAAAGTTCTCTATCAGAGCAATCTATTCAAGACAACCGAATATGGTCTGTTGATTCTCTCTTGGAACAAATGAGCCAAAACACACACACACACAGAGTGATTCTTTCCGGGAGCGTGTGAGGGTGAGGTTTGCAGTGGGGGAACTGGTGGAGAGCATGGAACGGGGTGGGGTGGTGGTGGTGTGGATGGAACTGAAGCTGGAAGATGCGAACAGGACATCTGGTTGTACGTCTGATACAAATAATAAAAACCATAGAAGCCAGAAATTCACAAACCTCAGGGAGTGGCGGGAGGAAATATTCTTCATTGGATGGGAAACATGATCGGGGGAAAAAAAAAAAAGTGGGCTGAAAGGTTAAAAAAACAAGAAGCAGAAGAAAAAAAAAAACAAAAACACGGAACAAAGTAGACCCTTATTCCCGACAAAGTGCACTTCGCTTGGATCTGAGATCTCTTTTCAGAAAGACAAAGTGAACATTGCACCATCAAGTGGGATCAGTCGCGCTTCCCCGGGCGTGCGTGTGTGCGTGTGTGATGAGCTTCCTGGCACGGTGGAAGATTCCGGGGATGGATCTGTGCGTTACTATCTGTTTTCAGCACCAAGCGCTCTATACGACTTCTAGGAGCAGCTTGCACGGACAAAGCAATGTGCCCACCGAGCGCTGGCAGGGCGTGCAGAGGGTGTGACTCAGGGCAGGCATGATTTCCAGGGGAGTCAGCTGCCTCCTCCTCATAGTCCTCATCCTGGGAGCCTCTTCCCGATGATACACGGGCAGTTCTGCCTTCCTCAGCAGCGTCAGGTCATCGCCACGCCTGGTATCCAGTACTTGTCCTTGGCCTTACAGTTCCCCTGGCTCCAACCCGGCAACTTGCGGCCTGGTTCAGGTTTACCAGGAATTCCCCGTCAACACTTGGGAGATACTGCTTACCGACCAACCCATTACGATCCTCTCATGAGCCTTTTATACCGAATCCCACCTTCACCACCCTCCAGCAGCATCTGACTCATCAAACAAAAATGGCGTCCGGACCCTGGACAGCTGATGCTGTGTGAACAGTGACATGTTTTCATTCGGGGAGGGGTCCAGAGGATGTTCAACTAGACATCTGCAAACTGCATCTCAAAATTAATCATTTTGGGGGGTGGGGGGAGCAGTGATTATACATGGACCCCCAAAGGCATCTCCTATCTTCAAAGGTGGGAGTGGAGACTCCAATACAACACTGACCTTCTGAAAGTTTAAGCGTTTAGATATAGCAGAGCCTGAAGAACACACCCGAACTGTGAAGAGAGTGCGTTTTGGTCTTCTGCAGTCAGGAGGGTTTGAAAAACTCTCAGATCCACGGAGATTTGTTAATGAGCTGAGAGAGATGAATTCACTCTGGCTTTGGGGCTGCTCCCGGGACAATCCAACTTCTGCACAAATGCCTAGCCATGCTCTACCATTGGCTTTTAGGTCCATGGACAGATGCCACCACCCTCCGAATACCATCCAGTTCGGTTGCTGGAACACAAAAGGGCTGCAACCTACCCACCACCAACCCCACACCCAGCTAGGGGCTCTGCAGGAAGATGGATAAGTGCAGACGCCCTGCTTCTAATATACAAGCTGGGTCAGCATGGGGTCATGACAACATTAAAAGTATAAATGTCACCTTGTCCAAGGGAAAGGAAAACTCCCCTAAGGACACACAAAGCCATGTTTAAAAAAATTTTTTACCAGTAAATAGATTTGTTGTTTTAAAAAAAAGGGACGATTTCTTTATCCTAACCTGCTGCCAGAGGAAGCAAACTGTGAAGATGGGCTGTGAACAGACACACCCTACCTCTGTTAATTCACCCTCAGGACTGAAAACCTCTCCCTGATTGCTTCTGTTGCTGTGAGACCCAGTGAGGTCCCAAAGACCGCTCCGGTGTGTCAGCCCTAGAGGGACTTGGCCAAGAAGCTCCTGGTTTGGAGGGGGGAGTCCCCACGCAGATGGCCTCGAATCTTGAATGAGGCAGCATTGGTGCTGTGGAGTGGGGCGGTTCCAACGGCCCACTTTCAGTGATGCTGGTTCTGGGAACACTTCTTCGGTTTGAGGGCACCCCATTGGCCGCTGTTCCAGTCCGATGCACTGGAAAAAAATACAAAACAAAACGAAAAACGCCCAGGTCTTCCTGGAGAAGAAAAGGGGCTGGGGTCTTCCTCTCCTGCCACACAGACCAGCCCTGAAACTGACCCCATAGCTGCCCACCGGGAGTCCCCTCTCTGTCTTCCACCAAGCTCAAAGTGAAGGGACCACTCTATCTGTCTCTTACTAAAGATTTCCTTTTGTTGTTGTTGTTAAATATGAACCACACAAAGCTCTCATGTCTAAATGGTCCTTTTACAATTTTAAAATTGTTTTAACATAAAAAAGTATCTTTTTGTCTTATCCAAAAATACTCCAGGCTTTTTCTAAGTCACTTTTTTTTCTTCTTCTCCCTTCTGTATAAAGTCCCCCTTGCCCTGCCTTCTTACATAAAGCATTTATTATGCTCCAAAAGTGCCCTTGAGGTTGGAAGATGGGAGGCGACTATAGGGAGGGGGATAGGGGAGTGAAATGGGGTGGGGGGAGGGGAGGGAGAAGGGTGAAGGGGAAGATTCTGGTGAGAAGGCTGTCATCAGAGACTGTCACGTTATCTGAGAGAGAGGGGCTGTCTCTTCGGTGGGTGAAACAACCGCAAAGAAGCAAGACACCAGTAACAGTGTCCACCTTGGAGCCAAGGCCCACCTCGCCTCCCCCACCCCACCAACCAAGACGACAGGATTCTAGCCCATAGAAAAACCATGGGGACAGGGTTCTAGAAAATAGAAACTGTTGGGATTACAAACGTACCCATTTCATCCATACAAATTGGTCTTTTGATCGTCCTTGTGAGAGTTTAACTGTAGTGTCCAAATTTTTAGGGAAAAACAGAAACAAAAAACCCATTGATGGGTGAAGTTTTTCTTCCCCTTTTGGTTTATCACAGCATTTTTTTTTTTTCTCTTTTCTTGTTTTGGCACAGCCTTTCCTGTTTTTTCATTCCTCTCAACCATCGGAGCCTGTTTTGGGTGGAAACCGATCTGGGCACCATGTCAAGCTGGTGGCTCTGTGCTCCCCTGAGGCTGGACAGTCCAGGTGGAAACCATTCCTTTCTCCCCCACCCCTTTGGATAGGACTTGTGTGTGTGTCTTCCATTTTAAACTTCTTGGTGAAGGTTATGATTTAAAAAAGAGAGAGAGAGAGAAACTCCTGCGGCCAGGGATGACTTGGACTCAAAGTACTCTCCCTAAGGTCAGGTTGGTGCTGTTTCGGAGATGACAGAATTGTGTCTGAAAAGTGCTACAACCCCATACATCCACTGCTGGTCCATTAGAATGCTCTTCTCATGTCTATAGTATTTTTTTGTGTGCATATGTTTACTTTCGCAGACCTAACAGGCACACGTGAAAGGAGAGAGAAAAGCGCCTGTTATCTTGAAAGGCAACACAAATGCCCTTAAGAGCACAGGATGGCTTGTGGCCTGTGGCCCAAATCCGGTCCATTGTCCACTTGTTTATAAATAAAGTTTTATTTGCACACAGTCCAGAGGGTTTATTCAGACAAATTCTAGCCAATAGATGAGTGTGTAAACATCATTAGCAACCAAGCCCAGGCCATGGCCATCTATGGGTGTCACAGACAAGACCCCTACACAGTGGAGCAGTTGGCAATTGAAGCCTGAGAACACATTTAGGGGTGGCGCCGGGGGGCGCAGGCTGACACTCAGCCAGCCAGCACCCTGCCTTACAGTTCAGGGCAATTGCAAGTGCAGAAAGCTAGACACCTCAGGGAACCAGCAGAGGGTTACTGGGACCCAGGAGACCTGCTGAATGGAAGTCTGGGCCTTCGTCACCAGATAGCCTGGGTGGGAGTGCAAAGGTTGAAGCCAAGGCTGAAACAAGTTGCTCAGCCTCAGCACCTGTGATGTGGGGAGTCACTCTGCTGTGGGAGGAGTTCCCAAGCACCCTAAGACTTCCTGCAGTAGCCCCGGTTTCCACACCAGGTGCCAGCAACTCCCCACCCACACCCCAAAATCAGTAACAACCCAAATGCCACCAGACACCTCCAAAGTCTCCAGGGGAGCAATTGATGCAGCTGAGAACCACTAATTCCACCAAGAAAAAGCCCCACACATCAGAGCACAGGAAGATGGCGGAGGAATAGGATGGAATGAACATTTTATCCCCCACAAAATCAGCAAAAGAACATTTGAACGCTGAGTTCAGTTCAGTTCAGTTCAGTTCAGTCGCTCAGTCGTGTCCGACTCTCCGCGACCCCATGAATCACAGCACGCCAGGCCTCCCTGTCCATCACCAACTCCCGGAGTACACTCAAACTCATGTCCACAGAGTCGGTGATGCCATCCAGCCATCTCATTCTCCGTCGTCCCCTTCTCCTCCCGCCCCCAACCTTTCCCAGCATCAGAGTCTTTTCCAGTGAGTCAACTCGTCTCATGAGGTGGCCAAAGTATTGGAGTTTCAGCTTTAGTATCAGTCCCTCCAATGAACATCCAGGATTGATCTCCTTTAGAATGGACTGGTTGGATCTCCTTGCAGTATAACGCTGAGTAAATCCCACAAAACAACTTCTGAATAATGGCAGAGGACATCAGGCACCCAGAAAAGCAGCCCATAGTCTTCCAAAGGAGGTAGGAAATAGTATAAAAGATAAAAAGAGAGGCAAAAGAGGGAGGGACGGAGCTCCATCCCAGGAGGGGAGGCTTTAAAAAAAAAAGTTTCCAAACACCTGGAAACATGGATGAGTCTGTGGACAGACGTGGAACTTCAGAGGGCCACATATCTGGGAGATAAAAGACATAAATAATTAAAACCCACAGACTAAGTGCCCAGAGGAAACTCTCAGTGGAGAAGCAGTGCAGACGCCCACACCCCCCAGTAGCAGGCGCGGGCTGGACAACGAGGCGCGGCGGCAGTGCTGAGAGAGAGGACCGGGCATGAACGCCCCGAGGGAAAGCTGAGGGTGCTAATGGGAGGCAGCTAAGCAGACTGTGCATCAAAAAGCCCCAACCTAAGGCTCCACCAGCCCCGGTCACAGAACAATGGACTGAGCAGAGTGAGCCGGCTGTGGGCAGCCCATCCCCCAGCCCCCGCCAGGACAGGCAGGGGAGGACGGCCAGCGCCGGAAGGGGCAGCATGAACCCAGAGAGGTTTCCCATACCAAGCAGCAGGCAGGCTTCATTGCTAACAGAGACTTCTTAGGTTCGGGTCGGTAAATACCTGCCTGAGAAGGTGTGCCAGTTGTACACACATAAAACGGAGTGGCAGGGACCGGGGAGGCAATAAGTGGCAGAGACCGCGCTCTCCAAACACCTGGTCATCTGAGCTACTCGGACTGGGGAAGGCACAAAACGCAGGCCCAGCCAAGTCTGCACCTTTGTGGAGTACCCGAGGACCTGAACCTGAGCCGCTCAGACCTGGGAAGGGCATGCAATCCAGTGCCAGCCACAGACAGCTCCTGGCAGAGCAACCCAGAGCCTGAGCAGCATAAACAGGAAAAGCACAAACGCCGCTAGCGGGAGCATTCCAGGAGTAGTCGAGACACTGCGAGCACTCCCCACAGACACCAGTGATATTTGTTAGTAGTGTTCCTCCCTTCCCACAGCACGACTGAACAGGTGAGCAGGAAGAAAAAGAAAACAAACAAAAAAACAAGTGTCCACCACTGCCCTCTGGTGTCAGGATGGAATTAGACCCTGAAGAGACCAGCAAACAGAAGAGTTTTTACAACAGAAGGAACTGCCTTGGAAGTAACAGAGGGAGAAGTCTTGAGCCTACTGCGAGAATTAGACTGAAAACCAGAGGCAGAGGCTTAAGTCCAAATCCTGAGAACACTAGAGATCTCCTGTTTCATGGAACATTATATGATAGGTGCTCATCAAATGCCTCCATGCATACACTGAAACCAGGCACCACCCAAGGGTCAACAAGTTTCAGTGAAAGACATACCACGCAAATTCTCCAGCAACACAGGAGAATAGCCCTGAGCTTCAACATACAGGCTGCCCAAAGCCACCCTAAACCACTAACATCTCAAACTCATTACTGGACACTTCATTTCACTCCAGAGAGAAGAAATCCAGCTCCACCCACCAGAACACCGATACAAGCTTCCCTAACCAGGGAACGTTGACAAGTCACCCATCCAACCCCACACACAATGAGGTAACTACATAATAAAGAGAACTTCACAAACTGCCAGAAGACAGAAAGGCTACCCCAAGCACAGCAATATAAGCGAGATGAAGAAGCAGAGAAATACTCAGCAAGTAAAGGAACAGGATAAATGTCCACCAACACAAGAAAAGAGGAAGACAGAGGGAACCTACCTGATAAATAATTTCGAATTTTAATTGTGAAATGATTCAAAATCTGGAAAGGAAAATGGAGTTACAGATAAATAAACTGGAGAAAAGGATTGAAAAGATGCAAGAAATGTTTAATAACAATTTAGAGGAAATAAAAAAGAGCAAATACAAAATGAATAATGCAATAGATGAGATCAGAAACACTCTGAAGGGAACAAACAGTAGAATAACTGAGGCAGAGGACAGGATAAGCAAGCTAGAAGATAGAATTGTATAAATAAATGAAACAGAGATGGAAAAAGAAAAATGAATTAAAAGAAATGCGGACAATATTAGAGACCTCTGGGACAATGTGAAACACTCCAACATTCGAATTATATGAGTCCCAGAAGAGGAATACAAAAAGAAAGACCATGAGAGAATACTTGAGATAATAGTTGAAAATTTCCCTGAAATGGGGAAGGAAATAATCACCCAAGTCCAAGAAACCCAGTGAGTTCCTAACAGGATAAACCGAAGGTGAAATACTCCAAGATGTATATTAATCAAATTAACAAGGAACAAATACTAAAAGCATCAAGGGAAAAATAACAAATAACACACAAGGGGATCCCCATAAGGATAACAGCTGATCTTTCAACAGAAACTCTTCAGGCCAGGAGGGAATGGCAAGACATATTTAAAGTGATGAAAGAATGTAACCTACAGACCAGATTACTGTACCCAGCAAGGATCTCTTTCAAATATGAAGGGGAAATCAAAAGCTTTACAGACAAGCAAAAACTGAGAGAATTCAACATCACCAAACCAGCTCTCCAACAAGGATCTTTTCTAGACAGGAAACACAGAAAGGGTATATAAACTCGAACCCAACACAATAAAGAAAATGGCAATGGGATAATACTTATCAATAATCATCTAACATGTAAATGGGTTGAATTCCCCAACCAAAAGACAAAGGCTGGCTGAATGGATACAAAAACAAGACCCCCATATATGTTATTTACAAGAGACCCACCTCAAAACGAGGAACACATACAGACTGAAAGTGAAGGGCTGGAAAAAGACATTCCACACAAATAGAGACCAAAAGAAAGCAGGAGTAGCAATACTCATATCAAATAAAATAGATTTTAATACAAAGGTTGTGAAAAGAGACAAAGAAGGAAACTACATAATGATCAAAGGCTCAATCCAAGAAGAAGATATAATAATTATAAATATTTGTGCACCCAACATAGGAGCACCACAATATGTAAGACAATTCCTAACAAGTATGAAAGGGGAAGTTAACAATAACACAAGAATAGTGGGAGACTTTAATACCCCACTCACACCTATGGATAGATTAACTAAACAGAAAATTAACAAGGAAACACAAACGTTAAATGATACAATAGACCAGTTAGACATAATAGATCTCTATAGAACATTTCACCCCAAAACAATGAATTTCACCTTTTTCTCAAGCGCACAAGGAACCTTTTCCAGGATAGATCACATCCTGGGCCATAAATCTAGATTTGGTAAATTCAAAAAAATTGAAATCATTCCAAGCATCTTTTCTGACCACGTGCAGTAAAATTAGATCTCAATTATAGGAGAAAGACTATTAAAAATGCCATCATATGGACGCTGAACAACACGCTGCTGAATAATGAACAAATCATAGAAGAAATAAAAAGAGAAATCTAAATATGCATAGAAATGCATGAAAATGAAAGCACAATAACCCAAAACCTCTGGGACATTGTGAAAGCAGTGCTAAGGGGGAAGTTCATAGCAATACAGGCACACCTCAAGAAACAAGAAGATATCAACTACATAACCTAACTCTACATCTAAAGAAACTAGAAAAGGAAGAAATGAAAAACGCCACGCCTAGTAGAAGGAAAGAAATCGTAAAAATTAGGGCAGACATAAATGCAAAAGAAACAAAAGAGACCATAGCAAAAAGCAACAAAGCCAAAAGCTGCTTCTTTGAGAAGGTAAATAAAATTGACAAACCACTAGCCAGACTCATCAAGAAACAAAAGGAGAAGAAGCAAATCAATAAAATTAGAAATGAAAATGGAGAGATCGCAACCAACAACATAGAAATACAAAGGATTATTAGAGAATATTATCAACAATTATATGACAATAAAACGAATAACTTGGAAGAAATGGACCAATTCTTAGCAAAATACAGCCTTCGAAAACTGAACCAGGAAGAAATAGAGAATCTTAACAGACCCATCACAAGCAAGGAATTAGAGGCTGTAATTAGAAATCTTCCAGCAAACAAAAGCCCAGGTCCAGACGGCTTCACAGCTGAATTCTACCAAAAATTTAGAGAAAAGCTAATACCTATTCTACTCAAACTCTTCCAGAAAATTGCTGAGGAAGGGAAACTTCCAAACTCATTCTATGAGGCCACCATCACCCTAATCCCAAAACCTGGTAAAGACCCCACAAAAAATAATACTACCGGCCAATATCACTAATGAACATAGATGCAAAAATCCTTAACAAAATCCTTGCAATCAGAATCCAACAACACATTAAGAAGATCATACATCATGACCAAGGGGGCTTTATCCCAGGAATGCAAGGATTCTTCAATATCCACAAATAAATCAACGTAATATACCACATTAACAAACTGAAAAATAAAAAAACATATGATTATCTCAATAGATGCAGAGAAAGCCTTCGACAAAATTCAACATCCATTTATGATAAAAACCCTCCAGAAAGTGGGAATAGAAGGGACATACCTCAACATAATAAAAGCTATATATGACAAACCCACAGAAAACATTATCCTCAATGGTGAGAAACTGAAAGCATTTCCCCTAAGGAAAAAGACAAGGGTGCCCACTCTCCCCACTACTATTCGACATAGTTCTGGAAGTTTTGGCCACAGCAATCAGAGCAGAAAAAGACATAAAAGGAATACAAATTGAAAAAGAAGAAGTAAAATTTTCACTGTTCGCTGATGACATGATCCTCTACAAAGAAATCCCTGAAGACTCTACCAGAAAACTACTGGAGTTAATCAATGAATATAGTAAAGTTGCAGGATACAAAATCAACACACAGAAATCCCTTGCATTCCTATACACTAATAATGAGAAAATAGAGAAATTAAGGAAACTATTCTGACACTGTTTCCACGGTTTCCCCATCTATTTCACATGAAGTGATGGAACCAGATGCCATGATCTTCGTTTTCTGAATATTGAGCTTCAAGCCAAACTTTTCACTTTCCTCTTTCACTTTCATCAAGAGGCTTTTGAGTTCCTCTCCACTTTCTTCCATAAGGGTGGTGTCATCTGCATATCTGAGGTTAATTATATTGCTCCCAGCAATCTTGATTCCAGCTTATGCTTCTTCCAGCCCAGCGATCCTCATGATGTACTCTGTATATAAGTAAAATAAGCAGCGTGACAATATACAAACTTGACCTACTCCTTTTCCTACTTGGAACCAGTCTCCTATTCCATGTCCAGTTCTAACTGTTTCTTCCTGACCTGCATACAGGTTTCTCAAGAGGCAGGTCAGGTGGTCTGGGATTCCCATCTTTTTCAGAATGTTCCACAGTTTACTGTGATCCACACAGTCAAAGGCTTTGGAATAGTCAATGAAGCAGAAATAGATGTTTTTCTGGAACTCTCTTGCTTTCTCCATGATCCAGCGGATGTTGGTTCTTTGATCTCTGGTGACTCTGCCTTTTCTAAAACCTGATTTAACATCTGGAAGTTCACGGTTCACATATTGCTGAAGACTGGCTTGGAGAATTTTGAGCATGACTTTACTAGTGTGTGAGATGAGTGCAATTGTGTGGTAGTTTGAGCATTCTTTGACATTCCCTTTCTTTCGGATTGGAAAGAAGACTGTATTTTGGGGACTCCAAAATCACTGCAGATGCTGATTGCAACCATGAAATTAAAAGACGCTTACTCCTTGGAAGGAAAGTTATGACCAACCTAGATAGCATATTAAAAAGCAGAGACATTACTTTTTCAACAAAGGTCCATCTAGTCAAGGCTATGGTTTTTCCCGTGGACATGTATGGATGTGAGATTTGGACTGTGAAGAAAGCTGATCGCTGAAGAATTGATGCTTTTGAACTGTGGTGCTGGAGAAGACTCTTGAGAGTCCCTTGGACTAAAAGGAGATCCAAATAATCCATTCTAAAAGAGATCAATCCTGGGTGTTCATTGGAAGGACTGATGCTGAAGCTGAAACTACAATACTTTGGCCACCTCGTGCGTTGAGCTGACTCACTGGAAAGGAGTCTGATGCTAGGAAGAATTGGGGGTGTGAGGAGACGGGGACCACAGAGAATGAGATGGCTGGATGGCATCACAGACTCGATGGACATGAGTTTGAGTGAAATTCAGGAGTTGGTGATGGACAGGGAGGCCTGGGGTGTTATGATTCATGGGGTCACAAAGAGTCGGACACGACTGAGCGACTGAACTGAGCTGAACTAAACTGAATTCCATTCATTGTTGCAACGAAAAGAATTCAATACTTAGGAATATATCCACCTAAGGAAACAAAAAACTTGTACATAGAAAACTATAAAACGATAGTGAAATCAATCAAAGGGGAAAGTAATAGATGGAGAAATATACCGTGTTCGTGGGTTAGAAGAATGAATACTGTAAAAATGAGTACACTACCCAAAGTAATTTATACATTCAATGAAATTCTTATCAAGCTACTAATGATATTTTTCACAGAACTAGAACAAATAATCTCACAATTTGTATGGAAATACAAATACCTCGAATAGCCAAAGCAATCTTGAGGAAGAAGAATGGAACCAGGGCAATTAACCTGCCAGAATTCAGGCTCTACTACAAAGCCACAGTCATCATCACAGTATGTTACTGTCATAAAGACAGAAATACAGATCAATGGAACAAAATAGAAAGCCCAGAGATAAACCCAGGCACCTATGGACACCTTATCTTTGACAAAGGAGGCAAGAATATAAAATGGACAAAAGACAGTCTCTTTAACAAGTGGTGCTGGGAAAATTTGTCAACCACTTGTAAAAGAATCAAACTAGAACACTACCTAACACCATATACCAAAATAGAGTCAAAATGCATTAGAGAGCTAAATGTAAGACGAGAAACTATAAAACTCCTAGAGGAGAACGTAGGCAAAACACACTCCGAAATAAATCACAGCAGGATCCTCCAAGACCCCCCTCCCAGTATATTGGAAATAAAAGCAAAAATAAATGAATGGGACTTAATGAAAATCAAAAGCTTCTGCACAGGAAAGGAAACTATAAGCAAGGTGAAAAGACAGCCTTCAGAATGGGAGAAAATAATAGCAAATGAAACAACTGACAAAACATTAACCTGCAAATTATACAAGCTTCTCCTGCAACTCAATTCCAGAAAAATAAACGAACCAATCAAAAAATGGGCCAAGGAACTAAACAGACATTTCTCCAAAGAAGACATAAAGATGGCTAACAAACACATGAAAAAATGCTCAACATCCCTCATAATCACAGAAATGCAAATCAAAACCACAATGAGATACCATTTCACACCAGTCATAATGGCTTCTATCCAAAAGTCTACATGAAGTAAATGCTGGAGAGGGTGTGGGAAAAATGGAACCCTCTTACACTGTTGGTGGGAATGCAAACTAGTACAGCCACTATGGAGAACAGTGTTGAGATTTCTCAAAAAACTGGAAATAGAACTGCCATATGATCCAGCAATCGCACTTCTGGGCGTACATACTGAGGAAACCAGAATTGAAAGAAATACATGTACTCCAATGTTCATCACAGCACTGTTTATAATAGCAAGGACATGGAAGCAACCTAGATGTCCATCTGCAGACGAATGGATAAGAAAGCTGTGGTACATATACACGATGGAGTATTTTTCAGCCATCAAAAAGAATGCATTTGAATCAGTTCTAATGAGGTGAATGAAATCGGAGCCTATTATACAGAGAGAAGTAAGCCTGAAAGAAAAACATCAATACAGTATACTAACGCATACATATGGAATTTAGAAAGACGATAACGATAACCCTGTATACGAGACAGCAAAAGAGACATAGGTGTATAGAACAGTCTTTGGGACGCTGTGGGAGAGGGTGAAGGTGGAATGATTTGGGAAAATGGCATTGTAGCATGTATATTATCATATGTGGAATGAATCACCAGTCCAGGTTCGAGGCATGATACAGAATGCTTGGGGCTGGTGCAATGGGATGACCTGGAGAGAGGATATGGGGAAGAGGGAGGTGGGAAGGTGGTTCAAGAGGGTGAATACATGTACTCCCCGGGCAGATTCGTGTCAATATATAGGAAAAACAACCAATATATTAATGTAAAGTAATTTGCGTCCTATAAAAAGAAAAAAAAAAAACCCCACAAATCATTTATGAAGTGAGAGGAGACGTCCATTCCCGGAGCACTGCCCAGCGCAGATGTTTCCTTCACCAACACGTGTCTCTGAGACCTGTCACGGTCCTGGGAGTGCACCCACATGGGTCTCAGGGGTCTGGACCATTCGTGACCCCACCTTTCCTGAACCCTCCTTCTACCTGCACCCCCCTTCCCACCTGCGGAAGGGTGCCCCAGTGTGCCACTTAGGGAGCCGTCTGACTCACTGGTGCCCACTTTGTCACCCCGGGCATTCCAGCACACCTCAAAGATGCCTCCGGTGCCTCAGTAGCTGTGGATGAGATTTTCACCCTGCAAAGCAAGGGTATTGTCACTCGAGAGGCAGAACATTGGCAAGGCACACACCCTCCCTCAAGCCCACCCCCCGCCCCCCGGGGATGTCAACCCAGACGCTTCCAAAGACACAGATGCTAATAGAATTTTCAGTTAAAGGGGCTCTGGCAGCTGCAGGAACATGTGCCTCAAAACTATGGCCACAGGGTGGGTGGGGGGGTGCCTAAATGACCCATGGCTTCTCACTGAGAGAGACAGCCTGTATGGTTTCCACTGAGCTCAAGCCTCCTAGGAGAAGGAGAAAGTCAGCAAGATCAGATATGTTCTTATATTTCAACCAGGCTTCCGTTTCACTGAGTGTTCAAAGGAGCCTCAGAATGACTCAAGAGAGTTTTATGATTTAGGGAGGAGAAAAGGGATGCAAAATGTGGGAAGCTGCTGTATATATACAACATAGGGACCTCAGCTCGGTGCTCTGTGATGACCTGGAGGCTTGAAGATAGGTGAGGAGAGGGAGGTTCAAGAGGGAGGGGACATATGTATACATATGGCTGATTTCCTTGCTGCACAGCAGAAATCAGCTGTACAAAATAGCAATTATCCTCCAATTTAAAAACAAACAAAAAGGGTGGGTAAATGATTTGCTCAGCTGCTGACTGCAGGCAGAACCTGACTAATGATGGCAATTTTTCTGAAAGTCAAACATCCTCCTGTGCTGCGAGGATGATCCCTGGGTTGGGAAGATGCCCCTTGAAAAGGAAAAGCTACCTTAATTCCACCATTCTTGCCTGGAGAATCCCAGGGACAGAGAAGCCTGGCGGGCTATATAACATAAGTCCATGAGGTTGCAAGAGCTGGACACAAATGAGCAATTGAGCACACAAATGGGCGCCCGCCAGTCTGGTTTCCACCTTAGGGCCACTGTTGCATTTCCATTTGCCAAGAAGGCACAATTGCATGAGGAGACCACAGAGGAGGAGCCTGAAGTCTCAGTGGACCACCCTCGGCCCCAGGATGGCTAACGTGGCCTCAGTTACTACCTCCCTCGAGAAAGCATATAGGCCTCAGGGCACACCAAGGTGGTGGTGGATTGGAAAAAGGCCGTTTCATCTATCCTGGGACCACACGCAATGTCTGCTGTCAATGGAAGACAGTGGGTGCAAGGTTTCCTGCCAAGGACTCAGAAAAAAAATAACCCGAGACCCTGGCAGGAGCAACCCAACATCTACAAAGAGCCCAGGGCATTTGGCACTGAGTGGACCCTCTAGGGAACCGGGGAAGTGTCTAGGTCCGTGTCCGAGACAAGGCATTCCTGAGTGCAAAATCAGGTTCTGGGGTCACCAAGAAAGTGAAATCAAAGCATCAGTCACTTAGTTGTGTCTGACTTTTGGCGACCACATGGACTGTAGCCCTCCAGGTTCCTCTGTCCATAGGATTCTTCAGGCTAGAACACTGGAGTGGTTGCCATTTCCTTCTCCAGGAGAATCTTCCCAACCCAGGAATTGAACCCTGGTCTCCCACATTGCAGACAGATTCTTTACCATCTGAGCCACCAGTGAAGCCCACGGGTCAGTGAGAACTTGACTGTATTGAGTATGGGGCTTGGGGGGACCTGGGCAGTGGGCATGCAGGGGGTTTACCTGAGTGTTCCAGATGTGTCAAGTACTTCCCATCGGGGCTCAAGGTCATGCTCTAAACGGGCTCCTGGTGCTTGGTGAGCCTGTGGATGCACATGCCCCACTCTACGTTCCAAAGTCAGACTGTAGAATCGAACGAGGCACTGAAAAGACACAGAGAAAGTCCCTGAAGACACCCTTGGTTTCAAAAAAGTCATCCACAGGTTCCCGCCAGTCTCCTGAGGATGCGACTCTCACAGTGGGAGTGACTTTCCTTACATTTCAGAGACCATAAATGTGTACCTCTTCCTCTTTTAGAATGTGACTCAACATGCACTGAACACAGAGCCACTGTCCAGGGAGGGGACATGTATGCCTGTGGCCGATTCATTCTGAGGCATGCCAAAAACCATCTAAACACCCTGCAGTATTTCTCTTCCAATTAAGATATATAAATTAAAAAAAAAAGTCATGCAATAAATCTCTCCTTTTGGATGCTATTATAAAGGGAACAAATTGACAGCCACACTCACTTATTTCTGCACTTCTTTGAGACAGGAATGATACATATTCACTACATTTTCTAAAATGATCCCACCACCGACGACACGTGTATCGCTGCCAAGTGAAAAATAAAGCCAAAAATAAAGCCACGAGCCATATTCGGGGAAATGGCGAAATGAGCGAACACAAATTTTAATACGACGGGAATTAAATCCCGTTAATTAAATCGCATCCAATTATATAATCACACTCCCGGGAGCTGCAAATTTTAGTTATGTCTAAATCTGAAAGAAGAGCATGCCTGCATGTGTGCCAAGCTGTCTCATTCATGTCTGACTCTTTGCAACCCCATGGACTGCAGCCCTGCCAGACTCCTCTGTCCATGTGATTCTCCAGACAGGAATACTACAGTGGGTTGCTGTGCCCTCCTCCAGGGGATCGTCCTGACCCAGGGACTGAACCCATGTCTTTTACATCTTCAGCATGGGCAGGTGGCTTCTTTAGCACTAAGGCCACATGGGAAGCCCACTCACTACAAAGCTATTTCACCCAGCATTTCTTTCCTCTTCTGGGACTTACAACCATCCCTTTATGCTTGGTTCCTAGAAGGCTCACTTAAGTCCCGTCGTGGGTACCATGTGATTCAAGAGCACCTTCAGTTCAGTTCAGTTTAGTCACTCAGTCGTGTCCGACTCTTTGCGACCCCAAAAATCACAGCACGCCAGGCCTCTCGGTCCATCACCAACTCCCAGAGTTCACTCAAACTCACGTCCCTCGAGTTGGTGATGCCAACCTGTAACCTCATTCTCTGTTGTCCCCTTCTCTTCCTGCCTCCAATCCCTCCCAGCTTGCCTTGATTCATGGACCTAACTCTCCAAGTTCCTATGCAATATTGCTGTTTACAGCATCAGACCTTGCTTCTATCACCAGTCACATCCACAGCTGTGTATTGTTTTTGCTTTGGCTCCATCCCTTCATTCTTTCTGGATATATTTCTTCACTGATCTCCAATAGTGTATTGGGCACCTACGAACCTGGTGAGTTCCTCATTCAGTGTCCTATCTTTTTGCCTTTTCATACTGTTCATGAGGTTCTCATGAATACTGAAGTGGTTTGCCTTTCCCTTCTCCAGTGGACCACGTTCTGCCAGACCTCTCCACCATGACCCGCCCATCTTGGGTGTCCCCACACGGCATGGCTTAGTTTCATTGAGTTAGACAAGGCTGTGGTCCATGTGATCAGATTGACTAGATTTCTGTGATTATGATTTCAGTGTGTCTGCCTTCTGATGCCCTCTCACAATACCTACCATTTTACTTAGGTTTCTCTCACCTTGTTTGTGGGGTATCTCTTCACGGCTGCTCCAGCAAAGTGAAGATGCTGTTCCTTACCTTGGACAAGGGGTATCTCCTCTAGGCCGCCCCTCCTGACCTTGAACGTGGTTCCTGTTGGTCCTTTTGGGCCCGCTCAGCCACCGCTACTTGGACGTTGGTTTGCTCCTCTTGGCAGCTGCCCTTGACCTCGATTGTGGGGTAACTCGTCTTGGTCGCTGTCCCTAACCTCGGTCGTGGGGTAGCTCCTCTTGGCCGCCCCCCTGACCTCAGGTGAGGGGTAGCTCCTTTCCGCCGCCCTTCTGCTTAGTCCGTCACCACTGGCGTGCCTTACAAGTAACAAACAAAACAAATAATTTTAACGTTCTGTTCCTAGACATTTAAGTGGATTTCAGGACAGTGACTTGCAATAAGAGGATAACAGCTCTCATGTTTTTCTGGATTAGCTTTTCAGTTGATGGAAGAATTCTTTTCTGTGCTTTCTGAGAGATGGCCTTGGGTCAGAAACTTTCAGTAACAGATTGTTCATCCTGATGCTCTGTGACAAAACTCAGTCGTGTCCGACTCTTTGCGACCCCAAAATGGTCTCCCCCTCATTTACAGCAGGGCTGAGCCACTGGCCACTTCTCCCCACCACCCCATTCTCTGCAATTCCGGAGAGAAACCCACTGACGCTTCCTCCCAAGTCCTGTCTTTCCCAGGCCAGACACATACTCACACTTCACGGGACCACTGTCTCCACAACCCTCAGTGTATCCTATGTTCACTCCTGGAATCTCTTTAGCTTGTGTGCCTCAAGGTTCTTATTAAAACATCCTACTTGGAGTGCAACATTGTATCCTGTGTGAGATCTGACCAGGACAAGGAACACACAATTCTGCAGCATGAACACTCAGTGATGAGCTTTTGCAGACTTCTAATTTCTCTGTTCCCTTCTGTCATGCCACTGACTGACTAGTCCTCTGAGTCCGATGTTGGTGTCATAGGGGGTTTACTACATAAACCACGGGTCCCTGTCCTCCAGGAACTAATGCCTGATAATGCGAGGTGAAGCAGATGCAATCATAACAGAAATAAAGGACACAATAAATGTAGTGTACTCGAATCATCTTGTAAACCTTGGAAAAGTGATTTTCCATAAAACTAATCCCTTGTGCCAAAACAGTCAAGGACAGCCAGGATGAATAGTTAGGCTGGATATGGTATCGTCGAGCAGACCTTTTATAACCATTCAACATTCTCACCACCTGCAGCTCCGAGTTGGGCCAAGTAAATCAAGCCCGAAGTGAAGTGAATTGAACTGAAAGTCACTCAGTCATATCCGACTCTTTGCGACCAAGGACTATACAGTCCATGGAATTGTCCAGGCCAGAATACTGGAGTGGGTAGCCTTTCCCTTTTCCAGGGTATCTCCCCAACCCAGGGATCAAACACATGTCTCCCACATTGTAGGCAGATTATTTACGAGCTGAGCCACCAGGGAAGCCCAACCAAGCCGGAGGTCCAAGCTAAATTGCTTCCTTTTTCAGTCGTAGTAAAAACCTTCACCAAAGCAATGTACTGGGAGAGTGGACGTACACAATTCCTCTCTCCGGCCTCAAGGTGAAAAGCATCCTTATCTCAACTTAGCCATCACAATGATAACTTCTATCTCGTGGCCCTTTCACAGTGAGTCATCTCTCCCTTTACTTTTTGTCAGTTTCTAAGTAACTTTGAATGTGAGTCACTCAGTCGTGTCCAAATCCCTGCGACCCCAAAGACTGTAGTCTGCCAGGCTCTTCTGTCCATTGGATTCTCCAGGCCAGAAACCTGGAGTGGGGGTAACTTTTTCCCCATTTCCAGGGGAACTTCCCAACCCAGGGATTGAACCCGAGTCTCCTGCATTGAAGGCAGACTCTTTAGCATCTGAGGGCACAAACACATTTGCAAGACACACTGACAGCATCTCCTGGTCTCTTGGGGGACATAAGTGACTTTTGCTGGCCACGTGGCTGGTGTACCCTCAGCCACCAAGGCTGCTTTTGGGAACCGAGACTGGGGTGCAGGCTGTCTAGTCCTTTACCTCACCAGCATGATGCTGGAGTTGGGGTTGCTGGTGGCCAGTCTGGTGGGACTACACTTGACTGTGTGCCAGAAGGTCATGGACAAACCTGTCCTGCTTCATACTCCGGATCTAGGGGAAGTAAATGGAACACGGTGAGCAACGGCTGATTCTCCCACCGGGGCGAGGTTCAGCACCATTCCTGCTGGAGTACTGTGGAGGTTTCTGTGTCCCTGGGAAGCTCACATCCAGCAGGGTGGGCGGCTGACAAGGGGCAGGTGCTTCACAGGCAGAGGCATCTGCTGATCAACACGGGGATCCCTTGAGAAAGGCCAGGGGAATCCATACTACCCTGGTCTGATATTGGAAGCTAGGCAGGGTTGGGTTGGATCTAGTTAGTACTTGGATGCAGAGAAGGCAATGTCAAGCCACTCCAGTACTCTTGCCTGGAAAATCCCATGGACGGAGGAGCCAGGTAGGCTGCAGTCCATAGGGTCGCTAAGAGTCAGACATGACTGAGTGATTTCGCTTTCACTTTTCACTTTCACACATTGGAGAGGGAAATGGCAACGCACTCCAATGTTCTTGCCTGGTGAGTCCTGGGGACGGGGGAGCCTGGTGGGCTGCCGTCTATGGGGTCGCGCAGAGTCGGACATGACTGAACTGACTTAGCAGCAGCAGCAGCAGAAGTACTTGAATGGGAGAAAGCCCTCAGGAACTGAAGGAGGCTCCATGGGAACCTTGAGAGATAAATAGGACTTCACTGCCGGGGTGAGCGGCACATCGTTTGCAAAGAGAAAAGACATCAGAGGCAGCAAGAGTGCTAACAACACAACGGTCAGCTGCAGGAGGAGCACTGGGACTGAAGACCCAGTGCGGGGCTCACCAAGGGTCACAGATCCTGGCCTTGCAGCCTTACCTTCAATGTCATGTCATCAGAGCAGGAGGCTAGAAACATGCCAGAGGGATCCCATTTGATGGCGTTGACCTTATTCTGCAAGACAGCAAAAGGCTTTCCCCCCCTAAAAAAATGAAGAAGAAGAAGAAATGAAGGCCTAGGAGCTTCCATCAGCGGGCAGGAGCGCTCTGTCTTCTCTGCAAAAAGCTCAGAACCTGTAACACAATTTGAATGAAGAGTTCCAAAGAACAGCAAGGAGAGAGAAGAAAGCCTTCATCAGCGACCAGTGCAAAGAAATAGAGGAAAACAATAGAATGGAAAAGACTAGATATCTCTTCAAGAAAATTAGAGATTACCAAGGGAACATTTCATGCAAAGATGGGCTCAATAAAGTACAGAAATGGTATGGTCCTAACAGGAGCAGAAGATATTAAGGAGAGGTGGCAAGAATACACAGAAGAACTTTATAAGAAAGATAAGATCTTCATCACCCAGATAATCATGATGGTGTGATCACCAACCTAGAGCCAGACATTCTGGAATACGAAGTCAAGTGGGATTCAGAAAGTATCACTATAAACAAAGCGAGTTGAGGTGATGGAATTCCAGTTGAGCCATTTCAGATCCTAAAAGATGATGCTGTGAAAGTGCTGCACTACATATGCCAGCAAATCTGAAAATCTCAGCAGTGGTCGCAGGACTGGAAAACGTCAATTTTCATTCCAATCTTAAAGAAAGGCAATGCCAAAGAATGCCCAAACTACCACAAAATTGCACTCATTTCATATACAAATAAAGTAATGCTCAAAATTCTCCAAACTAGGCTTCAACAGTATGTGAACCGTGAACTTCCAAATGTTTAAGCTGGGTTTAGAAAAGGCAGAGGAAACAGAGATCAAATTGCCAATATCTGCTGGATCAAAAAAAAGCAAGAGAGCTCCAGAAAAACATCTACTTCTTACTTTATTGACTATGCCAAAGCCTTTGACTGTGTGGACCACAACAAACTCTGGAAATTTCTTAGAGATGGGAATACCAGACCACCTAATCTTCCTCTTGAGAAATCTGTACGCAGGTCAGGAAGCAACAGTTAGAAATGGACATGGAACAACTGATTGGTTCTAAACAGGGAAAGGAGTATGTCAAGGTTTTATATTGTCACCCTCCTTATTTAACTTATATGCAGAGTACATCATGAGGAACACTGGGCTGGAAGAAGCACAGGCTGGAGTCAAGATTGCCGGGAGAAATATCAACAACGTCAGATAAACAGATGACACCACCCTTATGTCAGAAAGTGAAGAACTAAAGAGCCTCTTAATGAAAGTGATAGAGGAGAGTGAAAAAGTTGGCTTAAGACTCAACATTCAGAGAACTAAGATCATGGCGACTGATCCCATCACTTCATGGGAAATAGATGGGGAAACAGTGGAAACAGTGGCAGACTTTATTTTGGGGGGCTCCAAAATCACTGCAGACGGTGACTACGACCATGAAATTAAAAGACACTTACTCTTTGGAAGGGAAATTATGACCAACCTAGACAGCATATTAAAAAGAAGAGACATTACTTTGTCAACAAAGGTCTGTCTAGTCAAAGCTATGGTCAAAGCTTCTTCCAACAGTCATGTATGGATGTGAGAGTTGAACTGTAAAGAAAGCTGAGCTCCGAAGAACAGATGCTTTTGAACTGTGGTGTTGGAGAAGACTCTTGAGAGTCACTTTGGACTGCAAGGAGATCCAATCTGTCCATCCTAAGGGAGATCAGCCCTGAATATTCATTGGCACAACTGATGCTGAAGCTGAAACTCCAGTACTTTGGCCACCTCATGCAAAAATTGACTCATTGGAAAACACCCTGATGCTGGGAAAGATTGAAGGCAGGAGGAGAAGGAGACGACAGAGGATGAGATGGTTGGATGGCATCACTGGCTCAATGGACACGAGTTTGAGCAAGCTCCAAGAGTTGGTGATGGACAGGGAGGCCTGGTGTGCTGCGATCCACGGGGTTGCAAAGAGTCGGACAAGACTGACTAACTGAACTTAACTAACACAACCTTCCAGCAGGAGGAAGGACTGCTCTGTCGTCTCTGCAAGAAGACTGCTTGCATTCACCCTGGATAAGCAAGCACCACCTTAGGTTTCAGGCATGTTTCCCTTTCTCCTTCCTCCTTGATCCAAAGTGCACAGTTATACGCCCTACACAACCAGCCACCCTCAGCCATATTTCTCCAAGGGGAAAACAAAAATAAAAACAAAATCACCTCTAAGAAGGAAGCCAAATGAATTTATATAGAAACCAGTATAAAACCAGTAAGTTATTTCAAAGCTGACTTCAAAAGTAATTTTCCTTCTCATGTTTTTCTCCCTTTATTTCCTCAGACATTTTTATAATAGCTACTTTAAAGTCTTTCCTGCAAAATCCAACACCTTGTTCACGCCAGATAATTAAAAAAGAAAAAAAAAAAAGAAAACACTGCCAACCCAGGTGGATAACTGACCATCGGAGGTAGCTACGATTGTCCCAAGGAGGTGGTAGGAGAGTGAGTCAACAGACACAGTAAGTAGGCTTTTAATCCTAGGCAGAGACTAGCTGATTTCCCAGCTCCCCACACACATTTCGTGAACCAGGGGCCCCACAGTCAGGACTCACACTCACCGTGTGTCCCTGGAATGTTTTGATGGGGTGGTTTCAGCCGAGTCTGCAGACATGAATACACATGTCTGTGCTGCAGGACGTAAAGGTAGTGTTGTTCTGCCAGTCCACATTGAGAGCAAGGGCTGCAGAGAAGGAAATAGTGGAGGTGTGGGGGAGCGGGTATGACACGGGCATTTAGCAGGTGTGCACAGAGCTCAGCTGACTCAGATGTAGCAGCAGCCGAGTTGAAAAACCTGACAATGTGATAAAGCAATGCTCGCAGTGCCAACACAGCCTCGGTCCATCACAGACTCTGAAGTCTGCCATTTATGTTTGCAAGGACGACCAGACCGCTCCAGAAAGAGACCTGACCCCCACCCCAAAGCATCACCCAAAGTGATGCTCTGGGTGCCCTGAGCACACAGCATCTTTCTCCCCTGGTGCTGGTAAGATAGTAGGGGAGAAGCACATTTCTGCTCCCAGGAATGTCACCCGGCTGGATGATGGATTTTCTTTCAGTAGGGAAGAGAGAGGGCAGAGGAAAAAGACTTCACAGCCTATGTTCAATGTGTGTGTGTGTCTCTTGTTCAGTTATATCCTTGGACTCCAGCCCGCCAGGCTCCTCTGTCCATGGGATTTTCCAGGCATGAATAGTGGAGTGGGTTGCTATTCTCTTCTTCAGGGAATCTTCCCTTATCCAGGGATGGAACCCAGGTCTTCTGCGGGGCTGGCAGATTCTTTACCATCTGAGCCACCAGTGAAGTCGCAAGTTCAAGGTATCAGTGTTTAAAGAAATGCACCACAACCCGTTACTGTGTTCTACAACTTGAAGATGCTGAGTTGACAAAAACCTCTGAGGGGAGACGTGTGGCCTTAGGATGGACACTGTCTCTAGGTTCTGGGTCTTTCTCAGGAACCGCTGGCTTGAAGACCTCCATGAGTGTTTGGGAGACTTGACGGCCCTCTCTTACCTTCTGCCATCTCCCCAGGGTATGATGCAACACCCTTGTTCTCTCCAGACACATCCCTGTTCCTACAGAAAAAGAGGGTTAAGTCCTGTAAGCCTCTGCTCAGATCTGCATCAACTGATCAATACCTAACCTTGTATCACATGTTTCTTACATGTAAGACAGCACTGAAGTTGGACAAGAATCCAGCTCACCCAGGATATGATAAATTGGACAATGCCCTCCCATCTTTAGCCTTCAACATATATTTATTAATTTTTAAAAATTTATACTTTGGCCACCTGTTGCAAAGGGCCAACTTGTTGGAAAAGACCCTGATGTTGGGAAAGATTGAAGGCAGGAGGAGAGGAGATGACAGAGGATTCCATGGCTGGTTGACAACATCGACTCAATAGACACGAGTTTGAGCAAACTGCGGGAGTTGGTGATGGACATGGAGGACTGGCATGCTGCATTCCATGGGGTTACAGAGTCAGACACGAATGAGTGACTGAAAAATTTCTTGCTGTGCTGGGTCTTGGCTGCTGTGTGAGTGTGGTCTCAAGCTGAGGTGTGCGGGCTTCTCATTGAGGCAGCTTCTCTTGTTGGGGAGTACAGACTCAGTAGTTGCAGGGCACGCATTTACTTACTCCACACCACATGGTATCTTCCCAGGTCGGGGATCGAGCCCGAGTTCCTTGCCTTGCAAAGGTAGACTCTTAGCCACCGGACCACCAGGGAAACCCCTCTTCATAACCTTCAAACCAGAGGTGCACCCTGTCCACTCTCCTGCCTTCCAGAACTACAGGATGGATCCCATCAGCTTCCATGTGTTAGCACCACCCCCTCACAGAGCCTGTGGTGGAAGGGTTTCTCGTAGAGGCAAGGGTGGCTTTTTCTCAACAACCCACGAAGCAGGGGTTCAGCACAGGTTTACGGCTCTTGCTGAATTTGCCACACGCGCCCAGTGGAATGAAGGAGCTGGATTTGCTTAGTCAGCAGGATGATCCAGGGTGTAAGGAAGCAAAGCCCACAGCCGCCCTTGTGTATAACACCGCAAACACGAGCCAAGTCACAGATTTCCCAGGCCGTCCTCTGCATTCAGGCGTGCAATTAATATGCATGGAAGGGTGACAATCTCACATGCGTTTCCTGGGATGGTTAGCAGCACCTGGCCATAAAAACTAATGTGTGCTGAGCCTGGGCCATCTAAACGGAGAACAACATGTACTCAGCTGACTCGGTCTGTGTCCACTGTGCTGTTGAGACCTTGCCCTCCCCCGATTAGTCACGATTCAGGACTCAGCTGTTTGAGCAGGTCTGGGTGACCTCCCTACTCACACTTGGCAATTGACTTTTGACCATCAGCAACGCTCTAGGTACAGGAAAGCTTCACTTTGCTTTCTCTATTTAACTTTTACTTGAGGAAAGGTTATAGAACTGATGACTTGGAACTGTGGTGCTGGAGAAGACTCTTGAGAGTCTTTGGACAGCCAGGAGATCCAACTGGTCCATCCTAAAGGAAATCAACCCTCCTATTTATTGGAAGGACTGATGCTGAAGCTGCAATATTTCTGGTCACCTGATGGGAAGGACTGACTCATTGGAAAATACCCTGATGCTGGGAATGATTGAAGGTTGGAGGAGAAGGGGGAGACAGAGGGTGAGATGGTTGGATGGTATCACCGACTCGATGGACATGGGTTTGAACAAACTCCGGGAGATGGTGAAGGACAGGGAAGCCTGGTGTCCTGCAGTCCATGAGGTGGCAAAGAGTTGAACACAAATGAGCAACTGAACAATAACAAATATAATCCTGAGAAGGTGCAGAAATGTAACAGGAAGGCTCTACCTTGAATCCTTCACTCACTGGTTGCATGTCACGGCCCTGCAGTACAGGGCCACACTTGGAAGGAAATGGGTCCAGACCCGGCTGCGTGTGCAGTGTCATAGTGTTTGATTTCAAGGGCCTTTCTGTGTAACCACCACCGCGGTCAAGAGCCACAAGCGTGTTCCAACACCACCAGCACCTCCCTTGGGCCATGTTACTGGCCCATCATCTCCTCCCTGGACTGAGATATAAATGGTATCTCATCCAGGATGTGATCCTTGGGAGTGTGACTTTTTTTTTTTTTTCCAAACTGCAGAAGCCCCTTGAGACCTATTCAAGCCTTTGGGTATTACCCACTTTATGAGTCACTCTCCACCTTAGGAACTTCCCTGGTGGCTCAGACAGTAAAGCGTCTGCCTGGAAGGTGGAAGACCTGGGTTCAATCCCTGGGTCAGGAAGATTCCCTGGAGAAGGAAATGGTAACCCACTCCAGTACTCTTGCCTGGAAAATCCCATGGACAGAGAGAGGAGCCTGGTAGGCTACAGTCCATGAGGTCGCAAAGAATCGGACATGACTTCAGTTTACTTCACTTCACCTTATGAGTCATTCAGTGTGTCTGACTCTTTTTGACCCCATGGATTGTAATAGCCCACCAAGCTCCTCTGTCCATGGGATTCTCCAGGCAAGAACACTGGAGCGGGTTGCCATTTCCTTCTCCAGGGGAATTTTCCCGACCCAGGGATCAAACGTGGGTCTCCTACATTGCACGAAGTTTCTTTAGTATCTGAGCCACTAGTTAGGTCCCGGCTGAGCCATGATTTGACCCTCGTGGCTTGGGCATATTATCAACAGTCTATTGAAAAAAAATGATAATCTATTCCTTCTCATGGCTGAATGGCGGAACACTGAAAAAAAATCAGTCCCTCAGTTTTTACTTTTTGGAACCCCATGGACTGTAGCCCACCAGGCTCTTGTGTCCATAAAATTCTCCAGGTAAGAATACTGGAATGGGTTGCCATGCCTTCCTCCAGGGGATCTTCCTGACCCAGGGATTGAACCTGGGTCTCTTGTATCACAAACAGATTCTTTGCTGTCTGAGCCAACAGGGAAGTTCCCACACTTGTTTTTAACCTGTTCTTTCTCATTGCTGAGCAGTGGAACACTGTTAAGCACTAAGACCTAACACTTCCTGTTGACAGAGGGCACCCCCACCCCTCCACCCCCCCCCCCCCCCCCCGCCCAGGCCTTCATGGGGAACACCTCCAGAGAGGCAAGGAAACTACTGATTATCAATGCATCACATACTGAGGATGGTTGTCCCTGCAGCTTGAACAAAAGCATGCTCCCTTGTCTTCCATCTCGGACAGAGTCTATCACATTGCTTCATGCTGTAGAGAAAGAGCAAATAACATCCAGAGCCAACCTAGCAATGGGATAAGGTTGGAGCCCATGGGCAGCGACATCCCAGATCAGATGTTTCCTGAGGCCAGAAGAGTCACGTGGTCCATGGGATAGAAAGCTTGGGACCTTGGGAATGATCTGGGGAAATTTTACATCCTGCTGAAAGATTCAATACATGAGTCCTCAAGATGAAAACTGGTACAGGAAACCTATGGCATATTCCTCTCTGAAAAGATTGGAAGTCAGGGCTGTCTGTGTTACAGACATCCCCTCAATCACATGAGCACACTGGTACTCAGCACCAAGAATGAGAACCCTGGTAGGGTTCTGCTCCGTCACTGAGTCCCTTCCCTACAACAAAAATTGAGATGGTCTTAACTTCTGTCATGAGGCTGCGATCCCCAAAAGGGGCTAACGCCCAACCCAACAGAAATCCACCAGGCTCACCTGCCTCGGTCTGCTCACTCTACAACACAGACGGCCAGCTTGAAGGAGGTAACACACACGGATCAAATCATGGGAGTCCGCATTGTCAGGGGCTGGGGATAGGGGCACTAGAGAGCGTGTTCTTAATGGGTAAGGGGTCTCCTTCTGGGGTGACAGGAATGTTCTGGAGCTAGGCAGCAGTGAATGCTCTGTATATTCTGCCCACTGGAAGCACACACATGGACACATACACGCAGACCCACACACAGAGGCACACACTGACCACCCACCGCCCCCACAAGAGATACAGATCCCACAGTCACACTCACCCACACAGAGACGCCCCTCCAGAAAGATAACCACACCCACAGACCCCCCAAAGACACATACCTTCCAACACGCAGACCCCTTCCACAAAGTGAGACACATACCCACACACAGACCCCTACCACACAGAGAGACACACACCCACACACAGACACCCACACCCACAAAGACCCCTTCCACAGAGAGAGACATACACCCAGACACAGACACACACCCATACACAGAGACACTCTCACATAGACTGCTTCCACAGAGAGACACACTCACACACAGAGACACACACACACAGACCCCTTACACAAAGAGACATACACCCACACACAGACAACACCCACACACGGACTACTTCCACAAAGAGAGACACACACCCACACACAGAGACACACTCACACAAAGACTCACCCCCCTCACACACAGAGACTCCCCAACAGAGAGACACATACACAGACCCCCACCTGCAACAGATACACATTGCCACACAGAGAGACATACACAGAAACACACACACACAGACCCACATACACATACTCACAGGTTGGGCGCCCAAACTCCCTGCTCTTGGAGCCCTGCCCACTTTCTACTGGGGAAACATAATTCTAAAAAGGCTCATCGACTCCTAACTTCATCAATGCTGTTAAGAGTAAAGCAGTACCAAACATCCCCAGCCCAGCACACACAGAGATGTGTGCAATGTGCTGTCCCCGAGCACAGCCACAGAAGACGTGGGCTGACTGCCTCTCCAGCAGGGCGAGGTATGCATGGGCGCCTCCTGGGGTCTACTGGCTGTACCAAGAGGGAACCAAGGGCCGCCTGCATTTGCCACAATCCTGTCAAGGACCCTGAGGGGAACCTCTCCTTCCAGTCCGCTTCTGCAGGACCACACCCCTCCCCTTCTGCTTGGAGTTCACTCCTGAGCACCGAGGTGGGCTACACTGGCTTGGGGAGTCCTGGGAGCCACCCCTGTGGTTCTGAGCATCACCAGGAACCTGGATCTGCCCAGCAGGAGAGACCCTCGGATGTCTGCCAACATATCACCTCAGGGACACCGGATGCATCAGCAAACGTCCATCCCTCATGCTCAGGACTGCTCTTGAGGCATGCCTTCTTCTGAGCATTCACCATTACTTTAAGGGACTCTTCTCAGGACTCCAAGTTCTTATTTTTGAATTAAAAACAAGAAAAAAAATTTTTTTTAAACTAAATACAAAAAATGTACTCACTGGAATGAAACAGACACCGTTGTTTGGCTTCTACTGTGTGAGCATCCAGATTATTGTCTGTGCTCCACAATAAATAAATAAATAGGTAATAAATAGATAATAGATAAATAAATAATTTACTCATTCCTCCCACAAAGTTTTTTCTAGAAAATTATGTCATACAGGAAAACACAATGAGTCCCTCTTTTTCCTAAACTAGCACTGCTGCTGCTGCTGCTACTAAGTCACTTCAGTTGTGTCTGACTCTCTGCAACCCCATAGATGACAGCCCACCAGGCTCCCCCGTCCCTGGGATTCTTCAGGCAAAAACACTGGAGTGGGTTGCCATTTCCTTCAATTCATGAAGGTGAAAATTGAAAGTGAAGTCGTGTCTGACTCTTAACAACCTCATGGACTGCAGCCCACGAGACTCCTCCATGGGATTTTCCAGGCAAGAGTACTTGAGTGGGGTGCCATTGCCTTCCCCAACTCAACTTAAAATTTTCTAGTAAGCATGGTAAAAATAATAATAATAATAATAAAAAAGAAACCAGCAAAATTATTTTCATAAGATACATTTTATTTCATTCCATTATGGTGAAAATGTCCTCACTTCAACATGAATCAATATATTGGTATCACCTGACCTGTGCCTTTTTTGCTGGGTCTTTGGAATCCAGGGTGTGTCTTACACATTTAAATCACTCAGACAGCACACTTATGAACTCAGCCACACCTGTCTGGTTATTATACTCCTCTGGACAACAGCAGCTGTTAACTTATATGCAGGAAACTACCAGTTTTGGTGGGAATACCATTTTATTCTCAAATTTGGAAACCTATCATTAAACAAACAGACAAAACTTTTCTTTTTTAAATGAAAAGATGTTTAGCTGCACAGGACATGAGATCTTAAGTTTCCTCAGCCATGGATTGAACGTGTGCACCTCTGCACTGGAAAATGTAGAGTCTTAACCACTGGACCCAGCAGGAAAATCCCAAACTTGAAAAACTATTGAAAAAAAAAAAAAACACAACTAACTAACAATGTATATCTAAAACACCTTATTGGGGCAATTTTCCAATTGAAAAGCTGCAGAAATGGTGATTTCTGAAAATTCCCTGACCATCACTCTGTGAAGTGGGGACACTACACAGAATAGAGAAACTGGGTTCCACTGGGGTCTGGCACTGATGTACTGCTGTACATATTAAGGAGAAAAGAAAAAAAGATCTCCGCCCCAGAAGACAAAGGAAGTCACGAATGATTATGAACACATTATAGTGTTGGGGAGACACTTGGGGAAGAAGCCGGAGGCAGCTTGATGCGAAACATTTGGAATTAATTCTCAACTGGAATCTTCAGCTAAATCGGAAACTTGACGCCTCCCTGTCAGTGACATTTTAACAAAGATCTTCCTTCAGAAAAAACTGATTCTACTTTGTATCAACTGCATTAATGTTCCCCATGCAATACTGACAGCACTGAATGTGTTTCAAAAACTTCAGGCCAACTCCAGTGCTAACTCTGTGTCTGACTCTCTGTGACCCCATGGATTCTCCAGGCAAGAACACTGGAGTGGGTTGCCATGCCTTCCTCCAGGGTATTTTCCTGATTCAGGGATTGAACCCACGTCTCTTATAAGTCTCCTGCATTGGCAGGAGAGTTCTTTACCGCTAGTGCCACCTGGGAAGCTTTAGACCAGTTAACATTTTTAACCTCCACTGCACTGTTTGGTTTATAGGATTTTAGTTCCATGAACAGGTACTGAACCTGGGCTCTGAGCAATGAAACCACCAAGTCCTAACCACTGGACTGCCAGAGAAGTCCAAGCGATTTTTTGTTTGATGGAGATCAGTCCTGAGTGTTCATTGGAAGGACTGATGCTGAAGCTGAGACTACAATCCTTTGGCCATCTGATGTGAAGAGCTGACTCAATTGAAGTGACGCTGATGCTTGGAAAGATTGAGGCAGGAGGAGAAAAGGATGACAGAAGATGAGGTGGACATGGAACAACAGACTGGTTCCAAATAGGAAAAGGAATACATCAACTTTGTATATTGTCACCCTGCTTATTTAACTTATATGCAGAGTATATCATGAGGAATGCTGGGCTGAAAGAAGCACAAGCTGGAATCAAGATTGCCGGGAGAAATATCAATAATCTCAGAAATGCAGATGACACCATACTTATGGCAGAAAGTGAAGAGGAACTTAAAGGCCTCTTGATCAAAGTGAAAGAGGAGAGTGAAAACGTTGGCTTGAAACTCAATATTCAGAAAACAAAGATCATGGCATCTGGTCCCATCACTTCATGGGAAATGGAGAAACAGTGTCAGACTTTATTTTTTTGGCTCCAAAATCACTGCAGATGCTGATTGCAGCCATGAAATTAAAAGACACTTACTCCTTGGAAGGAAAGTTATGACCAACCTAGATAGTATATTAAAAAGCAGAGACATTACTTTGCCAGCCAAGGTCCATCTAGTCAAGGCTATAGTTTATCCAGTGATCATGTATGAATGTGAGAGTTGGACTGTGAAGAAAGCTGATCGCTGAAGAATTGACGCTTTTGAACTGTGGTGCTGGAGAAGACTCTTTCGAGTCCCTTTGACTGCAAGGAGATCCAACCAGTCCTTTCTAAAGGAGATAGATTCTGGGTGTTCATTGGAAGGACTGATGCTGAAGCTGAAACTCCAATACTTTGGCCACCTCATGCGACAAGTTGACTCACTGGAAAGAAGTCTGATGCTGGGAGGGATTAGGGGTAGGAGGAGACGGGGACGACAGAGAATGAGATGGCTGGATGGCATCACCAACTCTGTGGACATGAGTTTGAGTGAACTCCGGGAGTTGGTGATGGACAGGAAGGCCTGGCGTTCTGTGATTCATGGGGTCACAAAGAGTCAGTCACGACTAAGTGACTGAACTGACTGAACTGAGGTGGTTGGATGGTATCACCGACTCAATGGACATGAGTTTGAGTAAACTCTGGAGTTGGTGATGGACAGGGAGGCCTGTCCTGCTCCATGGACTGGACAACTTACTATGTGTTACCTTAAACATACACTGGGCAAAAGTAAGCATGACTTACCCAAAAGCTTTTATGGATCAGAAATATATATTAGCCACTCTGGGTTAAGCATGCACTGAGGGTCAAAGTCAGTAACCTTAACTCAAATTTCCTTCCTGATAACATATAATTTTCAAGAACATTGCTATTATTCCTGCCATAGTTGATTCATCATGGTCGATAATCTCTCACTCAGAGGCTTCTAGAATTCCTGATGAAAACCACAGAAGCTCACAGAACCTAAACAAGTCCCCTTTGATTTCTTAAGGGGAGGCAGAATTTCCAGAATTCCAAGAAACTGTGATGTTTCCTGAGAGATTAAACATAAATGAAAAAGCAATATATCTTATGCAAATACGCACTTTGTCTACTCCAGAACTCAAAGTGTAATTCCCCTTCTTGTTCCACTTCAAGGGAAAGATGGGACATTTTTGTTGGCCTAAGGTGCTGGCCAGGTTACCAGGTACATTAAAACCAAAGAGAGAAAGCAGGGTGACTTCTGAGACCTGCTCGGTCTGTAACCCAGATGATGACAATTGAAAGCAATCCCTCCTCCAACCCTAACACGAGGGAGGCTGGCCAGGAGGACTTACCATCCTCTGTTCATATTCCTGCAAAACCATCATAGGTACCCATAGCCAATAGTCTTCTGTCACTCTGTGGGTCAGAAACACACACCAACACTAATTACATTTTAGAGCCTGCACGCAGGCATTCTTTCCCTGAGCAGGGGTCAAACTCATGGCCCCTGCAATAGAGGTGCAGACTCCTCACATCTGGACCACCAGGGGAGTCTCATGCTTCCCTCTCCCAAAATCATCATAAGGCCGTGGGGGCAAGGAAAACACGGAGCACCCTATCACCACTGACGACATCAACAAAAGACACCATAAGAAAAATTACTGTGTGACTTCAGGAGACCTAGGCGAGCTTTGAAAAATAGCTGCAGATACTTTGACGAGAGATGAAATGACAAGATGTACAGAAACATGATAAACTGTTGGTGGGAAAGCAAACTAGGACAGCCACTATGGAGAACAGTGAGGAGAGTCTTTAAAAAACTGTAAATAGAACTGCCATATAACCCAACAATCCCACTGCTGGGCATACACACCAAAGAAACCAGAATTTAAAGAGACATGTGTACCCCAATGTTCACCACAGCACTGTTTATAATAGCCAAGACATGGAAGCAACCTAGATGTCCATCAGCAGACAAATAGATAAGAAAGCTGTGGTACATATACCTATGGAATATTAATTAGCTAGTAAAAAGAATTCATTTGAATCGGTTCTAATGATATGGATGAAACTGGAACCTATTATATAGGTTCCAAATAGGAAAAGGCGTACGTCAAAGCTGTATATTGTCACTCTGCTTATTTAACTTATATGCAGAGTACATCATGAGAAATGCTGGGCTGGAGGAAGCACAAGCTGGAATCAAGATTGCAGAGAGAAATATCAATGACCTTAGATATGCAGATGACAGCACCCTTATGGAAGAAAGTGAAGAAGAACTAAAGAGCCTCTTGATGAAAGTGAAAGAGGAGAGTGAAAAAGTTGACTTAACTAAGCTCAACATTCAGAAAACTAAGATCATGGCATCTGGTCCCATCACTTCATGGCAAATAGATGGGGAAACAGTGGACACAGTGGCTGAGTTTATTTTTCTGAGCTCCAAAATCACTGCAGATGGTGATTGCAGCCATAATTAAAAGATGCTTGCTTCTTGGAAAGAAAGTTATGACCAACCTAGACAGCGTATTAACAAACAGAGACATTACAAACAGATTTTTGGACTTTGTGAGTGAAGGCGAGGGTGGAATGACCTAGAGAATAGCATTGACCCATGTATTATCATATGTGAAACAGATCACCAGTCCAGGTTTGATGCATGAGACAGGGTGCTCAGGGCTTGGTGCACTGGGATTACCCAGAGGGATGGGATGGAGAGGGAAGTGGGAGGGGTTTCAGAATGGGGAAAACATGTACATCCGTGGCTGATTCATGTCAATGTATAGCAAAACCACTACAATATTGCAAAGTAATTAGCCTGCAATTAAAATAAATAAATTAAAAAAATAAAATTGAAACCAGAAAAAAAAATAAACTGTATAGTCCAAAAAGAAAAATAAAAAATAAGAACGTGATAAAGTTAAAGTGAAAAGATGCTGGAGAACTGTGTGTGTGTGCGGGCACAGATGTTGAAGGTTGGGTGGGAAGTCAGCGTCTCCTTTGGCACACCTCACAGGGTACCCCCACATAACAGGTTCCCCGATAAAGCTGCCAGATTCCTCCTCCTGACATGCAGCTTACTGAACACCATCCCACTGGCAGTCCTCCTGGACCCACAATCCTATCCCCTTCCTGGGGTCGGCCCCAGGTCCTTCCAATGCTACAAGCCCTTGCTGAAGCCACAGACACCGCACAGGTGTCCCTAACGGCGTCTGGGAGGGAGGCAGCTTACGTTCCAGTCCAGCAAACTGACATCTTTGTTACTGGGGACATCGTGGCCCCCCTCCCGGATACAGTGCCTTAGCACCAAGTGCGTGGGAGCCCCCACTGCTCTTTTCATTCAGGTTCCATATCCTGGCGGTCGAATCTCCAGGCCTGCGCAAGAAACACACCGGGCACTCAAGCTCCTGGTCCCAGAGCAAGAAACACACACCACTACTTGTCGCCTGGCTGGGTCTCCATGCTTTTAACGTCGCTGCACAAAAAAAAAAAAAAAAAAAAAATCAACATACTTTTCTCTTCCCAATCGTAGGTACCCTTAATCATTTTAAATGTCTGCACATAGCTTTTCACATGGCTGAGAAAACAGCTGAATAAGGACTTTTGCACAGTCTTAGACACCCCAAGGGTTTCCCCCGCTCAGAGCCCTGCTCTGTACACTCTAAGAAGATTCCACACAAGATATAGGAAGGGAGTGTCTGTCAAAGGAGGAAAGACTGGGACACCTGGACCCCAGCAACCCCCAACCTGACCCTGGAGGACTCAGACCCGTGGACCCTGGGAATCCCCCAATCTGACTCTTGAGTCCTTGGATACCTGGGCCCTGGGAACCCCCCAACCTGTTCCTGGAGGACTTGGAAACCCAGACATTGGGCACCCCCCAACCTGCCCTGGAGGACTCATACCCCTGGACCCTTGGCAGCCCCCACCCGACCCTGGAGGACTCAGACACCTGGACCCCAGGGACCCGCTCCACTAACCTGATCCTAGAGAACTCAGACACATGGACCCTGGGCATCCCCAGCCTGACCCTGGAGGACACTGACACCTGGACCCCGGGGACCCCCCAACTTGAGCCTAGAGGACTTGGATATCCAGACCCCGGGCACCCCCCGGCCTGACCCCTTATCCAGAAGCCAAGAGGTCACTGACAGGGTTCCAGGCACAAATGAATACCTCGGATTCATGGCCCCGAAGGAAAGTGGCTTTGCTGGGTGGGATTTCCATGTCTCCGTCTATTTCCATTGGTTTCGAATGATTATCTGTCATGGGAAACAGGACAGGACATGTGTCTGACTGACACAGAAGAAACCCATCCATCCTCAGGGCATGTTAGCTTCACAGACAACTTCCTCCACTGCACTGCCAGTTCACTTGTGATTATTGTAACCAGGTGATGGCTTCTGTTTAAGCTTCTGTGAAGCCACACTTCTTCATAGTCTCCAAATTTGATAGGGGAATTAAAAACTGGTGTTTATTCTTTGTAACTAGGGCCAGGCTCATAGGTAATAGCAACGGGAATAAGACTGGACACAAACAACAGACAGCTGTCTCGTGAGCCAAATTTGAAGGTTCCTTCTTTCTCTTTTATTTCTACAGTATAAAGAAGCATAGTTTGTTACATTTTCCTAAGAAGTCAATGAGGAGAAGGGGACGACAGAGGATGAGACGGTTAGATGCTGTCACCGACACAATGGATGTGAGTTTGAGCAACCTCCAGGAGATGCTGATGGACAGGGAAGACCAGCATGCTACAGGCCATGGGGTCTCAAAGAGTCAGACACCACAGAATGAAGAACAGCAACACAAGTGAAATTAGGAGTTCCTGAATACCAAAGGCTATCTAACTCTTTCTTATATGCCTAGAACTTAAGTTGTGTTGTTGCTGTTTAGTTGCTAAGTCATGTCTGACTCTTTGTGAGCTAACTTCTCTGTCCATAGGGCTTCTCCAGGCAAAAATACTGGAGTGGGTGGACGTTTCCTCCTCCAGGGGATCTTCCCAACCCAGGGATCAAGCCCGCATCTCTTAATGTCTCCTGCACTGTCAGATAAGATATTTACTGGTGAACAACTCAAACGTTGCTGCTAGAATGCAAGTTACAATTGAAATGACAGTGGGAATAATTGAGATATATATAAAGCTTTCTCATCAAAAGTTCCTTCTGTTGAAGGGACAAGTGATTTCACAAGACATCTTCCTGAGGTGTCACCTCCTTACCTATGAAGCTCCCACATGGACATGCCGTCTTACAGAAGGGTCACCACCAATAGCCCCTCAGCCTGCAAACAACCTCACAGTCTTGGGATTCTTGCTATTTTCTTACTGGAGCCAAGTGTGTTCCAGGCTTTTGAAGCCATGCAGACACACCGCAGATGACCCAACAGGGACTCCAGTTTGTGAAAGGGTGGTGGTGACAAGTCATGGGAAATGCCACCCAGAAGAGACTCATCCTGGATTGTGCGGTAATGTTAAGACACTCAGTCAAATGCCCGACTCTTTGCCACCCCATGGACTGTAGTCTGGCAGGCTCCTCTGTCCATGGGATTTTCCTAGGCAGGAATACTGGAGTGGGTTGCCATTTCCTCCTCCAGGGGAATCTTTCTGACCCAGGGATTGAACCTGGGTCTCCCACACTGCAGGCAGATGCTTTACCATGTGAGCCCCCAGCAAAGTCCTGAAAATGGACCCATTTTTTTCTCTTCTATGCAGCACAAGAAAGGAGGTTCTTGAAGGTCAGGATGAAGTCTAACTTCAGACTCGGTAAATCTGGCTGAAGCTGCCTTTTAACAAGAGCATGTGGGACAGAGTAGAAGTTGGAAAATAGTGGACACTGTATGCGTGTGTCTCCGGGTGGCGGGGGGGAGTTGGTGGCCAGCCTTCAGGGGGGAAGTAACCCGACTACAGAGGCCCCCTCAAATGAAGAAAGATCTGGGAGCTTCCAGTGCACCTTGAGGTGTGCACCTGTCTCCATGTGGCTATGCTTCCTTGGTGTTTTAGATTGAAAGACGTGGTGGAGTTTAAAAGTTTGCAAGATTTCTGTCACGGTAGTAGGTAGCTAAGATTTCTCAAGGCTCACCAATTACACTTCCTTTCTGGGGTGGAAGGTGAAGAAAACAGGGACGTTCACCTTCTGGGCCTGTAGCTGAAGCAAACAAGGACGTTCACCTTCTTCCTGTTTCATTTTTAGCACCTTTATGGAGAGACACCATGGGACTGGGCAAGCCCACGAATTATGTGTGGGCACAAGCCACGTTATGTTTTCTTCTCATTTCCTGGCCCCCGGTCCTTGTGAACCTTGTGAAAAATGATTATCGGAAGGTCATTTGATTAGGCACTGCACAGACTGTTCTTGAAGCCGTCCTGCATGGCAGCCTGTCCTTCTCTCTGCCCAGCGGTAGAACCGTGTCCCGACTCCAGTGGGGAGACGCCTCGGCCTGGAGATGACAATCTTCCCCTTGGGAGTGCACAGTGGCTCAGAGGGTAGGGGCATTCTAAATAGGGAGTCTTACATGCACGGACACATAGGCACACTCTGAACATAGAACTTCCTTGAAGCTGTCTCTGAATTTGTAAGCAGAAGGTTCTCTGGCCTTCCCTGGTGGCTCGGACAGTAAGGAATCTGATTACTAGTGCAGGCGACTCAGATCCAATGCCTGGGTCAGGAAGATCCCCTGGAGAAGGGAATGGCTACCCACACTCCAGTGTTCCTGCCTGGAGCATCCAATGGAAAGAGGAGCCTGGTGAGCTACAGTTCATGAGCTTGTAAAGAGTTGGATATAACTGAGCAACTGTACTCTCTAACTTGAGTCTCTCTGCCTTATTTGGTACACACTTTTGGGCTTTAGCTAATAGGAACTCTGCTGTAACCAAGCGTATAAGCCAGCATTCACTATGTGGGCCTGGTGACCTCTCAAAGACCATGGGCTATGAATGTCATGTCAGAATCCATCCACAGGGCAGGATAGTGCACGGGGCCTCCAGAGACAAGACCCTCCTGAGCCGGCAGTGTTCACATGGCAGCACGACCACCTTTACGCCAAGTGAGTTGTCAGAGCAGCAGAACTCCTACAACTGAGGATGTGCAGGTATTAGAAAATCACATTATCGATACCATGTGTAAAATTAGACTGCCAGCAGGAACGTGTTGGCGCTTTCCACGTGGAGCTTGTGGTAAAGAACCCGCCTGCCCATGCAAGAGACAGGGATTCAATTCCTGGCTTGGGAAGAACCCCTGGGCAGAGGAAACGGTGACCCGCTCCAGTATTGTTGCCTGGAGAAGTGTGTGGACAGAGAAGCCTGGCGGGTGACAGTCCACAGGAGTTGAGAAAGAGGCGGAATTGGCAGAAGTGCCTTTGTGCATACACATGCATGGGAATATGCTGTTGTGATGCAGCGAGCTCTGTGAACAACCTAAAGGGATGAGATGGGCTGGGAGGGAGCTTCAAGAGGGAGGGGACATGTGTATCATGTGTATACCTATGGCTGATTCACGTTGATGGATGGCAGGGGGCCTATGTATACCTAAGCAGACGCTGGTGTTAACAGAAGAAACCAACACAATACTGCACATTAATTATTCTCTAATTAAACAAACAAACCACGTCTAAGCATTTCAATGGGAAAATCAGAGCAAAAAGGCCTGCTGAATGGAGAGTAAGCTAACGCTAGCCAAAGCCTGCAGGACACCTTCCAGTGGACCCAGCTAGACTCGGAGGACACCAGAGAAGCCCGCCGGACCGGGCACCCCTCACTCACTGATGGCATGTGCTGCTTTCTCCTCCTGGTTGATGGTGGCCTCACCTTTTTTAGTGGGTTCTACTGCGAAACGGCCACGGGGGCCACTGTCATGGCTACTGCCGCTGCTGCTGCAGCCATGGTCTCCTGCTGTTGGGCAAGCTTCTTCTGGAAGACCTGCTGCCACATTTGCACCACGTCCGGCATCACCATGCCCATCAGGGACAGGGACACTATGGGTTGTCCATCAAACACCGTGCCAACCTGAGGACAGAGCCCCAGGGATGGGGGTGGGTCAGCTATGGCTGGTTTTCTCTTGGCTCGGAAATGCAAGTCCCTTTTTCTCCGGGGAGGCGTGGGGGGCTGGCCTGGACTGGGACTGGGAAGGGGTGGCCCATAGACACCCAGCACTTGGTCAATAGCAACGTGAACCCAGACGTGAGGGGCCCACCCCAAACCTCCTATTTCCCATCACGACTGGAGGGCTGCAGTGGTCTCAATGGAGTGGGGTGATCCTGGTCCTCAGGGTGGGGGTGAAGCTGGGAAAATCTGGAGGCATGTCTGGTGGTCACGACTGTTTAGGTTACAGGTGACATGTAGTGGGGAGGGACAAGAGATGCCACGCAACATCCTCCAGTTCACAGGATGCCCCCTACTCCACCCCCAGAGAGGAACGGTGTGATCCTCAAGAGTGGAGGGTGTGGAGTGAGAGAACCCCACACTTGCTGGATACTCTTGACAAGTCTCTGGCTCAAGCTAGAAATTCCTGCCACCCCCAACCCCAATCAATGTCTGACTCATAGCATAACTGTCCTCTGACTTTATCAAACACATGTACTGCCATGTGAAGTGACTTCCAAGGACTCAGGGTACAGAAGAACACAGCCATGATATTGTTAAGGATGGCACCGCTGAGTTACCACACCTATTTCCTCAGCTTCCTCTGAATCTCCTAGTTTCCATCAACCATGAAAAAACAAAAAACCTTCCTACCCACTTAGAAAACACAGGGGAGAGTGAGAGAGTTCTTTCCTGAGAAGGTGCTCTGATTATTAGAGTCACATGAAGCTCAGGGCCTCTCACCGTGTCTGCTAGATGTTCAGACAGGTTTTAGACCATTTTTTCCTCATAAGTCAGTAAGAACTGAAGAATGTAGTTATCAAATACATAGTAATTAGAATGAAAAAGCACCACAACTGACTACCAGTTACTACAAGATATTTAAAAATTAGAAAACAACAGAAAACAATGTAGATAACATTGTTAAAAGAAGCCACCCTCATCTCCTTATTCTGCCAATGGAGTAGCCAGTGTTGACCGGCTAGCCAGCCAGCTTTTATGTCACCTTCTTTGTACATTCATGTTCCAGGTGGACAACGATTTTCTAAAAGGTAGTAACTGCACAGAGTAATAAAATAGTTCCTTGCTTAAACTCTAAATGCATACCATCTCATTTGTAACAACCAGAAAGCTAATTGACAAATGAGATGACCTTTCAGTCTCCTCTAGGCAATGCTGGATTTTGAATTGTCAAAGGAGAGAAGGTATGGAAATGAAAGACATGGAAACTGGGTGTGTATGTGTGGATATGTGTGTGTGTGTCTGTATGTGTGTGTGTGAAAGTGAAAGTCACCCAGTCATTTCTGAGATTTGCAACCCCTTCTCCAGGCCAGAATCCTGGAGTGGGGAGCTGTTCCCTTCCCCAGGGGATCTTCCTAATCCCAGGATTGAACCCAGGTCTCCTGCACTGCAGGTGGATTCTTTACCAGCAGAGCCACCAGGGAAGTCCAAGAATACTGGAGTGGGTAACCTATCCCTTTTCCAGTGGATCTTCCTGACCCAGGAATCAAATATGGGTCTCCTGCATTGCAGGCAGATTCTTTACCAGCTGAAAATTCTTTGCCTTTATAAGGGAAGCTCGTAAGTGTGTGTGTGTGTGTGTGTGTGTGTGTGTGTGTGTGTGCGCGCGCGCGCTCACGGGTGTATGTCTCTGGGTATGTGTGTGTATGTGTGCCTGTGTCGGTATGTATGTGTATATGTGTATCTGTTATGTGTGTGTGTGTTGGGAAATCCAATCATGGTATTGCATTATCTGAGAGCTGGGGTCCTGTATTCCTATCCCCACATGTGTTTTGTGGGGGAAAAAAGAGAATTAAATAGGGTCACATTGCCAGTGGAAGATCCTGGGCACCCGATGTAAGAAAAGGAAAGAGGAGCTTGCCAGCTGTCAGGCAGGAAAGCCCACAGTGTTGGCAGAGAGCAGGGTATTCTCCAAGGTGCAAGGTTTTGGAAAATGGCAAAGGAATGCACTTGAGAGAACGTGAGGTATGCTACTTCTATGATCCTAAAAGCTGAAGAGAAAGTGAAAGTAAATGCCACGAAGAAGACAGGCTTGCAAGGACGAGACAGGGGAAGAACAGGCGGAGGAAAGTGTAGAAGGGTTCAGGGAGATGGGTTGGATTGTGGAGTGACCGTGGGAGTGGACTTCTGGTGGTAAAAGTGAGGGTGCGTGTGGCCACTGAACAATGTCAGCTGTGGTGGATGCATTGGAACAGAAAACGGGGACTTGGAGCAGAGTGGCGTGTTGGATGGAGTGGGCGGGTGTGGGTTAATGGGGGCGGGACAAAGGGGAAAGGTCAGCAAGTGCAGTTACAATCAGAAGAACTCAGACCGAGACTCTGGGAAGACCCAGAAGACACAGGAGGTCCCGGAATCCTCACAGGACAGTCCCCAGATGGAAGCAAAGCAGATGGGAAGGGGATCTGTCTTGATCCCTCATCTTTTATCTTTAAAATGGTTTAGTTCAGTTCATTTCAGTAGCTCAGTCATGTCCAACTCTTTGCTGCCCCCTAGAATGCAGCATGCCAGGCCTCCCTGTTCATCACCAACTCCCAGAGTTTACTCAAACTCATGTCCATTGAGTGGGTGATGACATCTAACCATCTCATCTTCTGTTGTCCCCTTCTCCTCCTGCCTTCAATCTTTCCCAGCATCAGTGCCTTTACAAATGAGTCAGCTCTTCTCATTAGGTGGCCAAAGTACTGGAGTTTCAACTTCAGCATTAGTCATTCCAATAAACACCCTGGACTGATCTCCTTTAGGTTGGACTGGTTGGATCTCCTTGCCATCCAAGGGACTCTCAAGAGTCTTCTCCAATACCACAGCTCAAAAGCATCTGTTCTTCGGTGCTCATCTTTCCTTACAGTTGAACTGTCACTTCCATACATGACTACTGGAAAAACCATAGCTTTGACTAGACGAACCTTTGTCAGCAAAGTAATATCTCTGCTTTTTAATATGCTCTTTGGGTTGGTCATAGCTTTTCTTCCAAGGAGCAAGCATCTTTCAATTTCATTACTGCAGTCACCATCTGCAGTGATTTTGGAGCCTCCCCAAATAAAGTCTCTCACTGTTTCCATTGTTTCCCCATCTATTTGTCATGAGGTGATGAGATCAAATGTCATGATTTTAGTTTTCGGAATGTTGACTTTTAAAAAAGGGTATAACCCATTTAAAAACTGCTATAAAATTTGTCCCTTTATGCAAGTGCCCTGATCTATAAAGAGGGAATATATTTAAGCAAATTGGGAGTGATTTAAATGTACACATCTGGTCCCAACCTCCTGGAGGCAGCTGTGCAGAGAGCGCTCTAACAAAGCCATCACTTTAAATAACCATCTTGAACTCAACAGTACTCATCTCATCACTTCGATCTTCTGGGAATGCCCTCGGTCAGGTTCACAAAAAACACAGATTCTATGCGAAATGACTCACAGAGTCTCTTTTCCACCAAACTGCTGAGAGACATCCAGGAGGAAGAGAGATTTCTGTGCCTGGGCATGCCGACGCCTGTTGTGAGACATGGCTGAGCCTTAAACAAGGCGGGTCTTACCTCCGAGGGTGCACTACACACGGATGTGTTTCAACACTTTTACCATTGTGTTTGCCCTCGGTGGCAGGCAGAATCCACAGATACAGAAGGGCTGATTGGCACCTGAGCACCCCCTGTGGATTTTGGAACCATCGCAGGTCTTGGAACAAATCCCCAGAGGATTCCAAGAGACAACCATGTAAATCAGAATCCTTTTCAATGCATCATGATTATCTCTTTATGGTGAACGGTGTTAGATTCCTGATCTCCAAAGAAGAAGATTTAGTTTCGGGGCCAGGGATCAGGCTTGATCACTCAAGAGCTTTTGTGTGGCAGAAGTTTTATTAAAGTATAAAATGGACCAGAGAAAGGTTCTGACACAGACATCAGAATGGGGACGAAGAGTGGCCCCCTCACTAGTGTTCAGTTCAGTGGCTCAGTTGTGTCTGACTCTTTGCAGCCCCAATGCGCTGCAGGACACCAGGTCTCCCTGTCCATCAGCAACTTCTGAAGTTTACTCAGACTCATGTCCATTGAGTAGGTGATGTCATCCAACCATCTCATCCTCATCATCCCCTTCTCCCACCTTCAATCTTTCCCAGCGTCACGGTCTTTTCAAATGAGTCAGCTCTTTGCATCAGGTGGCCACAGTATTGGAGTTTCAGCTTCAACATCAGTCCTTCTAAAGAACACCCAGGACTGATCTCTTTAGGATGGACTGGTTGGATCTCCTTGCTTTCCAAGGGACTCTCAAGAGTCTTCTCCAACACCACAGTTCAAAAGCATCCATTCTTCAGTGCTCAGCTTTCTTATAGTTCAACTCTCATATCCATACATGACCACTGGAAAAACCATAGCCTTGACTAGACGGAGTGTTACTAGTATTAGCAACGGAGCTATATCCTTTCTTATTAATTATTACAATAAATCAAAAGAATGTCTCAAGTCTGTGAAAACTTTACCAGATCCACTCCCATAATTTATGTTTTAAGGTAACAGGATTAGCCAGAGGTTTTCAGGAAGGAGAAACTGTCCTCAAGCAGGAGATACACTGTTGTTATATAATCCTTGCTGCTGCTGCTAAGTCACTTCAGTCGTGTCCGACTCTGTGCGACCCCATAGACGGCAGCCCACCAGGCTCCCCTGTCCCTAGGATTCTCCAGGCAAGACCACTGGAGTGGATTGCCATTTCCTTCTCGAATGCAAGAAAGTGAAAAGTGAAAGTGAAGTCTCTCAGTCGTGTCCGACCCTCAGTGACCCCATGCAGCCTTTTAGGCTCCTCCGTATATAATCCTTAGGACAGAATTTAAAATGAGCTGTTTATGTACTCATCAGTTCAGCTTAAAGAAAAAAAAATGTTTTAAATGACTAAGACTTAAGGAATGTTGAGGGGAAAAAAAAAATGCTTGTCCTTTCCTCCTCCTTGAGAATTTCAAGCCTCTATCTTCACCTCGAGAACCCCAGACCCCTTTCTCCTTCTCCTCCTCCTCCTCTGGGGACTCCGGACTTCGTATCAACCTGTCTAGGCATTGTCTCTTTCACTGATACCACCATGACCAACCAGTCCACAGCCGTCTACAGGTCCTCGAGAGCTGGCTTCTTGGGTATAACAACACTGGGATCCCCTGCTGGAGAAAAGGACAGCACAAAGGGAGAGGGGACCCTAGTGCACTGGGAGAGGCCATGAAAAACACCCTTCCTAAGGTCTTCCCAGAGTGCCCAGGCTCCCCGGGGCGGGGTGGGGTGGGGGGTGCTGCAGGACCTATGTCCTGCTCCCTCTGCCTCCCCAACCCCAGAAGGAGGGCCCACATCACCTCGTTGATGCTGATTTCGGCTTCAACATACTAAAGGCCCTTCTGCAGGATGGAGATGAGGGCAGTTGGTGTCACTAGCATCCCATTGAATTTGGACTGGCTGATATGGCTCTCGATAACAAATGTGAATGCTCAGTGGGAAAAACCTGCAGAAACACAGGGAGGTTGGGTGGGTGGGTAGGTGGATGGGGTTCCGTGAGCCCTGGACTTGTAGCAGGCACCCCCGGGGATTCAGACACCCCTAACGAGTATGGGATACGGTGGTAGGGACGTGGGCATAGGACAGCCGGCCTCTGGTGTGGGAGGTCATGGGCGGTGTTCCAGAGACAGACAGCAGACCAAGGTGTGCATGCATGAGTTCAGTTCAGTTCAGTCGCTCAGTCGTGTCCGACTCTCCGCGACCCCATGAATCACAGCACGCCAGGCTTCCCTGTCCATCACCAACTCCCGGAGTACACTCAAACTCATGTCCACAGAGTCGGTGATGCCATCCAGCCATCTCATTCTCCGTCGTCCCCTTCTCCTCCCACCCCCAAACTTTCCCAGCATCAGAGTCTTTTCCAGTGAGTCAACTTGTCGCATGAGGTGGCCAAAGTATTGCAGTTTCAGCTTTAGCATCAGTCCTTCCAATGAACACCCAGGATTGATCTCCTTTAGAATGGACTGGTTGGATCTCCTTGCAGTCCAAGGGACTCTCAAGAGTCTTCTCCAACACCACACTTCAAAAGCCTTGATTCTTCGGCTATCAGCTTTCTTCACAGTCCAACTCTCACATCCATACGTGACCAAGGGAAAAACCATTGCCTTGACTAGACGGACCTTGGTTGGCAAAGTAATGTCTCTGCTTTTTAATATACTATCAAGGTTGGTCATAACTTTCCTTCCAAGGAGTAAGCGTCTTTTAATTTCATGGCTGCAATCAGCATCTGCAGTGATTTTGGAGCCCCCCAAAATAAAATCTGACACTGTTTCCACTGTTCCCCCATCTATTTCCCATGAAGTGATGGGACCAGATGCCATGATCTTTGTTTTCTGAATGTTGAGCTTCAAGACAACATTTTCACTCTCCTCTTTCACTTCCATCAAGAGGCTTTTGAGTTCCTCTTCACTTTCTGCCATAAGGGTAGTGTCATCTGCATATCTGAGGTTATTGATATTTCTCCCAGCAATCTTGATTCCAGCTTGTGCTTCTTCCAGCCCAGCGTTCCTCATGATGTACTCTGCATATAAGTTAAATAAGCAAGGTGACAATATACAACCTTGACGTACACCTTTTCCTATTTGGAACCAGTCTGTTGTTACATGTCCAGTTCTAACTGTTGCTTCCTGACCTGCATACAGGTTTCTCAAGAGGCAGGTCATGTGGTCTGGGATTCCCATCTCTTTCAGAATGTTCCACAGTTTATTGTGATCCACACAGTCAAAGGCTTTGGCATAGTCAATGAAGCAGAAATAGATGCTCTTCTGGAACTCTCTTGCTTTCTCCATGATCCAGCGGATGTTGGCAATTTGATCTCTGGTGCCTCTGCCTTTTCTAAAACCTGCTTGAACATCTGGGACTTCACGGTTTGCATACCGCTGAAGCCTGGCTTGGAGAATTTTGAGCATGACTTTACTAGCGAGTGAGATGAGTGCAATTGTGCGGTAGTTTGAGCATTCTTTGGCATTGCCTTTCTTTGGGATTGGAATGAAGACTGACCTCTTCCAGTCCTGTGGCCAGCACTGAGTTTTCCAAATTTGCTGGCATATTGAGTGCAGCACTTTCACAGCATCATCTTTCAAGACTTGAAATAGCTCAACTGGAATTCCATCACCTCCACTAGCTTTGTTAGTAATGATGCTTTCTAAGGCCCCCTTGACTTCACATTCCAAGATGTCTGGCTCTAGGTCAGTGATCACGTTATCGTGACTATCTTGGTCATGAAGATCTTTTTGGTACAGTTCTTCTGTGTATTCCTGCCACCTCTTCTTAATATATTCTGCTTCTGTTAGGTCCATACCATTTCTGTCCTTTATCGAGCCCATCTTTACATGAAATGTTCCCTTGGAATCTCTAATTTTCTTGAAGAGGTCTCTTGTTTTTCCTATTCTGTTGTTTCCCTCTATTTCTTTGCATTGATCACTGAGGAAGTCTTTTGTATCTCTTCTTGCTATTCTTTGGAACTCTGCATTCAGATGCTTTTATCTTTTCTTTTCTCCTTTGCTTTTCGCCTCTCTTCTTTTCACAGCTATTTGTAAGGCCTCCTCAGACAGCCATTTCGCTCTTCTGCATTTCTTTTTCATGGGGATTATCTTGGTCCCTGTCTCCTGCACAACGTCACGAATCTCCGTCCAGAGTTCATCAGGCATTCTATTAATCAGATCTAGTCCCTTAAATCTATTTCTTACTTCCACTGTATAATCATAAGGGATTTGATTGAGGTCATATCTGAATGGTCTAGCGGTTTTCCCTACTTTCTTCAATTTAAGTCTGAATTTGGCAATAAGGAGTTCATGATTTGAGCCACAGTCAGCTCCTGGTCTTGTTTTCACTAACTGTATACAGCTTCTCCATCTTTGGTTGCAAAGAATATAATCAATCTGATTTTGGTGTTGACCATCTGGTGATGTCCATGTGTAGAGTCTTCTCTTGTGTTGTTGGAAGAGGGTGTTTGCTATGACCAGTACGTTCTCTTGACAAAACTCTATTAGCCTTTTCTGCTTCATTCCGTGTTCCAAGGCCAAATTTGCCTGTTACTCCAGGTGTTTCTTGACTTCCTACTTTTGCATTCCAGTCCCCTATAATGAAAAGGACATCTTTTTTGGATGTTAATTCTAAAAGGTCTTGTAGGTCTTCATAGAAGTGATTAACTTCGGCTTCTTCAGCATTACTGGTTGGGGCATAGGCCTGCAGCTGGTAAAAAAGCAGAGGCTTAAAATAAAAAGAAAGCAGAGGTTTTCCAGTACCATTATTATTATTATTATTTAAACAAATAACTTAATTAAAGAAAATATTTGGCTACCAAATGCTGCAAGTAGGATCTTAGTTCCTGGACCAGGGATTGAACCCGTGGTCCCACCCCACCCCCTGCTGCAGCACTGGGAACTTAGAAGTCTTAACCACTGGACGGCTAGGGAAGTTTCCCTCTCCCCTCCAACACAATCCTCTTCAGAGTTATTAAAAGCAAAAGAGAGGCCACAGTTTGCCCTGGGGTAGCCGTTACAGAAGTCAGACCCTACGCTCTGTGTGCCCGGGTTCTGCACGACTCCTTCCAGAAGTTCATGCTGATGTCTGCTAGCAGGAGCCCTTCCCAGCGTTTGGAGCAAATGAAGTTTACCACCAACCATGGCAAGAAGCATGAGGCGGTTTTTCACCCATCACAGGGTGACCTTGAGTCAATTTATGGAACTGGGCATGTTTCCCTCCCCGACCCTTGACTAAAGGCTGAAGGGTCCCCCACACCCTGCAAAGCCCCTAAAGCTCCCTCGTCAAGTGCCTATGAATGAACCCACTGACAACACTGGGCAGGTGAAAGGTGCTCACAGATAAGGCATGTGTGGAGCTGCTTGGATGAAAATATGCAGGGAGAAAGACTGGGCCGGTGACTACACATAACAAATGAGGCGCATTTCAATGAAGGAGACTGCTGTAACAAACAAGTCGCATGTCAATGAAGGAGGCTGCAGGGCCAGGAAGGAGGTTTTAGAGGCCTTTGTGCTGGAAAGGGAACGGTCTGAGGCATCAGTTTCCGCTTTGCTCTGTCACCTGTTGGGTGGTCCTGGGCACCCCACCTCCATCACTTGTGAACATCTTCCCATCAAGACTGGCTCATCCTATGTGCTGGGGTGGGTAGAGGGTTAGTGGGGAGTCTCACACAACCTGCACACTGCCTCTCCACCTCACATTCCTAGGACATCCCCTTCATCAGCTGGATGATGAGCCGCCAGTCCCCAGCCTCCATTCGGGTCAGCAAATGCAACCAACCTCTGCAACACACAGAATGGCCAGCAAGATGGCAGTGTTGCTCCATGCAGGGAGAGCTCTGTCCTCAAATGTCCCTTTCTCTCCCCCCACCCCTCCTCCTCACGGCCTGATTATTAAGAATATATACTATAGGCACTTGATTCATATTTATTTCTAGAGTAATACTGTAGAGCTTGATATTAACTTCCTGTGTTATTTCTTTATAAGCCGGAACCACCTACATGAGACTGTGCAGGAAAACACCTTGGAGGTTCTCCCTCCAACACAGGGTCCCTGTGCTCCTGTTGTTGGAAGGACATGCACAAAGGAAAGCCATTTACAAATCGGCCTTATGTCTTTCCTTCTGACTTGTTCTCTCTCTGACCCTCCTTTGCCCTAACCACTCCCACCACAGACATCCACCAACAGAAACATCCACCCCTGTCTTCAGCAACGACCTTATTCTGCATCTCCACCACCACACACAGATTCTTAATCTCCAAGCTCTGTCATCCAGTTTCCAGCAACAGTGAATGAGAAAAACCCCAGGTCAGCAGACAGAGAAGGACCAAGTGGGTATTATCGGCTGAAAGACGCCTCAACCCCACGGACTCCCTTCCTACATACTCTGGGCCACAGTGGCTTCTGTCTTGTAGAATTCTTCCCGGGTGACCATCTCACCCATTGACTTTTTCCATCTCTTTATCCATGTCTCCACCAGCAGATGGGACAGGACGCTGGACTGAGACTCATTGGCTTCCCTCCTGGTATCTTCACAAGGGCCACAGCAGGGCCACGCCCACTAGGGTAATAACAGGACGCCACCCACGAGCCGCGACACGGTACCCACAGCTGACCAGGTCTTGCTTCTAATTGAAGAAAGCTTCCTAATTCATGTAAGCCTCCCCACGGACCACCTCCACTCCCTGCTGGCTCAGACAGTTAAAGAATTTGCCTGCAATGCGGGATGACTTGGGTTTGATCCCTGGGTGGGGAACATCCCCTGGAGAAGGGAATGGCAATGCATTCCAGTATTCTTGTCCCCAGGACAGAAGAGCCAATGGGGTTGCAAAGAGTCGGACACGACTGAATGACTAAGCACACACAGGGTTGTCTTCAATCTCTTCCTTGTACCCTTCTCTTTCATTTATGCTGTTTGGTCCTGAGTTCACCCTCGGGGTCTGATACATGTCATGAACTAGCTCCAAGCTCGTGGCTTGAAACCTGTCTCTCAGCCCACCACAAAATTCCACCTAGAACCTTCTTTGGAGCATTCCCCCAGGGCACAGCGTGGACTTGGCCAGGGCCTCTGGCAAATAACATCTCAGCAACTGACGAAGCAGCAGTCAGAGAGAAGTCACACTTCTGGTGTATGTCTTTGCCTGTTCCAGTTGCTGTAAGAAAATCCCACAGGCTGCATGATGTCAGCCACAGACATTTATTTCTCACAGTTCTGGAGGCTAAACTCCAAGATCAAGGCAGTGGCATGTTTGGTGTCTGCTGAGAACCACTTTATGTACCACACAGATGACTATGTTTTCCCCGTAACCTCAGGAGCAAGAAAACTCTGTGGGACCTCTTATAAGGGCACTAACTGCATTTACGAAGGCCCTTTCCTCAGGACCTGATCAACTCCTAAAGACTGAACTTCCAAATATTAACTGGGGATAATTGTTCAGTTACTCAGTTGTGTCTGACTCTTGTGTCTGCGAACGCATGGAATGCAGAACACCAGGCTCCTCTGTCCTTCACCATCTCCCGGAGTTTGCTTAGACTCATGTCCATTGAGTTGGTGATGCCATCCACCATTTCATTTTGTGTCGGCTACTTCGCTTTCTGCCCTCAAACTTTCCCAGCAACAAGGTCTTTTCAAATGAGTCAATTCTTCCCATCAGGTGGCCAAAATATTGGAGTTTCAGCTTCAGCATCAGTACTTCCAGGTGAATACTCAGTGTTGATTTTCTTCAGGATGGATTGGTTGTATATCCTTGCTGTCCAAGGGCCTCTCAAGAGTTTTCTCCAACACTGCAGTTCAAAAGAATCAATTCTTCAGTGTTCAGCTTTCTTTACGTTCCACCTCTCAAATCCGTACATGGCTACTGGAAAAATCATAGCTTTGATTCCGTGAACCTGAGTGCAGTTATCTTGGACGACTTCCATCTGCAGAAAGGTTGCTACCCTTGGGGTGGCCCAGCATCTGCCATCATCAGCACCCACCACTCCCAATCGGACTCCAGGGCTGCTGAACATATTCACTTGCAATTTGCCAGTCCTTAGGCCCCTGTGCTGTAAGCTTGTTCAGCTTTTCCCCAGCTTTCAGTGAACCCCTTCTTCCACTCAACAAGATGTGGAGGAATAAATAACAGAGTATGAGCGGGTAGAGACAGAAATGGTCAGAAATGGCTCAGTGGCAGATGTGGAAATTGGTGAAAAGGGACAGAATGGAGAGCTTGGTGGCACTTGGATGACCGATCCATGTGACAGCTCAGTGTGAGTGCCATTGTTGTCCACTGGAGCACTCGTTGAACACTGAAGACCTGCCCACTACTTAGTAGAAGGCATCCCTGATGAAGCACTCCTTGGGAAGTTTTCTCAACCGTGACATTTGGACGAAACTGTTCTTTGTTGTGAGGAGTGTTATGTCCTAGGCATTACAAGATGTTTAGCAGCATCTATGAAACTCCAAAACTTTGGCCACCTCATGCGAAGAGTTGACTCATTGGAAAAGACTCTGATGCTGGGAGGGATTGGGGGCAGGAGGAGAGGGGACAACAGAAGGTGAGTTGGCTGGATGTCATCACTGACTCGATAGACATGAGTTTGAGTGAACTCCAGGAGTTGGTGATAGACAGGGAGGCCTGGTGTGCTTCGATTCATGGGATCAAAAATAGTCGGACACGACTGAGCAATTGAACTGAACTGAATGATCTCTACAAAATAGATGTTTGTTTTTCGTTTTGGAGATGTGTGTGTGTGTGGCTTCCCTGCATGGCATGTGGGATTCTTAATTCCTGAACCAGGGACTCAACCCATGGCTGTGGCAGTGCAAGTGTGGAGTCCTAACCACTGGACAAATGGGGAAGTCTCATTACACACTAGATGTTAGTAGCAAGCCTTCCCCAGTCATGACAACTGAAAATGTCTAACTAATCCCACTACAGCAGTGAAAAAAAGACCCACAGGAATCACACACACTAAATGACACACTCCTCAGGTTTACACCATGCACACTTCCGCTTCATTTATAAATACTATGGGTGGATTGATGCCACTGAAAAGCAAGTCAGAGAATTCAGGTAACACACAGTAATGGAGAGTGGGAGAGGATAAGCAGGTGATGTCAGAGTATTTCTGAAGTGAAAAAAAGTGTAATAATGATAAGATGGGAAATGTTTGTGTGTGCTTAGTTGCTCAATCCTGTCTGACTCTTTGCCACCCTCTGTAGCCCTACCAGGGATTCTGTAGCGATTCTCCAGAAAAGCATACTGGAACGGGTTGCCATGTCCTCCTTTGGGGGATCTTGCCAACCCAGGGATCGAACCCAGGTCTCCAGCATTACAGGCAGATTTTTACCGTCTAATCTACCAAGGGAAAGGTGGATTTTTATACTACATTTTTAAATAAGGCACAACAAGACCATCAAGAGTACAGTGTGCACCCATTTGTTCACTGCAGCATTATTCACAATAGTCAAGACATGCAAACAACCTAGACATGCATCAACAGGTGAACAAATAAAGAAGACACGGTACGTATAGAAAATGGAATATTACTGAGTCAAGAAAAATAATAAAACAATGTCATTTGCAGCAATGTGGATGGAACTATATACTATCATACTAAGCGAAGTGAGTCAGACAGAGAAAGACAATAACCAAATGATATCACTTATATATTGAGTCAAAATTTTTTTGAAAGCACCAATGAACTTATTTACAAAGCAGAAGCAGACACCGAGATTTAGAAAACAAACTTATGGTTACTCAAGGGGAAGGTAGGAAAGGGATAATTAGCAGTATGGGATTAACAGAGACACACTACCATACACTGAACAGGTAATCAACAAGAACCTACTGCATGGCACAGAGAACTATAGTCAATACCATGCAATAACCTTTAAAGTAACAGAAGTTTAAAAAGAATATAAATATTTACATTTATTGGGCTTCCCTGGTGCCTCAGCTGGTAGAGAATCTGCCTGCAATGCAGGAGACCTGTGTTCAATCCCTGGGTTGGGAAGATCCCCTGGAGAAGGGAAAGGTTACCCACTCCAGTATACTGGTCTGGAGAATCCCACAGTCTATCGAGTAAAAAAGAGTTGGACACAACTGAGCAACTTTAACTTGCTAAAAACCTAAAACTAACACATATTGTAGATCAAATATACTTCAATAAAAACAGTATGTTAAAAAAAAAAAAAAAAAAAGATCTGCAGCTCTACACCTGAAACTAACTCATATTATAGATCTACTATACTTCAATAAAAACAGTACTTTAAAAAAAATAAGAATTTGAAGAGCACTGTTCTTCCCATTTACGGTGAAAGATGCTAGTCTCATGAGAGGATAGCAGCATGTTCATGGATGTGCCTCATACACTAGGCAACCCAAGTAGATTAAAAACTAAGCATATACTTTGTTTCCTCCTAAACCACTAGGCCAGATCTCTTTCACAAATGGCCTCCCAAACCATTTAAGCTGTACAGTGAACCATCCTGCCCAATTACTGTCAGCCTGATTCATCAGCAGAACCCGCTAAAGAGTCACTCACTGACCCTTGAAAACACTGCTTAGTCAGTGGAGAAAGGCAGACATGTAATATTCAGGCAGCTGTATGGCCGGTGGTCCACCTTCAGCTGAAACAAAGGCAACTGGGTTGGGAAGATCCCCTGGAGAAGGGAAAAACTACCCACTCCAGTATTCTGGCCTGGAGAATCCCGTTGACTGTATAGACCATGGAGTCACAAAGAGTTACACACGACCGAGCATGTCCAACTCTTAACATTAAAGGCAGCATTAAAGGCACTTGTTTGAGGCACTAAATGCAGAGTCTTTATTAAGGACTTCATAGACTTAATACTGGGAATAAGATATACAAAGCCAGCAGGCACGATATGAAAATTGTCTAGACCAGGGATATGAAGCCCAATGCCCACGTTGCCTGTGTTTGTAAATTCGGTTTTATTGGAGTAGTCTTTGCCCATGAGTTGATATGCTATCTGTGGCTGCTTTTCACACTTCAATGGCAGAGCTGAGTCATGGAAAGAGATTCAGTATGAGCCACAAGTGAAAGTAAAAGTGTTTGTTGCTCAGTCATGTCTGACTCTTTGCAACTCCATGGACTGTAGCCTGGTAGGCTCCTCTATCCATGGGGATTCTCCAGGCAAGAATACCAGAGTTTGTTGCCATGCCCTCTTCCAGATGGGCCACAAAGTCAAAAATATTTAGGATATGCTCCTTAACAGGAAATGTGTGCCAACTTGACTATTATGTGTACACTGGATATACACACTTCTGTGTGTCTGTGTGTTCAGTAGCTCAGCTGTGTCCATTCTTTGCGACCCCACAGACTGTAGCCAGCCAGGCTCCTCTGTCCACGGGATTGTCCAGGTGAGAATACTGCAGTGGGTTGCCATTTCCTCCTTCAGGGTATCATCTTGACCCAAGGATCGAACCCACGTCTCTGGCATCTCCTACACTGGAAGGTGTATTCTTTACTAACTATGCCACCTGAGAAGACATATATACACATATGTATGTATATATATGTGTAACCACAGACATATGTGTGTACACAAACACACACACACACACATATATAGACCCGCAGACACAGACCACATGAAAGCAGTGTCACGGTCTCCCCCATATCCATTCTTTCATTTCTTACTGCTATGGACTAAATGTCTGTTTCCCAACATTCATACATTGAAAATCCACTCCCTAAGGTGGTGGTGTCTGCTTTTAAACTGCGGTGCTTGAGAAGACTCTTGAGAGTCCCTTGGACTGCAAGGAAATACAACCAGTTCGTCCTAAAGGAGATCAGTCCTGGGTGTTCACTGGAAGGACCGATGCTGAAGCTGAAACTCCAATACTTTGGCTATCTGATGTGAAGAGCTGACTCATATGAAAAGACCCTAATGCTGGGAAAGATTGAGGGCAGGAGGAGAATGGGACAAGAGAGGATGAGATGGTTGGATGACATTACTGACTCAATGGACATGGGTTTGGGTGGACTCTGGGAGTTGGTGATGAACAGGGAGGCCTGGCATTTTGCAGTTCATGGGGTCGCAGAGTGGGACACAACTGAGTGACTGGAGTGAACTGAAGGTGATGGTGTCAGGGAGGTGATCAGGACACGAGGGTGGGGTCCTCACGAATGGGGTTAGTGTCCAAACCGACACTGGCAAACATTCAGTTCATGACTGTTATTTGCAGGACGACATACGACTTTCTTCCCACAACACCTTCCTGGCCTTTCAGTAGCCCACAGCGACTTTGCCAGCACCTGAGAATCCCCATTCTCCGTAATGGTGAGAAACAAACTATTCATGTTTATGAGCTACTTGGTCTGCAGCCTTTTGTCACAGCAGCCGGAAAGGCCCTGAGACACTCCTTCTTCTCTGTGATCGACAAGGTGACGGTACCTGTAGTTCCTGTTCACTTAGTGCTTCCCTAAGTGTTAGCCGGCAGTATTAGAGCTTTCTAGCTGCTAGTCGATGGGACCCATGACCGTCATGGAAACCTGGGTGATCTGACCTGAGGAACGAAGGACTCACACTCCTTCTCAAAAACAGTGAAGAGTCTGCAGACTTGAGTGTGGTCCTGCAAACCTCTCATTTCCTATGCTAAGAAGCTTGGGCCGTCTCTCACTATACCTCGCAAGGCTGCATTTGCTAGAAGCATGTATACTACTTTCCTGAAGGACACCTCTGCTTAAGACTCTGCTCCCTTGGTCTACAACAGTGGTTTGTGGTTGTAAAGTGTGGGCACTTCTGTTGGGCAGAGGAAGACACTGGCGACACCTGGAAATACTTTTGCTTGTCACCAGAGGGTGTGTTGCTGTTCAGTTGCTAAGTCTTTGAGCAATATTCCACGTGTTTGCTACAGTTTCTTTTTATTATGAAGGGGGTGACAGGATGAGGTGGCCGGATGACATCATCGACTCAGATGGACATGAATCTGAGCAAACTCCCGGAGATGGTGATGGACAGGGAGGCCTGGCGTGCTGCAGTCCATGGGGTGGCAAAGGGTCAGAAGAGACTGGAAGCGACTGAGTAACTGAACTGAACTGAACTAATCAGTTAGAACTCAGCACCCTTGTGAATAGTGTGTCCATCAGCAAACATTTAAGGTTGCTGTTAGAGAAAACGTCCAGAAGGCAGCCGGTTTTATTCATTTCTTCCTCTTGTTAGTATGATAACAGCAACTTAGGGGGTTATCCCAGGCCCACTGAAAATGAGAATAAAATAAGACATAGGAAGTCACTAAAAGCTTTTGTCTCTTTGATGTTTCTCTTTAAGGGAAACTTTATTTCTTATTTAAGACTATTGACACCTTTGTAGTTGTTTCAGAGAAACAGTTTCTCATTCCCTTCACAGATTTCTGGAGGTATTCATCTGTTGTTATTGTCACATGTGTGTTTTTAGAATCTGTTTAGTACCTGTCTCTTGATACAGGAGGTCCATGTGAATTATGAACTGCATAGATATTAGTGGGTGTAAGTTGACTCCAGCCCTCATATCTGGGCCTCTTCCCCACTGACAAACTTTGTTAACCACTATTTTCTTACCAGGAGTATGAACCCTATTTCACTTTTGTTTGGATACTCATCACCATCAATATATATTTTTATCCCCTCTGAAAGATATATTGTGTGATATCTGTTTAGTCCACCTTGCTTTACTTACTGTGATTCACTAGATTTCTGCATATTCCTGAAAATGACATTTATTTTTTACATTTTCACAATGTCAGAGTCATATTTCTTTGTGTCTCTCTGACCCATTTCTTTCTCTTTTCATCTGAACCTAACGATTGTCTTTCCTTTCATCTTTTGGACATCATGAATGCTGCTTCAGTGAATGTTTCTGGGGGGATTCTTTGGGGGCGGGTGTGTTTTCAATGATCTGTTGGTTTCTCAAATACTCAGAGTGGAACTGCCACATGACATTGTCTGTCTCATTCTATAATTCCAAGGTCCTTTGACAGTCATGCTCATAAAGGCTCTGTCTGCTTACCTCCCATCAGTGGCATACAAGGGTCCCTTTTACAAATATTGATCTACTCTATCTTGTCTGTAGTGTTTTGGATAGTGGCCTTTTTGATTTTCTAATAGAGATATCACATTGCAGTTTAACTTTTTGGATCACTGATAATAAAGCAAATGAGGCACACTTCCAGACGCTTCTTTCTTAGCATTGATTGTATTTACCTGCTGAAGTTTCATTCCTGGTTGTGAGGTTAGTTTTTGTTTTTATTTCGGTGTGCACACTTGTCCATTTTGTAAGGGCAACTGTCATTTAGAGCCTGATGAGTAGTCAGTGTCCATCAGCCTAAGTTTGAAGCTTGCTCTTCCTGAATGCGGCCAAAAAACATCAACATTTCTTCGTGTTATACTTTTGTTACTATGGCAACTACATCTTTAAAAGTACGCGCAATTTCCACTTGTAAAGAACAGTAGAATGAGCTGAAGGAAGTCCCCAGAAAGCCTGTGTCTCCTTCCTTCTCAGTTTTATTGTAGTTCCTATTTCTTGTTTGACCAAACTGATGTATAGAGTTGCCTGTTTTGTGGCTGTACCAGTTCTTGCTTCCTTAGACAGATACACAAAGCCATTCAGCAGTGGTTATTTCCTCCAACCTGCTCTCAGAAATTGTGTAGTAGATTACGTTTGCTATGTTGGTCCCTGTGGATTTTGTATTTGACAGGTATTTGTGGGGATCCATGAATTTCAGCCTTCTAATGTAAGCCTCCCTCTCACCCATCCCCTTTGCTAAGCATAAGGATTTCCCAACACTGGGTGTCCATTTCACTTCAGTCAGGGTACTCACTGCTAGCAATATTTTCTGTCCAGTTTGAAAGATAATCATATGACCTGTGTCTAATCCGCCCTTCTTCGCGGACTGTGATTATCATAACACTTATCTGCACCTCTGCCAATGACATTATTTCCTTGTTTCAATGCCTGAGCCATATTCCATTGTGAACCCTTGTTCCTTGATCCACTCATGTCTCCAACCCTGTGTACTTTCTTTGCTTTCATCTCTGGGTGTTGGGAGTGCTGCTGCAGTTCATCCTCTGGGGCATGTGGTTTTCAAAATCTGTATTTTTGAAGTATCTTAGGAGTGGAGAGGCCATGTTATACTTTCTCTTTTTTTTCCTATAATGTCCCTTGCACAGTGATTCTTATGCTGGATCTTCCCACTGATAAGTTCCCAATACTATGAAAGGATCCCCTGACTAATGTTAATCTCCCATTTAATGGTCTGGACCATTTTCCATATTGGCCTTTTCTAGTGCTCAGAGTTGATGTCTCTTCGCTGTTTAAATTTCATATCTCTGATAAGAAACTTTGTTGAGCAATCCTCATGGGCGTTTTGCATTAGTCATGGGGTTTTTGCTTTTTGAAAACACTTTGAGTTGTATTTACCTGGTGGTGTTTACTTCCTGAGTGTGTCCCAGTTTTGTTTCTATTTTTAATATATTATTTTGGATCTGTGACCCCTGCCAAGTTGAAGGGTAGGTGTCATGTCGAGTTCAGCATCCTTGTAAATATCAGATATCCATCAGCAATAGTTTGAAGGCTTACGATACAGAGAAAAGCCTCCATGCTACAAGGACTTTTTACTCTCTCCTTTTTTAGGATGGCTACCAGTGCATTAATTTATTGGACCTTGTGGTACATTACAGTAGAATGAGCCAGATAAGTGACTGAACCTGGTGTCTCCTCACTCTCCTTAGCTCAACCCTCCTGAGCTCTCCTTAGTGCAGCTGTCCTAGTGAAGTTCTTCTTAGTTTAACTCCCCTTAGCTTAGATCTCCTTAGCTCAGCTCCCCTAAGCTCAGCCCTCCTAGCCCTCCTTAACATAGCTATCCTTAGGATAGCTATCATTGGCTCGGCTATCCTTAGCTTAGCATTCCTTAACACAGCTCTCCTCTCCTTAGCTTAGCTCTCTGTAGCTCTTCTTACCTTGGCACTCCTTAGCTCAGCCCTCCTTAGGATAACTATCTTCGTATCAGCTCTCCTTCTGACAGTCAGTTCAGCCACTCAGTCTTATCCAACAGTTTGGGACTCCATGGACTTCCTGGGCCTCCCTGTCCATCACCAACTCTCCAGAGTTTACCCAAACTCAAGTTCATTGAGTGGGTGATGCCATCCAACCTTTTCATCCTCTATTGTCCCCTTCTCCCCGATCCCCCTTCAATCTTTCCCAGCTTCAGGGTCTTTTCAAGTGTGTCAAATTTTTTTATCAGGTGGTCAATGTATTGGAGTTTCAGTTTCAGCATCAGTCCTTCCAGTGAATAATCAGAACTGATTTTCTTGAAGATGGACTGTTTGGATCTCAATGTAGCCCAAGGTACTTTCAAGAGGCTTCTCCAACACCACAGTTAAAAGGCATCAGTGCTTCAGCACTCAGTTTTCTTTGTTTTCCAGCTTTTACTACTGGAAAAACTATAGCTTTTGCTAGATTGAACTTTGATGGCAAAACAATGTTTCTGTTTTTTTTTTTTTTTTTTTTACTTTCCTTTTATAAATATTTTAATTGGAGGATAATTACTTTACAATATTGTATTGGTTTTGCCATACATTGACATGAATCTGCCCCAGTAGTACATGTGTTCCTCATCTTAAACCACCCTCCCACCTCACTCCCCATATCATCCCTCTGGGTCATCCCAGTGCAACAGACCCATGCATCGAACTCATGTCCATCGAGTCGGTGATGCCATGCAGCCATCTCATTCTCCGTTGTCCCCGTCTACTCCCACCCCCAATCCCTCCCAGCATCAGACTCTTTTCCAGTGAATCAACTCGTCGCATGAGCTGGCCAAAGTATTGGAGTTTCAGCTTCAGCATCAGTCCTTCCAATGAACACCCAGGATTGATCTCCTTTAGAATGGACTGGTTGGACCTCTTTGCAGTAGAAGGGACTCTCAAGAGTCTTCTCCAGCACCACAGTTCCAAAGCATCAGCTCTTCGGCTATCAGCCTTCTTCACAGGTTATAGTTACCATTTTTCAAATTTCATATATATGCGTTAGTACACTGTATTGGTGTTTTTCTTTCTGGCTTACTTCACTCTGTATAATAGGCTCCAGTTTCATCCGCCTCATTAGAACTGGTTCACATGTATTCTTTATAATGGCTGAGTAATACTCCATTGTGTATATGTACCACGGCTTTCTTATGAATTCTTCTGCAGATGGACATCTAGGTTGCTTCCATGTCTTGGCTATTATAAACAGCTCTGCAATTAACATTGGGGCACACGTGTCTCTTTCAATTCTGGTTTCCTCGGTATGTATGCCCAGGTATGGGATTGCTGGGTTCTATGGGAGTTCTATTTCCACTTTTTTTTTAAAGGAATCACCACACTCCATAATAATTGTACTAGTTTGCACTTCCACCAACAGTGTAAGAGGGTTCCTTTTTCTCCACACGCTCTCCAGCATTTATTGCTTATTGACTTTTGGATAGCAGCCATTAAGACAGGCATGAAATATTACCTCATTGTAGTTTTGATTTGCATTTTATGATTATGAGTGAAGCTATGTATTTTTTCATGTGTTTGCTAGCCATCTGTATATCTTCTTTGGATAAATGTCTGTTTAGTTCATTGTTCCATTTTTTGATTGGGTGGTTTATTTTTCTGGAACTGAGTTGCAGGAGTTGCTTGTATATTTTCGAGATGAATTGTCATTTGCTATTATTTTTTTTTCCCATTCTGAAGGCTGTCTCTTCACCTTGCTTATAATTTCCTTTGTTATACAGAAGCGTTTGATTTTAATTAGGTCCTATGGAAAGGTTGGGGGCGGGAGGAGAAGGGGACGATGGAGAATGAGATGGCTGCATGACATCACCGACTCTGTGGACAAGAGTTTGAGTGTACTCCGGGAGCTGGTGATGGACAGGGAGGCCTGGCATGCTGTGATTCATGGGGTCGTGGAGAGTCAGACACGACTGAGCGACTGAACTGAACTCAACTGAACTGATGTGTTTCTTTTTGCTTTTTAAAAAATTTATTTAATTGGAGGCTAATTATTTTACATTTTGATATTCTTTTTGCCATAGATTGACATGAGTGAGGTGGGACATGGAGGATCCTGCTGTTATTTATGTCGGGGAGTATTTTGCCTATGATCTCTAGGAGTTTTATACTTTCTGGTCTTATGTTTAGATCTTTAATCCATTTTGAGTTTATTTTTGTGTACGGTGTTAGGGAGTGACTTAGTTTCATTCTTTTACAAGTGGTTGACCAGTTCTCTCGGCACCACTTGTTAAAGAGATTGTCTTTTCTCCTTTGAATATTCTTGCCTCCTTTGTCAAAAAGAAGGTGTTCATACGTGCTTGGATTTATCTCTGGGCTTTCTATTTTGTTCCATTGATATATTGCTCTGTCTTTGTGCTAGTACCATACTGTCTTGATGACTGTGGCTTTGTAGTAGTGCCTGAAGTCCGGCATGTTGATTCCTCCAGTTCCAGTCTTCTTTCTCAAAATTGTTTTGGCTATTAGAGGTTTATTGTATTTCCATAAAAATTGTAACATTATTTGTTCTAGATCTGTGAAGACTACCATTGGTAGCTTGATAGGCATTACATTGAATCAATAGATTACTTTGGGTAGTATACTCATTGTCACTATATTGATTCTTCCGACCATGAACATGAAGTATTTCTCCATCTGTTATTGTCCTCTTTGATTTCTTTCACCAGTATTTTATAATTAATAGGTCCTTTGTTTCTTTAGGTAGATATAGAATCAGTCTGTTGTTCCATGTACAGTTCTGACTGTTGCTTCCTGACCTGCATACAGGTTTCTCAAGAGGCAGGTCAGGTGGTCTGGTATTCCCATTTCTTTCAGAATTTTCCAGTTTATTGTGATCCACACAGTCAAAGGCTTTGGCATAGTCAATGAAGCAGAAATAGATGCTCTTCCGGAACTCTCTTTCTTTCTCCATGATCCAGCGGATGTTGGCAATTTGATCTCTGGTGCCTCTGCCTTTTCTAAAACCTGCTTGAACATCTGGGAGTTCACCATTCACATATTGCTGAAGCCTGGCTTGGAGAATTTTGAGCATGACTTTACTAGAGTGTGAGATGAGTGCAATTGTGCGGTAGTTTGAGCATTCTTTGGCATTGCCTTTCTTTGGGATTGGAATGGAGACTGACCTTTTCCAGTCCTGTGGTCAGGAAGCAACAGTCAGAACTGTACATGGAAGAACAGACTGGTTCCAAATAGGAAAAAGAGTACATCAAGGTTGTATATTGTCACCCTGCTTATTTAACTTCTATGCAGAGTACATCATGAGGAACGCTAGGCTGGAAGAAGCACAAGCTGGAATCAAGATTGTCAGGAGAAATATCAATAACCTCAGATATGCAGATGCCACCACCCTTATGGCAGAAAGTGAAGAGGAACTCAAAAGCCTATGATGAAAGTGAAAGAGGAGAGTGAAAATGTTGTCTTGAAGCTCAACATTCAGAAAACAAAGATTATGGCATCTGGTCCCATCACTTCATGGGAAATAGATGAGGAAACAGTGGAAACAGTGTCAGACTGTATTTTTGGGGGCTCCAAAATCACTGCGGATGCTGATTGCAGCCATGAAATTAAAAGACTCTTACTCCTTGGAAGGGAAGTTATGACCAACCTACACAGTGTATTAAAAAGCAGATATATTACTTTGCCAACAAAGGTCCATCTAGTCAAGGCTATGGTTTTTCCAGTGGTCATGTATGGATGTGAGAGTTGGACTGTGAAGAAAGCGGATAGCCAAAAAAAAAATGATGCTTTTGAAGTGTGGTGCTGGAGAAGACTCTTGAGAGTCCCTTGGACTGCAAGGAGATCCAACCAGTCCATTCTAAAGGAGATCAGTCCTTGGGTATTCATTAGAAGGACTGATGCTAAAGCTGAAACTCCAATACTTTGGCCACCTCATGCGATGAGTTGACTCACTGGAAAAGACTCTGATGCTGGGAAAGGTTAGGGGCGAGAGGAGACGGGGATGATAGAGAATGAGATGGCTGGATGGCATCACTGACTCTGTGGACATGAGTTTGAGTGAACTCCAGGGCTTGGTGATGGACAGAGATGCCTGGCTTGCTGTGCTTTATGGGGTTGAGAAGAGTCGGACAGGACTGAACAACTGAACAGAACTGAACTATTGCAATATTCATTGTATAATGACTCTTTTTTTTTTTATTTCCTCTAATTCCTTATTAAACATTTCTTGCGTCTTCTCAATTCTTTTCTCCACTTTATTTATCTGTAACTCCATTTTGCTTTCCAGATTTTGAATCATTTTCACAATTAAAATTCGAAATTTTTTTATCAGATAGGTTCCCTATGTCTCCCTCTTTTGTTTGTGTTTGTGGGCATTTATCCTCATCCTTTACTTGATGGGTATTTCTCTACCTCTTCATCTTGCTTATATTGCTGTCCGTGGCGTGGACTTTCCGTCTTCTGTCCGTTTGTGGAGTTCTCTTTTTTTATGTAGTTACCTCGTTGTGTGTGGGGTTGGATGGGTGACTTGTCAAGGTTCCCTGGTTAGGGAAGCTTCTGGCGGTGTTCTGGTGGGTGGAGCTGGATTTCTTCTCTCTGGAGTGCGGTGAAGTGTCCAGTAAAGAGCTTGAGATGTCAGTGGGTTTGGAGTGGCTTTGGGCAGCCTGTATATTGAAGCTCAGTGCTATTCTTCTGTGTTGCTGGAGAATTTGCGTGGTATGTCTTTCACTCAAACTTGTTGGTCCTTGGGTGGTGCCTGGTTTCAGTGTATGTATGGAGGCATTTGATGAGCACCTATCAACGAATGTTCCCTGGAACAGGAGATGTTTGGTGTTCTCAGGATTTGGACTTAAGTCTCTGCCTCTGGTTTTCAGTCTTATTCTTGCAGTATGCTCAAGACTTCTCCCTCTGTTACTTCCAAGGCAGTTCCTTCTGTTGTAAAAGCTCTTCTGTTTGCTGGTCTCTTCAGTGTCTAATTCCCATCCCTACACTAGGGGGCAGTGGTGGACACTTTTTTTTTTTTTTTTTGGCTCACCTGTTCAGTCCTGCTGTGGGGAGGGAGGAATGCTGCTACTAAATATCAATGGTGTCTGTGAAGAGTGTTCACAGTGTCTTGGCTACAGTGGGATTGCTCCCACTAGCGAAGTGTGAGCTTTCTCTTTTTATGCTGCTGAGGCTCTAGGTTGCTCTGCTGGGAGCTGTCCATGGCCAGCGCTGGGTTGCATGCACTTCCCAGGTCTAAGTGGCTCAGGTTCAGGTCCTCGGGTACTCCACAAAGGCGCAGACTTGGTTGGGCCTGTGTTTTGTGCCTTTCCTGTTCCAAGCAGCTCAGGTGACCAGGCGTGTGGTGAACGCGGTTGCTAAGACTTATCACCTCCCAGTCACTGCAGCTCGGTTTTCTGGGTGTAAAACCGGTGCACTTTCTCAGGCGGATATCAACAAGCCCGAACCCAAGAAGTCTTGGTTAGCAATGAAGCCTGACTGCAGCTTTGTATGGGAAGCCTCTCTGAGGACACAGTTGCCCCTTCCGGTGCTGGCTGCCCACCCTACCTGTCCCAGCGGGGGCTGGGGAATGGGCCACCCGCAGCCGGCTCGCTCTGCTCAGTCCTTTGTTCTGTGAGCAGGGCTGGTGAAGTATTAGGTTGGGGCTTTTCGCTGCACAGTCTGCTTAGCTGCCTCCCGTTAGCTCCCTCAGCTTTCCCTCTGGTCATTCATGGAGGTCCTCTCTCTCAGCACTGCCTCCGCGCCTCGCTTGCCAGCCCCCGCCTGCTAGTGCGGGGTGTGGGCGTCTGCACCGCTTCTCCGCTGAGTTTCCTTGGGCACTTAGTCTGTGGGTTTTAGTTATTTGTTTCTGTTTTCTCCCTGTTATGTGGCCCTCTGAGTTTCCATGGCTAGCCACAGACTCACCTGTGAGTGTTTCCAGGTGTTTGAAAACTTCTTTTTTTTTAAGCCTCCATTCCTGGGACAGAGCTCTGTCGCTCCCTCTTTTGTCTCTCTTTTTATCTTTTATACTATTTCCTACCTCCTTTCGAAGAGGGCTGCTTTTCTGGGTGCCTGATGTCCTCTGCCGGAATTCAGAAGTTGTTCTCTGGGATTTATTCAGTGTTCAAATGTCCTTTTGCTGATTTTGTGTGTGTGAGGGGGAAGCAGTCCCCCCATCTTATTCCTCCGCCATCTTCCCGTGCTCCCACAGCTTTTGTTTTAAAGTCTATTTTATCCGATATGAGTATTGCTACTCTTGCTTTCTTTTGGGCTCTATTTGCGCAGAATATATTTTTCCAGCCCTTCACTTTCAGTCTGTATGTGTCTCTTGTTTAGAGGTTGGTCTCCTGTAGACAACATCTTTAGAGGTCTTGTTTTTGTATCCATTCAGCTAGTCTTTGTATTTTGGTTGGGGCATTCAACCATTTACATTTAAGGTAATTATTGATAAGCATGATCCTTTTCCCATTTTCTTTATTGATTTTGGTTAGAGTTTATACACCCTTTCTGTGTTTCCTGTTTAGAGACGGTCCTTTAGCATTTGTGGGAGAGCTGATTTAGTGATGCTGAATTCTCTCAGCTTTTGCTTGTCTGTAAAGCTTTTGATTTCTCCTTCATATTTGAATGAGATCCTTGCTGGGTACAGTAATCTGGGCTGTAGGTTATTTTGTTTCATCACTTTAAGTATGTCCAGCCATTCCATCCTTTCCTGAAGAGTTTCTATTTAAAGGTCAGCTGTTATCCTTATGGGATTCCCCTTGTGTGTTATTTGTTGTTTTTCCTTTGCTGCTTTAATATTTGTTCTTTGTGCTTCATCTTTGTTAATTCGCTTAATATGTGTCTTGGAATATTTCACCCTGGGTTTACCCTGTTTGAGACTATCTGGGTTTCTTGGACTTGGGTGATTATTTCCTTCTCCATTTTAGGAAGTTTTCAACTATTATCTCCTCAAATATTTTCTCATGGTCTTTCTTTTTGTCTTCTTTTTCTGGGGCTCCTATGATTCTAATGATGGGGCGTTTAACATTGTCCCTGAGGTCTCTGAGATTTTCCTCATTTCTTTTAATTAGTTTTTTTTTTCTTTCTTCCTCTTTGTTTCATGTATTTCTACTATTCTGTCTTCTAACTAACTTATTCTATCTTCTGCTTTCATTATTCTACTGTTGGTTCCCTCCAGAGTATTTTTGATCTCATTTATTGCATTATTCATTATATATTGACTCTTTATTTATTCTAGATCCTTGTTGAACCTTTCTTGCATCTTCTCAATCCTTGTCTCCAGGCTATTTATCTGTAACTCCGTTTTGTTTTCAAGATTTTGGATCATTTTCACTATCAGTATTTGGAATTCTTTATCAGGTATGTTCCCTATCTCTTCCTCTTTTGGTTGGGTTGGTGGGCATTTATCCTGTTCCTTTACCTGCTGGAAATTTCTCTGCCTCTTCATTTTGCTTATATTGCTGTTTTGGGTTGACCTTTCCGTCACCTAGCAGTTTGTTGAATTCTCTTTATTGTGGAGTTTCCTCACTGTGGGTGGGGTTGTATGGGTGGCTTGTCAAGGTTTCCTGTTTAGGGAAGCTTGTGTCGGTGTTCTGGTGGGTGGAGCTGGATTTATTCTCTCTGGAGTGCAATGAAGTGTTCAGTAGTGAGCTATGAGATGTCAGTGGGTTTGGAGTGACTTTAGGTAGGTAACCTGTATTTTGAAGCTCAGGGCTATTTTCCTGTGTTGCTGGAGAATTTGCTTGGTATTTCTTCTTCTGAAAGTTGTTGGCCCTTGGGTGGTGCTTGGTTTCAGTGTAAGTGTGGACACATTTGATGAGCTCCTATCGATTAATATTCCCTGGAGTCAGGGGTTCTCTGGTGTTCTCAGGATTTGGACTTAAGCCTCTTGCCTCTGGTTTTCAGTCTTATTCTTGCAGTAGCCTCAAGACTTCTCCATCTGTCACTTCCAAGACTCTGTTTTAGCTTCTGTTAGCTGGTCTCTTCAGTGTCTAATATCCACCCTGACACAAGGGGGATGTGGTGGTCAATTTTTTTAAGGCTCACTTGTTCACTTGTGCTGTGTGAAGAGAGGAAAGCTGCAAACACATATCACTGGCATCTGTGGGGAGTGCTTGCAGTGTCTCGGCCACACTAGGTTTGTCCCCGCTCACGGCGTGTGTGCTTTCCCTGTCTATACTGCTCAGACCCTAGATTGCTCTGCTGAGAACTGTCTGAGGCGGGCCCTGGGTTGCATGGACTTCCCAGGTCAAAACCCCTAAGGTTCAGTTACTCGGAAACTACACAAAGGCACAGACTTGGTTGGGCCTGCGTTTTGTGCCTTTCCACAGTCTGAGCAGCTCAGGTGACCAGGTGTTTGTCAACTGCATTCTCTATGACTTATTGCCTCACTGGTCCCTTCCACATGGTTTTCTGGGTTTACAACCAGCGCACCTTCTCAGGTGGATGTCCACCTTCCAGAATCCTAAGAAGTCTTTGTTAGAGACAAAATCTACTTGCAGTTTGGTAGATGATGCTTCTCTGGGGCTGCGATTACCCCATTTTGGCTCTGGTAGCCCTCCACTGCCTGTCTCTGCGGGGGATGGGCCATCCAGAGCAGGCTAGCTCTGCTCAGTCCTTTGTTCTGTGAGCGGGTTTGGCAGTGTCTTAGGTTAGGCCTTTTCAACTTTTCACGGGGTAGTTATCCCACTGTATGCCTTGCTATCTCAAGTTAGCTCTCTCATATTGCCCTTGGGGCATTCAGGCCAGGTCCTTACTCTAAGTAATGCAGGCAGTGCCTCCCAGCCCAGCCCCTGCTTGTAGTGGCGGATGCAGGCCTCTGCACTGCTTCTCCGCTGGGAGTTTCCTTTGGTCACATAATCTGTGGGGTTTAATTATTTATTTATTTTTCCTCCCAGTTTCGTTGCCCTCTGAGGTCCGAAGGCTTACCACAGACTCGCCAGTGAGAGTGCTTCCTGGTGTTTTAAAGCTTCTCTCTTTTTTAAGACTCCCTTCCTGGACGGATCTCCATCCCTACCTGTTTTGCCTGTCTTTTTATCTTTTATATTTTTTCCTACCTTCTTTTGAAGAAAATGGACTGCTTTTCTGAGTGCCTAATGTCCTCTGCTGGCAATCAGAAGTTGTTTTGTGGAAATTACTCAGCATTCAAATATTCTTTTGATGAATTTGTGGGGGAGAAAGTGGACTCTCCATCCTATTCTTCCACCATCTTAGGACTGTTCCCCTCTCTGCTTTTTAATATGCTGTTTAGGTAGGTCAAAATCTTTTCTTCCAAGGAGTAAGCATCTCTTAATTTCATGGCTACAGTCACCATCGGCAGTGATTTCAGACCTCATAAAATAAAGTCAGTCACTGTTTCCACTGTTTCCCCATCTATTTTCCATGAAGTGATGGGACCAGATGCCATGATCTTCGTTTTCTGAATGTTGAGTTTAAGCCGACTTTTACCCTCTCCTTCACTTTCATGAAAAAGCTCTCTAGTTCTTCTTCACTTTCTGCCATAAGGGTCATGTCACCTGCTTATCTGAGGTTATTGATATTTCTCCCGGCAATCTTGATTCCAGCTAGTGCTTTCTCCAGCCCAGCGTTTCTCATGATGTACTCTGCCAAAATGTTAAATAAGGAGGGTGACAATGTACAGCCTCGTTGTACTCCTTTATTGATTTGGAACCAGTCTGTTGTTTCATGTACAGTTCTAACTGTTGCTTCCTGACCTGCATACAGATTTCTCAAGAGGAGGGCCAGGTGGTCTGGCATTCCCATCTCTTTCAGAATTTTACAGAGTTTATTGTGATCCACACAGTCAAAGGCTTTGGCATAGTCAATAAAATAGAACTAGATACTTTTCTGGAACTTGCTTGCTCTTTTGATGACCCAATGGATCTTGGCGATTTGATCTCTGTTTCCTCTGCCTTTTCTAAATCCATATTGAACATCAGGAATTTCATGGTTCACTTACTGTTGAAGCCTGGCTTGGAGAATTTTGAGCATAACTTTACTAGCATGTGAGATGAGTGCAATTGGGCGGTACATTGAGCATTCTTTGGCATTGCCTTTCTTTGGGATTGGAATGAAAACTGACCTTTTCCAGTCCTGTGGCCACCCACGGTGAGGTTTCCAAATTTGTTGTATGTTGAGTGCAACACTTTCACATCTTTAGGATTTGAAAGCGATCAACTGAAATTCTATCACCTCCACTAGCTTCTTTCATAGTGATACTTCCTAAATCTCACAACTTCTGATTTCAGGGTGACTGTTACTAAGTGAGTTATCATACCATCCTGATCATATGGGTTGTGAAGATCTGTTTTTGCATAGTTCTTCTGTGTATCCTTGCCACCTCTTTTTAATATCTTCTGCTTCTCTTCAGTTCAGTCTCTCAGTCCTGTCCAACTCTTTGTGACCCCATGAATCACAGCACCCCAGGCCTTCATGCCCATCACCAACTTCCGGAGTTCACTCAAACTCACCTCCATCAAGTCGGAGATGCCATCCAGCCATCTCATTCTCTGACGTCCCCTTCTCCTCCTGACCCCAATCGCTCCCAGCATCAGAGTCTTTTCTGGTGAGTCAACAGTTCACATGAGGTGGCCAATGTATTGGAGCTTCAACTTTAGCATCAGTCTTTCCAGTGAGCACCCAGGACTGATGTCCTTTAGAATGGACTGGTTGGATCTCATTGCAGTCCAACGGACTCTCAAGAATCTTCTCCAGCACCACAGTTCAAAAGCATCAGTTCTTCGGCGATCAGCTTTCTTCACAGTCAAAATCTCACATCCATACATAACCACTGGAAAAACCATAGCCTTGACTAGACGGACCTTGGTTGGCAAAGTAATATCTGTGCTTTTTAATACGCTATCTAGGTTGATCATAATTTTCCTTCCAGGGAGTAAGCATCTTTTAATTTCATGGCTGCAGTCAGCATCCACAGTGATTTTCGAGCCAAGGAAATAAAGTCTGACACTTTCCACTGTTTATCAATCTATTTCCCATTAAGTGATGGAACCAGATGCCATGATCTTAGTTTTCTAATGTTGAGCTTCAAGCTAACTTTTTCACTCTCCTCTTTCACTTTCTTCAAGAGGCTATAAAACACTGTTGAAAGAAATAAAAAAGGACACTAATAGATGGAGAAATATACCGTGTTTATGGATCGGAAGGTTAAGTATAGTGAAAATGAGTATATTACCCAAAGCAATCTATAGATTCAATGTAATTCCTATCAAGATACCAATGGCATTTTTCACAGAGCTAGAACAAATAATATCACAATTTGTATGGAAATATGAATAACGCCGAATAGCTAAGGCAATCTTGAGAAAGAAGAATGGAACTGAGGGAATCAACCTGCCAGACTTCAGGCTCTACTACAAAGCCACAGTCATCAAGACAGTATGGTACTGAGAAAAAGACAGAAATATAGATCAATGGAACAAAATAGAAAGCCCAGAGATAAATCCACGCACTTATGGACACCTTATCTTTGCACGAATATACAATGGAGAAAAGACAATCTCTTTAAAAAGTGGTGCTGGGAAAACTGGTCAACGTTTTATAAAAGAATCAAACTAGAACACTCCCTGACACCATACACAAAAATTCAAAATGTATTAAAGATCTAAATGTAAGACCAGAAAGTATAATACTCCTAGAGAAGAACATAAGCAAAACATTCTCCGACAGAAATCACAGCGGGATCCTCCATGACCCACCTCCCAGAATATTGGAAATAAAAGCAAAATAAACAAAGGGGGCCTAATTAAAATTAAACGCTTCTGCACAACAAAGGAAACAGTAAGCAAGGTGAAAAGATAGCCTTCAGAATGGGAGAAAATAATAGCAAATGAAGCATGTAACAAACAATTAATCTCAAAATTATACAAGCACTCCTGCAGCTCAATTCAAGAAAAATACACGACCCAATCAAGAAATGGGCTAAAGAACTAAAGAGACATTTCTCCAAAGAAGATATACAGATGGTTAAGAAGCACATGAAAAGATGGTCAACATCATTCATTATCAGAGAAATGCAAATCAAAACCACAATGAGGTACCATTTCACGCCAGTTAGAATGGTTGCTTTCCAAAGTCTGCAAGCTATAAATGCTGGAGAGGTTGTGGAATAAAGGGAACCCTCTTACACTGTTGGTGGGAATGCAAACTAGTAGAGCCGCTATGGAGAACAGTGTGGAGATTCCTTAAAAAACTGGAAATAGAACTTCCATATGACCCAGCAATTGCACTCCTGGGCCTACACACAGAGTAAACCAGAATTGAAAGAGACACGTGTACCCCAATGTTCATCGCAGCGCTGTTTATCATAGCCAGGACATGGAAGCAACCTAGATGTCCATCTGCAGATGATTAGATAAGAAAGCTTTGTTACATATACTCAGCCATTACAAATAATACATTTAAATCAGTTCTAATGAAGTGGATGAAAGTGGAGCCTATTACACAGAGTGAAGTAAGCCAGAAAGAAAAACACCTGAAGAGTATAATAATGCATATATATGGAATTTAGAAAGATGGTAATGATAACCTTGTTTGCAAGACAGCAAAAGAGACACAGATGTATAGTAGTCTTTTGGACTTTGTGGGAGATCGCTAGGGTGGGATGATTTGGGAGAATCGCATTGAAATGAATCGCCAGTACAGGTTCAATGCATGATACAGGATGCTCAAAGCTGGTGCACTGGGATGACCCAGGGGTATGGGATTGGGAGGCAGATGTGAGGGGGTGTTCGCATGGGAAATACATATACACCTGTGGCAGATTCATGTCAATGTATGGCAAAACCAATATAATATTTCAAATTATTTAGCCTTCAATTAAAATAAATTGAAAAGAAAACAAACAAACAAACAAAAAAATTAGGTCTTCACAATAACCTCAAAAATAAATAAATAAAATCTATTATTCCATGTATTTAAAAAAAAATATGCTTTTTGGTGGGAGCGCTCAATGACCATTCATATAGACAAAGAGTCTGCCTGGTGGGTCATGTGGATTTAATATACAGCTTGTACAGCTGGTGGGAAAGTTTTGAGTCTTCTTCCTTAGCCACACTGCCACTGCTTGGTTTAATTGTATTTTTATTTTCAATTTTGTGTGTGGTTTGTCCACTGCAGTTTATTCCTAAGGCTGCTCAGGAGGATTTGAGTTTGTTCCTGTGATTGCCAGGTTTGGAGGTTATGCAGCTCTTGGTACACAATGGTTCTCGTAGCACCATTTACTCAGGGGTTTGGCCACTAGGGCACTGTGAAATATAGCACTCTAGAAGGGTAGGGCAATCAGTATTGGCCAATATGCTTGCCTGGAGAACTGCCTGCCCTGACAGAAAATCCTGGCAGGCCGCAGTCTAAAGCTTAGAAAAGCGTCAGACACTACAGAAGATACCCTGTGCATATAGACTCAAGACATTTTTGCAAGATTACCTCTGCCCCAGTGAGAGTTGACCATGAAGTTGATGCAGCTGCTTGACTTGTGGGGAACCTGGCAGGGGCAAGTGCATAGTGACTCAGTTTGCATATACTGCAGGAGTTATGGCCCTATCAGAGTCTTTTTTCCCAGCCTCTTGTAGCTGGCAGTCAGGAGGGCTCTTTGGGTAGCCTTTCTCTGTAGCTCCACTCATTCAGGCTCTTAGCTTGCTCCGTTGCCTGTAGTTCTTCTTTCTTGTCCATCGGGTCAAGTGCATAGGGGGCCAACCATGGCTGGTGTCCTACTCTGTACATCAAGGACTTAAAGGGGAACACTGGATGTTGTCCTACTCTAGTTCCATAAGGTAGGCACTTGAGGGCCAGCCTCTCTGTGCTTCAACTGCTGATGCTGTCATGTGGGGAGAGAGAGGCTATGGTGATGGCTCCACACCCTACATGTGACTCAGCAGTAATGCCTTGCTTCCATGACTGTCTGGCTTACATCCACAGGCATTTCACATCACAATCTCCTACCTCATGTCCCCTCAGTCTGTCTCTGAGCAGTCAATAGTAGTGCTTGCCTTGGGATTGCTTCACAATCCCTATACCCCTGCAGCCAGCTGGTACACTTTCTAGGGGACCTGCATCGCTTGCTGGGGTTTGTATGGCTTCAGCAAGGACTGTCTGATTCTCATTCCATTTAGGCTGCCACAGATCAACTGATTCACTCTCAGCATTAAATGTTTCTCTTCTCATCCATACGGTTGCTCCCATGTGGGGATAGGGCACCTACTTCAGTTCTCCCAGACACCAAGGGAAGGTCCAGTCTTAATAACACTGCTGTTTTTCCCTCTAGTTCTTTCATCCTATAGAATTTTGCGTGGTTCTATATATTATTTTCCTCTGGTCAAGTACTCCTGTGTGCTCTCAGCTGGTGTTTTGCAAGCACTTCTGTGTCTGAAGATGTATTCCTGATGTACTGGTGGAGAGATATATACTATACAGGCAACTACACCTCTGCTATCTTGTTCATCTCAAATTCTCTCAGTCTTATCAGCAATAAGACTGCTTATTTATATTAAAAAAAATAAGACTGCTTTGAACATTCATGTCCAAGTCTTGGGTAAACAGTTTTTTCCTTTTATTCTTGGTATAACATACAAGTGGGATTGCTGGGTCTTATGGTAACCCCATGTTTAATTTTTAAGCAATTCCCAAAGTGTTTTCTATCGGGGCTGTCCCATTTTGTATTCCCATATGTAGTGCATGAAAGTCCATACTTTTGTACATACTCATTACATTTGTTCTTGTCTATTCTCTCATTAAAGCCATCATTTTGATAGGCTGTGCATGCTGTGTTGGCATCTGTATATATTTATTTAGTGAATTTCCTGGGCAAATCTTTTGTGCATTCTTTGGCATTGTTGAATTTCATATGATTTTTCAGATTCTTAAACTTTTAATACTTCAATATGATTGCTATTTTTTATTTTAACTTTCAGTTATCTGTCTTATTATATAAAAAAGCAATTAATTGAATTTTATATATCAACTCTATATCTTGTAACATTGCTTAAATTACTTCTTAGGTTTAGTTACTCTGTTGTTGCTATAGATTTCATTGGTTATTCTAAATAGATGTCACCTACCAAAATTTTTTTTTTAATTCTTCTTTTCCTAACTGGATAATTTTCAATCATTTTCTAATATGACTTGGCAGAAATTCAGTATAATAAGAATGGACATCTCTTTGTTCATTCTGATTTAGAAGCAAAACACTCGTCTTACCATAAAATGTGATGTTAGTTATACAGTTTATTAACTTCTTTGGATTGCGGAAGTTTTCTTTTTCTAGTTTGCTAAGAGTTTTTTTTTTTTTTTTATACAGAATGGGCTCAGTACCTCAATTGTGTGCAGATCTTTGCGCCCCCATTGACTGTAAGCCCACATGGCTCCTCTGTATATGGAAATTGTCCATGAAAGAATGCTGGGGTGGGTTGCCATGACCTCCTCCAGGGGATTTTCCCACACAGGAAAAGATATTCAGTTCAGTTCATTTCAGTCACTTAGTCGTGTCCAACTCTTCACTACCCAATGAAGTGCATCATTCCAGGCCTCCCTGTCCATCACAAAGTCCCAGAGACTACCCAAACTCATGTCCATTGACTGAGTGATGCCACACAACCATCTCATCCTCTGTCCTCCCCTTCTCCTCCTGCAATCAATCATCCCAGCATCAGGTTCTTAAACGAGTCAGCTCTTCGAATCAAGTGGCCAAAGTATTGGATATTCAGCTTCAACATCAGTCCTTCTAATGAACACCCAGGACTGATCTCCTTTAGAATGGACTTGTTAGATCTCCTTGCAGTCCAAAGGACTCCTAAGAGTTTTCTCCAACACCACAGTTCAAAACCATCAATTCTTAGGTGATCAGCTTTCTTCACAGTCCAACTCTCACATCCATACATAACCACTTAAAAAACCATTTTCATGACTAGACAAAACTTTGTTGGCAAAGTAATATTTCCGCTTTTTAATATGCTGTCTAGGTTGGTCACAACTTTTCTTCCAAGGAGTAAGCATCTTAATTTCATGGGAAAAGATATTAGATTTTATCAAATTATTTTTCAGCATTAATCAAGATGACCGTACAGTGTTTCATTTTTAGTTCTTTACCAAGTTGAATTACACTGACTTTCAAATGTTTAACCAACTCTGAATTCTTAGCGGGACAAAAATCAATAGATTATGCTGTACAAATAATGTATATATTGATGAGGTCTGTATGCTTTCTATTGCTACCTCTTCAAGTGCACAATTTTCCTCTGCTTCCCTGTCTAATTTGTCATTTGTTCTATCCACTGTGTTTGTTACCTGACACTAAATTTCAATATCTACCCAATGAAATTGTGTTTATTTTATGATTTTAATATCTCTAGTTAATTTTATAACATACAAAACACAGTTACTCCAAGTATTTTAGTGTCTCTGTATGCAATTTCTATAATCTCTGCCACTTCTGAGTCAGTTTGATTTAGTAGAAAGAAAGAAATCATAGAAATTAGAGCAGAAATAAATGAAAAAGAAACAGAGACTATAGCAAAAATCAGCAAAACTGAAAGATGGTTCTTTGAGAAGATAAATACAATAAATAATTAGCCAGACTCACCATGAAAGAAAGCGAGGAGAATCAAATCAACAAAATCATAAATGAAAACAGAGAAATCACAACAGACAACACAGAAATACAAAGGATCATAATAGACTACTATCAGCAGCTATGTGACAATAAAATGGACAACTTGTAAGAAATGGACTAATTCTTAGAAAAGTATAACCTTCCAAAATTAAACCAGGAAGAAATAGATAATCAAAGCAGACCCATCACATGCACAGAAATAAAACTGGTTCAAACAGAGGCTTTCTTGACTCAGAGGCTGGGTTTGGAGTCACCTCCCAGAGTTCTGTTAATGCCTGTTGAAAAACTGAAAGTTGAGCTCCATAATTAGTTAATTCTAAGGCTTCAGGGTCTATAACAATGTCTGTGCATAAGAAAAGCCTTCCATAAATACATTCAAAGGGGGAAAATCACTCCTTCTTGGGTGCAGTGTGAACCCTCATTAAGTCTATGGGTAGAACTTTAATCCAACTGTCCTACGTCTCTTGAGTTAATTTGCACAGATGTCTTTTGTTAATGTCATTAGCTTTTTCAACTTTTCCTGAGGTTTGGGGTCTCCAGGAACAGTGTAAGTGATATTCTATTCCTAGAGCTTTTGATATCCTCTGAGTTACAACCGCTTTAAAGGTGGAGCTATTGTCACTCTGAAAGCTCCGTGGCAGTCCAAACCTGGGGATAACTTCATGGATTAAAATCTTTATAACCTCCTTAGCCCATTCACTATGACAGGGAAAAGCCTCAATCTATCCAGTAAAAGTATACACCCAAACTTGTAAGCAAGAATATCTATTAGCTTTTGGCATACGAGTACTCTCCAGGGTACTTTCCTTTATTATAATCCAGATTTTGCTAGCTTTTCAGTCTTTGGGTTATTTTTCTGGCAAACCTCACACCTTTTGATAATCTTTAAAGTTTTCATTACATTTTCACCTTCAAACAAGCAAGAATCTATCTGTTAAGTACTCTCTGCACCTAAATGAAAACTCTGGTGTAAATCCTTAAGAATTTTCCATTGAGCATTTCAGGAATTATTAATTGTCCATCAACAGACTGTAACCATCCTTTATCAGTAAATTTTACTCCTCTTTTCTCATATCTTTCTAATTCTTCCTCAGCATATTGTAGTTTTTCCTGTTCCTCAGGATCTGTCCAGATCAAGGGCATCTGTAGTGAAGGGGTTTTGTAAAGTGCCGCTTTTCTGGCTTGAGAGTCAGCCAGCTGATTACCTTCAGCTGTTTTACTCCCATCCCTGCTGTGCCTTTTGCAATGCATAACAGCTTCTTCTTTAGGACAATATATAGCAGTTAAGTCTCTCCATCTCTCTGAAATTCTTGGGGGGTTCTCCTTTTGCCATTTTACACGTCTTTCTTTCCATATTGCAACTTGAGCATGTGAAGTCAAATAAGTATACTTAGAATCAGTGTAGATATTTACTCACTGCCCTTTGTTTAACTCTAGAGCTCGGGTCAGAGCCACAAGCTCTGCTAACTGAACACTGGTTCCTTTGGGGAGAGATCTTGCTTCTAAAACCTGTTCATCATTCACCACAACATAACTTGCGTTATGCTTTCTATCCCGAACAAAATAATTACCATCTGTAAATATTTCCATGTCAGGATTGTCTATTTGGGGTATCCATTAGATCTTCCTGAGATGTATAGTTTAATGTTAGAAATTGGGAACAATCATGGTCAGGTGTTTAATTTTCTTTCTCAGGAAGGAAAGTGGCAGGATTTATATTTCCACGAACTTTAAGGCTTAATTATTGGTCCTTCTAACAACAATGACTGATATTTAAGAAGCTGAATGTCTGTCATCCAAGTATTAACCTTAGAATATAAGATTCCACTCACATCAAAAGTGGATGTGGCAGCACAGGAAGAGCCGAGAGGAACTATCCCATATCCAAGGTCAAGGGCGACGGCTGAGAGGAGATACACCACGTCCAAGAGGCAGCTGGGAGGAGCTAGCCCACGCCCAAGGTCAGGGGCTGTGGCTGAGAGAAGTTACCCACATCCAAGGTAAGGAGCAGCGTCTGCCCTTTGTTGGAGCAGTTGTGAAGAGATATCCCACGTCCAAGGTAAGAGAAAGCCAAGTAAGACCGTAGGCACTGACAGAGGGCATCAGAGGGCGGATGGACGAGTTCACAATCACAGAAAGGTAACCAACCTGATCATATGGACCACAGCCTTGTCTAACTCAGTGAAACTAAGCCAAGCCATGTGGCACCACTCAAGATGGATGGGTCATGGTAGAGAGGTCTAACTGTATGTGGATCACTGGAGAAAGCAATGGCAAACCACTTCCGTATTCTTGCCTTGAGAACCCTGTGAACAGTATGAAAAGGCAAAAAGATAGGACACTGAAAGATGAACTCCGCAGGTAGATAGGTTCCTGATATGATAATGGAGATCAGTGGAGAAATAACTCCAGAAAGAATGAAGGGATGGAGCCAAAGCAAAAACAACATCCAGTTGTGGATGTGACTGGAGATAAAAGCAAGGTCCGATACTGTAAAGAGCTGGAAGCTGGAATGTTAGATCCATGAATCAAGGCAAATTGGAAGTGGTCAAATAGGAGATGGCAAGAGTTAACATCAACATTCTAGGAATCAGTGATCTAAGATGGACTGGAATGGGTGAATTTAACTCAGGTGGCCATTATATCTACTACTATGGGCAGGAATCCCTTAGAAGAAATGGAGGAGCCAACATAGTCAACAAAAGGGGCTCAAATACAGTACCTGGAGGCAATCTCATAAATGACAGAATGATGTCTGTTTGTTTCCAAGGAAAATCATTCAATATCATGGTATTCCAAGTCTACTCCTCCACCAATAATGCTGAAGAAACAGAAATTGAAAGACTCTATGAACACCTACAAGACCTTCTAGAACTAACACCCAAAAAAAAGATGTCCTTTTTATTATAGGGGACTGGAATGCAAAAATAAGAAGTCAAGAAACACCTGGAGTAAGAGGCAAATTTGACCTTAGAGTACAGAATGAAGCAGGACAAGGCTAACAGAATTTTGCCAAGAGAATGCACTGATCATAGCAAACACCCTCTTCCAACAACACCAGAGAACACTCTGCACATGTATATCACCAGATAGTCCATCTGGTGGACCATCACCATCAATCTGATTTCAGTGGGAATGATCAAATCAGATTGATTATATTCTTTTCAGCCAAAGATGGAGAAGCTCTATACAGTCAGAAAAATCAAGACTGAGAGCTGACTGTGGCTCAGATCATGAACTTCTTATTGCCGAATTCAGACTTAAATTGAAGAAAGTAGGGAAAACCACTAGACCATTCAGGTATGACCTAAATCAAATCCCTTATGATTATACAGAGGAAGTGAGAAATAGATTTAAGGGACTAAATCTTAAAGACAGAGTTCCTGATGAACTATGGACGTAGATTTTTGACATTGTACAGCAGACAGAGATCAAGAATATCCCCAGGAAAAAAAAGGCAAAAAGGCAAAATGGCAGTCTGAGGACACCTTAAAATAGCTGTGAAAAGAAGAGAGGTGAAAGGCAGAGGAGAAAAGGACAGATATACCCATTTGAATGCAGAGTTCCAGAGAATAGCAAGGAGAGATAAGAAAGCCTTCCTCACAGATCAATGCAAAGACATAGAGTAAAACAATAGAATAGGAAACACTAGCAAGCTCTTCAAGAAAATTAAAGATATCAAGGGAACATTTCATGCAAAAATAATCTCGATAAAGGACAGAAATTGTATGGACCTAACATAGCAGAAGATATTAAGAAGAGGTGACAAGAATAAACAGAAAAACTGAACAAAAAGATCTTTATCCTCCATATAATCACTATGGTGTGATCACTCACCTAGAGTCAGACATCCTGGAATGTGTAGTCAAGTGGGCCTTAGGAAGTATCACTACAAACGAAGCTAGTGGAGATGATGAAATTCCACCTGAGCTATTTAAAATCTGAAAAGATGATGCTGTCAAAGTGCTGTACTCAATGTCAACAAATCTGGAAAAGTCAGCAGGGCCATAGGACTGAAAAGGTCAGTTTTCATGCCCATCGCAACGAAAGGCAATGCCAAAGAATGCTCAAAATACCAAACAATTGCATCCATCTCACATATTATTAAAATAATGCTAAAATTTTTCCAAATCATGCTTCAGCAATACATGAACTGTGAACTTTCAAATATTCAAGCTGGTTTTAGAAAAGGCAGAGGAACCAGAGATCACATTGTCAACATCTGCTGGATCATGGAAAAAGCAAGAGAGTTCCAGAAAAACATCTATTTCTGCTTTATTGACTATGCCAGAGTCTTTGACTGTGTGGATCACAATAAACTGTGGGAAATTCTGAAAAGTTGGGACTACAAGAAAACCTGACCTGCCTCTTTAGTAAACTGTATGCTTGTCAGAAAACAACAGAACAGTTAAAACTGGACATGGAACAACAGACTGGTTCCAAATAGGAAACGGAGTATGTCAAGGCTATATATTGTCAGCCCACTTATCTAACTTATATGCAGAGCATATCATGAGAAACGCTGGTCTGGATGAAGCACAAGATGGAATCAAGTTTGCAAGGAGAAATATCAATGACCTCAGATATGCAGCTGATACCACCCTTATGGCAGAAGGTGAAGAGGAACTAAAGAGCCTCTTGATGAAAGTGAAAGAGGAGAGTGAAAATGTTGACTAAAAGCTCAACATTCAGAAAACAAAGATTATGACATCTGGTCCAATCACTTCATGGTAAATAGATGGGAAACCTTGCAAAAAGTGACTGACTTTATTTTGGGGGGTGGCTTCAAAATCGCTGCAGCAGCCATGAAATTAAAAGACGCTTACACCTGGGAAGGAAAGTTATGACCAACCTGGACAGCATATTAAAAAGCAGAGACATTACTTTGCCATCCAAGGTCCGTCTAGTCAAGGCAATGGTTTTTCCTGTGGTGATGTATGTATATGAGAGTTGGACTGTGAAGAAAGCTGATCGCCGAAGAACTGATGCTTTTGAACTGTGGTGTTGGAGAAGACTCTTGAGAGTCCCTTGTACTGCAAGGAGATCCAACCAGTCCATTCTAAAGGACATCAGTCCTGGGTGTTCACAGGAAGAATTGATGTTAAAGCTGAAACTCCAATACTTTGGCCACCACATGCAAAGAGCTGACTCACTGGAAAAGATTCTGATGCTGGGCTGGATTAGGGACGGTAGGAGAAGGGAACAACAGAGAATTAGATGGCTGGATGGCATCACTGACTCAATGGACATGAGTTTAAGTGAACTCCGGAAGTTGGTGATGGACAGGGAGGCCTGGCTTGCTGTGATTCATGGGGTCGCAAAGAGTCAGACACGACTAAGGGACTGAACTGAACTGAACTGATAAAAGAAAAGTTGCTGGAAAAATGCAACGAAGGAAAATAACCACCCAGGATCTCATTTACCATTTTCTCCAAATTCTGAGTTTTGGAACAGGGAGATAAACAGATGAGGTTGTGCTAATTCTTTTAGCATATAATCATATTTTCTGCTATTTGAGTACTAACGTAGAACTTCGTTCTGATATGCAATTCTTGCTCTGTTTACATATCTTTAAGGCTGTACCTTTATAAGTACCTTGTTACTCGACCCTGTGTTAAGAGACTGTTTGCTTCAAGGTTTTCTGTTGTTTTCCTGTTTTCACTATGATTAAAATATATTCCATGTCGTCGCTATGATATAATTATGCTGCAATGAACTTTTGGGTGTATGTCTTTTTGAATAAATGTTTTCTACAGGAAAATGTTCAGGAGTAGTTTTAATGGTGATTATATTTTAGTTTTTGAGGGAGTTGCCATACCGTTCACCATAGTGTTTGTACCAATTTACATGCCTACCGACAGTGCAAGACGGTTCCATTTTCTGCACACCACCTCCAAATTATTGTTTGTAGAATTTTTGATGACAGATATTTGGACTGGTGTGAAGTGATATCTCATTGTCATTTTGATTTGCATTTATCTAATAATTAGTGATGGTGAGCTTCTTTTCATGTGTTTGTAGTTCATCTGTATGTCTTTTTTGGAGACATGACTATTTAAATCTGCCTTTTAATTTTTTTTTTTTATATTGGGGTACATGTGATCTGGTATGTTTAGGAGAATAATGTTTGGATAACTAATGAAAAACATCTGAGTTGCACAGAGAACTGCCCTCAATGATCTGTGGTGACTCACATGGGAGGGAAATTCTAAAAAAGAGGGGATATGTATACATGTAACACACTCACACAGCTGATTTACTTTGTTGTACAACAGAAGGTAACACTACATTGTAAAGCCACTGCATGTGTTCATGTCGTAGGATCCATTTATAGGAAGTTCGAGATGAGGCAAAACCTCTAGATGAGGCAAAACCCCTGTGAACATGGGTTGCCTGGGGGAAGGGCAGTGTGAGGAAAGGCCCAAAGAGATTATCTAGGGTGATGGGAAAAAATATTGCGGTCAAATCCATATATATATATATATATATAATCTTGATGACAATGCATCTCTGAAATGTAATTACAAACAGGGTTTTGCTAAATGGCTCCAAGAATTTATAAATTTAGTTCAGTTCTGTTCAGTTCAGTTCAATCACTCAGTCGTGTCCGACTCTTTGTGACCCCATGAATCACAGCACTCCAGGCCTATTATCAAGTTGTCGTTCGGAAAGTTGCCTCCCTTTCTGTTTTCACAGCAATGCATGAACATTCACTTTCCAATCCCTTATCCTCAATTTGGAGGGTATATTGTGTATCTTTCACCTTTCTCATTGAACTTTTGGCAATTTTCACGGTGAGAAATCATATTTCATTATTGTTTTGGTTTGCGTTTCTTTTATTACCAGTTAGGTTCAACATTTCCTCCTGTTTTTTGGTAGTTTTTCTTTATTCTTTTCTAGGTAAGTTCTATTTTTTTTTTTTTTTTTGTACACTTTGTTTACTTCATTTCTGTGTTCTGTTGGAATTTTCATCTTCTTTTATTATTTTAATTTTTGAACTCTGCATAAATTAGGTAAATGTGCCCTTTGTCAGGTATCTTCCAGATATTTCCCAAATGTCATTTTATAATTCCCGATTATTTTTGCCATGCAGGAATTTTACATTGCTGCACAGAAAATGATTTAAAAATTCCCATTTTTAGCTTCTGAACAAAGATCACTTAAAATAAGAAATCTAAGTAATCTGAAATGTCTAGGAAGCTAGAATGTGAAAGTGAAGTCATTCAGTCATGTCTGACTCTTTGGGACACCATGGGCTGTAGACTACCAGGTTCCTCCGTCCATGGGATTTTCCAAGCAAGAATACTGAAATGGGTTGCTATTTCCTTCTCCAAAGAAGTTGAGGATGTGGTTAAAAAATGGTGTGGTTAATTTTCTATGAGTTCACCTGGGTGCCTTTCCACATAAAGTTTTTTTCTTTATTCCCCCTCTTTCCATATATATATATATATAGGAAAAAATGAAGTGGAGGGGTTAGCATCATGATGGGCGAATATAATATCAGGATGGGTAGGGCTGTACTTGGGACTCCAAACAGATGAGTCAGGCATAGGCTTGGTAAACCCTGGGAGGCCAATGGGGACACATATTTAGAGCTGTGTTTGGAAGACTCAGGGAGCCCCAGGAGGTGCTCAAAGCCAAGGTCACCAGGAAAAGAGCACAAGTAGGAGGATGATGATGTCTACGAGGCCTGTCTCCTTTGGGGTAGTAGGAAGTTCATGCTATTTTATTATGGAAAATGAAGTTTGTTGATTTTGGGAAAATAATTTGGTCCATGCATACAGTGTATAAAAGCATATGAAAACCATGATTACTCTCACCACAATTCACATTTTAGACATTTCATCCTCATCATTTTTCAGCTCATATTTTTAAAGTTGGAATTATACTTCATGTGTATTTTGGTTTTCATTGTTCTTTGCTCTGTACATTCCTGTACATTTTATTATAAAAATTTCCAAGCCTTCAACAAATATGAAAATCTTTCCAGCTATTACACAAAGACTTCCAACCGAGGTTCTACTGTAACCATTTTACAATACTCTTTCTATGAATCGATCTTCCTTTGTGCATTTTGTGGTTAACTGCAGACATAAGTATGGATCGCCATAAATATTTCAGCAAGCCCGCCTTTAAGTACAGAGCCAGGTTTGTTTACAGAATTTTCTTTGAATATAAACTACATACAATGAAATACAGCAATCTTTTTCTCCCCAGTCATGTTATATTTTAGTTGAAGTATAGATTAATAATGTTGTATTAATTTTTGTTTTATAGCAAAGTAGTTCAGTTACACACATATATGTGTAATATTGTGTGAGTGTGTGTGTGTACACAAATTTATTTATTTCGGCTACAGTAAGCAGCATGTGGGATTGGTTCCCTAACAAGGGGTTGAACGTGCATTTCCTGCAGTGGAATTGTGGAGTTAACAACTGGACCACCAGGGAAGTCCCATATATATTCTTTTCCATTAAGATTTATCATAGGATACTGAATATATTTCTCTATGCTCTACAGTTGGGAACGTGTCCATCCAATTCAAATAGTCTCATTTATATCTCTTATTCCAATCTCTTACTCCATCCCTCCCCAAATTCTCTCTGTCTTTGAACCCACAAGTCTGTTCTCTAAGTCCGTGAGTATGTTTCTGTTTCATACAGATGTTCATTCATGTTATATATTTTATTTCACAATTAAGTGTATTATTTAGCTTTTGTCTTTCTCTGTCTGATTCACTTTACTTAGTATGATAAGCTCTCGGTCTGTACATATTGACAATGGCCGTATTGTTGTAGTTGTATACATTCTTGTATTCTTTTAATCATACATAGAAATATTAATTTGTGGTTATTTTCCCAGATACATTATGGAAACCTGTGTAGTATACGTCTGCTGGCACAGTACCTCCATTTTAACGCTGTATTAGGATTTCATATGTATATGTAGGTCAGTTCAGTTCAGTTGCTCAGTCATGTCTGATACATTGCGACCCTTTTCATCACCAAGCCCTGGAGCCTGCTCAAACTCATGTCCACCGAGTGGGTGATGCCATCCAACCATCTCATTCTCTGTCACCTTCTCTTCCTGCCTTCAATCGTTCCCAGCACCAGGGTCTCTTCCAGTCAGTTCTTAGCAATCAGGTGGCTAAAGTAATGCCACCTGAGTTCCAGTTATGCAATAGATTTTCCAATGAATATTCAGCACTGATTCCCTTTAGGATTGATTGGTTTGACCCCTTGCAGTCCACTGGACTCTCCAGAGTATAAGTGGGTTCAGTTCACTTCAGTTCAATCGCTCAATCTTGTCCAACTCTTTGCGACCCCATTAATCACAGCACGCTAGGCCTCCCTGTCCATCACCAACTCCCGGAATGCAGTCAAACTCAGGTCCATCGAGTCGGTGAGGCCATCCAGCCATCTCCTTCTCTGTTGTCCCCTTCTCCTCCTGCCCCCAATCCTTCCCAGCATCAGAGTCAACTCTTGGCATGAGGTGGCCAAAGTATTGGAGTTTCAGCTTTAACATCAGTCCTTCCAGTGAAACACAGGATTGATCTCCTTTAGAATAGACTGGTTGGATCTCCTTGAAGTTCAAAGGCCTGTAAAGAGTCTTCTTCATCACCACAGTTCAAAAGCATCAATTCTTCTGTGATCATCTTTCTTCACAGTCCAACTCTCACATCCATACATGACCACGGGAAAAACCATAGCCTTGACTAGACGGACAATGGTTGCAAAGTAATGTCTCTGCTTTTTAATATGCTATCTAAGTTGGTCATAACGTTCCTTCCAAGAAGTAAGCATCTTTTAATTTCATGGGTGCAATCAACCTCTGCAGTGATTTTGGAACCCAGAAAAATAAAGTCTGATACTGTTTCCACTGTTTCTGCATTTCCCATGAATTGATGGGACCAGATGCCATGATCTTTGTTTTCTGAATGTTGAACTTCAAGCCAACCTTTTACTCTTCTCTTTCACTTTCATTAAGAGCCTTTTGAGTTCCTCTTCACTTTCTTCCATAAGGGTGGTGTCATCTGCACATCTCAGGTTATTGATATTTCTCCCAGCAATCTTGATTACAGCCTGTGCTTCTTCCAGCCCAGAGTTCCTCATGATGTACTCTGAATATAAGTTAGATAAGTGGGGTGACAATATAAACCCTTGACGTACTCCTTTTCCTATTTGGAACCAATGTGTTTTTCCCTGTCCAATTCTAACTGTTGCTTCCTGATCTGCATATAGGTTTCTCAAGAGGCATGTCAGGTGGTCTGGTATTCCCATCTCTTTCAGAATTTTCCACAATTTATTGTGATCCACACAGCCAAAGGCTTTGGCATAAAGCAGAAATATATGTTTTTTCTGGAACTCTCTTGCTTTTTCCATGATCCAGCGGACGTTGGCAATTTAATCTCTGGTTCCTTTGCATTTTCTAAAACCTGCTTGAACATCTGGAAGTTCACGGTTCACGTATCACTGAAGTCTGGCTTGGAGAATTTTGAGCATGACTTTACTAGCGTGTGAGATGAGTGCAATTGTGCGGTAGTTTGAGCATTCTTTGGCATTGCCTTTCTTTGGGATTGGAATGAAGACTGACATTTTCCAGTCCTATGGCCACTGCTGAGTTTTCCAAATTTGCTGGCCTATTGAGTGCAGCACTTTCACAGAATCATCTTTTAGGATTTGAAATAGCTCAAGTGGAATTCCATCACTTCCACTAGTTTTGTTCGTAGTGATGCTTTCTAAGGCCCACTAGACTTCACATTCCGAGATATCTGGCTCTAGGTGAGTGAACCACTGTGATTTTCTTGATCATGAAGATCTTTTTTGTACAGTTCTTCTGTGTATTATTAATATCTTCTTCCTCTTTTAGGTCCATATCCTTTCTATCCTTTGTTTAGTCAGGTCTTTACAACCTCCAGGCATTCTTTTGACTCACTGTACTAACTAGAAGTATATAATGCCATTGCTAACACTAGCTGGGAAAGGTTGGGGGCGGGAGGAGAAGGGGACGACGGAGAATGAGATGGCTGGATGGCATCACCGACTCTGTGGACATGAGTTTGAGTGTACTCCAGGAGTTGGTGATAGAAAGGAAGGCCTGGCGTGCTGTGATTCATGGGGTGGTGGAGAATCGAACACGACTAAGCGACTGAACTGAACTGAACTGAACGCTAGCAAGGGCGTACTCTCCATCCAACTACTGATGTCTATTTCAGAAGCTTTCCCTTGTATAATTCAATAAAACTGTATTACACAAAACCTGTAAGTGATCAATCCACTTCTCCACCCCTGGATTGAATTATTCTCCAGAGGCCAAGAATCCCTGTGTCTTTCGTGTTTCAGCAACAACATTACACCAGCATTAGTATTGTTTCCAATGAATCAGTTATTCACATCAGACGGCCAACATAATGGAATTTCAGCTTCAGCATCAGTCCTTTCAATGCATATTCAGGACTGATTACCATTAGGATTGACAGGACTGATATGCAGATGACACCACCCATATGGCAGAAAGGGAAGAGGAACTAATAAACCTCTTGATTAAAGTGAAAGAGTAGAGTGAAAAAGTTGGTGTTTAGCTCCACAATCAGAAAACTAAGATCATGGCATCTGGTCCCATCACTTAATGGGAAATAGATGGGGAAACAGTGTCAGGCTTTATGTTTTGGTGTTCCAAAATCACTGCAGATGGTGATTGCTCCCATGAAATTAAAAGACGCTTACTCCTTGGAAGGAAAGTTATGACCAATCTAGATATCATATTAAAAAGCAGAGACATTACTTTGCCAAGCAAGTTCCGTCTAGTCAAGGATATCGTTTTTCCAGTGGTCATGTATTGATGTGATAGTTGGAATGTGAAGAAAAGTGATCACTGAAAAATTGATGCTTTTGAACTGTGGTGCTGGAGAAGGCTCTTGAGAGTCCCTTGGACTTCAAGGAGATCCAACCAGTCCATTCTTGAGGAGTTCAATCCTGGGTGTTCACTGGAAGGACTGATGCTATAGCTGAAGCTCCAATACTTTGGCCACCTCATGCAAAGTGTTGACTCACTGGAAAAGACTCTGATGCTGGGAGGGATTGGGGGCAGGAGGATAAGGGAACGACAGAGAATGAGATGGCTGGATGGCATCACAGATTAGATGGACGTGAGTCTGAGTGAACTCCGGGAGTTGGTGATGGACAGGGAGGCCTGGCGTGCTGCAATTCATGGGGTCACAGAGTCGGACACGACTGAGGGACTGAAATGAACTGAACTGGACTGGACTGAACTCTGCTATCTGCTGGAATAAATTTGGGGTTTTTTTTGCTGCCCTCTAGATGGATAGGGATGCCTAGCGTGCTGTGATTCATGGGGTCGTGGAGAGTCGGACAGGACTGAGCGACTGAACTGAACTGAACTGAACTGAAGTAGATAAATAGAAGAATGCCTATGAATGTAATTTATAAAATCAAGATGTATTCATCACTTGTTGGAAAAGGTACTGTAGAGCTTTATTAAAAATTGATACATGGCCGTAACAGTAAATGTAAAGTTGCCAGAAAAATACAAAGAAAGAAAAAAAAAAATCACCCATTATCTCACTTTACCATTGGCTCAGAATTCTGAGTTCCTGGGATGGAGAGATGAGGGTGTGCTACTTCTTTTAGTATAAAATCATCTTTTCTGCAGTTTGAATGCTAACAGACAATTTGGCTTTGATACTTGATTATTGCATTGTTTGCTTATCTTTAAGACTTTACTTTAACAAATACCCAATAATTTTATCTCCTTTTTAGAGACTGCTTGCATCAAGATTTTGCACCCATCTCCTTTTTTTGCTACAAATAAAAATGTTTGAATATTTTGGCTATGGTTAATAGTGCTGCAAGGAACATTTGAGTGACTATATCTTTGGGATTAAGGTTTTTTCCAAGTATATGTCTATGAGTAGGGTGGCTGGGTCATATGCTTTTTTTTTTTTTTTTAGTTTTTCAAGGAGCTGCCCTACTGTTCACCAAAGTGGCTCTACCAGTTTACATGCCCAATGACAATGCGAGGGTTCCCTTTTCTCCGCACACTCTCCAGAAATTGTTATTGTAGAATTTTTGATGATGGCTATTCTGACTGGTAAAAAGTAATAACTCATTGTAGTTCTGATGAACATTTCTTTAAAAGTTAGTGATGTTGAGCATCTTTTCATGTCTTATTTGGCCATCTGTATGTTCTTTGGAAAAATGTCTATTTATAGTTGTCCATGTTTTGATTGAGTTTTTTTTCTTTTTGATACTGGCCTACATGAGCTGTTTGTATATTTCAGAGAATAATGCCTTAATAAGGTTCTTGACATTGTACAGAAGGCAGTGATCTAGACAATCCCCAAGAAAAACAAATGTAGAAAGAAAAAATAGTTCTCTGAGGGGGCCTTACAATTAACTGAGAAAAGAAGAGAACTTAAAGGCAAAGGAGAATAAGAAAATATATACCTATTTGAACACAAATTTCCAAAGAATAGCACGTTGACTTAAGAAATCGTTCCTTAGTGTCCAACACAGAGAAATGGAGGAAGACAACAGAATGGGAAAGACTAGAGATCTCTTCAAGAAAGTTAGAGATGCCAAGGAACTTTCCATGAAAAGATGAGCACAATAAAGGGCAGAAAGGCATGGACCTAACAGAAGCAGAAGATATTAAGGAGAGATGGCAAGAATACACAGAACTATACAAGAAAGATTTTCATGACCCAGGTAACCACAATGGTGTCATTACTCACCTAGAGCCAGACAACCTGGAATGCAAAGTCCAGTGGACCTTAGGATGCATCACTATTAATAAAGCTAGTGGAGGTGATGGAATTCCAGTTGACCTATTTCAAATCCTAAAAGATGATTCTGTGAAAGTACTGCACTCAATATGACAGCAAATTTGGAACTCTCAGCAGTGGCCACAGGACAGGAAAAGGTCAGCTTTCATTCCAATCCTTAAGAAAGGCAATGCCAAAGAAAGTTCCAACTACCATAAATTGCACTCATCGCATACACTCGCAAACTAAGGCTCAAAATTCTCAGTCAGTCTTCAACAGTATATGAACTGTGAACTTCCAGATGTTCAACCTGGGTTTAGAAAAGGAAGGGGAACCAGATATCAAATTTCCACTATCCACTGGATCATCAAAAACAAGAGTGTTCCAGGAAACATCTACATTTTCTTAATTGACTATGTCAAAACCTTTGACTCTGTGGATCAAAAAAACTGTGGAAAATTCTGAAAGAGACGGCAATACTAGACCACCTCACTTGTCTCCTCAGAAATCTCCTCAGGTCAAAAAGCACCAGTTAGAACTTGTCATGGAACGACAGACTGGTTCCAACTAGGAAAGTAGTACATCAAAGCTGTATATTGTAACCCTGTTTTTTAAACTTATATGCAGTGTTCAGTTCAGTTCAGTTCAGTCGCTCAGTAATGTCCAACTCTTTGCGACCCCATGAACTGCAGCACACCAGACCACCCCATCCATCACCAACTCCTGGAGTTCACCCAAACTTGTGTCCTTCCCTCTATCTGTCCATCAATCCATCTTCTTCCTTGGTGTATTTTGTGATAAACTGCTGACATCAGTATCCATCTCCATAAGAATTTCAGCAAGCCTGCTATGAAATAATGAGCTGTATTTGTTAAAGCACATTTTAAATTTTCTTTTCTTTCTTTACGTTATTATATTGGTTTTGCCTAACATTGACATAAATCTGACCTGAGTGTACATGTGTTCCCCATCTTGAAACACCCTTCCCACCTTCCTCCCCATCCCATCCCTCTGGTTCATCCCAGTACCAGGCCTGAGCATCCTGTATCATTCATTGAACCTGGACTAGCGATTCGTTTCACATATGATAATATACATGTTTCAATGCCATTGTCCCAAATCATCCCACCCTCACCCTCTGCAACAGAGTCCAAAAGACTATTCTATACATCTGTGTCTCTTTTGCTGTCTCGTATACAGGGTTATTGTTATCATCTTTCTAAATTCCATACATATGCGTTAGTATACTGTATTGGTGTTTTTCATTCTGGCTTACTTCACTCTGTATAATAGGCTCCAGTTTCATCCACCACAGTTAAAGCACTTTTCTTTGGATACAAACTTTACATACAATGAAACATGCCAATCTTTTTTATTCCCATTCATGTCATTTTCTATTTGAAGTATACAATATTGTGATAATTTCTGCTTTGCAGAAAGTGATTCCGTTATACACATATATGTCTGTGTAGTCAAGGCTATGGTTTTTCCCATGGTCATGTATGGATGTGAGAGTTGGACTGTGAAGAAAGCTGATGGCTGAAGAATTGATGCTTTTGAACTGTGGTGTTGGAGAAGACTCTTGAGAGTCCCTTGGACTGCAAGGAGATCCAACCAGTCCATTCTAAAGGAGATCAATCCTGGGTGTTCATTGGAAGGACTGATGCTAAAGCTGAAACTGCAATACTTTGGCCACCTCATGCAAAGAGTTGACTCACTGGAAAAGACTCTGATGCTAGGAAAGGTTGGAGGTGGGAGGATAAGGGGACAACAGAGAATGAGATGGCTGGATGGCATCACTGACTCTGTGGACATGAGTTTGAGTGTCCTCCAGGAGTTGGTGATGGACAGGGGGGCCTGGCGTGCTGTGATTCATGGGGTCGTGGAGAGTCGGACAAGACTGAGTGACTGAACTGAACTGATATATTGTGTGTGTTTATATACATTACTTATTATTATTATTTCTTTTTGCTATGCTTCAGGGTATGTGCAGTTAGATCCCTACCAGTAATTGAACCTGCATCCCCTGTAAAGGAAGTGTAAAGTCTTAACCAATGGACCACCACGGACGTCCCATGTATATTCTTTTTATATTCCTGGCTTCCAATATGGTTTATCATAGGATACTGAATATAATTCTCTGTGCTCTACAGTTGAACCTTGTTTTTTAAACATTCAATTTGTACCAATTTACATCTGCTAACCCCAATCTCCTATTGTTCTCACCTGCAAACTCTTCCTTCTTGGAAACCATAGGTCTGTTCTCTGTTTCATAGATATATTCATTTGTGTCATATTTATATCCCACATATAAGTGATAGCATTTGGTACTTGTCCTTCTTTGTCTAATTTATTTCACTTTGTATGATAATTTCTCAGTCCATCCATGTTGCTGCAAATGGCATTATTTCTGTTTTTATGGCTGAGTATTATTCCGTTTTATATGTGTACCACTTCTTTATCTATTCATCTTTGAGTGAACATGTAGGATGTTTTTATGTTCTGGCTATTGTGAATAGTGATGCTATGAACATTGGAGTGCATGTATCTTTTGAGGTTACAGTTCTGTATGGGTTTATGCCCAGGAATGCAATTTCTGGATCATATGATAATTCTAGTTTTACTTTTCTGAGGACTGTCCAAACTGTTTTCAATAGTGGCTACACCAACTTACATTCTCACCAACAATGTTGGAGGTTTCCCTCTTATCCACATTCTCTCCAGAAGTTATTTGTAGACTTTTTTATGGTGATCATTATGACTGGTGCGGCACGATACCTCATTGTAGCTCTGATTTGCATTTCTCTAATAATTAGGGATATCAAGCATTTTTTCACTTACCTCTTGTCCATCTGTATGTCTTCTTTGGAGAAATATCTATTTAGGTCTTTTGCCCATTTAAAAAAATATTTATTTCTTTATTTTTGGCTGTAGTGTGTTATTTTCCCTTACCTCTTGTCCATCTGTATGTCTTCTTTGGAGAAATGTCTATTTAGGTCTTTTGCCCATTTGAAAAAATATTTATTTCTTTATTTTTGGCTGTAGAGTGTGTTCCTTGCTGTCTGTGTACTTCTGTCTAATTGCAGTGAGTGGGGGCTCCTCTCTAGTTTCAGTATGAGGAATTCTCATCGTGGTGCTAAAGCTGAAATTGCAATACTTTGGGCACCTCATGAGACGGGTTGACTCACTGGAAAAGACTCTGATGCTGGGAAGGGTTGGGGGCGGGAGGAGAAGGGGAGGACGGGAATGAGATGGCTGAATGGCGTCACCGACTCTGTGGACATGAGTTTGAGTGTTCTCCGGGAGTTGGTGATGGACAGGGAGGCCTGGCGTGCTGTGATTCATGGGGTCGCAAAGAGTCGGTAACAACTCTTTCCTAAAGTCGAATCGATGCTTTTGAACTGTGGTGTTGGAGAAGACTCTTGAGAGTCCCTTGTACTGCAAAGAGATCCAACCAGTCCATTCTAAAGGAGATCAATCCTGGATGTTCATTGGAAGGACTGATGCTAAAGCTGAAACTGCAATACTTTGGCCACCTCATGGGAGATTTTATCTTTACTGGATATATGTGCCCAGTAGTGGGATTGCTGGATCGTAAATTATTTGTATTTTTAGCTTTTTTTTTTTTTAAGAAAACTGCATACTGTGGAGGGAGATAGGAGGGAGGTTCAAAAGGGAGGGTATATATGTACACTTATGTCAGATTCATATTGAGCTTTGACAGAAAACAACAAAATTCTGTAAAGCAGTTTTCCTTCAATAAAAACAAATTAACTAAAAAAAGAATTTTCAACAGTGGCTGTATCAGTTTCTTGACTTGAATGTCTTGGATGTTGTGAATCTTGCTGCCTTGCATGTGTTTTTAATTTTTTTTTTTTTTTTAAATATTCTTAGGAGTTGAACTGCCATATCATATGGTCAATCTGTTGTTATATTTACAAAGTGTTAATGCACTTTGTTTTGATGTTTATAATGGTTCCTTCCAAATATATCTCACTAGTACCATAAAAGATTTCCCTTTAAAAATGTTACCCTACCATGTCTTCTCTGTTCAATGTTTGATATTTATTCACTATTCAGAGGTGATACCTCATTAGTATAGTTTCTGTATCTCTAATAATACACTGGACTTCCCAGGTGGCACAGTGGTAAAGAACCCACCTGCAAAGGCAGGAGCCAAAGCAGATCTGAGTTGGGAAGATTCCCTTGAGGATGAAATGGCAACTTAGTCTAGAATTCTTGCCTATAAAAGTCCGACAGAGGAGCCTGGTGGGCTATAGCCTCTGTACTCAGAAACAGTTGAACACAAAAGAGTTCACAGTAATTCACTATAATGAGTGAATTTCATGTGCTTTTAAAGAAATAGTATGTATTGTATTTACCTGTTGATATCTTCTTCCAGATATAGGTTAGCTATTTGACAGTTTTCATTCATATGAAACCACTAGCAATGCTTGAATGCTAGGTATCTTTTAAAACCAGCAGCCTTCAGAATCGGAGAAGGCAATGACATCCCACTCCAGTACTCTTGCCTAGAAAATACCATGTATGGAGGAACCTGGTAGGCTTCAGCCAATGGGGTAGCTAAGAGTAGGACAAGACTTAGATTTTATATAAATCTGTGGGAAGAAATTAATGCCACGCTCCAGCTGTATCCCTTCCATGATATCCAATAAGGTCCTCTGCTGCCCATAAATTTCTTAACAGGTTGAATGTCCACAGCAGTGAGAACCCGTAGAAAGGTGAAGTGTACATGCATAGGATGGAAAGGATACAGCTGGAGCTTGACATTGATAAAATACAGAATGCACATAAACCTACTTCTGAAAGAGGGGTAGACAAAACATATTCTAATGACATGTAGGTGAGACCAAGCACAGCTGAATTCATCTAGTACTCTCAATGACACAGAAGCAGAATCTGTACACATAAAACGAAATCATCTTTGTCTTAAACTTAATGAGAATAGGAAAGTTTACTTCAAAAATCCAAGAGTAAGGAGACACCAGGTTTGGTGACATCCCCTGGCTCATGCTACTGTAATGTACAACTAGTCCTGAGAAAAACTCTCAGGCAGCTGTTGACAACCTCAAAGACGAGGGAATAAAATAACTTTGCTGGGTGGAGGCTTTTCTTTGTAACCTCAGCCAGAAAACTATCTCTGAAGGACATCTGATATTCACAAGGCAACAGGACTTGACATAACACCTACCCTTGAATATGTCAGGGGTCACTAATTAAAAAAAAAAAAGTGATAAAGAAAACCCAGGACACTCTCAGGAATAAAACATCGACAGTTAAATACAGCTCAAAGTGCTTTAAAGGAAAAAATAACACCGAATATTCTGAAGGCTTACGGCATTTTCTATGTAAGAATATTGCAGTGGGTTGCTATTTCCTTCTTCAGTGATTTGCTCTAGATTCCTGCATTTCCCTGAAAATGTCATTTTTTACATTCTCATATTGTAGGAGTCATATTTCATTGTATCTCTCTGTCCCATTTATTTCTGCTTTCATCTGCACCTAACGATTCTCTTTCATCTCTTGGACACTATGAATGCTGTTGCAGTGCATGTTTGTGTGGGAGTGGGTGTGGGTGTGTGCTTTCCAAGATCTGTTGGTTTCTCAAACACTCTGGGAGTGGAACTGCCGCATGACATCATCTGTCCCATTTTGTGATTCCGAGGTCCTTTGGCAGTCAAGCCCACGAAAGCTCTGACCGCTTACCTCCCACCAGTGGTATTCAAGGGTTCCCCTTACTAATGTTGATTTACTCTATCTTGTCTGTAGAATTTTGGGTAGTTGTCTCTTGGTTTCTCATAAGTGATACTGCATTGCAGTTTACCTTTTTGTATTACTAATAATAGAGAAAATGAGGCACATTTTCAGAGGCTTATTTCTAAGCATTGAGTTGTATTTACCTGTTGATATTTCCTTTCTGATTCTGTGGTTTGTTCTTGGTTTTACTTCCGTGTGCCAAACCTGGACATTTTGTAAGAGCAGCTGTCATTTAGAGCCCAGCAGCCTTGTGAATAGTCAGTGAATTTGAAGGTTGCTGTTCCTGACAGCGACCACAAGGAGACAGGATTTCTTTGAATTCTCCTCTTGCTACTACGGTAACTACATCTTTGGCAGTAGACACCATTTCCTTATGTAAATGAGAGTGGAATGAGCTAGAGGAAGTCCCTTGAAAGTTTGTGTCACGTGGCTTGTCAGCTTTATTGTAGTTCATGTCTCTTGTTTGATGAAGCTGATGTACAGAGTTGCCTTTGTTGTGGCTGTACTGATACTTGCTCCCTTACACCAATCCATCCATTCCATTCCATCGCTCAGTCGTGTCCGACTCTATGCGACCCCGTGGACTGTAGCCTACCAGGCTTCTCCATCCATGGGATTCTCCAGGCAAGAATACTGGAGTGGGTTACCGTTTCCTTCTCCAGGAGATCTTTAATACACAGAGGCATTCAGCAGAGGTTATTTCCTCGCATGTGCTCTCAGTAATTGTGTAGTACATCACACTTACTAGATCGGTTCCTGTGGATTATGTATTTGACAGGTATTTGCTGGAATCCGTGAAAGTCTTGTAGTCTTCTTCTGGGACTCCTATGATTCGAATGTTAGGGTGTTTAACATTCTCCCAGAGGTCTCTGAGATTGTCTTCATTTCTTTCAAGTCGTTTTTCTTTTTTACTCTCTGTTTCATTTATTTCTACCAATCTATATTCTAATTCAATTATTCTATCATCTGCCTTGTTATTGTACTGTTGGTTCCCTCCAGAGGGTTTTTGATCTCCTCTATTGCATTATTCATTGTGTATAAGCTCTTTTTTATTTCTTCCAAATCCTTGTTAAATCTTTCTTGCATCTTCTCGATCGTTGTCTCTGAATTCCTTAATGATTATACAGTGGAAGTAAGAAATAGATTTAAGGGTCTAGATCTGATAGATAGAGTGCCTGATGAACTCTGGACGGGGTTCGTGACATTGTACAGGAGACAGGGACTAAGATCACCCCCATGGAAAAGAAATGCAAAAAAACAAAATGACTGTCTGAGAGGGCCTTACAAATAGCTGTGAAAAGAAGAGAAGCAAAAAGAAAGGAGGAAAGGAAAGATATAAGCATCTGAATGCAGAGTTCCAGAGAATAGCAAGGAGAGATAAGAAAGCCTTCCTCAGCGATCAATGAAAAGAAATAGAGGAAAACAACAGAATAGAAAAAACAGGAGAACTTTTCAAGAAAATTAGAGATATCAAGGTAATATTTCAAGCAAAGATGGGTTCGATAAAGGACAGAAATGGCATGGACTTAACAGAAGCAGAAGATATTAAGATGAGGTGGCAAGAATACACAGAACTGTACAAAAAGGATCTTCATGACGAGGATAATCACGATGGTGTGATCACTCACCTGGAACCAGACATCTTGGAACGTGAAGTCAAGTGGGCCTTAGAGAGCATCACGACGAACAAAGCTAGTGGAGGTGATGGAGTTCCAATTGAGTTATTTTAAATCCTGAAAGATGATGCTATGAATGTGCTGCACTCAATATGCCAGAAAATTTGGAAAACTCAGCAATGGCCACAGGACTGGAAAATATCAGTCTTCATTCCAATCCCAAAGAAAGGCAATGCCAAAGAATGCTCAAACTACCGCACAATTGCACTCATTTCCCATGCTAGTAAAGTCATGCTCAAAATTCTCCAAGCCAGGCTTCAGCAATATGTGAATCGTGAACTTCCAGATGTTCAAGCAGGTTTTAGAAAAGGCAGAGGCACCAGAGATCAAATTGCCAACATCCGTTGGATCTTGGAGAAAGCAAGAGAGTTCCAGAAAAACATCTATTTCTGCTTCATTGACTATGCCAAAGCCCTTGACTGTGTGGGTCACAATAAACTGTGGAACATTCTGAAAGAGATGGGAATCCCAGACCACCTGACCTGCCTCTTGAGAAACCTGTATGCAGGTCAGGAAGCAACAGTTAGAACTGGACATGGAACAACAGACTGGTTCCAAATAGGAAAAGGAGTACGTCAAGGTTGTATATTGTCACCCTGTTTATTTAACTAATATGCAGAGTACATCATGAGGAACCCTGGGCTGGAAGAAGCACAAGCTGTAATCAAGATTGGTGGGAGAAATGTCAATAACCTCAGATATGCAGATGACACCAACTTTATGGCAGAAAGTGAAGAAGAACTCAAAGGCCTCTTGATGAAAGTGAAATAGAAGAGTGAAAAAGTTGGCTTGAATCTCAACATTCAGAAAATGAAGATCATGGCATCTGTCTCATCACTTAATGGGAAATAGATGGGGAAACACTGGAAACAGTGTCAGACTTTATTTTTTTGGGCTCCACAATCACTGTAGATGCTGATTGCAGCCATGAAATTAAAAGACGCTTACTCCTTGGAAGGAAAGTTAGGACCAACCTTAATAGCATATTAAAAAGCAGAGACATTACTTTGCCAACCAAGGTCCGTCTAGTTAAGGCTATGTTTTTTCGTGTGGTCATGTATGGATGTGAGAGTTGGACTGTGAAGAAAGCTGATCACTGAAGAATTGATGCTTTTGAACTGTGGTGCTGGAGAAGACTTGAGAGTCCCTTGGACTACAAGGAGATCCAACCAGTCCTTTCTAAAGGAGATCAATCCTTGCTGTTCACTGGAAGGACTTATGCTAAAGCTGAAAGTCCAGTACTTTGGCCACCTCATGCGACGAGTTGACTCACTGGAAAAGAGTCTGATGCTGGGAGGGATTGAGGGTAGGAGGAGACGGGGACGACAGAGAATGAGATGGCTTGATGACATTACCGACTCGATGGACATGACTTTGAGTGAACTCCGGGAATTGGTGATGGACAAGGAGGCCTGGCGTGCTGTGATTCATGGGGTCGCAAAGAGTCGGACACGACTGAGCAACTGAACTGAACTGAATTGAACTGAACTCCAATGTTTTCAAGATTTTGGATCATTTTCACTATCAGTATTCGGAATTCTTTATCAGGTAGCTTCCCTATCTCTTTCTCTTTTGTTTCGGTTGGTGGGCATTTATCCTGTTCCTTTACTTTCTGGGTATTCCTCTGCCTCTTCATCTTGCTTCTATTGCTGTGTTTGGGGTGGCCTTTCCGTCCTCTGGCAGTTTGTGGAGTTCTCTTTATTGTGGAGTTTCCTCACTGTGCACAGGGTTGGACAGGTTGCTTGTCAAGTTTTCCTGGTTTGGGAAGCTCATGTCGGTGTTCTGGTGGTTGGAGCTGGATTTCTTCTCTCTGGAGTGCTATAAATGTCCAGTAACAAGGTGTGAGTCAGTGGGTTTGGAGTGACTTTGGGCATCCTGTATATTGAATCTCAGGGCAATGTTCCTATGTTGCTGGAGATTTTGCGTGCTATGTCTTGCTTTGGAACTTGCTGGCCCTTGGGCGGTGCTTGGTTTCAGTGTAGGTTTTGAGGTGTTTGATGAGCTCCTATTGATTAATGTTCCATAGAGTCAGCAGTTCTCTGCTGTTTTCAGGATTTGGACTTAATCCTCTGCCTCTGGTTTTAGGTCTTATTCTTGCAGTACCCTCAAGACTTCTCCATCTGTCACTTCCAAGACTCTGTTTTAGCTTTTGTTTGCTGGTCTCTTCAGTGTCTAATTTCTGCACTGAGACAAAGGGGCAATTGTGGATACTTTTTTTAGGCTCACTTGTTCAGTCGTGCTGTGGGGAGGGAGGGAGACTGCAAACAAATAACCCTGGCATTGTAGGGAGTGCTTGCAGTTTCTCGTCCACACTGGGTTTGCCCCCGCTCATGGCATATGTGCTTTACCCATTTATATACTTAGGCTCTACATTGCTCTGCTGGGAACTGTCTGAAGCTGGCCCTGGTTTGTATGTCCTTCCCAGGTCTAAGCCGCTCGGGTTCAGGTTCTTGGGTACTCCACAAATGCATAGACTCGGGTTTGGCCTGCTTTTAGCGCCCCTCCCCTGTCCAAGAAGCTCAGGTGACCAGGTATTTGGCAAGCATGGTCACTGCCACTGATGCTTCTCCAGCCCCTGCCGCTCGGTTTTCTGGGTGTACAACTAGCGCACCTTCTCAGGCGGATGTCAACCGTCCAGAATCCCAAAAAGTCTTGGTTAGCAATGAAGCCTGCTTACAGCTTGGTATCGGATGCTTCTTTGCGGCCGCGACTGCCCCCTTCCAGCTCTGGCAGCCCTCCCTGCCTGTCTCTTGTGGGGATGGGGACAGGCCGTCCGTCCATTTTCATTTCTAACTTTATTGATTTTTTTCTCCCTTTGTTTCTTGATAAGTCTGCATAGTGGTTTGTCAATTTTATTTATCCTCTCAAAATCCAGCCTTAGCTTTGTTGACTTTTGCTATGGTCTCTTTTCTTTCTTTTTATTTCTTTCTGCCCTAATTTTAAATATTTATTTACTTCTAGAAACCCTGGAGTTATTAATTTCTTCCTTTTTTAGTTTCTTAAGTGTAGATTTCAGTTATTTATTTGACTTCTTTTCGTTTCTTGAGGTGAGCCAGTATTGCTCTCATCTTCCCCTTAGCACTGTTTTTACAATGTCCATAAGTTTTGGATTGTTTTATTTCCATTTTCATTCATTTCTATGCATATTTTGATTTTTTTTTGATTTGTTCTGTGATTTCATGTTTATTCAGAAGCATGCTGTTTTGCCTCCATATGTTGTAATTTTTAATAGTTTTAATCCTGTAATTGAGATCTAATCTTATTGCATTGTGGTCAGGAAAGATGCAAGGAATGATTTCAATTTTTTTGAATTTACCAAGGCTAGATTTATGGCCCAGGATGTGTTCTATCCTGGAGAAAGTTCTATATGCACTCGAAAAAAAGGTGAAATTCATTGCTTGAGGTGAAATGTACTTTAGATATCAATTAGGTCTTACTGGTCTATTGTATCATTTAAAGTTTGTACTTCCTTGTTAATTTTCCGTTTAACTGATCAATTCATAAATGTGAGTGGAGTATTAACATTTCCCACTATTATTGTGTTATTTTTCATTTCCCATTTCATACTTGTTAACATTTGTCTTACGTATTGTGGTGCTTCTGTGTTGGGTGCATCAGTTCAGTTCAGTTCAGTTCAGTCACTCAGTTGTGTCCCACTGTTTGCGATCCCATGAATCACAGCACGCCAGGCCTCCGGCTCCATCACCAACCCCCAGAGTTCACTCAAACTCATGTCCATCGAGTCGGTGAAGCCATCAAGCCATCTCACTCTCTGTTGTCCCCTTCTCGTCCCACCCCCAATCCCTCCTAGCACCAGACTCTTTTCCAGTGAGTCAACTCGTCGCATGAAGTGGCCAAAGTATTGGAGATTCAGCTTTAGCATCATTCTTTCCAATGAACAACCAGAATCGATCTCCTTTAGAATGGACTGGTTGGATCTCCTTGCAGTCCAAGGGACTCTCAAGAGTCTTCTTCAGCACCACAGTTCAAAAGCATCAATTCTGTGGCAATCAGCTTTCTTCACAGTCCAACTGTCATATCCATATATGACCACCGGGAAAACCATAGCCTTGACTAGATGGACCTTGGTTGGCAAAGTAATGTCTCTGTTTTTTAATATGCTATCTAGGCTGGTCCTAACTTTCCTTCCAAGGAGTAAGCGTCTTTTAATTTCATGGCTTCAATCAGCATCTGCAGTGATTTTGGAGCCCAAAATTATTCTGACACTGTTTCCACGGTTTCCCCATCTATTTCCCATGAAGTGATGGGACCAGAAGCTATAATCTTCGTTTTCTGAATGTTGAGATTCAAGCCAAACTTTTCACTCTCTTCGTTCACTTTCATCAAGAGGGCTTTGAGTTCCTCTTCACTTTCTGCCATAAATATGGTGTCATCTGCATATCTGAGGTTATTGATATTTCTCCCAGCAATCTTGATTCCAGCTTGTGCTTCTTCCAGCCCAGGGTTCCTCATGATGTACTCTGCATATAAGGTAAATAATCAGGGTGACAATATACAACCTTGATGTACTTTTCCTATTTGTGACCAGTCTGTTGTTCCATGTCCAGTACTAACTGTTGCTTCCTGACCTGCATGCAGGTTTCTCAAGAGGCAGATCACATGGTCTGGTATCCCCATCTCTTTCAGAGTTTTCCCCAGTTTATTGTGATACACACAGTCAAAGACTTTGTCATGGTCAATGAAGCAGAAATCGATGTTTTCTCTGGAACTCTCTTGGTTTCTCCACACTCCTATGTAAAAATGGGTTCTGAAGATTGGATTCTTAAAGGCACAAATTTGATAATACTAAAAACAAAGATTAAAAATCTCAAGTAGAGGTTTCAATCTCAAAAATACAAGATTAACAAAACAAGACAATATCATAAAACTTATAAAAATTATACATGAAATTTTCTTTAAAAATACCGTCATTTTTTTTTTTTTTTGTAAGGTAATAGTGGGTTATAAACATGAAAAATGAGTAGTAGAGTACTTAAAAAAAAAAAAAACCTAAAAAGCAAATGATAATAATAAAATTATATCTAGAAGTTTCTCTGGAGTTGTTGTGGGCAATGTGGGGCCATTTCAGTTTCAGATAGTTCCTTGTTCCAGCTTATACATCTCAAGGCCTATAGGCACCTTCCAATGTAGTCAGTGTTAACCACAGGTTTTATTCTGTTTCATCTGTCATTTCCAAGTCAGTACCTTCTGTTTATTTTGACTTCTTCTGTTTGCAAGTCTTTTCAGTGTGTATTTCCTCCCTGATATAAGGGGACAAAGGTTATCACTTTTATAGGCTCCCTTGTTCAGCTGTGCAGTGGGGAGAGAGGAGAACTGCAAACATATATCACTGGCATGTGTGGGGAGTCCTCGCAGTGTCTTGACCAACTGGCTTGCACCCGCTCACCGGTGTGTCTGCTTCTCCAGTCCACACTGCTCAGTCTTTAGGTTGCTCTGCAGTGGAACTGTCTGAAACAGGCCCTGGGTTGCACACACTTCTCAGGTCTAAGCCACTCAGGTTCAGGTTCTCGAGTACTCCACAAAGGCCCAAATCAGTTTGGCCTGAGTTTTGTGCCCTTCCTAGGTCCCAGCAGCTCAGGCGACCACGTACTTAGCAAGTTCACTCTTCCCAGGCGCCCTACGACTTATCGCCTCCTCAGTCTCAGCTACTGGATGTCCTGGGTGGCATCAGGCACGTCCTCTGAGGTGTGCCATTGTCTATTCTGTGGAGATGATATCTGGCTGCAACCATACTGGCAGATGTTAGCCGTTCAGAATCTCAGGAAGTCTTGAATAGCTACTGGAAGCCTGGTTGCAGTTTGTTACAGGATGCTGTCTCTGGGGCGAGTTTGCTCCTTTCCGGGTTTGGGCGCCCTCCTGTCTCCCTGCCTCTTTTGAGGGATGGGCTGGTCTGCAGTTCTCCTCTTGTATTCATTCTGTCCTTTCGCCTGTGAGCAGGACTGGCAGTGCCTTCAGTATAGTTCATTTCAGTTACTCAGTCGTGTCCAACTCTTTGCGACCCTATGAATCACAGCACGCCAGGCCTCCCTGTCCATCACCAACTCCCGGAGATCACTTAAATTCATGTCCATTGAGTCGGTGATACCATCTCATTCTCTGTCGTCCCCTTCTCCTCATGCCCCCAATCCCTCCCAGCATCAGAGTCTTTCCCAGTAAGTCAATTCGTTGCATAAGGTGGCCAAAGTATTGGAACTTCAGCATTAGCATCAGTCTTTTCAATGTACACCCAGGACTGATCTCCTTTAGAATGGATTGGTTGGATCTCCTTGCAGTCCAAGGGACTCTAAAGAGTCTTCTCTAGCTTCACAGTTCAAAAACATAATTTCTTCGGTGATCAACTTTCTTCACAGTCCAACTCTCACATCCATACATGACCACAGGAAAAACCATAGCCTTGACTAGACGGACTTTTGTTGGCAAAGTAATGTCACTGCTTTTTAATATGCTATCTAGGTTGGTCACAAGCTTCCTTCCAAGGAGTAAACGTCTTTTAATTTCATGGCTGCAATTAGCATCTGCAGTGATTTTGGAGCCTCAAAAAATAAAGTCTGACACTGTTTCCCCATCTGTTTCCTATGAAGTGATAGGACCAGATGCCATGATCTTTGTTTTCTGAATGTTGAGCTTCAAGCCACCGTTTCACTCTCCTCTTTCACTTTCATCAAGAGGCTTTTGAGTTCCTCTTCACTTTCGCCATAAGGGTGGTGTCATCTGCATATCTGAGGTTATTGATATTTCTCCCAGCAATCTTGATTCCAGCTTGTGCTTCTTCCAGCCCAGCGTTCCTCATGATGTATTCTGCATATAAGTTAAATAAACAGGGTTACAATAAACACCCTTGACGTACTCCTTTTCCTATTTGGAACCAGTCTGTTGTTACATGTCCAGTTCTAACTGTTGCTTCCTGACATGCATACAGGTTTCTCAAGAGGCAGGTCAGGTGGTCTGATATTCCCCTCTCTCAGAATTTTCCACAGATTATTGTGATCCACACAGTCAAAGGCTTTGGCATAGTCAGTGAAGCAGAAATAGATGTTTTTCTGGAACTCTTGCTTTCTCCATGATCCAGCGGATGTTGGCAATTTGATCTCTGGTTACTCTGCCTTTTCTAAAACCTGCTTGAACATCTGCGAGTTCACGGTTCACATATGCTGAAGCCTGACTTGGAGAATTTTGAGCATGACTTTACTAGAATGTGAGATGAGTGCAATTGTGCGGTAGTTTGAGCATTCTTTGGCATTGTCTTTCTTCGGGATTGGAATGAAGACTGACCTTTTCCAGTTGTGTTGCCACTGCTTAGTTTTCCAAATTTGCTGGCATAATGAGTGCAGCACTTTCACAGCATCATCTTTCAGGATTTGAAATAGCTCAACTGGAATTCCATCACCTCCACTAGCTTTGTGGTATTGATACTTTCTAAGGCCCACTTGACTCCACATTCGAAGATGTCTGGCTCTAGGTCAGTGATCACGCCATCGTGATTATCTTGGTTGTGAAGGTTAAGGCTTTTCTCGTGATATTTCTCTCTCTCTTTCTCTCCCCTCTCTTTCTGGCTATCTCACAGTTTGGGTTGCTATTTCACATTATTTACCTCAAATTGCCCTCAGGGCCTTCAGGCCTGGTTCCTACCCTAAGCAATGCAGCCCTCTCCTCCCTTTTCAGCCTTCTGCTTGCTGGTGTTAGATGTCAGTGTCTGTGCTACTTCTCTACTGGGAGTTGTCATTTTACATGTAATCTGTGGGTTTTGTTTATTTATTCATTTTTCCTCCTGGTTATGTTGCCGTCTGAGATTCCAAAACTCCCCACAGACATGCTGGTGAGAGTGTTACCTGGAGTTTCTGAAACTTCTCTTTTATGACTCCCTCCCCAGGGAAGGGGCTCAATCCCTAACTCTTTTGTCTCTCTTTTTTTCTTTTACATTTTGTGCTACCTCCTTTTGAAGACATTGGGCTATCTTTCTGGTTGCCTGGTGTCTTATGTCAGCATTTAGAGGTTGTTTTATGGGATCTTCTTAGCATTCAAATGATTTTTCAACGAGTTTGTTTAGGAAAAAGTGGTCTCCCCGTCCTATTCCTCCGCCATCTTAGGATGGCCCCTGAAGGATAATTCTTTATGAACTGAGCTACCAGTTCAGTTGCTCAGTCATGTCCAACTCTTTGCGACCCCGTGCACTGAAGCACATGAAGTTTCCCTGGCCATCACCAACTCCTGGAACTTCCTCAAACTCATATACATACAGTCGGTGATGGCATCATCATCTCATCCTCTGTTGTTCCATTCTCCTGCCCTCAATCTTTCTCAGCACCAGGTTCTGTTCTCTACAGGAAAATTCTTTACCTGTAAAGCCACTGTGTGAATGCTAAATTACTTCAGTGTGTACAAGTCTTTGTGACCTCGTGGACTATAGCCTGCCACGCTCCTCTGTCCATGGCATTCTCCAGGTGAGAATACTGGAATGAGTTACCATGCCATTCCCAAGGGTGTCTTCCCAACCCAGGAATGAATCTGTGTCTCTTATGTTTCCTTCTTTGGATACAGGTTGTTTACCACTAGTGCCAACTGGGGAGTCTGCTGAGCCACTGAGGAGGCCCATATGCTTATTGGTGGGGACACATGTTTTAGTATGGACTCTTGGTAGTGGCAACTGGTGGGCCCTATCTGTTCAGTCACTCTTTTATGTCCGACTCTGTCCAATTGACTGCAGTACCCCAGACTTCCCTGTCAGTCACCAACTCATGGAGCTTACTCAAACTCACATTCATTAAGTCAGTGATGCAATTCAACCATCTCATCCTCTGTCATCTCTTTCTTCTCCCACCTTCAATCATTCCCAGCATCAGGGTCTTTTGAAATGAGTCAGCTCTTCGCATCAGGTGGCCAAAGCATTGGAGTTTCAGCTTAAGAATTAGTCCTTCCAATGAATATTTAGGACTGATTTCCTTTAGGGTGGACTGGTTGTATCTCCACGCTGGCCAAGGGATTCTCAAGAGTCTTCTCCAACACCACAGATCAAAAGCATCAGTTCTTCAGCACTCAGCTTTCTTTATATTCCAACTGTCACATCCATACATTACTACTGGAAAAAAAAACATACCTATGACTAGACAGACCTTTGTTGGGAAAGTAATGTTTCTGGTTTTTAATATGATTTTTATGTTGGTCATAACTTTTCTTCCTAGGAGCAAGAATCTTTTAATTTCATGGCTTCAGTCACCATCTGCAGTAATTTTGGAGTCCAAAAAAATAAAGTATGGCCACTGTTTCCATTGTTTCCCCATCTGTTACCACAAAATAACGGGATTAGTTGCCATGATATTAGTTTTCTGAATGTTGAGTTTTAAGCCAACTTTTTCACTCCCCTCTCTCACCTTCATCAAGAGGCTCTTTAGTTTTTCTTTACTTTCTGCCATAAGCTTGGAGCCGTCTGCATATCTGAGGTTACTGATATCTCTTCCAGCAATCTTGATTCCATCTTGTGCTTCATCCAGTCCAGCATTTTTCATGATGTATTCTTCATATAAGTTAAATAATCAGGGTGACAATATATGGCCTTGGTGTACTTATTTGGAACCAGTCTGTTGTTCCATGTCCAGTTCTAACTTTTGCTTCCTGACCTTCACACAGATTTATCAGGATGTAGGTCAGGTGGTTTGGTATTGCCATCTCTTTAATAATTTCTCACAATTTGTTATGTTCCACACATTCAAAGACTTTGGCAATAGTCAGTAAAGGAGAAATAGATGTATATCTGGAACTCTCTTGCTTTTTTTGTTAAAACCTTGTGTGCACCAGGACCTAGGAGAAAAGAACAGTGACCCAACAAGACACTGACCCAGACTTGCCTGTGAGTGTCCAGGCATCTCTGGCAGAGGTGTGGTTGGTTGAAGGCTTGCTGAAGGTTTGGCAGCACTGTGTTCAGCAGTGTTTTCATGAGACCTTTTAAAGGAGGTCCCTATTATCTTCTTTACCTCCACCATAGTTTGGTCTCAGGTCAAATAACAGGGAGGGAACAAGCCCCACTCATCAACAGAGAATTGGATTAAAGATTTACTGAACATGGCCCTACCCATCATAAAAAGATCCAGTTTTCCCTCAGTCCCTTGTGTCAGGAAGTCTCCCTACGCTTTTTATTCTTCTCCACCAGAGGACAGAAAAAAATGAAAACCACAATCACAGAAAACTAACCAATCTGATCACATGGTCCACAGTTTAGTTCAGTCCCTCAGTCATGTCTGATTCTTTGTGACACCATGAATCACAGCACGCCATTTCACCCTGTCCATCACCAACCTCCGGAGTTCACTCAAACTCATGTCCATCGAGTCAATGATGCCATCCAGGCCTCTCATTCTCTGTCGTCCCCTTCTCCTCCTGCCTCCAATCCCTCCCAGCATCAGAGTCTTTCCCACTGAGTCAACTGTTTGCCTGAGGTCGCCAAAGTATTGGAGTTTCAGCTTTAATATCAGTCCTTCCAATGAACACCCAGGACTGATCTTCTTTAGAATGGACTGGTTGGATCTCCTTGCAATCCAAGGGGCTCTCAAGAGTCTTCACCAACAACACAGTTCAAAAGCATCAGTTCTTCGGTGATAACCTTTCTTCACAGTCCAACTCTCACATCCATACATGACCACTGGAAAAACAATAGATTGACTAGAAGGACTTTTGTTGGCAATGTCTCTGCTTTTTAATATACTATCTAGGTTGGTCATAACTTTCCTTCCAAGGAGTAAGTGTCTTTTAATTTCATGGCTGCAATCAGCATCCGCAATGACTTTGGAGCCCCAAAAATAAAGTCTAACACTGTTTCCACTGTTTCCCCATCTATTTCCCATAAAGTGATGGGACCGGATGCCATGATCTTAGTTTTCTGAATGTTGACCTTCAAGCCAACCTTTTCAATCTTCTTTTTCACTTTCCTCAAGAGACTTTTGAGTTCCTCTTCACTTTCTGCCATAAGGGTGGTATCATCTGCAAATCTGAAGTTATTGATATTTCTCCCGGCAATCTTGATTTCAGCTTGTGCTTCTTCCAGCCCAGCATTCCTTATTATGTACTCTGCATATAAGTTAAATAAGCAGGGTGACAATATACAACCTTGACGTACACCTTTTCCTATTTGGAACCAGTCTGTTGTTCACTCCGCATGGGCAGGTGTGAGCTTCCCTTCCACTACTAGCAAAGCAAGGGAACACCAGCTGTCCGTTACCCCAGCCTCTGATCCTGCGGGTTGCGCCTCGGCCTGATCATCTGGCAGTTCAGCCAATCCTCAGCCGACTGTCCATCCAGTCCAGGTGTTCCTCCGTCCGACCGAGAGTCTATCAGTCCAGCCCTGTTTAGTGCGTCAGTCCAGCTACGGTCGTGCCCTCATCCTGCTGCCCTGCCATTTTGCACCTCCAGGGTGGTATTGGAAGGCGGCCTGCTGTATTTATGATGAAGTAAGCTAACCCTGGAAAAAACTCTGATGCTGAGAGGGATTGGGGGCTGGAATAGACGGGGACGACAGAGAACGAGATGGATGGATGGCATCACCAACTCGATGGACATAAGTTTGAGTGAAATCTGGGAGTTGGTGATGGACAGGGAGGCCTGGCATGCTGTGATTCATGGGGTCGCAAAGAGTTGGACACCACTGAGCGACTGAACTGAAAGCTACCCCATGCCCGAGGTCAGGGCCGGAGGCTGAGATGAGATACCCCTCATCCAAGTGACTGCAGCTGCGCAGGCGCAGGAGGGCCGAGAGAAGCTATTCCATGTTCAAGGTCAGGAAGGGCAGCAGTGAGGAGATATCCCTCGTCCAACGTAAGGTGTAGAGGCTATGCTTTGATGGAGCAGCCGTGAAGACACACCCCAAGACCTAGGTAAGAGAAACCCAAATAAAACAGTAGGTATTGCGAGAGGGCATCAGAAGGCAGACACACTGAAATCATAATCACAGAAAACTAGTTGATCTGATCACATGGACCACAGCCTTGTTTAACTCAATGAAACTAAGCCATGCTGTGTGGGGACACCCAAGACGGGCGGGTCATGGTGGAGAGGTCTGACAGAATGTGGTCCACTGGAGAAAGGAATGGCAAACTACTTCAATATACTTGCATTGAGAACCCCATGAACAGTATATAAAGACAAAATGATAGGATACTGAATGAGGAACTCCCCAAGTGGTTAGGTGCCCAGTATGCTACTGGAGATCAGTGGAGAAATAACTCCAGAAAGAATGAAAGGATGGAGCCAAAGCAAAAACACCACCCAGTTGTGGATGTGATTGGTGATAGAAGCAAGGTCTGATGCTGTAAAAAGGAATATTGCATAGGAACCTGGAAGGTTAGTTCCATGAATCAAGTCTAATTGGAAGAGGACAAACAGGAGATGGCAAGAGTGAACGTAGACATTCTAGGAATCAGTGAACTAAAATGGACTGGAATGGGTGAATTTAACTCAAATGACCATTATATCTACTACTGTGGGCAGGAATCCCTTAGAAGAAATGGAGTAGCCATCATGGTAAACAAAAGAGCCTGAAATGCAGTACTTGGATGCAATCTCAAAAATGACAGAATGATCTTTGTTCGTTTCCAAGGCAAACCATTAAATATCACAGTAATCCAAGTCTATGCCCCAACTAGTAACGCTGAAGAAGCTGAATTTGAATAGTTCTGTGAAGACCTACAAGACCTTTTAGAAATAACACCCCAAACAGATGTCCTTTTCATTATAGGGGACTGGAATGCAGAAGTAGGAAGTCAAGAAACACCTGGAGTAACAGGCAAATTTGGCCTTGGAACATGGACTGAAACAGGGCAAAGGCTAATAGAGTTTTGCCAAGAGGATGCACTGCTCATAGCAAACACCCTCTTTCAACAACACAAGAGAAGACTCTACACATGGACATCACCAGATGGTCAACACTGAAATCAGAATGATTTCTCCATTACTGAGACCTAACAACATCCACATGTTGTGCAACTACTGAGCTATCTCTGTAACACACATCACATCACCACTGAGACCACTATCCAGAACTCCTTCAATTCAAGTACTGAACTTACATTCTAGAGGACGTTTTCTTTCACTATTGTGCCTGTGCCTTAGAGCAAGTGTGCTGAAAATACTGAGCTTGCAAAGTAAAGCATATATCTCACCACTACTAAGTCAGTAGTATTGAGCACATAACCTGTCAATATTGAGCCTGCCTTTTAGAGTTCTCTGCTGCAGATATCAGGATTGCATTCTGTAGTTGCACCCCGTAGCTGCACCCCTTTACTGAAATGATCCCCTAGAGAATGATCCCCGTGAGTCACTTTTTGAGCATCAGCTATAAAGCAGGCATGCTGAAAGTAATTAAGTCATGGTCTTAAACATGTCTGGTACCTGTTGGTCATGGATCCAGATCAGGTATGCCTAAACACAACTAAACTTGTACCCTGAAGCACACCTTTTCAAACAAATGAGCCTCCACTCATGAAGAAAGTAGTGAGCTTGAACACTGGAGCATGTGTATCACCTTTTACTGAGCACCAGTTCAACTGCAGACATCTGGCCTCCACAGAGTGTATGTTTTAGTGCACAAAAAAAAATCAATAACTGAACTTGAAATATATAGCACAGTTCTCACTGTAGAATGCCCACACTCTAGCATGATTTCTACAAAAGTATCACTATTCTTGTATTCATCAGCACAACTTCAACCTCTACTGATACTGTGCTTTGCAACACAGGTGCTGAAATTAGTGAACTTCCACTGTGGAGAACAAATCCCACCACTAATGAGATAATTGCCTACAGTACAAAGGTATTGACTTTCTACTCTGCCGAACCAATCATATTACTACTGAGCCTGAACTCTAAGCACACATTCTGCCACTTGTGAACCTGTGTCCAGAGCAACCATGTATAAGTAGTGCTCTTGCACTCAGGAGCACACATTTGACTACTATTGAGACTGAGCTCTAGAAAATGAATGCTGCATCAATTAAACTTGCTCTGTGGAGCACATGCCCTTCCTCTGCTCAATTTTCACTCTAAAGTTGGCATGTCCTACCTACTAAGGTTGTATTGTGAGGACTGAATAATGCCATTATTGAGCAGGTGCTCTAAAACAGGCTTCATGCCAATTATCAGCATGATTTCTATAACAATCGCAAATATTATTGAGCCCAATGTGGAGAACATGCATACATCAAAGCTACTGAGTTCACTATCTATAGCATGTGCCCCTCAACTCCTCAGTTGGCACTATGAACCTTTTTTGTCTGCTATTGAGCCACACTTTATGGAACTTTGACAGAAACTAGTGAACTGTCCGAGTACATTAGCCAACACTACAGAACACATACTTAAGTTCATGCATCTGGCATGAATGGACATGAGACAACTAGTAAGCTTGCACTCTGGATCCTGTGTTTTACAACTGCTGTGCTTGTGACCTTAATCAACATATTATAAGAAGTGTTCTAAGTCAAGAGCATCCCCCCGCCCCCGCCCCGTATATTGGGTTTCTATTTAGTTCAATTAAGTTCAATTGCTCATGTGTCTCCAAAGGCAATGCCAAAGAATGCTCAAACTACCACACCATTGCACTCATCTCACATGCTAGTAAAGTCATGCTCAAAATTCTCCAAGCCAGGCTTAATCAATATGTGACCGTGAAATTCCAGATGTTAAAGCAGCTTTTAGAAAAGGCATAGGCACCAGAGATAAAATTGCCAACATCCGCTGGATCATGGAGAAAGTAAGGGAGTTCCAGAAAAGCATATATTTTTGCTTCATTGACTATTACAAAACCTTGGATCACAATCAACTGTGGGAAATTCTGAAAGAGAGGGGAATACCAGACCACCTGACCTGCCTTTTGAGAAAACTGTATGCAGATGAGGAAGCAACAGTCAGAACTGTACATGTAACAACAGATTGGTTCCAAATAGGAAAAGGAATACGTCAAGGCTGTACATTGTTATCCTGCTTATTTAACTTATATGCAGAGAACATCATGAGGAACGCTGGGCTGGAAGAAGCACAAGCTGGAATCAAGATTGCTGGGAGAAATATCAATAATCTCAGATATGCAGATGACACCACCCTTATGGCAGAAAGTGAAGAGGAACTAAAAAGCCTCTTGATGAAAGTGAAAGAGAAGAGTGAAAAGGTTGGCTTGAAGCTCAACATCAGAAAACAAAGATCATGGCATCTGGTCCCATCACTTCATGGGAAATAGATGGGGAAACAGTGGAAGCAGTTTCAGACTTTATTTTTGGGGGCTCCAAAATTACTGCAGATGTTGATTGCAGCCATGAAATTAAAAGACACTTACTCCTTGGAAGAAAATTTATGACCAACCTAGAGAGTATATTAAAAAACAGAGACATTACTTTGCCAACAGAGGTCCATCTAGTCAATGCTATGGTTTCTCCAGTGGTCATGTATGGATGTGAGAGTTGGACTGTGAAGAAAGTTGATCACCGATGAAATGATGCTTTTGAACTGTGATGCTGGAGAAGACTCTTGAGAGTTCCTTGGACTTCAAGGAGATCCAACCAGTCCATTCTAAAGGAGATCAGTCCTGGGTGTTCACTGGAAGGACTGATGCTAAAGCTGAAACTTCAATACTTTGGCCAGCTCATGCGACGAGTTGACTTACTGGAAAAAACCCTGATGCTGGGAGGGATTGGGGGGAGGAGAAGGGGACAACAGAGAATGAGATGGCTGGATGGCATCACCGACTCCATGGACATGAATTTGAGTTAACTCTGGGAGTTGGTGATGGACAGGGAACCCTGGCGTGCTGCAATTCATGGGGTCGCAAAGAGTCGGACATGACTGAGCGACTGAACTGAACTGAACTGTGTCCAACACTGCGACCATATGGAGAATAGCATGCCAGGCTTCCCTGTCCATAACCAACTCCCAGAGCTTGCTCAAAATCATGTCCATTGAATCAGTAACGCCATTCAACAATCTAATCCTCTGTTGTCCCCTTCTTCTCCTGCCTTCAATCTTCCCAAGCACCAGGGTCTTTTCAAATGAGTCAGGTCTTCACATCAGGTCGCCAAAGTATGGGATTTTCAGCTTCAGCATCAGCCCTTCCAATGAATATTCAGGACTAATTTTGTTTAGGATTAACTGCTTAGATCTCCTAACTGTTCAAGGGACTTTCAAGTGTCTTCTCCAAGACCACACACTTCAAAAATATCAATTCCTTGGCTCTTAGTTTTCTTTATAGTCTAGCACTCACATCCATAAGTGACTATCAGGAAAAATAACAACAACATAGCTTTGACTAGATGAACTTTGGTGGGCAAAGCAATGTCTGTTTTTTGATATGCTGTCTATTTTGGTCATAGCTTTTCTGCCAAGGAGCAAGCTTCTTTTAATTTTATGGGTGCAGTCACCATCAGTAGTGATTTTGGAACTCCCCAAATGAAGTCTGACACAGTTTCCATTGCTCCCCAATATATTTGTTATGAAGTAATGGAATCAGATACCATGATCTTAGTTTTGGATTGCTGAGTTTTAAGCCTAATTTTTCACTCTCCTCTTTCACTTTAATCAAGATGTTCTTCAGTTCTTCTTTGCTTTACGCCATAAGGGTGGTGTTATCTGAATTCTGAGGTTATTGATATTTCTCCCAGCAATCTTGACTTCAGCTTGTGCTTCATGAAGCCTGTGATTTCGCATGATGCACTCTGTATATAAGTTAAATAAGCATGGTGACAATATGCAGCCTTGATCTGCTCCTATACAGAAATCTGTTTGGAAGCAATCTGTTGTTCCAAGTCAGATTCTAACCGTTGCATCTTCTCCTGCTACACGTTTCACAGGAGGCAGGTAAGGTGGTCTGCAATTCCCAACTCCTAAGAATTTTCCACATTTTGTTGAGATACACAGTCAAAGACTTTGGCCTACTTAATAAAGCAAAAGTAGATGTTTTTTATGGAACTCTTGCTTTTCCAATGATGTAAAAGATGTTGGCAACTTGATCTCTGGTTCCTCTGTCTTTCTTAAATCCAACTGCAACATATGGGAGTTCTCAATTCACATACTGTTGAAGCCTGGCTTGGTGAATTTTGATCATTACTTTCTCAGAGTGTGAGGTGAGTAAAATTTGCAGTAGTTTGAGTATTCTTTTCCATTGTCTTTCTTTGGGATTGGAATGAAATTGATCTTTTGCTTTCCTGGTGCCACTGCTGAGCTTTCCAAATTTGCTGGCATATTGAAAGCAGCACTTTCACAGCATCACCTTTAGGGTTCCAGTTCAACTGGAATTCCATCACCTCCACTAGCTTTGTTCATAGTGATCCTTCCTAAGTTGCACTTGGGTTCACACTTCAAGACGTCTGACTCTAGGTGGTTGATCACACTATCATGGTTATCTGGCTCATGATAATCTTTTTTTGTATAGTAATTTATATTCTTGACATCTGTACTTAATATAATCTGCTTCTGTTAGCTTCATACAGTTTCTGTCAGCTTCATACAGTTTCTGTCCTTTATTGTGCCCCCTCTTTGCATGAAATGTTCCCTTGGTATCTGTAATTTTCTTGAAGAGTTCTTTACTCTTTCCCACTCTATTGTTTTCCTCTATTTCTTTGCATTAATCACTGAAAATTTTCCCATCTCTTCTTGCTATTCTTTGCAACTGTGGATTCAAATGGGTATATGTTTCGTTTGCCTTAAGCTTCTCTCCTTTTCTAAGCTATTTGTAAGACTTCCTCAGACAACCATTTTGCCTTCTTGCATTTCTTTTTCTTGGGGATGTTCTTGATCCCTCTTTCCTATACAATGTCATGAGCCTCCATCCATAGTTCATCAGGCAATCTGTCTATCAGATCTAGTCCCTTAAATCTGTTTCTCACTTCCACTATATAATCATTAGGGATTTGATTTAGGTCATACCTAAATGGTCAAGTGGTTTTTCCCTACTTTCTTCAATTTTAGCCTGAATTTTGCAAGAAGTCTTTTAAGATCTGAGTCCAGTCAGCTCCGAGTCTTGTTTTTGCTGACTATATATAACTTCTCCATCTCTAGTTGCAAAGAATATAATCAATCTGATTTTGGTATTTCATTTTTTACTCCAAGGCTAAATTTGCCTTTCACTCCAGATTTCTTTCAACTTCCTACTTTTTGGACTTTTATTCCAAAACACGAATCCTGCTCTCCTAAGCCCGTGTTCTCAGTAGACTTGATACAACTGATGAGCTTGTACTCTGGAGCAAGCACCCCATTACTAACGAACTAATATTTTGTAGAATGCATATGCCAATTCAATCTATGCTCTTTTGTGACACAACTAGTAAGAGCAAAGTCGAGATCTGCATATTTAAATGACTGAGCTTGGATTCTGGGCCATACAACCTGTTTCTACTGAAAGTGAAGTTAGAGCAACTGTACCACAAGAAATTAGCCTGTAGTCTATATCAAACTGTGTCAGATTGTATTTTGGGGGGCTCCAAAATCACTGCGGATGCTGATTGCACCCAGGAAACTAAGACGCTTACTTCTTGGAAGGAAAATTATAACCAACCTAGATAGCATATTAAAAAGCAGAGACATTATTTTGCCAACAAAGGTCCATCTAGTCAAGGCTATGGTTTTTCCAGTGGTCAGGTATGGATATGACAGTTGGACTGTGAAGAAAGCTGATCACCGAAGAAGTGATGCTTTTGCACTGTGGTGCTGGAGAAGACTCTTGAGAGTCCCTTGGACTGCAAGGAGATGCAACCAGTCCATTCTAAAGAAAATCAGTCCTGGGTGTTCATTGGAAGGACTGACGCTAAAGTTGAAGTTCCAATACTTTGGCCACCTCATGCGAAGAGCTGACTCACTGGAAAAGACCCTGATGCTGGGAGGGATTAGGGACAGGAGTTGAAGGGGACAACAGAGAATGAGATGGCTGGATGGCATCACCGACTCAATGGAGTTGAATTTGAGTGAATTCTGGAGTTGGTGATGGACAGGGAAGCCTGGCACGCTGTGATTCATGGGGTCACAAAGAGTCGGACACGACTGAGCGACTGAACTGAACTGAACTAGATCATACATAACAGCTGTAGGCAACACACATTCTACAGCTTATATATCACAACTTAATGTGACTCTGCTCTGTATCTTGCATGCAACAACAGCTGAGAATGGCTATCCAATAAGCTATTCAGCACTACTGAACACTCATTTCAACCCATGCATGTGACAAATGCCGAACTGGTACTCTGGAATACACGTCTCATCACTACTAACACTGCCTTACTGAGACGGCATACTGAAACTACTGTTCTTCCATTCTGGAGAGCTCTTTCTGCCACCATTGAGTCATAGTTTAAAGTGACTCACCTTTTCAGTCACCTTTAAAGCAGGTGTGATTTAGATACTGAGACTGCACAGTAAAGAATACATCCATCCAGTACTGAGCCCATATTCTTGTGCATATGACCTGCCACTACTAAGCATGCATCCTAAAATATATCTGCTGAAACTACCAATATTGAACTCTGAATTATGAATCTCTGTACTACTAAAATTGCCTTCTAGGACAAGCATGTCTCACCTACTAAGTGTGCACTGTAAAACAGGCATGTCACAAGTAATTACTTTGCTGTCTTAAACACAAGTCCAGCCACTACTCACCTTAGACCCCTAGATCAGGAGTTTCAAACAAATACAGAACTTGCACTCTGAATCAGATATCTTACTACAAGTGAATCTGCATTCCTAAAGAAATTAGTGAGCTTGAACACTGAAGCACATATATCGCTCTATTGAGCATGAGATCAAGTGCAAGAACTGGGCTTCTGCCAAGTCCATGATCTACTACATCCATGTCACAATAACTGAGCTTGAAGTTGAGAGCACAGGTCTCACCACTATAAAGCACAACTCTTTAGCTTGGGTTTTGCATAACTGAGATATTTTTGCAAAAAGATACCTCCCACCATGACCTATTTGCCTTCTTCTGCTGGTATACTGACACTACTAGGACTATGCTGTAGAGCAGGCATGCCTGAATTACCAAATTGCATTTTGGATCACACATCTGATAGGTTACAGTGCATGGCTGAATGAATGGATTCTTGTTCTCTGAAGGACATGATTTCACTCCTCCAAAATCAAAATATGCAGGCTGATCACTCAGAGCTTCATTCAACAAAGTTTTATTAAAGTGTAAAGGTACAGTAAAAGTTTCTGATGTAGTCATCAGAATGGGGTAAAGAGTACCCTCTTGATAGTTTTTAGCAAGGCATTATATACTGCTACCAAGATGCTAAGAATCGATAAAAGGAGCACCTCAAGGCTGAGAGATTTGCAACAGACTTCTCTCCCACCACATACATTTTGAGATCCCAAGGGTACAAGGGGAGTCATTTCTATACAAGGGCGTCATCTCTGGACAAGATGTTGCTGGGTAAGATATATTGTATCCACAAAACAATTGACATAAGTTTTGAAGCAAAGCAGAATCCCAAGCAAAATACATACTTTTATTAGCATAGCTTAAGAAAAACATTTTCATGTGTAGCATGTATCATTTTGTTGACCATTTAGCATCTCAAAGTTTGGGAAAATTAGTTTCAAGTGGAATGGATTGCCATAGCAACACAAGATTAAAGGAGTCTTCTAGATGACTAAAGTGGGGCAAAGGAATGTAGAGAAAAAAACCTTTGCTTCTTGGCATTTACCTCCTTTTCAAAGGCAGAGGAACCAGAGATCAAATTACCAACATCTGATGGGTCATTGAAAAAGCAAGAGAGTTCCAGGAAAAAACACCTATTTCTGCATTATTGACTATGCCAAAGCCTTTCACTGTGTAGATCATAACAAACTGTGGAAAATTCTGAAATAATTGGGCATACAAGACCACCTGACATTCTTGATAAACCTGTATGCAGGTCAGGAAGTAACAGTTAGAACTAGACATGGAACAACAGACTGGTTCCAAATAGGAAAAGGAGTATGTCAAGGCTGTTTATTGTCACCCTGATTATTTAAATTATATGCAGAGTACAGTCATGAGAAATTCTGGGCTGGAGGAAGCACAAGCTGGAATCAAGATTGCCGGGAGAAATATCAATAACCTCAGATATGCAGATGACACCACCCTTATGGCAGAAAGTGAAGAAGAAATAAAGAGGCTTTGGATGAAAGTGAAGGAGGAGAGTGAAAAAGTTGGCTTAAAACTCAATATTCAGAAAACTAAGTTCATGACATACAGTCCCATCACTTCAAGGCAGATAGATGGGTAAACAGTGGAAACAGTGGATGACTTTATTTTTCTGGGCTCCAAAATCACTGTAGATAGCGATTGCAACCATGATATTAAAAGTGGTTTACTCCTTGGAAGGAAAGTTATGACCCAGCCAGACAGAATATTGAAAAACAGAGACATTACTTTGCCAACAAAGGTCCGTCTAGTCAAGGCTATGGTTCTTCCAGTGGTCATGTATAGATGTGAGAGTTGGACTATAAAGAAATCTGATCGCCGAAGAACTGATGCTTTTCAACTGTGGTGTTGGAGAAGACTCTTGAGAATCCCTTGCATTGCAAGAAGATCCAACCAGTCCATCCTAAGGGAGATCAGTCCTGGGTGTTCATTGGAAGGACTCATGTTGAAGCTGAGGCTCCAGTACTTTGGCCACCTGATTCAAAGTGTTGACTGATTGGACAAAACTCTGATTATGGGAAAGATTGAGTGGAGGAGGAGAGGGGGACTACAGACAAAGAGATGGCTGGATGGCATCATCAACTCGATGGACATGGGTTTGGGTGCTCTCCAGGAGTTGATGATAGACAGGGAGGTCTGGTGTGCTGTGTTTCATGGGGTCACAAAGAGTCGGACACGACTGAGCAACTGAACTGAACTAGCTTGAGGGTCCTGGCCTGAATTTGCATACTACATAGCACACAGTTACTGCTACTGCTATGTCTTCGCAAAGGCAGTCATGGCAGAGATAGTAAGACCATGTTCTAGAGAACCCGAGTTGCAATGATGGGTATTAAACTCTGAAGTGTGTTTACTGCCACTCCTGAGACCATGCCTGAAACCATTCAAGCTGCAGCTACAGATATTGAAATATTGGTATACTCATTCTATACTCATTAGTCTGCCTTGGAAAGAATGAGTTCCACCACTACTGAGGCTATGCTCCATGACCTGTACTGAAGCTAGTGAGTCCACAGTGACTTAGGTTGCACACTTTTCTTTGTGTTCTCATACTGCATACCTCCAATTTTGAGTATATGTGTCAGCCACTAAGCTTGCACTCTGAAATTCACATTCAACCATAGAAGGCTGCATTTTAATGAACACGCCCTGCTCATAAGTAAGCCCTCACTCTAGAACAGGTGTGTGACCACTACTGACCCTAACTTCTAAAGAATTATTCCCATCTCCACTGTTCCATGGCTTAGAGGATGTGTGTTACAACTACTTAAGTGACACTGTAGACCAAGAGTTATTCTGCTACCAGCCAGGACTCTAGATCATGCAAGTTGCAACTAGTGTACTTGAATTCTACAGCTGATGTGACACAGCTACAGATCTGGTACCATACATCACATTTCCTCTCTTGAATGATCCTCTGTTAGACTAGACACATTCCAAAACCCTTGAGCTTGCACTCATGAACACTGGTCTTACCACTACTAAGCTCATGCTATAGAGTACAAATGCCTTACCTACTGAGTTTGCCCTCTGGATCATGCATCCCAATATTGTGATACAGCCTTTGAGAGGATGTGTTCCTCAGATAATGAGACTTCACACTCTTTAGTGTGCCACAACTCCAGAGTTTACTCCTGTAAAATTGCCTCTTGCCACTACTCACCACAGGATTTAGGACTTACATGACACATACATTGATCTTGAAGTCTTGCGAATCTTTTTCACCATCATGAAACCAGCAGTTTAGGACATACGCTCACCACTAAGATACAAGATTTAGAGGAAGCATGCTTCAAGTGTGCTTTAGAGAACATGTGCTGCATCTCCTGAGTTTGTACTGTAGAACATGCTTCCCACCACTACTGAACCTGTGCTCTAAAACATATATACCACAACTAGTGGGATGGTAGCTTTAAACTTGTTTTCCATCATCACTAAGTCTGAGTTCTAGAGTGAGTACTGAATCTACTGTGCTTGAGGTCTGGATCATGCCTTCTGCCATTAATGTGCTTCCACTTTAGAGAAGAATGCCTGAAATTACCCGGTTGGCACATGGGAAGATGCAATCAGCCACTAATAGCTTGCACCCCAGAGCACATGTCCTACCACTAAGGAGCCCATACTACAGCAGGATGGCTAAACTTATTCAGTTTCATTCTAGAGCATGTGTCTTTACACTACTGACCTTGCATTCTACAGCATGTTCCAAAACTACCGAGCATGTACTCAAAATCTGGCATACCCCAAATACTTTCCTATACTTCTGGAGCATGTCTTTCCAGCACAAATCTCAGGCTTTGGATAAGCTTTGCTACAGTCACTGAGCTTACCCTCAGAAGCATATCTTAACCGGCATATTATAACACACCTACTGTCACAACAGATTCTGTGTTCTAAAACTTTGTGATGCAATTATTGTGCCCACATTCTAAACTATGAGTGCTACAAGTACTGAGTTTCACCCTGGAGCATGCATCTTACCACTACTGAATCCTGGTTCTAAATATGCATGTCACAATTAATGAGCTCTACTCTGGAGCACGTTACACCACAACTGAGCACATGTTACACACACATAAGCAGGTGTGCTGCAACTAATCAGTTCATGCACTAGATAATGCATTCATAACTACTCTAGTTGCACTCAGGAGCACACATTCAACCACTACTGAAACTGTTCCTGGGACACAAGTACTGTAAATATTGTGCTTTCAATGTGGTACATGAATCCTACTCCTATTGAACTAGTAGTCTAGAGTAGGTGTACCAAAGCTACTGACCTTGTATTCTGGAGAACTTTTCATATCACTACCGAGGCTGAACTCTAAACACACGTGCTGTCACTTGTTAGCATGTGTCTAGAGTATTCATCTGAAAGTATACTTGTAAATTGATTGTCCTCTGGAGCATGTATTCCACCACTATGACACTGAGCTCTAGAATACACATGTCACATCTACTGAACTTTGACCATGGAGCACATGTCACACCTCTACCAAACTTGCACTCTAGAGCTAGAACATCACTAAATTTTCATTCTGAGCTCACTTTTGACACTACTGTGAAATTGCTCTAAAGCTGACATCCTGCCAATATTGTGCCTACTTTCTAAAGCCTCTGAATACTACTGACTTTGCCAAGAGAATGCACTGGTCATAGCAAATACCCTCATCCAAAAAAACAAGAGAAGATTCTAATATGGACATCACCAGATTTCCAACACTGAAATCATATTGATTATATTCTTTGCCGTCAGTAAAAAGAAAACTGGGAGCTGACTATGGCTCAGATCATAAACTTCTTTTTGCCAAATTAAGATTTACATTGACAAAAGCAGGGAAAATCACTATACCATTCAGGTATGGCCTAAGTAAAATTCCTTACAATTATACAGTGGAAGTGAGAAATAGATTTATGGGAACAGATCTGATAGACAGAGTGTCTGATGAACTATGGACAGAGTACAGGAGACAGGGATCAAGATCATCCTCAAGAAAAGAAATGCAAAATGGCAAAATGGCTTTGAGGGGGCTTTACAAACAGCTGTGAAAAGAGAAGGGAAAAGCCAAGAAGGAAAGGAAACATATACCCATTTGAATGTAGAGTTCCAAAGAATAGCAAGGAGAGATAAGAAAGCCTTCCTCAGTAGTCAGTGCAAAGAAATAGAGTAGGAAAGACTAGACATCTCTTCAAGAAAATTAGAGATACCAAGGGAATATTGCATGCAAAGATGGGCTCAATAAATGGCAGAAATAGTATGGACCTAACAGAAGCAGAAGATGTTACGAAGAGGTGGCAATAATACACAGAAGAACCGTACAGAAAAAGATCTTCATGACCCACATAATCACAATGGTGTGATTACTAACCCAAGCCAGTCATCCTGGAATGTGAAGTCAAGTGGGTTTTAGGAAGCATCACTATGAACAAAGCTAGTGTAGGTGACGGAATTCCAGTTGAACTATTTCACATCCTAAAAGATGATGCTGTGGAAGTGCTGCACTCAATATGTCAGCAAATTTGGAAAACTCAGTACTGGCCATGGGACTAGAAAAGGTCAGTTTTTTTTTTTTTTTTTAATTGGAGACTAATAATTTTACAATATTATATTGGTTGGTTTTGCTATACATTGACATGATTCCACCCCTGGTGTACATGAGTTTCCCTTGCTGAACCCTCCTCCCCCCTACCTCCTCCCCTTATCCTCCCTCTGTGGCATCCCCGCATAACAGCCCCGAGCATCCTGAAACATGTATCGACCCTGAACTGGCGATTCCTTTCACATATGATAATATAAATATTTCAATGCCATTCTCCCAAACCATCTCACCCTCACCCTCTCCACAGAGTCCCAAAGACTGTTCTATACATCTGTGTCTCTTTTGCTGTCTCATATAGGGTTACCATTTTCATCTTTCTAAATTCCATATATATGCATTAGTATATTGTATTGGTGTTTTTCTTTCTGACTTACTTCACTCTGTATAATAGGCTCTAGTTTAATCCACCTCGTTAGAACTGATTCAAATGCATTCTTTTTAATGGCTGAGTAATATTCCATTGAGTATATGTACCAAGGCTTTCTTATCCATTCGTCTGCAGATGGACATCTAGGTTGCTTCCATGTCCTGGCTATTATAAACAGTGTTGCAATGAAAACTGGAGTACATATGTTTCTTTCATTTCTGGTTTCCTCGGTGTGTATGCCCAGGAATGCCATTGCTGTATCATATGGCAGTTCTATTTCCAGTTTTTTGAGGAATCTTCACACAGTTCTCCATAGTGGCTGTACTGGTTTGCATTCCCTCCAATAATTTAAGAGGGTTCCCTTTCCTCCACACCCTCTCCAGCATTTATTGCATGTAGGCTTTTGGATAGCAGCCATTCTGACTGGTGTGAAATGGTATCTCATTGTGGTTTTGATTTGTATCTCTCTGATTATGAGGGATGTTGAGCATTTTTTCATGTGTTTGTTAGCCATCTTTATGCCTTCTATGGAGAAGTGTCTGTTCAGTTCTTTGGCCCATTTTTTGATTGGGTCATTTATTTTTCTGGAATTGAGCTGCAGGATCTGCTTGTATATTTTGTATATCCATTATCAGTTGTTTGATTTGCTATTATTTTCTCCCATTCTGAAGGCTGTCTTTTCACCTTGCTTATAGTTTCCGTTGCTGTGCAAAAGCTTTTGATTTTAATTATATCCCATTTGTTTATTTTTGCTTTTATTTCCAATATTCTGGGAGGTGGGTCTTGGAGGATCCTGCTGTGATCTATGTGAGAGAGTGTTTTGCCTATGTTCTCTTCTAGGAGTTTTAGTTTCTGATTATTAATTTAGCTCTCTAATCCATTTTGAGTTTATTTTGGTGTATGGTGTTAGGAAGTGTTCTAGTTTCATCTTTTAAAAGTGGCTGACCAGTTCCCAGCACCACTTGTTAAAGAGACTCTCTTTATTCTATTTTATATTCTTGCCTCTTTGTCAAAGATAAGGTGTCCATAGGTGTGTGGATTTATCTCTGGGCTTTCTATTTTGTTCCATTGATCTATATTTCTGTCTTTATGCCAGTACAATACTGTAGAAAAGTCTGAGGTCCAGCAGGTTAATTCCCCCAGTTCCATTCTTCTTCCTCAAGATTGCTTTGGCTATTCGAGGTTTTTTGTATTTCCACACAAACTGTGAGATTATTTCTTCTAGGTCTGTGAAAAATATCGTTGGTAGCTTGATAGGGATTGCATTGAATGTATACATTACTTTGGGTATTATACTCATTTTTAAAATATTTATTCTTCCAATCCACGAACACAGTATATTTCTCCATCTATTAATTTCCACTTTGATTACTTTCACAAATGTAAAAGTAAATGGCAACCCACTCCATTGTTCTTGCCTGGAGAATCCCAGGGATGAGGGAGCCTGGTGGTCTTCCGTCTATGGAGTCACACATAGTTGGACACGACTGAAGTGACTTAGCAGTATGTACAAGTCTTTTGATTCATTAGGTAGATATATTCCTAAGTATTTAATTCTTCTCGTTGCAACAGTGAATGGAATAGTTTCCTTAATTTCTCTTTCTATTTTCTCATTATTAGTGTATAGGAATGCAAGTGTTTTCTGTGTGTTCATTTTATATCCTGCAACTTCACTGTATTCATTGGTTAGCTCTAGTAGTTTTCTGGTCGACTCTTTAGAGTTTTCTGTGTAGAGGATCATGTCATCAGTGAACAGTGAAAGTTTTACTTCTTCTTTTCCAATTTGTATTCCTTTTATGTCTTTTTCTGCTCTGATTGCTGTGTCTAAAACTTCCAGAACTATGTCGAATAGTAGTGGTGAGAGTGGACACCCTTGTCTTGTTCCTGACTTTAGGGGAAATGTTTTCAGTTTTTCACCATTGAGGATAATGTTTGGTGTGGGTTTGTCATATATAGCTTTTATTATATTGAGATATGTCCCTTCTATTCCCACTTTCTGGAGGGTTTTTTATCATAAGTGGATGTTGAATTTTGTCGAAGGCTTTCTCTGCATCTATTGAGATAATCATATGAATTTTTATTTTTCAGTTTGTTAATGTGGTGTATTACGTTGATTGATTTGCAGATATTGAAGAATCCTTGCGTTCCTGGGATAAAGGCCACTTGGTCATGATATATGATCTTCTTAATGTGTTGTTGGATTCTGATTGCTAGAATTTTGTTAAGGATTTTGCATCTATGTTCGTCAGTGATATTGGCCTGTAGTTTTCTTTCTTTGTGGGATCTTTACCAGGTTTTCGGATTAGGGTGATGATGGCCTCATAGAATGAGTTTGGAAGTTTCCATTCCTCAGCAATTTTCTGGAAGAGTTTGAGTAGAATATGTGTTAGCTCTTCTCTAAATTTTTCGTAAAATTCAGCTTTGAAGTCGTCTGGACCTTGGGCTTTTGCTTGCTGAAAGATTTCTGATTAGAGTCTCTACTTCCTTGCTTGTGATGGGTATGTTCAGATTTTCTATTTCTTCCTAGTTCAGTTTTGGAAAGTTGAACTTTTCTAGGAATTTGTCCATTTCTTCCAGGTTATTCATTTTATTGCCATATAATTGCTGATAGTATTCTCTAATAATCCTTTGTATTTCTGTGTGATCTCTCCATTTTCATTTCTAATTTTATTGAGTTGGTTCTTCTCCCTTTGTTTCTTGATGAGTCTGGCTAGTGGTTTGTCAACTTTTATTTACCTTCTCAAAGAACCAGGATTTGGCTTTGTTGATTTTTGCTATGGTCTCTTGTTTCTTTTGCATTTCTCTCTGTCCTAATTTTTCAATTTCTTTCCTTCTACTAACCCTGAGGTTCTTCATTTCTTCCTTTTCTAGTTTCTTTATATGTTCAATTCAGTACAGTTCAGTTCAGTCGCTCAGTCGTGTCCGACTCTTTGCGACCCCATGAATCACGCACACCAGATGTAGAGTTAGGTTATTAGTTGACTTTTTTCTTGTTTCTTGAAGTGTGCCTGTATTGCTATGAACTTCCTCCTTAGCACTGCTTTTACAGTGTCCCAAAGGTTTTGGGTTGTTGTGTTCTCATTTTCATTCATTTCTATGCATATTTTGATTTCTCTTGATTTCTTCTCTGATTTGTTCATTATTCAGCAGCGTGTTGCTCAGCCTCCATATGTTGGCATTTTTAATTGTTTTTCTCCAGTAATTGAGATCTAATCTTACTACATTGTGGTCAGAAAAGATGCTTGGAATGATTTCAATTTTTTTGAATTTACCAAGTCTAGATTTATGGTCCAGGATGTGATCTATTCTGGAAAAGTTTCCGTGTGCTCTAGAGAAAAAAGTGAAATTATTGTTTTGTGGTGAAATGTCCTATAGAGATCTATTATGTCTAACTGGTCTATTGTATCATTTAACGTTTGTGTTTCTTTGTTAATTTTCTGTTTAGTTGATCTATCCATAGATGTAAATGGGGTATTAAAATCTCCCACTATTATGGGATTGTTGTTAATTTCCCCTTTCATACTTGTTAGTAATTGTCTTACATATTGTGGTGCTCCTATGTTGGGTGAATAAATATTTATAATTGTTATATCTTCTTCTTGGATTGATCCTTTGATCATTATGTAGTTTCTTTCTTTGTCTCTTTTCACAGCCTTTGTTTTAAAGTCTATTTTATCTGATATGAGTATTGCTACTCCTGCTTTCTTTTGATCTCTATTTGCTTGGAATATCTTTTTCCAGCCCTTCACTTTCAGTCTGTATGTGTCCCTCGTTTTGAGGTGGGTCTCTTGTAGACAACATATATGGGGGTCTCGTTTTTGTATCCATTCATCCAGCCTTTGTCTTTTGGTTGGGACATTCAACCCATTTACGTTTAAGGTGATTACTGATAAGTATGATTCCGTTGCCATTTTATTTATTGTTTTGGGTTCGAGTTTATATACCCTTTCTGTGTTTCCTGTCTAGAGAAGATACTTCAGCATTTGTTGGAGAGCTGGTTTGTTGATGCTGAATTCTCTCAGCTTTTGCTTGTCTGTAAAGCTTTTGATTTCTCCTTCATATTTGAATGAGACCCTTGCTGGGTAATAATCTGGGCTGTAGGTTATTTTCTTTCATCACTTTAAGTATTTCTTGCCATTCCCTCCTGGCTTCAAGAGTTTCTGTTGAAAGATCAGCTGTTATCCTTATGAAAATCCCCTTGTGTGTTATTTGCTGCTTTTCCCATGCTGCGTTTAATATTTGTTGTCTGTGTTTGATATTTGTTAATATGATTAATATGTACCTTGGAGTATTTTGCCTTGGGTTTATCCTGTTGGGCACTCTCTGGGTTTCTTGAACTTGAGTGATTATTTATTTCCCATTTTGGGGACGTTTTCAACTATTATCTCCTGAAGTATTCTCTCATGGTCTTTCTTTTTGTCTTCTTCTTCTGGGACTCCTATGATTCGAATGTTGGGGCGTTTAACATTGTCCCAGAGGTCTCTAATATTGTCCTCATTTCTTTTAATTCGTTTTTCTTTTTTCCTCTCTGTTTCATTTATTTCGGCAATTCTATCTTCTGGCTCGCTTATCCTGTCTTCTGCCTCTGTTATTGTACTGTTTGTTCCCTCCAGAGTGTTTCTGATCTCATCTATTGCATTATTCATTGTATATTAACTCTTTTTTATTTCCTCTAGGTCCTTATTAAACCTTTCTTCCAACTTCTCAATCCTTTTCTCGAGGTTATTTATCTGTAACTCCATTTTGCTTTCAAGATTTCAAATCATTTTCACCATCAATATTCGAAATTTTTTATCAGGTAGATTCCCTATATCTTCCTCTTTTGTTTTTGTTGGTGAGCATTTATCTTGTTCCTTTACTTGCTGGGTATTTCTCTGCCTCTTCATTTTGCTTATATTGCTTTGCTTGGGGTGGTCTTTCCCTCTTCTGGCAGTTCTGGAGTTCTCTTTACTATGTAGTTTCCTCGCTCTGCATAGGGTTGGATGGATGACTTGTCAAGGTTCTCTGGTTAGGGAAGCTTGTGTCGGTGTTCTTGTGGGTGCGCTGGATTTCTTCTCTCTGGAGTGCAATGAAGTGTCCAGAAATGAGTTATGAGATATCAGTGGGTTTGGAGTGACTTTGGGCAGCCTGTATATTGAAGCACAGGGCTATTTTCCTGTGTTGCTGGAGAATTTACATGGTATGTCTTGCTCTGGAACTTCTTGACCCTTGGGTGGTGCTTGGTTTTATTGTAGGTGTGGAGGCGTTTGATGAGTTCCTATCGATTAATGTTCCCTGGAGTCACAAGTTCTCTGGTGTTCTCAGGATTCGGGCTTAAGTCTCTTGCCTCTGGTTTTTGGTCTTATTCTTGGAGTAGTCTCTAGACTTCACTATCTGCCATTTCCAAGGTAGTTCCCTCTGTTTTAGATTCTTTTTGCTGGTCTCTTCAGTGTCTAATTTCCACCCTGACACTAGGGGGTGGTTGGACACTTTTTAAGGCTCAGTTGTTCATTCCTGTTCTGGGGAGGAATGCTGCAGACAAATATCTCTGGCCTCTGTGGGGAGTGCTTGCAGCGTCTCAGCCACACTGGGTTTGCTCCTGCTCACAGCGCGTGTGTTGTTCCAGTTTACACTGCACAGTCTCTAGGTTGCTCTGCCGGGAACTCTCTGAGTCCGACCCTGGGTTGTATGCACTTCCCAGGTCTGAGCGGCTGAAGTTCAGTTTCTTAGGTATTCCACAAAGGCACAGACTTAGTTGGGCCTGCGTTTTGTGCCTTCCCCGGGCCGAGCAGCTCAGATGACCAGGTGTTTGGCAAGCACAGTTGCTGTGAGTTGTCGTCTCCCCAGTCCCTGCCACTCGGTTTTCTGGGTGTACAACCAGAGTACCTTCTCAGGCAGATATTGACAAGCCCGAGCCCAAGAAGTCTTGATTAGTAAAAAGCCTGCCTGTAGTTTGTATCGGATGCCTTTCTGGGGCCACAGTTGCCCCCTCAGGCTCTGGCTGGCCGCGCTGCCAGTCTCAGTGGGGGATGGGGGATAGGCCGACAGCAGCCGGCTCTCTCTGCTCAGCCCTTTGTTCTGTGAGCGGGGCTGGCGGAGTCTTAGGTTAGAGCTTTCTGCCTTTTTGTGGGAAAGCTATCGTAGTCTGCTTTGCCAGTTATTTCTCTCAGATTGTTCTTGCAGCATTCAAGCCCTGACCTCTCTCTAAGAATTTAACCGGTTCTTCCCTGCCCAGCCCCTATTTGCTAATAGTGTATGCAGGCATCTGTGCTGCTTCTTCCCTGGGAGTTACGGTTTGGAGGGTAATCTGTGGGTTTTAATTATTTATTTCTTTTTCCTCCAGGTTATGTGGCCCTCTGAGGTTCCAAAGCTTGTCACAGACTCATCAGTGAGAGTGTTTCCTGGTGTTTGGAAACTTCTCTCTTTTTAAAGCCTCCCTTCCTGGGACGGAGCTCCGTCCTTACCTCTTTTGTCTCTCTTTTTAACTTTTATGGTTTTTCCTACCTCCTTTTGAAGACAATAGGCTGCTTTTATGGTTGCCTGATGTCCTCTGCCAGCATTCAGAAGTTGTTTTGTGGACGTTACTCCACGTTCGAATGTTTTTTGATGAATTTGTTGGGGAGAGAGTGGTCTCTCCATCCTCCCCCATCCTGTTCCTTCCTCAAAAGGTCAGTTTTCATTCCAACCCAAAGAAAGGCAATGGCAAAGAATGCTCAGACTACTGCACAATTGCACTCATTTTACATTCTAGTAAACTAATGCTCAATTCTCCAAGCTAGGCTTCAGCAATATGTGAACTGTGAACTCCCGAATGTTCAAGTTGGTTTTTGAAAAGGCAGAAGAACCAGAGATCAAATTTCCAATATCCATTGGATCATAGAAAAAGAACAAGGGTTCCAGAAAAACATCTATTTCTGCTTTATTGACTATGTCAAAGCCCTTGACTGTGTGGATTGCCGCAAACTGTGGAAAATTCTGAAAGAGATGAGAATTTCAGACCACCTGACATTACTCTTGAGAAATCTGTATGGAGGTCAGGAAGCAACAGTTAGAACGGGACAAGGAGCAACAGAGTAGTTCAACATAGGAAAAGGAGTACGTCAAGGCTGTATATTGTCACCCTGTTTGTTTAACATATATGCAAAATACATCATGAGAAACTCTGGGCTGGGTGAAACACAAGCTGGAATCAAGATTGCTGGGAGAAATATCAATAACCTTAGATATGCAGCTGAAGAAAGCTGATCGCCGAAGAATTGATGCTTTTGAACTGTGGTGTTGGAGAAGACTCTTGAGAGTCCGTTGTACCGCCAAGAGATCCAACCAGTCCATTCTAAGGGAGGTCGATCCTGGGTGTTCATTGGAAGGACTGATGCTAAAGCTGAAACTCCAATACTTTGGCCACCTCATGTGACGAGTTGACTCACTGGAAAAGACTCTGATGCTGGGAAAGGTTGGGGGTGGGAGGAGAAGGGGACGACAGAGAATGAGATGGCTGGATGGCATCACAGACTCTGTGGACATGAGTTTGAGTGAACTCTGGAATTGTTGATGGACAGGGAGGCCTTGCATGCTGTGATTCATGGGGTCGCGGAGAGTCGGACACGACTTATGGCAGAAAGTGAAGAAGAACTATAGAACCTCTTGATGTAAGTGAAAGAGGAGAGTGAAAAAGTTGTTTTAAAGCTCAACATTCAGAAAACAAAATCATGACATCTGGTCCCATCGCTTCATGGAAGCTAGGTGGAGAAACAGTGAAAACAGTAGATGAGTTTACTTTTTGGAGCTCCAAAATCACTGCAAATGGTGACTGCAGCCATGAAATTAAAAAACACTTTCTCCTTGTGAAAGGTTGTTGCTGAACCGCGAAAGATGCCACAATTTTTGGTCTCTGGAGGGGAAGAATTTGATATTGGGCTAAAGTTGAGGTTTGATCACTCAGAGCTTTTGAGTAACAAAGTATTTTAAAGTATAAAAGAGGTAAAGAAGGCTTCTGACATAGACATCAGAAGGGGAAGAAAGAACACCCCACTTCTAGTCTTAGCTGGATGTTCTATAGCTACTACCAGTCTACTCAGAGAAGGAAATAGCAACCCACTTCAGTATTTTTGCCTAGAGAACTCCGTGGACAGAGGAAACTGGTGGGCTGCTGTCCATGGGGTTGCCCAGAGTCAGACATGACTGAAGCCACTCAGCATGCATGCATGCATGGGAGAAGGAAATGGCAACCCACTCCAGTTTTCTTGCTTGGACAATACCAGGGAGTTTGAGTGAACTCCAGGAGTTGGTGATGGACGGGGAGGCCTGGCATGCTGTTATTCATGGGGTCGCAAAGATTCAGACAGGACTGAGCGACTGAACTGAACTGAACTGAACTGAAATATCAGGGAGGGAACACAGCTTCACCCATCAACAGAAAGCTGGATTAAAGATTTACTGATCATGGCCCCACCTATCAGAACAAGTCAAAGTTTTCCTCTCAGTCAGCCTCTCCCTTCAGGAAGCTTCCAAAAGCCTCTTATCCTTCTCCATCAGAAAGCAGACATACTGAAAGCCACAATAACAGAAAACTAATCAATCTGATCACAAGGACCACAGCCTTGTATATCTCAATGAAAATATGAGCCATGTCATGTAGGGCCACAAAAGTTGTATGGACAAAACGTGTATCAACAAAATGTGGTCCACTGGAGAAGGGAACAGCAATCCACTTCAATATTCTTTCTTTGAGAACCCCATGACCAGGATGATAACGCAAAAAGAAAATAGGACACTGTAAGATGAACTGCCCAGGTTGTTAGGTGCCCAATTATGCTACTGGAGATCAATTGAGAAATAACTCCAGAAAAAACAAAGAGATGGAGCCAACACAAAAAATATACTCAGTTGTGGATATGACTAGTGATAGAAGCAGAGTCCGATACTGTAAAAAGTAATATTGCATAAGAACCTGGAATGTTAGGTCCATGAATCAAGGCAAATTGGAAGTGGTCAAACAGGAGATGGCAAGAGTGAACGTAGACATTCTAGGATTCAGTAAACTAAAATGGACTGGAATGGGTGAACTTAACTCAGATGACCATTATCTCTACTACTGTGGACAAGAATCCCTTAGAAGAAATGGAGCAGCCATCACAGTCAACAAAAGAATCCAAAATTCAGTACTTGGATGCAGTAAAAAAAAAAAAAAAATCAGAATAATCTGTATTTATTTCCAAGACAAACCATTCAGTATCACGGTAATCCAAGTCTATGCCCTGACCAGTAATGCTGAAGAAGTTGAAGGTGAATGCTTTTATGAAGACCTAGAAGACCTTTAAATACTAACACTCCCAAAAGATGTCCTTTTCATTATAAGGGACTGGATTGCAAAAGTAGGAAATCAAGGAACACCTGGAGTAACAGGCAAATTTGGCCTTGGAGTAGAGAATGAAGCAGCACAAAGGCTAATAGAATTTTGCCAAGAGAACACACTGGTCAAAGCAAACACCCTCTTCCGACAACATAAGAGAAGACACTACACATGAATATCACCGGATGGTCAACGCCTAAATCAGATTATTTTCTTCACAGCGAAGAAACAAGACTAGGAGCTGATTGTGGTTCAGATCTAACCCCTTGACTCTGTTTCTCACTTTCAATGTTTAATAGTAATGGATTTGATTTGGATCATACCTTAATGGTCTAGTAGTTTTCCCTATTTTCTTCAGTTTAAGTGAATTTGGCAGTCATGAAGAAGAACTGAAGAACCTCTTGATGAAAGTGAAAGAGGGGAGTGGAAACTTTGGCTTAAAACTCAACTTAAAATTCAGAAAACTAAGAGCACAGCATCTGGTCCCATCAGTTCTTGGCAAATAGATGGGGAAACAGTGGAAAGAAACAGTGATAGGCTTTATTTGGGGGGATCCAAAATCACTGTAGGTGGTGACGGCAGCTATGAAATTAAAAGACACTTACGTCTTGGAAGAAAAGTTATGATCAACCTAGAGAGCATATTAAAAAGCGGAGAGATTACTTTGCCAAAAAAGTCCGTCTAATCAAGGCTATGTTTTTTCCAGTAGTCATGTATAGATATGAAAGTTTGACTATAAAGAAAGTTGAGCGCCAAAATATTGATGCTTTTGTGTTGAAGAAGACTCCTGGGCTCCTTGGACTGCAAGGTGATCCAACCAGTCCATCCTAAAGGATATCAGTCCTGAATAGTCATTGGAAGGACTCAATGCACATGAGTTTGAGTAAATTCTGGGATTTGCTGATGGAGAGGGAGGCCTGGTGTGCTGCACTCCATGAGGTTGCAAAGAGTTGGATATGACTGAGCGACTGAACTGAACTGGACTGATAGTCCTTCTCTGCCTAATATCTGGATAGTTTGTTTTTCTTATCATGAATAGGTGTTTCATTTTGCCAAAGGCTTTATCTACATCTGCTGAAATTATCATATATAGATAGATAGATAGATAGATATCTTTATCTATAATGATCATAGATATATATATTTTTTCATTTTCAGCTTTTTTTATATGGTGTATCACATTTATTTGCCAATATTGAAAAATCCTTGCATTCCTGGAATGAAACCCACTAATCATGATGCATTATTTATTAATATGATGTTGGTTTCTGTGCACTAGAATTTTGTTAAGGATTTTTGTATCTATGTTCATCAGATATTGGCTTATGCTTTTCAGTAACTAACTCATGTCTGACTCTGTGACCCCTTTAACTGCAGCACTCCAGGCTTCCCTGTCATTTACTATCTTCCCCATATTGCCCAAATTCATGCCCATTGAGCCTGTGATGCCCTGCAACCGTCTCATCCTCGTTGCCTCATTTTCCTCTTGCATTCAGTGTTTCTCTGCATCATGGTCTTTCCCAATGAGTCACCTCTTCTAATAAGGTGGCCGAAATATTGAAGAGTCAGTTTTAGCACCATTCATTCCAGTGAATATTCAGAGTTGATTCCCTTTAGGATTGATTGCTTTGATCTCAGGAACTCTTCAGAATCTTCTCCAGCCCCTCAGTTTGAAACCAATCCTTCAGTGATCTGTCTTCTTCATAGTCCAATTCTCACATCCATGTATGACTACCGAGAGAACCATACATTTGACTATTTGGACCTTTGTCAGTAAAATTATATCTCTACTTTTTATTGACCAGGTTTGTCATAGCTGTTCTCCCAAGGAGCATAGGTCTTTTAATTTTGTGGCTTTAGTCAGTGTCTTCATTGATGTTGGAGACCAAGAAAATGAAATTTGACTGTGTTTCCATTTTCCCCCAACTATTTGCCATGGAATGATGGGACCAGATGCCACAAATTTCGTTTTTTGAATGTTGATTTTTTGCCAGTTTTTTTTTTTTCTTTTCTTTCTCCTTCATCAAAATACTTTAATTCCTCTTCACTTTCCACCTTTAAAGTGGTGCAATTTTCATAGCTGAGATTGTTTCTCCCAGCAATGTTGATTCCTGGATGAGATACATCCTGCCTGGCATTTTGCATGATGTACTCTGCATATACTTTAAATAAACAGGATGATAATATACCACCTCGATGTTCTTCTTTCTCAGTTTTGAACCAGTGCATTATTCCATCTGCAGTTCTAAGTGCTTCTTTTTGTCCTGCATACAGATTTCTCTAGAGACAGGTAATATGTTCTATTATGCCATCTCATATTCCACAGTTTACTGTGGTTCACAGGGTCAAAACATTTAGTACAATCGATGATGCAAAAGCAGTTGTTATTTTTGAATTACCTTGCCATTTCTATGATCTATGGCATGTAGGCAGTTTAATTTCTGTATATTCTGTTTTTTCTAAATCAAGCTTGTATTTCTGGAAGTTGTCATCACTTACTACATAAGACTATTCTGAAAGATTTTGAGCATACACTTGTGGGCATTTGAAATGAGCATAAAATGAGTGGTAACTGTACTGGAATGTGGTCTTTAGTTTTCTTTATTTGTGGCATCTTTATCTCGTTTTGGTATAAGGGTTATGGTGGCCTTGAAGAATAAATTTGGAAGGTTTCCTTTATTGGGAATTTTCTGAAAAAGTTTGAAAAGGATAGGTGATCAGTCAGTCAGTTACTTCAGTCACTCAGTCATACCCAAGTCTTTGGGACCCCATGAATCACAACACTCCAGGCCTCCATGTCCATCATCAACTACCGGAGTTCACTCAAAATCATGTCCATCCAGTGATGCCATCCAATGATGAGTCTGTCATGCCATTCAGCTATCTCATTCTCTGTCGTCCCCTTTTCCTCCTGCCCCAAACCCTCCCAGCATCAAGGTCTTTTCCAGTGAGTCAGCACTTCACATGAGGTGTTCAAAGTTTTGGAGTTTCAGCTTTAGCATCAGTTCTTCAAATAAACACCCAGGGTTGATCTCCTTTAAAATGGACTGCTTGGATCCCCTCGCAGTCCAAGGGACTCTCAAGAGTCTTCTCCAACACCACAGTTCAAAAGCATCAATTCTTCAGCAATCAGCTTTATTCACAGTCCAACTCTCTCATCCAAACATGACCACGGGAAAAACCATAGCCTTGACTAGATGGACATTTGGTTGGTTAAGTAATGTCTCTGTTTTTAAAATGCTATCTAGGTTGATCATAACTTTCCTTCCAAGGAGTAAACGTCTTTTAATTTCATGGCTGCAATCAGCATCTGCAATGATTTTGGAGCCCAGAAAAACAAACTCTGACAGTGTTTCCGCTGTTTCCCCGTCTATTTGCCATCAAGTGATGGGACCAGATGCCATGATCTTAGCTTTCTGAATGTTGAGCTTCAAGCCAACTTTTTCACTCTCCTCTTTCACTTTCATCAAGGGTCTTTTTGGTTCCTCTTCCCTTTCTGCCATAAGTGTGGTGTCATCTGCACATCTGAGGTTATTGATATTTCTCCCAGCAATCTTGATACCAGCCTGTGTTTCTTCCAGCCCAGCGTTCCTCATGATGTATTCTGAATATATGTTAAATAAGCAGGGTGACAATATACAGCCTTGATGTACTCTTTTTCCTATTTGGAACAGTCTGTTGTTCCATGTCCAGTTCTTACTGTTGCTTCCTAACCTAAGTTAGTCTTGTATTCCCATCTCCTTCAGTTTCTTACCTATTAAAAAGAACACATTTAAGTCACTCCGGGAGTTGGTGACAGACAGGGAGGTGTGGCGTGCTGTGATTCATGGGGTCTCAAAGAGTCGGATGCGACTGAGCGACTGAACTGAACTGAACTGAATGAGATGAATTAAACTAACCTATTAAATAATATGAATTAAGTTAGAAAGATAAACCTCAATATAGTAACACGTGTATTGAGTTTAGAAAAGTGGAAATGACAACGCTTTCTTCAAGACAGATGTACAGAAAAGACTTTTGGAGTATGTGGGATAAGGAACGTTTTTTGATGATTTGAGAGAAAACATTGTAATGTGTATATAGCCATATACAAAGTAGTTGACCAGTGTAAGTATGATGGAAGCAGAACAAAAAAAAACTGGTGCTCTGGCACAACCCAGAGAGATAGGATGGGGAGAGAGGTGGGAGGGTTTTCCAGGATGGTTGGACACTTGTACATCTACGGTTGTTTCATGTCGAAGTATGGCAAAAACCACAATCACTTCAGTTCAGTTCAGTAGCTCAGTCGTGTCCGACTCTCCGCGACCCCACGAATCACAGCACGCCAGGCCTCCCTGTCCATCAACAACTCCCGGAGTACACTCAAACTCATGTCCACAGAGTAGGTGATGCCATCCAGCCATCTCATTCTCAGTCGTCCCCTTCTCTTCCCGCCCCCAACATTTCCCAGCATGAGAGTCTTTTCCAGTGAGTCAACTCGTCGTGTGAGGTGGCCAAAGTATTGCAGTTTCGGCTTTAGCATCAGTCCCTCCAATGACCATCCAGGATTGATCTCACTTAGAATGAACTGGTTGGATCTCCTTGCAGTATAAGGGACTCTCAAGAGTCTTCTCCAACACCACAGTTCAAAAGCATCGATTCTTCGCCGATCAGCTTTCTTCACAGTCCAATTCTCACATCCATACATGACCACGGGAAAAACCATAGCCTTGACTAGACGGACCTTGGTTGGCAAAGTAATGTCTCTGCTTTTTAATATACTATCAAGCTTGGTCATAACTTCCCTTCCAAGGAGCAAGCGTCTTTTAATTTCATGGCTGCAATCAGCATCTGCAGTGATTTTGGAGCCCCAAAAAATAAAGTCTGACACTGTTTCCACTGTTTTTCCATCTATTTCCCATGAAGTGATGGGACCAGATGCCATGATCTTTGTTTTCTGAATGTTGAGCTTCAAGCCAACCTTTTCACTCTCCTCTTTCACTTTCCTCAAGAGGCTTTTGAGTTCCTCTTCACTTTCTGCCATAAGGGTAGTGTCATCTGCATATCTGTAAAGTAATTTGTTTCTAATTAAAATAATTTTATTAAAAATAAATAATTCTATATTACATTTATGAAAATTTACATCCACATTTTCATTTAATATAGAACAGTGCATATTTAATGGATGAAAATCTCTGTTTTTGAAATACATAAAATTTCACTTTTCATGAAAGTCTGTGCTCAATTTTCATATGTAAAGCATAGAGAATAGCATATTTCATCTATGAAAAAAAGCCCCAGATTTATATATATGAAATATTGATAATTCCATATTTCATTTATAAATATCTGTACCCTGATTTTCATAGACCAATTATAAATAATCCCATATTTCATACAGTATTATCTGTGGCACAGTTTGTATATGTGAAATTCAGAGAACTCCATATTCAGTTCAGTTCAGTCGCTCAGTCATGTCCGACTCTTCGCGACCCCATGAATCACAGCACGCCAGGCCTCCTTGTCCACCACCAACTCCCGGAGTTCACCCAAACTCATGTCCATCGAGCTGGTGATGCCATCCAGCCATCTCATTCTCTGTCATCTCCATCTCCTCCCGCCCCCAATCCCACCCAGCATCACAGTCTTTTCCACTGAGTTAACTCGTCACATGAGGTGGCCAAAGTATTGGAGTTTCAGTCTTAGCATCAGTCCTTCCAATGAACACCCAGGAACAATCTACTCTAGAATGGACTGGTTGGATTTCCTTGCTACATGTAGTAAAATTGGTGTCAAATTTTATATAGCTACCCTAGAATGCCACATTTCACATAGGAATATTGTCACACAGATTTTTATATCTGGAAAGTAGAGAATTCATGTTTCATATTGAAAATTTGAACCGAGTTATCATATTTGAAAAGAGAAGTCCATATTTTTTGGTAGAAAATCTGCACGCAGAATTTCATATACAAAAGTAAAAATTCTATATGTTAAGTAGTAAAATCTCTATTCAGGTTTTATATGGCAAATATCAAGAATTCCAGTGGAGATCAGGGAGATGGCAGAGGAATAGGATGGGGCGACCACTTTCTCCCCAACAAAATCAGCAAAAGAACATTTGAACGCTGAGTAAATCCCACAGAACAACTTCTGAATGCCGGCAGAGGACATCAGGCACACAGAAAAGCAGCCCATTGTCTTCGAAAGGAGGTAGGAAATAGTATAAAAGATAAAAAGAGAGACAAAAGAGGGAGGGACAGAGCTCTGTCCTAGGAAGGGAGGCCTTAAAAAAAAAAGTGAGAGAGGTTTCCAAGCACCTGGAAACACTCACGGGTGAGTCTGTGGCGAGCCATGGAAACTCAGAGGGCCACATAACCAGGAGAAAAAAAGAAATAAATAATTAAAACCCACAAACCAAGTGCCCAGAGGAAACTTCCAGCGGAAAAGTGGCTCAGACGCCAGCACCCCCCACTGGCACGCAGGGGCTGGGCAGGGAGGCACAGGCCGCAGTGCTTAGAGAAAGGGCTGGGTGTGAACGCCCCGAGTGCAATCTGAGGGCGCTAATGGGAGACAGCTAAGCAGACTGTGGGATAGCGACCCCCATGAAAAGGCGAAAAGCCTGAAGAAAACCCCAGCCTAAAACTCTGCCAGCCCCGCTCACAGAAGAAAGGACTGAGCAGAGTGAGCTGGCTGCGGTCAGCCCATTACCCTATCCCCTGCCGAGACAGGCAGGGGAGGGTAGCCAGAGCCGGAAGGGGCAACTGCAGCTCCAGAGAGGCTTCCCGTACCAAGCTGCAGGCAGGCTTCATTGCTAACCAAGACTTCTTGGGTTAGGGCCGGTCGGTATCCACTTGAGAAGGTGCGCCAGTTGTACACCCAGAAAACCGAGTGACATGGAACAGGGAGGCGATAAGTCCCAGCGACTGCACTCACCAAACGCCTGGTCACCTGAGCTGCTTGGAACAGGGAAGGAATAAAACGCAGGCCCAAACAAGTCTGTTCCTTTGTGGAGTACCAGAGTACCTGAACGTGATCCTCTCAGACCTGGGAAGTGCATGCAACCCAGTGACCACCACAGACAGCTCCCAGCAGAGCAACCTAGAGTCTGAGCAGCATAAACAGGGAAAGCACACACGCCGCTAGCAGGGACAAACCCAGTGTGGCCAAGACACTGCGAGCACTCCCCACAGATGCCAGCGATATTTGTTAGCAGCATTCCTCTCTCCCCACAGCAGGACTGAACCGGTGAGCTGAAAAAAGTGTTTACCACCGCACCCTTGTGTCATGACGGTAATTAGACACTGAAGAGACCAGCTGACAGAAGAGATTTAACAGAAGGAATGGCCTTGGAAGAAACAGATGGAGAAGTCTTGAGTCTACTGCAAGAATAAGACTGAAAATCAGAGGCAAAGACTCAAGTCCAAATCCTGAGAACAATCCAGAGATCTCCTGTTCCAAGGAACGTTAATTGATTCAGTTCAGTTCAGTCGTTCAGTCGTGTCTGACTCTCTGCAACCCCATGAATCACAGCACGGCAGGCCTCGCTGTCCATCACCAACTCCCGGAGTTCACTCAAACTCATGTCCATAGAGTCGGTGATGCCATCCAACCATTTCATTCTCTGTCGTCCCCTTCTCCTCTCGCCCCCAACCTTTCCCAGCATCAGAGTCTTTTCCAGTGAATCAACTCGTCGAATGAGGTGGCCAAAGTATTGCAGCTTCAGCTTTAGCCTCAGTCCCTCCAAAGAACACCGAGGATTTGTCTCCTCAAGAAGGGAGTGGTTGGATCTCCTTGCAGAACAATGGACTCTCAAGAGTCTTCTCCAGCACCACAGTGCAAAAGCATCAATTCTTCACCTATCAGCCTTCTTCATTGTCCAACTTTCACATCCATACATGACCACAGGAAAAATCATAGCCTTGACTAGACGGACCTTGGTTGGCAAAGTAATGTCTCTGCTTTTTAATATACTATCTAGGTTGGTCATAACCTTCCTTCCAACGAGTAAGCGTCTTTTAATTTCATGGCTGCAATCAACATCTGCAGTGATTTTGGAGCCCCCCAAAATAAAGTCTGACACTGTTTCCACTGTTTTTCCATCTATTTCCCATGAAGTGATGGGACCAGATGCCATGATCTTTGTTTTCTGAATGTTGAGCTTCAAGCAAACCTTTTCACACTCTTCTTTCACTTTCACCAAGAGGCTTTTGAGTTCCTCTTCACTTTCTGCCATAGGTGTAGTGTCATCTGCATATCTGAGGTTAATGATATTTCTCCCAGCAATCTTGATTCCAGCTTGTTTGGAGCTCATTAAATGCCTCCATACATACACTGAAACCAGGCACCACCCAAGGGTCAACAAGTTTCAGAGAAAGACATACCATGCAAATCCTCCAGCAACACAGGAGAATAGCCTTGACCTTCAATATACAGGCTGCCCAAAGCCATTTCAAACCCTTTGATATCTCAAACTCATTACTGGACACTTCATTGCACTCAAGAGAGAAGAAATCCAGTTCCACCCACCAGAACACCGACACAAGCTTAGCTAACCAGGGAAACGACAAGGTACCCATCCAACCCCGCACACAGCGAGGACACTACATAATAAAGAGAACTCCACAAACTGTCAGGGGACCGAAAGGCCACCCCAAACACAGTAATATAAGGAAGATGAAGAGGCAGAGAAATATCCATCATGTAAAGGAACAGGATAAATGCCCCCCAACACAAACAAAAGAGGAAGATATAGGGAACCTACATGATAAAGAATTTCAAATTTTAATTGTGAAAATGATTCAAACTCTAGAAAGCAAAATGGACTTACAGATAAATAAACTGGAGAAAAAAGATTTAAAAGATTCAAGAAATGTTTAATAAGGATTTAGAGGAAATAAAAGAGTCAATACACAATGATATCAGGAACACTCTGGAGAGAACAAACAGTAAATAACGGAGGCAGAAGACAGGATAAGCGAGATGGAAGATAGAATTGTAGAAATAAATGAAACAGAGACAGAAAATGAAAATCAAATTAAAAGAAATGAGGACATTAGAGACCTCTGGGACAATGTTAAACGCCCCAATATTCGGATCATATGAGTCCCAGAAGAAGAAGACAAAAAGAAAGACCATGAGAGAATACTTCAGGAGATAATAGTTGAAAATTTCCCTACAATGGGGAAGGAAATAATAATCCAAGTCCAAGAAACCCAGAGAGTCCCTAACAGGATAAATCCAAAGCGAAATACTCTAAAACACATATTAATCAAATTAACAAAGATCAAACACAAAGAACAAATTTTAAAAGCAGCAAGGGAAGAGCAACAAATAGCACACAAGTGGATCACCATAAGGGTAATAGCTGATCTTTCAACAGAATCTCTTCAGGCCAGGAGGGAATGGGAAGACATACTTAAAGTAATGAAAGAAAGTAACCTACAGCCCAGATTACTGTACCCAGCAAGGATCTCATTCAAATATGAAGGAGAAATCAAAAGCTTTACAGACAAGCAAAAGCTGAGAGAATTCAGCATCACCAAATCAGCTCTCCAACAAATAATAAAGGATCTTCTCTAAACAGGAAACACAGAAAGGATATATAAACTCGAACCCAAAACAATAAAGTAAATGGCAATGGGATCATACTTATTAATAATCACCTTAAACGTGAATGGGTTGAATGTCCCAACCAAAAGACAAAGGCTGGCTGAATGGATACAGAAACAAGACCCCCATATATGTTGTCTACAAGAGACCCACCTCAAAACGAAAGACACATACAGACTGAAAGTTAAGGGCTGGAAAAAGATATACCACGCAAATAGAGACCAAAAGAAAGCAGGAGTAGCAATACATATATCAGATAATATATATTTTAAAACAAAGGCTGTGAAAAGAGACAAAGAAGGGGACTACATAATGATCAAAGGCTCAATCAAAGAAGAAGATATAACAATTATAAATATTTATGTACCCAACATAGGAGCACTGCAATATGTAGGACAATTACTAAAAAGTATGAAAGGGGAAATTAACAATAACACAATAATAGTGGGAGACTTTAATACCCCACTCACACCTATTGATATATCAACTAAACAGAAAATTAACAAGAAAACACAAACTTTAAATGATACAGTAGACCAGTTTGACATAATAGACTTCATAGGACATTTTACCCCAAACAATGAAATTCACCCCCTTCTCAAGTGCACAAGGAAACTTTTCCAGGATATACTACATCCTGGGCCATAAATCTGCTGCTGCTGCTGCTAAGTCACTTCAGTCATGTCCGACTCTGTGTGACCCCATAGATGGAAGCCCACCAGGCTCCCCCGTCATTCCAAGCATCTTTTCTGACCACAATGCAGTAAGATTAGATCTCAATTATATGCCTTGGGCTGCAAGAAGATCCAACCAGTCCATTCCAGAGGAGATCAATCCTGGGTGTTCACTGGAAGGACTGATGTTAAAAACTGAAACTCCAATACTTTGGCCACCTCATGTGACAAGTTGACTCACTTGAAAAGACTCTGATGTTGGGAGGGATTGGGGGTGGGAGAAGACGGGGACGACAGAGAATGAGATTTGTGGATGGAATCACCAGCTCGATGGACATGAGTTTGAGAGAACTCTGGGAGTTGGTGATGGACAGGGAGGCCTGGTGTGCTGTGATTCATTGGGTCGCAAAGAGTCAGACCCTACTGAGCGACTGAACTGAACTGAGCTTAACTGAACTGATAGGAGAAAAACTATTAAAAATGCCAACATATGGAGGCTGAACAACACGCTGATGAATAATCAACAAATCATAGAAGAAATCAAAATATGCATAGAAATGAGTGAAAATGAAAACACAACAACCCAAAACCTTTGAAACACTGTAAAGGAAGGGCTAAGGGGAAGGTTCATAGCAATACAGGCACACCTCAATAAACAAGAAAAAATCAACTAAATAAACTAACTCTACATCTAAAGAAATGAGAAAAGGAAGAAATGAAGAACCCCAGGGTTAGTAGAAGGAATGAAATCGTAAAAATTAGGGCAGAGATAAATGCAAAGGAAACAGACCATAGCAAAAATCAACAAACCCAAAAGCTGGTTCTTTGAGGAGGTAAATAAAATTGACAAACCACTAGCCAGACTCATCAAGAAACAAAGGGAGAAGTATCAAATCAATAAAATTAGATATGAAAATGGAGAGAGCACAACCGACAACACAGAAATACAAACGATTATTAGGGAATACTATCAACAATTATATGGCAATAAAATGGATAGCTTTGAAGAAATGGACAAATTCTGAGAAAATCACAACTTTCCAAAACTGAACCAGGAAGAAATAGAAAATCTTAAAAGACCCAAAGGAAATAGAAGATGTAATCAGAAATCTTCTAGCAAACAAAAGTCCAGGTACAGAAAACCTCACAGCTGAATTCTACCAAATATTTAGAGACGATCTAACAGCTATTCTACTCAAACTCTTCCAGAAAATTGCTGAGGAAGGGAAACTGCCAAACTCATTCTATGAGGCCAATATCACCCTAATCCGAAAACCTGATAAAGATCCCACATAAAAAGAAAACTACAGGCCAATATCACTGATGAACATAGATGCAAAAATCCTTAACAAAATTCTAGCAATCAGAATCCAACAACACATTAAGAAGATCATACATCATTACCAAGTGGAATTTATCCCAGGAATGAAAGGATTCTTCAATATCCAAAAATCATTCAATGTAATACACCATATTAACTAACTGAAAAATAAAAATCATATGATTATCTCAATAGCTGCAGAGAAAGCATTCAACAAAATTCAACATCCATTTATCATAAAACCCTCCAGAAAGTGGGAATAGAAGGAACATATCTCAACATAATAAAAGCTATATATGACAAGCCCACAACAAACATCATCCTCACTGTTGAAAAATTGAAAGCATTTCCCATAAAGTCAGGAACGAGACAAGGGTGCCCACTCTCACCACTACTATTAAACATAGTTCTGGAAGTTTTGGCCACAGCAATCAGAGCAGAAAAAGACATAAATAGAATACAACTTGGAAAAGAAGAAGTAAAACTTTCACTGTTCGCTGATGACGTGATCCTCTAAACAGAAAACCCTAAAGACTCTACCAGAAAACTACTAGTGCTAATCAATGAATACAGTAAAGTTGCAGGATATAAAATCAACACACAGAAATCCCTTCCATTCCTATACACTAATAATGAGAAAATAAAAAGAGAAATTAAGGAAACTATTCCATTCACTGTTGCAATGAAAATAATTAAATACATAGCAATATATCTACTGAAAGAAACAAAAGACTTGACAGAGAATACTATAAAACACTGGTGAAAGTAATCAAAGAGAACACTGATAGATGCAGAGATATACCATGTTCATGGATTGGAAGAATGAATATTGTAAAAATGAGTATACTACCCAAAGTAATTTATACATTCAATGCAATCCCTATTAAGCTAACAACGATGTTTTACACAGAGCTAGAACAAATAATGTCACAATTTTTATGGAAATACAAAAAACCTCGAATAGCCAAAGCAATCTTGAGGAAAAAGAATGGAATTGAGGAATTGATCTGCCAGACGTCAGGCTCTACTACAAAGCCACAGTCAACAAGAAAGAATAAGTTCTGTTCTGTTCAGTCGCTCAGTTGTGTCCGACTCTTTGTGACCCCATGAATCACAGCACGCCAGGCCTCCCTGTCCATCACCACCTACCAAGTTCACACAAACTCATGTCCATCGAGTCGGTGATGCCATCCACCCATCTCATTCTCTGTAGTACCCGGCTCTTCCTACCCCCAATCCGGCCTAGCATCAGACTATTTTCCACTGAGTCAATTCGTCGCATGAGGTGGCCAAAGCATTGTAATTTCAGCTTTAGCATCATTCTTTCCAATGAACACCCAAGATTGATCTCCTTTAGAATGGACTGGTTGGATCTCCTTGAAGTCCAAGGGACTCTCAAGAGTCTTCTCCAGCACCACAGTTCAAAAGCATCAATTCTTCGGCCATCAGCTTTCTTCACAGTCCAACTCTCACATCCATACACGACCGCAGGAAAAACCATATACTTAACTAGACTGACCTTGGTTGGCATAGAAATGTCTCTGCTTTTTAATATGCTATCTAGGTTGGCCATAACTTTCCTTCCAAGGAGTAAGCATCTTTTAATTTCATGGTTGCAATCAGCATCTGCAGTGATTTTGAAGCCCCCCCAAATTATGTCTGACTCTGTTTCCACTGTTCCCGCATCTATTTCCCATGAAGTGATGGTACCAGATGCCATGATCTTCGTTTTCTGAATGTTAATTCAAACCAAATTTTCACTCTCCTCTTTCACTTTCATCAAGAGGCCTTTGAGTTCCTCTTCATTTTCTGCCATAAGGGTGGTGTCATCTGCATATTTGAGGTTATTGATATTTCTCCCAGCAATCTTGATTCCAGCTTCTGCTTCTTCCAGCCCACAGTTCCTCTTGATGTACTCTGCATATAAATTACATAAGGAGGGTGACAATATACAACCTTGACGTACTCCTTTTCCTATTTGGAACCAGTCTGTTGTTCCATGTCCAGTTCTGACTGTTGCTTCCTGACCTACATACAGGTTTCTCAAGAGGCAGGTCAGCTGGTCTCTTATTCCCATCTCTTTCAGAATGTTCCACAGTTTATTGCGATCCACACAGTCAAAGGCTTTGACATAGTCAATGAAGCAGAAATAGATGCTTTTCTGGAACTCTCTTGCTTTCTCCATGATCCAGCTGATGTTGGAAACTTGATTTCTGGTTCCTCTGCCTTTTCTAAAACCTGTTTGAACATCTGGAAGTTCACGGTTTACATATTACTGAAGCCTAGCTTGGAGAATTTTGATCATGAATTTAATAACGTGGGAGATGAGTGCCATTGTGTGGTAGATTGAGCATTCTTTGGCATTCCCTTTCTGTGGGATTGGAATGAAGACTGACTTTTTCCAGTCCTGTGGGCACTGCTGAGTTTTCCAAATTTGCTGGCATATTGAGTGCAGCACTTTCACAGCATCATCTTTCAGGATTTGAAATAGATCAAGTGGAATTCCATCACCTCCACTAGCTTTGTTCGTAGTGATGCTCTCTAAGGCCCACTTGACTTCACATTCCAAGATGTCTGGCTCCAGGTGATTGATCATGCCATCGTGATTATCTTGGTTGTGAAGGTAATTTTTTTTACAGTTTTTCTGTGTATACTTGCCACCTCTTCTTAATATATTCTGCTTCTGTTAGGTCCATACCATTTCTGTCCGTTATCGAGCCCATCTTTGCATGAAATGTTCCCTTGATATCTCTAATTTTCTTGAAAAGATCTCCTGTTTTTCCTATTCTGTTGTATTTCTCTATTTCTTTGCATTGATCGCTGAGGAAGGCTTTCTTATCTCTCCTTGCTATTCTTTGCATTCTTTGTATTCAGATGCCTATCTTTCCTTTTCTCCTTTGCTTTTCACTTGTCTTCCTTTCACAGCTATTTCTAAGGCCTCCTCAGACAGCTATTTTGCTTTTTTGCATTTCTTTTCCATGGGGATGGTCTTGGTCCCTGTACAATGTCATGAACCTCCGTCCAGAGTTCATCAGGCACTCTATCAGATCTAGACCCTTAAATCTATTTCTTACTTCCACTGTATAATCATAAGGGATTTGATTTAGGTCATATCTGAATGTTCTAGTAGTTTTCCCTACTTTCTTCAATTTCAGGTTGAATTTGGCAATAAGGAGTTCATGATCTGAGACACAGTCAGCTCCTGGTCTTGTTTTTGCTAACTGTATAGAGCTTCTCCATCTTTGGCTGCAAAGAATATAATCAATCTGATTTCGGTGTTGACCATCTGGTGATGTCCATGTGTATGGTACTGGCATAAAGACAGAAATATCGATCAATGGAGCAAAACAGAAAGCCCAGAGATAAATCCACGCACCTATGGACACCTTATCTTTGACAAAGGAGGCAACAATATAAAATGGAATAAAGAGAGTCTCTTTAACAAGTGGTGCTGGGAAAACTGGTCAGCCACTTGTAAAAGAATGAAACTAGAACACTTCCTAACACCATACACCAAAATAAACTCAAAATGAATTAGAGAGCTAAATGTAAGACTAGAAACTATAAAACTCCTAGAGGAGAAAATAGGAAAAACACTCTCTGACATAAATCACAGCAGGATCCTCCAAGACCCACCTCCCACAATATTGGAAATAAAATAAAAAATAAAGAAATGGGACCTAATTAAAATAAAGAGCTTCTGCACAGCAAAGGAAACTATAAGCAAGTGATAAGACAGCCGTCAGAATGGGAGAAAATAATAGCAAGTGAAACAACTGACAAAGAATTAATCTCAAAATATACAAACAGCTTCTGCAGCTCAATTCCAGAAAAATAAATGAACCAACCAAAAAATGGGCCAAAGAACTAAACAGACATTTCTCCAAAGAAGAAATACAGATGGCTAACAAAAACAAGAAAAAATGTTCAACATCCCTCATAATCATAGAAATGCAAATCAAAACCACAATGAGATACCATTTCACACCAGTCAGAATGGCTGCTATCTAAAAGTCTACAAACAATAAATGCTGGAAAGGGTGTGGATAAAAGGGTCTGGTGCATGGGGATGATCCGGAGAGAGGATATGAGGAGGAGGGAGGTAGGAGCGACGTTCAAGAAGGGGAACCCATGTACACCCGGGGTGGATTCATGTCAATGTATGGCAAAACCAACCAATATAATATTGCAAAGTAATTAGTCTCCAATAAAAAAAAAAAAGGAAAAAAAGAATTCCAAAGGTTTGGTAGGAAAATCTGCACCCAGCTTTTAAAATGTAAATTATACAAAATCCATTTTTTATGTAGGATAATCAGCACTTAAATTTTCATATGTTAAATACACAGGACTCTGTATGTCATGTGGGGAAATTGGAGCTCAGATTTTTATATGCCGAATATAGAGAATTGCACAATACATGTATAAAACACCTGACCTATGTTCTTATATGCAATATAGGGAATTAAATATTTCATATAAAAACCTGCACCATGCACATATGGCATATAGAGAATTCCAAATTTCTTGTAGGAAAACATGGGCACAAAATATCAAAAGTAAAATATCAAGCGTTATGTATCTCAGGTGGCACTAGGTGTAAAGAACCCACTTGCCAATGCAGGTTAGACATAAGAGATGTTGGTTCTATCCCTGGGTCATGGAGATTCCCTGGATGAGTGGATAGCAACCTATTTCAATAGTTTTACCTGAAGAATCCCACATACAGAGGAGACTGTCTGTTTTTAGTCCATGGGTTTGCACAGAGCTGGACATGACTGAAGGAAGTTAGCACACATCATGTCTCATGCAGGAATATCTATGCTTAGATTTTCATATAAAAAATATAAAAATTCCAATTTCATATTTGAATACTGCATACAAATATTCATATGCAAAATATTGAGAAGTCTATATTTCTTGTTGGAAAATTTAGTCCCTGATTTTCAAATGTGAAATATAGAGTATCGAATATATCGTATAATAATTTCAGGTCAGTTCAGTTCAGTCACTCAGTCGTGTTTGATTTTTTTCGACCCCATGAACCACAGCACTCCAGGCCTCCCTGTCAATCACCAGCTCCCAGAGTTTACCCAAACTCATGTCCATTCAGTCAGTGATGCCATCCAACCATTTCATCCTCTGTCGTCCCTTTCTCCTCCCACCTTCAATCTTTTCCAGCATCACATTCTTCTCAAATTAGTCGGCTCTTTTCATCATGTGACCAAAGTATTGGAGTTTCAGCTTCAAAATCAGTCATTCCAGTGAATGCAGACACCCAGATTTTCATATGTGAACTATAGGAAATTCCACACATATGGAATAATTGTTGGTCAGATGTTTATATGTGAAATATAGATAGTTAAATGTTTCATATAAAAATAATCTGAGACATTGTGCACATATGTGAAATAGATAAGATCCTAATTTCACGTGGGCATATTTACACTGAGATTTACAAAAATGACATATAGAGAATTCCATATTGAATATAGGAAAATCTGTGTCCAGATTTACATGTTTGAATAATTGAAAATTCTATATTTCATGTAGGAAAATCTGAATCCAGAATTCCAGAAAAATACTGAGAATTTCACATTTCACTTGGAAAGTCAGTACTCAAATTTTCTTATGTGAAATGTAGGGAATTTGTATTTCATGTAGGAAAATCAACACCCAGATTTTCATATGTGAAATACAGTAAATTCCAAATGTTAATGTTTGAAAATCTATGACCAGATTTTCTTCTATGAAATATGGATAATATAAAAGTTCATGATGATAATTCTGTGCTCGTGTGTTTATAAAACATAATAATCCCATCAGTTCAGTTCAGTTCAGTCGCTCAGTCATGTCCGACTCTTTGCGACCCCATGAATCACAGCACGCCAGTCCTCCCTGTCCATCACCAACCCCCCGAGTTCACTCAAACTCATGTCCATAGAGTCGGCGATGCCATCCAGCCATCTCATTCTCGGTCGTCCCCTTCTCCTCCTGCCCCCAATCCCTCCCAGCATCAGACTCTTTTCCAGTGAGTCAACTCTTTGCATCAGGTGGCCAAAGTGTTGGAGTTTCAGCTTTAGCATCAGTCCTTCCAATGAACACCCAGGATTGATCTCCTTTAGAATTGACTGGTTGGATCTCCTTGCCGTCCAAGGGACTCTCAAGAGTCTTCTCCAACACCACAGTTCAAAAGCATCAATTCTTCAGCCATCAGCTTTCTTCACAACCCAACTCTCACATCTATACAAGATCACTGGGAAAATCATAGACTTGACCAAATGGACCTTTGTTGGCAAAGTAATGTTTAATGTAAAAATTCTGCACCATGTTCTCCACATGTGAAATATTTAAATTCATATTTCAGACAGAAAGATCTCTTCCCTAATTTTCATATATGAAATAAGAATTTTATCATTCGAGTCATAGAACCTGCACCCATATAATCACTTGTGAACAATGTATATTTCCACATTTCATTTTAGACAATCTGCATCTGAGATTTCACATGTGAAATATAGAGAATTTCACATGTGAAATGTTGTGTACGAAAATTTGTGCTCAAACATTTTAGGTTAAACAAAGAGAATTCCATACTATATAACAGAAGCTATGCCTAGGTTTTCATAAGTGAAATATAGATAATTGCAGAGTTTATGTCAAAAAGTTTGTATCCAGATTTGAACATGAAAGTATACAAAATTTAGATCTCATAATGGGAAATCTGCATTAGATTTTCACATGTGAAACACCGAGGATTCTATCCAAATTTCATGTAGGAAAATTCACCTAGATTTCAATTTGTGAATTATAAAGAATTCTATAGTTCACAGTGAAAAATCTCCAGCCAGGTTTTTTAAATGAAAATTTTAAAAAAGATTATATCTAACTTAAGTTAACCTATACCCTGATAATCATATATGAGTTACAGAATACTTCACTTTTCAGGTATGAAAATATGCTACCAGCTTTTCGTATTCTACATATAGGAAAATCCATATTGCTTGCATGAAAATCTCCTTCAAAATATTCATATATGATATGGAAAATTCCACATTTCACATGAGAAAACCAGTGCACATATACTCATGTATGAAAAATAGTAAATTACATATTTCACATCGGAAAATCTGTACCCATGTGCACATATATGAAATATAGGGAAATCCAAATCTCATATAGGAAATACTATATGCAGATTTTGCAAATGATATATAGAGAAATGGACATTTCATGTAGTATAATCTAGGCGCAGGTAATCAAATGTAAAATATAGAGTCTCCATATTTCAGCTAGGAACATTTGTGTCAGATTATCATATACAAAATAGAGAATACTGTATTTCAAGTTTGAAATATGCACTGAAATAGACATCTATAAAATATTGAGAATTCCAACTAACATATATGAAAATCTGCTCCCAATTTTTCATATGTGATATATAGTGTATTTGTAATATTTCATATAGAAAAATATACATCAAGATTTTAAATATATAAGCATAGAAAAATCTGTGCTTCATTTTGGAATATCGGTGCCCATAATTTACTACAGGAAAGGCAGAAAATTCATTATTTCTTATTCATAATTAATAAATTTATTTTAATTAGGGAAAAGGAGTACGTCAAGGCTGTATATTGTCACCTTGCTTATTTAACTTATATGCAGAGAACATCATGAGGAACGCTAGGCTGGAAGAAGCACAAGCTGGAATCAAGAAAGTGGGAGAAATATCAATAACCTCAGATATGCAGATGACACTACCCTTATGGCAGAAAGTGAAGAGGAACTCAAAAGCCTCTTGATGAAAGTGAAAGAGGAGAGTGAAAAGGTTGGCTTGAAGCTCAACATTCAGAAAACAAAGATCATGGCATCTGGTCCCATCACTTCATGGGAAATAGATGGAAAAACAGTGGAAACAGTGTCAGACTTTATTTTGGGGGGCTCCAAAATCACTGCAGATGCTGATTGCAGCCATGAAATTAAAAAATGCTTACTCCTTGGAAGGAAAGTTATGACCAAGCTTGATAGTATATTAAAAAGCAGAGACATTACTTTGCCAACAAAGGTCCGTCTAGTCAAGGCTATGGTTTTTCCCGTGGTCATGTATGGATGTGAGTGTTGGACTGTGAAGAAAGATGATCGCCGAAGAATAGTTGCTTTTGACCTGTGGTGTTGGAGAAGACTTTTGAGAGTCCCTTGTACCACAAGGAGATCCAACCAGTTCATTCTAAGGGAGATCGATCCTGGGTGTTAATTGGAAGGACTGATGCTAAAGCTGAAACTCCAATACTTTGGCCACCTCATGCGACGAGTTGACTCACCGGAAAAGACTCTGAAGCTGGGAAAGGTTGGGGGCAGGAGGAGAAGGGGACGACAGAGAATGAGATGGCTGGATGGCATCACCGACTCTGTGGACATGAGTTTGAGTGACCTCCGGGAGTTGGTGATGGACAGGGAGGCCTGGCGTGCTGTGATTCATGGGGTCGCAAAGAGTCGGACAGGACTGAGCGACTGAACTGAACTGAACTGAACTGAATTAGAGAATATTGCTTCACAAATTGGATGGGTTTTGCCATACATAAATATGAATTTGCCACGGGTGTATAAATGTCCCACCCTATACTGAGACCCCCTCCCTTCCCACCCTGTCCGCCTGGATTGTCCCTGAGCACTGGCATTATGTGCCCTGCTTCATGCTTCAAACATTCACTTGTCATTTACTCTACATACCTTTTTTCATCTCTATTTCATTGGTTTCACTGATGTTTCATCAGTTCCTTGCATCTTCACCTCCTCCTGCTGAGTCCAAAAGTTTTTCTTTAAATTTCTTTCTCCTTTGCTGCTGTGTATGTCGGATTGTTGGTGCAGTCTTTCTGAATTTCATATGTGTGCATTAATATACAGTATTTGTCTTTCTCTTTCTTAATACTTTACTCAGTAAGATAGGCTCCAATTTCATCCACCTCAATAGTGAAAGTCACTCAATTGTGTATGACTCTTTGTGTTCCCATGGGCTTTATAGGCCTGGAATTCTCCAGGCCAGATTACAGGAGAGTGTAGCCATTCCCTTCTCTAGGGGTTTGCCCAACCCGATGATTGAAACAGGTCTCCTGCACTGCAGGTGGATTCTTTACCAGCTGAGTCACCAGGGAAGCCGAAGGGACTAAAATGCATTCCTTTTTATAGCTGAGTAATATACTGTTGTGTTTATGTACCACAACTTCTTTTATCCATTAATCTGCTATTGGGCATCTATGTTGCTTCCATATCCTAGCTATTGGTAACAGTATGGCAATGAACACTGGGGTAGAAGTGTCTCTTTAAATACTTTCCTTGGAGTGTATTCACAGCACTGGGATTCCTCATCATATGACAGTCCTATTCCCAGTTTTTAAAGAAATCTCCACATTGTTCTCCATTGTGACTGCACCAATTTGCATTCCAACAAACAGCATAGAAGCATTCCCTCTTCTCCACGCCCTCTCCATCATTTATTGCTTTAGACTTTTCGAGGAATGCCATTCTTACTGGTGTGAGATAATTCCACACTGTGCTTTTGATTTGCATTTCTTTATATACAGAGTACATCATGAGGAACGCTGGGCTGGAAGAAGCACAAGTTGGAATCAAGATTGCCAGGAGAAATATCAACAACGTCAGATATGCAGATGACACCATACTTATGGCAGAAAGTGAAGAGGAACTAAAATGTTTCTGGATAAAATTGAAAGAAGAGAGTGAGAAAGTTGGCTTGAAGCTCAACATTCAGAAAACGAAGATCATGGTATCTGGTTCCATCACTTGATGGCAAATAGATGGGGAAACAGTGGAAACAGTGTAAGATTTTATTTTTGGGGGCTCCAAAATCACTGCAGATGGTAATTGCGGCCATGAAATTAAAAGACGTTTACTCCTTGGAAGGAAAGTTATGACCAACCTAGATAGCATATTAAAAAGCAGAGACATTACTTTACCAACAAAGGTCCATCTAGTCAAGGCTATGGTTTTTCCCGTGGTCATGTATGGATGTGAGAGTTGGAATGTGAAGATGTGTGATCACCGAAGAATTGATACTTTTGAACTGTGGTGTTGGAGAAGACTCTTGAGAGCCCCTTGGACTGCGAGGGGATCCAAGCAGTCCATTCTAAAGGAGATCAGTCCTGGGTGTTTATTGGAAGGATTGATGTTAAAGCTGAAACTCCAATACTTTGGACACCTCATGTGAAGAGCTGACGCATTGGAAAAGACACTGATGCTGAGAGGGTTTGGGGCAGGAGAAGAAGGGGATGACAGAGAATGAGATAGCTGGATGGTATCACTGACTCATCATTGGATGGCATCACTGGATGGACATGAGTTTGAGTGAACTCCGGGAGTTTGTGATTGACAGGGAGGCCTGGCATGCTGCGATTCATGGGGTCGCAAAGAGTCGGACACGTCTGAATGACTGAACTAGACTGAACTGAATAATGAGTGATGTTCATCATGTTTTCATGTGTTTGTTAGTCATCTGTATGTTTTCTTTGCAGACATGCCTGTTTAGATTTTTGCCCAAATTTTGACTGGGATGGTCGTTTTTCTAATATTGAGCTGCATGAGCTGATTTATATTTTGGAGAATATTTGTCAGTTGGTTCATTTGTGTCTTTTTTCTCTCATTCTGAGGGCTATTTTTTTCACCTTCTTAAAATTTCCTTCATTGTATATAATTGTTTAAGTTTAATTAGGTCTAATTGGCCCAGTATTTCTTCTCTTATTTCCAGTTCTCTGGGAAGTAGTTCATAGAGAATATTGCTGTGGTTTATGTCGGAGTGTGTTTTGCCCAAATTTTCCTCCAAGTGTTTTATAGTTTTGGTGTTACATTTAGGTCTTTAACCCATTTTGAGTTTATTTTTGGATATAGTGTTGGAGGGTGTTCCAGTTTCATTCTTTCACCCATAGTTGACCAATTTTCCCAGCACCTCTTTTTGAAGAGACTATCTTTTCTCTGTTGCATGTTTGCCTACTTTGTCAATGATAAGGTGCCTATAGGTGTGTGGATATATCTTTGGACTTTCTATTTTGTTCCATTGATCTACATTTCTGTATTTGTACAAGTGCCATGCCTGACTCTGTGTTTTGATGACTTGATGACTATGTCTTGACTACAGATTTGTAATACAGACTGAGATAGGAACTTGATTCTTACAGTTCCGTTTTTCTTTCTCGTGATTTCTTTTTCTATTCAGAGTCTTTTGTGTTTCTACATGAATTGTGAAATTATTTATTCTAGCTCTGTGAAAAGTACAGTTGGCAATTTGATAGGGATTATGTTGAATCTGATGCTAGGAGGGATTGGGGGTGGGAGGAGATGGGGAAGACAGAGAATGAGATGGCTGGATGTCATCACTGACTCGATGGACATGAGTCTGACTGAACTCTGGGAGTTGGTGATGGACAGGGAGGCCTGGCGTGCTGCGATTCATGGGGTCGCAAAGAGTCAGACATGACTGAGCGACTGAACTGAACTGAACTGAATGCTGAATCTATTGGAGAAGGAAATGGCGACCCACTCCAGTGTTCTCGCCTGGAGAATCCCAGGGACAGGGGAGCTTGGTGGGCTGCTGTCTATGGGGTCGCACAGAGTCGGACATGACTGAGATGACTTAGAAGCAGCAGCAACATCAGTATGTTGAATCTATAGATTGCTTTGGGTAGTTTTCCCATTTTAACCATATTGATGTTTTCAAGCCAACAGCATGGTATATTTCTCCATGTTTTTGTTTCATCTTTGATATCTTTCATCACTCTTTCATAGTTCTCTATATATAGGTCTTTTGTTTCTTTAGGTAAATTTATTCTTAAGTATTTTATAATTTTCATTGCAATGGTGTATGGTATTATTTCCTTAATTTCTCTTTTTTTTCCTTGTTAGCATATAGAAATACATGGCATTTCTATGTGTTAATTTTATATCCTTCAAATTTACTGTCTTAATTGAGCAACTCTAGTAATATCGGTGGCTTCTTTAGAGTTCCATATATAAAGAGTCACGTCATTTGCAAACACTGAGAGTTTACCTTCTTCTTTTCCAATCTCGATCTCTTATATTTCATATCTATTTGATATGGATAGGACTTCCAAAACTATGTTGATTAGCAGTGGTGAAAGTGGGCGCCCTTGTCTTGTTCATGGTTTTAAAGAAATGCTCTCAATAGTTTTCCATTGAGGATAATAATTGCTGTGTATGTGGCACACATGATTTTTATATGTTGAGGTACATTCCTTCTATGACTGCTTTCTGAAGAGTTTTTTTTTTTTTTCTTTATCATAAGTGTGTGCTGAATTTTGTCCCTCTGCGTTTTTTGAAATAGTCATATGGCTTTTATTTTTTGTTACTGTGGTGTATCACACTGATTTGCAAATAATGAAAAATCCTTACATCCCTGGAAAGAGGCCAACTTGATCATGATGTATGATCTTTTTATCATATTGTTGGATTCTGTTTGCTAGAATTTTGTAGAAGATTCTTGCATTGGAGAAGGAAATGGCAACCCAACCAAGTGTTCTTGCCTGGAGAATTCCAGGAACGGGGGAGCCTGGTAGGCTTCTGTCTATGGGGTCACACAGAGTCGGACACGACTGAAGTGACAGCAGCAGCAACAGCAGCAGCAGCAGTGATTTTGGCCTGCAGTTTTCTTTTTTTGTGGCATCCTTGTCTGATTTTGGTGTCAGGATAATTGGGACCTTATACAATGAGTTTTGGAGTTTCGCTTCCTCTGCAATTTTCTAGAAGAGTTTGCATAGGATATTGGCTAGCTCTTCTCTGAATTTTTTAGTAGAAGTCTGTGAAGCCATCTATCTTATCCTGGGCTTTGGTTTGTTGGAAGATTTTTTAATCACAATTTCAATTTTCTTGTTTGTGATTGTTATGTTCAAATTTTCTACTTTTTCTGGTTCACTTTTGGAAGATTACACTTTTGTAAGAATTTGTGCATTTCTTCCAAGTTGTCCATTTTATTTGCAGGGATAGAGGAGGCTGGTGGGCTGCCATCTATGGGGTTGCACGGAGTCAGACACGACTGAAGTGACTTAGCAGCAGTAGCAGCAGTTACTCATAGTTGTCTCTTATGATCATCTGGACTTTTCTATTGTCATGATTTAACCATTTCCATTTCTGATTTTATAGATTTGAGACTTTTTTCTCAATGTGTCTGGCTAAAGGTTTGTTGTTTTGTTTCTCTTCTCAATGAACGAGTTTTCAGTTTTAGTGATCTTTGCTACAGTCTTCTTCCTTCTTTTTATTTCTGTTCCAAGTTTATGATTTATTTCCTTCTAACTTTCATTTTTGTTGTTTTTGTTCTTGTTCTTCCTTTTTCTAGTAGCTTTAGGTCTAAACACGTTGTTTGATGTTTCTTTTCTCTTTTTTTATTTAATTAATTTATTTATTAATTTTTATTGGAGGCTAATTATTTTACAATATTATATTGGTTGGCTTTGCCATACATTGACATGAATCCGCCCCAGGTGTATATGAGTTCCCCCTCCCGAACCCCCCTCCCACATCCCTCCTCACCTTATCCTCTCTCTGGGTCATCCCCGAATAAAATGAGCTTGTATCTCTATAGTCTTCTCTCTTAATGTTGCTTTTACTGAATCTCATAGGTATTGGGCTGATGTGTTTTCATTATCATTTTTTCTATGCATATTTTAATTTCCTTTTTTATTTCTTCACTGACCTCTTTGTAGTTGAGAAGTTTGTTGTTCAGCCTCCAAACATTTCTGTTTTTTTTTTTTTTTTTTACTATTTTTTTTGCTGTAGTTGATATGTAATCTTACTGCATTTATAGCAGAAAAGACACTTGAGATGATTTTCATTTTTTAAAATTTACCAAAGCTAGGTCTGTGGTTCAGAAATGTGATCTATCCTGAAGAATGTTCCATGTGCCTTTGAAAAAAAAAAAAATGAAATCCATTGTTTTGGGGTCAAATGCCCTGTAGATATTAATTATGTCTCGTTTGTCCAATGTATCACTTAAAACTTCTGTTTCCTTTTTAATTTTCTGTCTGGTTGATCTGTTCATTGGTGTAAGTGGAGTATTAAATTCTCCAACGTTACTCTGTTACTGTCAAATTCCTCTTCAACAGTTGTTAGCATTCTTATGCATTGAGGCCCTCCTATGTTGGGTGCATATACATTCATAATTGTTGCATTTTCTTGGATTGGTTCCTTGATTGTTATGCAGTGTCCTTCTTTGTCTTTTATGACAGTCTTTAAAGTCTATTTTATCTGATATGAGTAGCTATTCCTTTTTTCCTTTTGGTATCTATTTCCATGGAATATCTTTCTTGAGCCCCTTATTTTCAGTTTGTGTGTGTCCCTAGATTTGAGGCAGATCTCTTGTAGACAGGATATAGAGGGGTCTTATTTTTACATCCATTTGGCTTGTATTTGTCTTTTTTTCATTTCACATATGATATTTTACATGTTTCAATGCCATTCTCCCACATCATCCCACCCTCGCCCTCTCCCACAGAGTCCAAAAGACTGTTCAATACATTTGTGTCTCTTTTGTACTTGTCTTTGGATTGGACTATTTTGCCCATTTACGTTTAAGGTAATTACTGAAAAGTACAATCCTGCTACTATCTGCTATATTGTTTAGGATTTGTTATTACAAAACTTTTCTGTTTCCTCTCTATAAATGTTCCTTTAGCATACTGAAGTGCTGGTTTGCTGATACTGAAAGCTCTTGATTTCACCTTGAAATACAAATAAAACCTTGTTGTTTGGAGTAATCTTGGATATAGGTTTTTTCATCACCTGAAGTATATCCTGCCATTCCCTCTGGCTACAGAGTTTCTGATGAAAAGCCAGTGGTTTTCGTTTGGGGGATCTACTTGTATGTTATTTGTTGGTTTTTCACTGGTGTTTTTAATATTTGTGTTAAATTTTTGTTAGGTTGATAATTGAATCTTGAGGTGATTCAACTTACAGTTATACTGTATGGGACTATCTGTACTTCTTGGAGTTGTGTGGATTTTTCTTTCCTCAATTTAGGGAACTTTTTGGCTATTGTATCCTCAAATATTTTTTCATGCTCTGTCCTTTTTTTATCTTCTTCTGAAATACCTATGATTTGAATGTTGAGATGTTTAACATGGTCTCAGAGGTCTACGAGGTTGCTCTCTCTTATTTCTTTTTATTATTTCTTCTGCTCTGCTTTATTTATTTATACTATTCCATCTTCCAGGTCACATCATTTATTCTGCCTCAGTTACTCTACTGTTGGTTCCCTCTAGAGTGTTTTCGATCTCAGTTCTTGATTGCTTATTATTTTGACTGTTATTTATTTATTCTGGCTTCTTGTTATTTATTTATTCTGGCTTCTTCTTTGCTTACAACTTCTCAATCTGTGTCTCTAACATGCTTCTGGAACTCCACTTGGTTTTCAAGATTTTGGATCATCTTTACTATCATTTTTCTGAAATCATTTTCAGGAAGACTCCCTATCTCCTCTCTTTTGTCTAACTTGGTGGGTTTTTATTATGTTCCTTCACCTGCTGGATATTTCTATGTCTTCTCATTTTGTTTAACCTGCTGTGTTTGAGATCTCCTTTCTGCAAGCTGAAGGGGGTATATTATCTTCTATTTGTGGATACGGTTGGATCTATTTTATTGGACATTTTATTTGTGGTGGGTTTGAATCGGTTGTTTCTGAAAATCTCCTGCTTGGGGAAACATGTATCTGTGTACTGGTGGATGGACCTGGATCTCGAGAGTGTCTCTGAAGGGTAATGCATTTTCCAGTAGTGAGTTTGGGTGTGTCTAGGGGTTTGGTATGGATTTGGGGTACCTGCCTTTTAATTTTCATGGTAGTGTTCCTGTTTTGCTGGAGGATTAATGTGAGGTGTCTTTTACTGGAATTTTCTGGGTCTTGGGTAGAGTTTGGTCTCAGTGTAGATATGGAGGCTTTAATGTGGGCTCTCATCTATTAATGTTTCTAGGGACCGGGTTTCTATGATGGTCTAAAACTGTAGAGATGAGCTTCCTGCCTCTGGGTTTTGGTCCCTCTCTTACAGTAACACCAAGATTTCCCCATCCACAGAGCACAAAATACAGAACCCTGAGGTTAATGGTGAAACGAGTCTACACAGCCAGGGAGAGATTCATAGAGTTACATAGAAAAGAGGAGGAAGAAGTGGTTTGATGTTACCCGGAAGAGAAAGGGGGGAAGAGGTCCATTAAGCCACTAATCAAATCTCTAAGTGAAAATGGATAGTAAAAATTAGATTCTTCAAAGGTACAGATTTAGAAACATATAATAAAAAGCAAAAAGTGATGCCCTAAAGTAAATATTAGAGTCTCAAAAGTATAATATTTTAAAAAATGAACCCCAAAATTAAAATATTGTAGTGTCAGTCCTGTGTCATTAATCCTTTGTTCTGGCTTTCACTTGTACTCAGTCTACCGTTGCTCCCTTCAAATCTGCAGTCTCAGCTTAACTGTAGGATTTTAATCTGTTGCACCTGCCACATCTAGGGTGGTCTCCCTGACAATTTTTTTTCTTTTCTTAGGCTGGCCTTTGCTTTCAAACCTCTTCTGTGTCTAATACCACCATAACAGGAGGGGGCAAAATTGGCCCCTTCACTTATATTGACTCACTTCTTCAGTTGGGCTGTGGAGAGGGAGGCACACTGCAAATGAACCCTGCTGGCATATATGGGGAGCGCTCACAGTTGATGGACTATATGAGGTTTGGCACAGCCCAAGGTGGTGTGGGCTTCAAAGTTCAAAGTCACTCAGGATCCTCTGTGTGCTGTGAACATGAGGTCCCAGATGGGAGATATTTCTCATGCCCCTCCCAGATGTAAGCCACTCCGATTCTTGGATGTGTCATAAGGCACAGACCCAGATGGGCCATTCAGCTCCTCAGGGGATCTGGTCTCAGGTTGTGGCCCTCCTGACAGATATGAACCATCCAGTATCCCAGGAAGATGTAGTAGTAACTGGTTTATTGCTTGGTGGGAGATGCAGTGTCTGGAGCTGAGAATTCATTGGCTCCTAGCCTTCTGCCTGTGATTGTGGTGCCCCTGTTTCTTTTCCTCTAAGGAAAGCACCTTAAATGGCAGCTTGCTTGCTCTTCTTTAGTGCTAAGGAAGGCACTAGTGTGGTGGCTGCACTGAAGCAGTGGCTATGTGGTTTTGGAGCAATTTTGAGGATATTTCCAATGCTTAAGGGCAAATGAAAAGCCCCAGAAAGATGGTAGGTGGGGACATATCACATTTATAATCGAACCCAATACCCGCCAGAGATGCCAGAGGGCTCAAATATAACTTGTGCTCACCAGGACACACAGACCCCTTAGAGACTGAGACAGAACTGCTCTTGGGTGACTCCTGAGGAGATATAGGTAAGCAGTGGACTGCTGCAGAGGCAGAGGCTCTGGGTGCAGTAGACCTGGGTGTGACAAACCCTCTTGGGGGAGGTCGCCATTAACGCCCCACTGAACTTACATGGCAACCCATTCCAGTATTCTTGCGTGGAGAATCCCAGAGGTGGAGGAGCCTGGTGGCTGCCATCTATGGGGACGCACAAAATTGGACATGACTGATGCGAGTTAACAGCAGCCAAACTTACACAGATCTGGGGAAACAAACTCTGGGAGGGCACAAACAGAACCTTGCGTGCACCAGGACCCAGAAGAAAGGAGCAGTGACCGTATAAGACACTGACCCAAATTTGCCCATGAGTGTCCAGGAGTCTCTGGCGGAGGCATGGGATGGTGATGGCCTGCTGCAGGATTGAGGGCGCTGAGTGTAGCAGTGCCTCCACGGAACCATTTGAAGGAGGTCTCCATTCACTGCATTACCTCCACCGTAGTTTGGCACAGATCAAATAACTGGGAGGGAACACAGCCTCACCCTCCAACAACTGTCACTGCTGCTGACACTAAGTCGCTTCAGTGCTGTCTGGCTCTGTGCAACTCCATAAATGGCACCCTACCAGGCTCCTCCACCCCTGGGATTCTCCAGGTAAGAACACTGGAGTGGGTTGCCATTTCCTTCTCCAAAGCATGAAAGTGAAAGTGAAGCTCAGTCGTGTCCTACTCTTCCTGAAATCAAGAACTGCAGCCTACCAGGCTCCTCTGTCCATGGGATTTTACAGGTAAGAGTACTGGACTGGGGTGCCATTGCCTTATCCAACCCTTCAACAGAAAATTGGATTAAAGATATACTGAGCATGGCCCGGTCCATCAGAAGAAGGCCCAGTTTCCCCCTAAGTGAATGTTTACCATCAGGAAGCTTCCATAAGCCTCTTACCTTTCTCCATCAGAGGGCAGACAGACTGAAAGTCACAAACACAGAAAAGGAACCCATCTGATAACATGGACCACAGCCTTATCTAACTCAGCAAAACTATGAGCTGTCCTGTGTATGGCCCTCCAAGATGTATGGGTCATAGTTGAGAATTCTGACAAAATCTGGTCTAATGGAGAAGGGAATGGCAAAAGAGTTCAGTATTCTTGCCTTGAGAAACTCATGAAAAGTATGAAAAGGCAAAAAATACGACTGAAAGATGAACTCCCAGGTTGGTAAGTGCCCAATATGCTACTGGAGATATCAGTGGACTACTAAAAACAGAATGAAGAGACGGAGAAAAAGCAAAAACTACATCCAGTTATGGATGTGACTGGTGATGGGAGTAATGTCTGATAATGTAAAGAGCAATACTTCATAGGAACCTAGAATGTTAGGTCCAAGAATCAAGGCAAATTCAGTTCAGTTCAGTCACTCAGTCGTGTCCAACTCTCCGCGACCCCATGAATCACAGCACGCCAGGCCTCCCTTTCTGTCACCAACTCCTGGAGTTCACTCAAACTCATGTCCACAGAGTCGGTGATGCCATCCAGCCATCTTATTTTCTGTCCTCTCCTTCTCCTCCTGCCCCCAACCTTTCCCAGCATCAGAGTCTTTTCCACTGAGTCAACTCATCTCATGATGTGGCAAAAGTATTGGAGTTTCAGCTTTAGCATCAGTCCTTCCAATGAACACCCAGGATTGATCTCCTTTAGAATGGACTGGTTGGATCTCCTTGCAGTACAAGGGGCTCTCAAGAGTCTTCTCCAGCACCACAGTTCAAAAGCATCAATTCTTCGGCGATCAGCTTTCTTCACAGTCCAACTCTCATATCCATACATGATCATGGGAAAAATCATAGCCTTGACTAGACGGATCTTTTTTGGCAAAGTAATGTCTCTGCTTTTTAATATACTATCTAGGTTGCAATCAGCATCTGCAGTGATTTAGAAGAGGTCAAACAGGAGATGACAAGAGTGAATGTAGACATTCTAGGAATGAATTAACTAAAATGGACTGGAATGGGTGAATTTAACTCAGATGACCATTGTATCTTCTACTGTGGGCAGGAATCCCTTAGAAGAAATGGAGTAGCCATCATGGTCAACAAAAGAGTCTGAAAGGCAGAACTTAGATGCAATCTTAAAAACGACAGAATGATCTCTGTTCGTTTCCAAGGCAAACCATTCAATATTACAATAATCCAAGCCTATGCCCCAACCAGTAACACTGAAGAAGCCGAAGTTGAATGATTCTATGAAGACGTACAAGACATTTCCGAACGAACACTCACAAAAGATGTCCTTTTCATTATAGGGGACTGGAATGAAAAAGTAGGAAGTCAAGAAACACCTGGAGTAACAGGCAAATTTGGCCTTGGAGCACGGAATGAAGCAGGGCAAAGGCTAATAGAGTTTTGCCAAGAGAACGCACTGGTCACAGCAAACACCCTTTTTCAACAATACAAGGAAGACTCTACACATGTACATCACCAGATGGTCAACACCAAAATCAGATTGATTATATTCTTTGTAGCTAAAGACGAGGAAGCTCTACACAGTTAGCAAAAACAGACCAGGAGCTGACTGTGGCTCAGATCATGAACTCCTCATTGCCAAATTCAGAATGAAATTGAAGAAAGTAGGGAAAACCACTAGACCATTCAGATACAACCTGGATCAAATCCCTTATGATTGCACAGTGGAAGTGAGAAATAGATTTAAGGGACTAGATCTGATTTAAAGAATGGCTGATGAACTATGGACAGAGGTTCGTGACATTGTACAGGAGACGGGGATCAAGACCATCCCCATGGAAAAGAAATGCAAAAAAGTAAATGGCTGTCTGAGCAGACCTTACAAATAGCTGAGAAAAGAAGAGAAGTGAAAAGAAACGGAAAAAAAGGATAGATACCAGAATCTGAATGCAGAGTTCCAAAGAATAGCAAGGAGAGATAAGAAAGCCTTCCTCAGTGATCAATGCAAAGAAATAGAGGAAAACAAGAGAATAGGAAAGACAAGAAATCTCTTCAAGAAAATTAGAGATACCAAGGGAAAATTTCATGAAAAGATTGGTTCGATAAAGGACAGAAATGGTATGGACCTAACAGAAGCAGAAGATATTAAGAAGAGGTGGCAAGAAAGCACACAAGAACTGTACAAAAAAGATCTTCATGACACGGATAATCACAACGGTGTGATCACTCACCTAGAGCCAGACATTTTCTAATGTAAAGTCAATTGCGCCTTAGAAAGAATCACTACGAACAAAGCTAGTGGAGGTGATGGAATTCCACTTGAGCTGTTTCAAATCCGGAAAGATGATGCTGTGAAAGTGCTGCACTCAATATGCTGGCAAATTTGGAAAATTCAGCAGTGACCATAGGACTGGAAAATGTCAGTCTTCATTCCAACCCCAAAGAAAGGGAATGCCAAAGAATGCTCAAACTACCACACAATTGCACTCGTTTCACATGCTAGTAAAGTCATGCTCAAAATTCTCCAAGCCAGTCTTCAGCAATATGTGAACCATGAACTTCCAGATGTTCCAGCTGATTTTAGAGAAGGCAGAGGAACGAGAGATCAAATTGCCAACATCCGCTGGATCATGGAAAAAGCAAGAAAATTCCAGAAAAACATCTATTTCTGCTTAATTGACTATGCCAAAGCCTTTGACTTTGTGGATCACAATAAACTGTGGAACATTCTGAAAGAGATGGGAATACCAGACCACCTGACCTGCCTCTTTAAAAACCTGTATGCAGGACAGGAAGCAACAGTTAGAACTGGACATGGAACAGCATACTAGTTCCAAATAGGAAAAGGAGTACGTCAAGGTTGTATATTGTCACCCTGTTTATTTAACTTATATGCAGAGTACCTCAAGAAGAACGGTGGGCTGGTAAAAGCACAAGCTGGAATCAAGATTTCTGGGAGAAATATCAATAACCTCAGATATGCAGATGACACCACCTTTATGGCAGAAAGTGAAGAGAAACTCAAAGGCCTATTGATGAAAGTGAAAGAGGAGGGTGAGAAGGTTGGCTTGAATCTCTACATTCAGAAAACTAAGATCATGGCATCTAGTCTCATCACTTCATGGGAAATAGATGGGGAAACAGTGGAAATAGTGTCAGACTTTATATTTGGGGGCTGCAAAATCACTGCAGATACTTATTGAAACCATGAAGTTAAAGATGCTTACTCCTGGAAGGAAAGTTATGACCAACCTAGATATCATATTAAAAAGCAGAGACATTACTTTGCCAACAAAATTCCTTCTAGTCAAGACTATGATTTTTCTAGTGGTCATATAGGTATGTGAGAGTTGGACTGTGAAGAAAGGTGATCACCGAAGAACTGATACTTTTGAACTGTGGTGTTGGAGAAGACTCTTGGACTCTTTCCTTCGACTGCAAGGAAATCCAACCAGCCAATTCTAGAGATCAGTCCTGGGTGTTCACTGGAAGGACTGATGCTAAAGCTGAAGCTCTAATACTTTGGCCTTCTTATGCGAAGAGTTGACTCAATGGAAAAGACCCTGATGCTGGGAGGGATTGGGGGTGGAAGGAGAAAGGGACGACAGAGAATGAGATGGCTGGATGGCATCACCGACTCAATGGACATGAGTTTGAGTGAACTCAGGGAGTTGGTGATGGACAGGGAGGCCTGGCATGCTGATTCATGGGGTGGCAAATCATAGGACACCACTTAGCGACTGAACTGAACTAATACTTTTAAACTGTCTGATGATATCCAACAAATAGGATGCTTGTAATACACCATCCAATAAAACTGAGCTCCACAATTTCGATTTCTGTCCCTTGTTCACAAGGTACTGTGAACTTCCACATGGAAGTGAACTTACACATGCCCTTGTAAAATTGATAGACCCACTCTTAACTGTCCCTTTTCTTATTTCTCCTTCCTCCCCAACCCCCACCCCAAAAGAAGAACTGTGTCCTCTGTCACAATCCCAAAGTGTGATTTAACTTACTCTATAACTCTCCATGGACAGGTAATTCCCACACAGTAAACTGAGAAGCCTACATGGAGATGATATATTTATCCTGAGTCTGTGCCCAAACAATCGAGAAACACACAGTTGATGTTGTTTATTTATCTTTCCGTATTATTCCAGGTTTACTGGAGTCTCTCTATATATACGTCTCACTTCCAGACAACTCTTTGTTACTTTCTTGTGCATGAGAACTATGCTGACCATTGATCTTCCTGTGATGCAGCTTCTTAGGTTTTCTATTTTAGGTAAAAAGTGATGTTTTTCAAAATCAGGAAATTCCTTTGAAAACAGAAGCAGCTATAAAAACCTATCCTCTAAACAACACTGAAGGCTGTTTTAGTTTTTCAAGTCAATTCCAAGGAAAGAGAGTCTGTGATCTCTTAAATTTCCTCTAAGCACATACTTAAAACAATGTTCACTGTAGCACAATTTATAATAGATGGGACACGGAAGCAACCTTGATTTCCATCAGAGAAAAATGGATACAGAAGTTGTGGTACATACACACAATGGTATCTAACAGGTACAAAAAGAAATGCATTTGAGTCAGTTCTAATGAGATGGATGAACATAGATCCTATTATACAGAGTGAAATCAGTCAGAAAGAGAAAGAGAAATATTCATTTTCTGTCATCCCCTTCTCCTCCAGCCCCCAATCCCTCCCAATGTCAGAGCCTTTTCCAGCGAGTCAACTCTTTGTATGAGGTGGGCAAAGTATTGGAGTTTCAGCTTTAGCTGAAACTACCAATGAACATCCAGGACTGATCTCCTTTGAAATGGACTGTTTGGATCTCCTTGCAGTCCAAGGGACTGTCAAGAGTCTTCTCCAACATCACAGTTCAAAAGCATCAGTTCTTCAGTGATCAGTTTTCTTCACAGTCCAACTCTTACATCCATACATCTGCTGGATGGCATCACTGACTCGATGGACATGAGTTTGAGTGAACTCCGGGAGTTGGTGGTGACAGGGAGGCCTGGCATACTGTGATTCATGGGGTCACAAAGAGTTGGACACGACTAAGTGACTGAACTGAACTGAACTGAATGTGTATATATGGAATTTAAAAAGATGGTACTGATGATCCTACATGCAGGGTGGTAAATAAGATACAGACGTGAAGAATAGACGTTTGGACTCAGTGGGAGAAGGCAAGGATGGGATGATTTGAGAGAATAGCACTGAAGCATACACATTACCATATGTAAAACAGATAACCAGTGTGAATTCAATGCATGAGGCAAGGTACATAAAGTCAGTGCTCTGATACAACCTAGGTGGGGAAGGAGGTGGGAGCAGAGTTCAGGATGCAGGGGGACACTTGTATACCTATGGTTGATTCATGTTCATCGATATATGGCAAAAACCATCCAATATTGTAAAGTACTTATCTTCCTACTAAAATAAATTAATTCATAAAAATACTATCTTACCATATGTAAAATAGATATAAAATGCCATATGTAAAATAGATCTTACCATAGGTAAAATAGATGACAAGTGTAATTTCCATGCATGAAGTGAGGCACCAAAAGTTAGTATCTGTAACAACCTAGGTCTAGAGGGAGGTGGGAGTGGGGTTCAGGATGGAGAGGGGTGAGGGACCTGTGTATACCTGTGTGTATGTATTTATGGTAAAAATATCACCCATGGCAGATTCTAGTCAATGTATGGCAAAACCAATACAATAATATAAAGTTAAATAAACAGAAAAAAAAATCATGATATTGTAAAGTAATTATCCTCCAATTAAAATTAATTAATTAATTAATAAAAACCTACTTTTCATAATATCTCACAATGACCAGTATTCTCAAAATGATTGTGGTAGTTGAAAAGGATGCAAAAAAGAAAGTTAAGTGTCATAATAAAAAAAGAAGCAAATGCTGGACAGTGGGTTACAGTTTTGCAGAAAGGAGACTCACAGGCTTTAGTCATGAGCAATAGCATGCTATTTGGCATGACATGTCAGAGAGTAAGACACGACTGAGAGACTGAACTGAACTAAATATAAATATAAATTAACATAACTAAATATAAGCAACACAGTTAGTGAGTCTTAAGAGTGTACAAACAAAAATACATGCAACATTTTCCGCATGCCTTAATATATTAGAAACCATCACCTTTTCCACACCACATTTCAACATCACTTGTATGCCTATCAACAAAAATAAAATCTTAACTGTTTCACACTCTCTTCTTGCTCAGAATAGGAAACATCTCACATAATTCAACTGAGTCACTTGCTTAAGCCATACACTAAATCTACGCCTGAAAAGAAGCAACCTTTCTCCGAAGAAATCAGTTCTGTTCCATGGGAGTTTTTTCCACCTTTCTGATTTCATTTAACAAAAACGAGTCGGATCTTTGTGGTGTTTTTGTTTGTTGTTTGTTTGTTTGTTTTTACCCTCCTGATTTTGCGTAATAAAAACTATGGAAAACAGCCCAAGCAAGTCAACACCTGCCCAATGGGGTCTACTCTAACAAGAAAGCAAGCATAATGGCCAATGACCATAAGCCTCCAAAGGCTCAAAACAGAAAATTTTTTCCCTGAAATGTGAATGATGGCTCTCACACCACTCTTCAGAAGCATCCTGGGTAAGACAGACACCCTGAACACACAGTTTCTGACCCTGGAAGTGCTCTCTAGGAGGGGAGGAGGAGATGGGATAAGGGGGAGAAGGGAGGGGAAGGGGAGAGGAAGTAGGGGGGAGGGAGGGGGATAAGGATGAGGAGGGGGAGAGGAGAAGGGAGGGAAAGGGAGAAGAGGGATTATGTGAGGGGGAAAGAGAGAAGGGGAAGGGAGGGGTGTAGCAGGAAGGGAGAAGGGGGAGGGAGAGAAGGAGGGAAGCATCACCAGTCAGACAGATATCCCCCTGAACACACAGAGTTTCTGTCCCAGGAAGAGCTCTTGAGGAGGGGAGGGGGTGGGAAGGGAGGGGGAGAAGGGGTAAGGAAAGAAGGGGGAGAGGGAGAAGGGGAGGGAAGTAGGGAGGGGGAGGAGGGAGGGAAAGAATAGAGGGAAGGGGGAGAAGATATAGGAATTTAAGAAGAGGTTGAAGTTGGGGTTGTTGGCCTTGGAATGACAGTTCAGAGATGTGCAGCTGAGACAGCTTTAAATCTGAGTGACTTTGGAAACAGTCAGGCTGCTTCATCTACCTTAAGATTTCCTAGTTTGAACCTCTTTTTCACTACAGTTTTCCACACTTACTGTTTCATGGTGATACCCTCATGTTACTCTGTAGTCCACGGATTCTTAATTTCTTAAGTGAAATGTATAAATTACTAAGGTTCCTAGAAACACTATGTCAGTACCCAGGCCCTAGTCTCCTCACCTGTCCTCCTCCCAGTTACCTCTCAAGCCTTCCGCCTCACATAATACTGTAAAGGATTGGTACAAAGATCTTTAAAGATGATCTGCCAGGAAAGGGAGCAAGGTAAATACAGATCTGGCTAGACCTCAAACCTTTCCATGTGGCTCCAAGAACTCAAATATCAATGTTGCAGAGGCCCAGTGGGACCCCACCTGAGCAGTCCTGCTAGATCCTGCAAGTTGTTGTCAGAGAAGCAGTTTAAGATGTTAATGCTCCTGTTGTGGTACCTGTGGCTGTATGCCTCATGTTCAAATATCTGGTACAACCGAACTGAAGTGGAATAAGATGCTTTAATCTACAGGAAAATAAGTATGGGAGAAGAGCCTAAACACATTCCAAGTTAACTTTACCCTTTCTGCCCCTACTCCCCAAATGAGATACTTCTTAACAATCACATCCTTCTGGAAATATCTGCTATTCCAAAAGAAAATGATCTTCTACTGGGATGCCTGAGTTCTTCCACCTGCCAGGACAAAGTGGAGCAGGGGGAAATGAAACCTCTTTACAGGAAAGCTGTCCTTTCCTGTTTTCAGGTGTAAATCATTTCCCCTCCCCTCCCCAGTCACCTCCCTTCACAATATCAGTGTCCCCAGCCTTACCTTCAATTTGGTCATGTAGATTAGCATGTCTGCATTTTGGTCATTCATCGTGGTTGACATTTGGTGGTTGTTCAGAAACTGCTTTAAGTCAATGAGGCTCTAGATGCTTCAGGTGAAGGGGCTTGGAGAACAAAGCTGTCCTAAAGAGCAGGCTGTCATTATCTGACTTCAAATTGCTATTAGTAATTAGTTATGTTGCATCAATGTAGACTATATGAAGGCCCGATAAGCTCCAAGCCTGTTCATATTAATGGACTAACACAAGGGAGTTCTATTCCTAACAGGTAGGACCTAAATTCTATCTCAGCCTCCTAAAACATAGCTTTCTCCTGGAAAACAAACTCTTCTAGTTACAACTAGCATGAGCACTTAGAAATTCCAACTTAATCCCCAAATTCATTCAGTGTTTTGGAGACTTGTGTAGTATCTGACAACCATTTTCTTTGAAGAGTCCCTGGTGCTAATGAAAATTCTGATTAGCACCCCTGTCATCTCACACGCTAGTAAAGTCATGCTCAAAATTCTCCAAGCCAGGCTTCAGCAGTATGTAAACCGTGAACTCCCAGATGTTCAAGCAGGTTTTAGAAAAGGCAGAGGCACCAGAGATCAAATTGCCAATATCCGCTGGATCATGGAGAAAGCAAGAGAGTTCCAGAAAACCATCTATTTCTGCTTCATTGACTATGCCAAAGCCTTTGAATGTGTGGATCACAATAAACTGTGGAACATTCTGAAAGAGATGGGAATCCCAGACCACCTGACCTGCCTCTTGAGAAACCTGTATGCAGGTCAGGAAGCAACAGTTACAACTGGACATGGAACAACAGAATGGTTCCAAATAGGAAAAGGTGTACGTCAAGGCTGTATATTGTCACCTTGCTTATTTAACTTATATGCAGAGTACATCATGAGGAACAAGCTGGAATCAAGATTGCTGGGAGAAATATCAATAACCTCAGATATGCAGATGACATTACCCTTATGGCAGAAAGTGAAAAGGAACTCAAAAGCCTCTTGATGAAAGTGAAAGAGGAGAGTGAAAAGGTTGGCTTGAAGCTCAACATTCAGAAAACAAAGATCATGGCATCTGGTCCCATCACTTCATGGGAAATAGATGGAAAAACAGTGGAAACAGTGTCAGACTTTGTTTTTTTGGGCTCCAAAATCACTGCAGATGCTGATTGCAGCCATGAAATTAAAAGACGCTTGCTCCTTGGAAGGAAAGTTATGACCAACCTTGATAGTATATTAAAAAGCAGAGACATTACTTTGCCAACCAAGGTCCGTCTAGTCAAGGCAATGGTTTTTCCCGTGGTCATGTATGGATGTGAGAGTTGGACTGTGAAGAAAGCTGATCGCCGAAGAATCGATGCTTTTGAACTGTGGTGTTGGAGAAGACTCTTGAGAGTCCCTTATACTGCAAGGAGATCCAACCAGTCCATTCTAAAGGAGATCAGTCCTGGATGTTCATTGGAGGGACTGATGCTAAAGCTGAAACTGCAATACTTTGGCCACCTCATGCGACGAGTTGACTCACTGGAAAAGACTCTGATGCTGGGAAAGGTTGGGGGTGGGAGGAGAAGGGGACGACGGAGAATGAGATGGCTGGATGGCATCACCGACTCTGTGGACATGAGTTTGAGTGTACTCCGGGAGTTGGTGATGGACAGGGAGGCCTGGCGTGCTGTGATTCGTGGGGTCGTGGAGAGTCGGACACGACTGAGCGACTGAACTGAACTGAACTGAACTGAACTGAACTGAAGTAAATCCCAAGCATCAGTTTGTGCTAATGAGAATAGCAAGGGCATCAGCCATAATATCAGGAACAGATTTGCAGGACTGTAGCCAATACCCATAATCAAACAAACAGACCCTGTACCAAAACGTCCAGATCTGTTAAACTGCTTTTATAATAGCCCAGATAAAACAAATTTCACAAACACCACAGGAGGGATACAGTTTTGACCCAGAAGCTATGGATTCCTCAGATGATGCCACTTCCGTATTCTAAATGGAGGGTCCACCTCTGACAGATCCTGTGTTTCACTGGAGGGTAGGCCCCTTGGACTTTCTTATTCACAGAATTAAGATCCACTTCCAGTCACTCAGGAATCCAGGCCTTGGATGTTCTTGGCCCTGCTCCTCCAGCTTCTCTTCTTGCTCCTTTTAAGACATCTGCTCCTGCTCCTTGACCATCACCACCTCCACTTCCTCCATGATGTCTTCCACCAGCAGCTGGAACTCCTGCCCAATCATCCCACAATTTCTATGTCCTCCAGGACCAACCTTCCCCCACTGTCTCCATCCTGAAGAGGAAAATCTTCTCACCTGGCATTCCACTTAGGGCCTGCATTGTTGCCACTGCTCACACTGTGCTGGCAGGCCCCAGGGCCCCTGCCCCCTGAAAACCTGGGCTCATAACTAAGAAGATCCGGTGTCCCAGGTCATTCCCACCTTCCTCTAGCCTCATCTCACTCTCCATATTGCCCTGACCATGGCCTCCAGCTGCGAAGGTGCTGGACACAAAAATATAGCAGGTGACTCACAGGTTGCAGTCACTCTGCACCGACTACTAGTTACTTGTCTATAGCCCATAAGCAGGGAAGGTGAGACATGCAGGCGCAGAGCCTTGTGATACCACACATACTTAATAGGTTGGCAGGAAGGGGCTGACTTCTATACCCTGATGTCTACAGCCCACCACTGAACCAATCAAATGGACTCCAAAACCATTTCACCATGGGACACACCCCTTGGCATTTTGACAGCAGTGAGCCAGCTGTCAGTCTTAGCTCAACATAAAGCATGTGACCACAGAAGCCATTTGCATGACCAACAGTTAAAAAGTGCCTTACCTGCAACTGGGAAAGCCATGACAGTTGTGAGGTGAAGGCAAGGAACCTAAACTTAATGCTATAACCCTCCTCAAGCTTGAAATCGCCCCTGGGGCATCAGGCAACCTGGAGAAGGAAATGGCAACCCCACTCCGGTATGCTGGCCTAGAGAGTCCTGTGGATGGAGGAGCCTGGTGGGCTGCCATCTATGGGGTCCCACAGTTGGACATGACTGAAGCGACTTAGCAGCAGCAGCAGCAGCAGTAGGCAACCACCTGTTCTCAGGAGTCCACACAGGAGAGATAGGGTTACTGGGATCATCAGGGATAAAGAGGCTCAGATCCAACCTGCAAGCCTTGGGGAGGGTGTGGGGTCACATATTGACCTCACTGTAGCTCAGCTGCTTCAGAGTCCATCCCTAAACTTGTGTCGAAGGCTACAACAGTGTCGGGAATGCAGCCATCCTTGAGGAAGGAGCACACTTCCCTATGCTCTCTATCTGGCCCCCACACTGCAATTGCAAACCAAAACATCCTGGAGCCCCCGGCCCAAGGTCTGTTAGCCCCAGGCCTTTTACCTTTACCAGGCCATGTACACCATGTCCTTAGAGGGGCAGATCACATAGTATTTTTCTGATTATATGTTCATTAATAAGTTAGTTTTTATATAATATGTAAATGTCACCTTTTTGTTGTAAAGAATTTTACTGTTTTATTTTCTTAAGTGAATTTTAATTTTTGTAAACTGTATATTATATATATATTCAATTTTCATGGAATAATGTCTGGTTTTTTATGAAATGTCTTATTTTATAAGCATTAATTTTCTTAATGCAGGTATCAGGAATTATCTTTTTTTTTTTTCAATTGAATTGCATTTACTGGTTTAGAGAGCATGCTAGTTTTTTGTGTGTTTCATAGTTTTTATTTTCCAAATTTTGTGTTTACTTTTTTATTGATGGTATATGCTTGAGTCCTCTTACAGTTTCAATATTTAGCAAAATAAAATTAATTTTTAAAAATAATACAAAGGCTAGGAATTATCTTAAAACTTATTTTATTCATGACATATATTCCTAGGTTGCATAGGGTCTCAATTTTCTTTAACGCTGCTTTAACATTTTTATTATAAATAGTTTGAATAGATTAGCCCTGCCTTATATTTGCAGTGATTTATGAAAGTCTTTGTAGTATAACAATTATTATTGAATAAAATGGCATGGTGGTTGGCTGTTTTATGGGACTAGAGGACTTAGGCTTTTCCATCCAAGGCATGAGTGCATGGCTTAATGGATGCCCTGCCTTTGCTGAAGTGGATAATATCCATGAGAAGTGGGGGCTCACAATGGTAGCCAGCGCATTCAGACTAGTGAGGCCTATCTGTCTCCAGCTTCCATTCCTAGACATTGGTCTGCACATGACAGCACTGCCTGGACTTACTGGTTCCTGTGAAATTAAGGTAGAATTTAGACTCAAATCACCATCTCAGATTCTTCATTCTACATTTTCAAGCTGGTATTCAGAGAAATAACAAGACTTTAAATAGGTACATAGGCAAATCAATTTTATAACCAAACACATTAATATTACAGGTGACACTAGAAGTAAAAAATCACTGTATAATGGACCATAAAGATTTAATTTGTAAATAAAAAAATTTAAAAAGGGTTTCTTGTATGATGGACTCTTAGAAACAATGATTTTATAATTAAAAATACATAAATTAAATGAGATGTCAATTTGCCTGGAAAGCACCAACTCAGTTATTAAGTTTGAATAGAGAAGAATGATAAATGTGAGATAAGCCAGAGATTAGTCATGTAGTCTTTGAACAATTTTTATAGTTAAAGATATTTTGCTTTCCCCAAATGTCAAAAACTCAGTTTCTTATTTTTATCTTTTATGGATGATTTGGTTTACATAAGTATATATGGGAAAGGTGTAGTTTCTGTAGAATTTTAAAGGAAAAAACCCTGCTCACCACACTTGTGTCAGAGTCTTTGTCTTGTGTAATGAAGCACACAATAGAACTGCCTATATCAGGGTAAAGGTGGGCACAACTTGAAGCTCCTATCACCTGCATCTGTAATATTTCTGGATTTTCATCTGTCTCTCCTAGAAGAGTTGAAAAAACGTCTCAATGGAATAGTTTTTCTTGAAACACCAGCTTTGGAGGAAAGACCACAATCTCTATCATCACTTTATTTCTAAGTTTTTATGCTAAGATGTTTTATCACTGTCATCATTAGCAATTTATTCCACAAATGTTTATGTCCCAATCTTTTCACTCATCTTTCAAATGCCACTGTTGTTAGTTAACAAGTACCATTTTACTTGTAAGTTCAGAAATTTCAACTTAAGTCCATTTTCATTTTCTTAAAAAGAATAAATTAAAGGACACAAAAACATCTTTCTATGTTCTAAAGATACAAAGCTGTTTGCATATTTTCTCTATCTTATTTACAAAAATTGGCTGTACACAGAAAGATATCCCCTGTATTATCTTTCATCTTTAAAATTTTATGCATTCATCATAAAGCCATCATTTTATGAAATAAAAATTAATTTCATATAAAATGATAAAAGTCTTAAAAGGAGTAGTAATGGAAACAGTAGGGATTACAGTTCATCCTTGAGGAGTAGTATCTGTGCTCCCATGTTTTCTGTAGCATTACTCACAATAACCAAGATCATGAAACAACTTGAATTTATATATACAAACAAGTAAAAAGCTGAGGTATATATATGCAATGGTAAGTATTCAGTCTTTATACAAAAGAAAATTTTCTTAATTATAATGGATGAAGCTGGAGAACATTATGCTAACTGAAATAATCCAGTTATAGGAAGATAAATACTCTATGATTCCACTTATATATCTCATATAAGTAACTGAACAACAACTAGGTATCACAAGTATTCAAATTCATAGAAATGGAAAGAAAAATCATGGTTTTCACGGACTGGGAGCACAAAGAAATGGGGTGTTGTTTGAAAGTTATGAAGTTTCTCTTCAGCAAGATGATTAAGTGCTAGAGAACTTCAAAATCTCTTCAGGTACAAAAGTGCCCCTAAATTTAAGAATATTGTATTATGCACCTAAAGTTTTTTTATTACAAAGTAGTTCTCATATCAAGTGTTCCTATCATATACCCACATAAAGGGGTGCACAAGGCACCTTTTGAAAATGATGTGTATGTTTATTAGCTTAATTAAATGGTTTCACATTTGTATTGCTGTTGTTTAGTCACTCCGTCGTGTATGACTCTGTGACATCATTGACCATAGACTACTGCCCAGTTTTTTGTCCCTGGGCTTCTTCAGGCAAGAATATTGGACTGGGTGTCATTTCCTCATCCAGGAGATCTTTCTGACCCAGGGATCAAACTATGCATTATAGCTGGATTCTGTACCAGTGTACATTTGGAAGCTGCCTCATATTTATATGTATAATTCCAAATTCTTGAAATTGTGCAGATTAAATATGCACAGGTTTTTATATGTTTTATATCTTAATAAAGTTATTAACTCTAAAAAGAAATACTTCTTCCTTAAATTTTTATCATCAAAATATGGACCAAGAGTGGGACTGCTGGCTCATATAATAGCTTCATTTTTAGTTTTCTGAGGAATCTCCATACTAACCTCCACAGTGACTGTGACAATTTACAATACCAGCACAGCGTATTGGTATTTTCTTCACAGCATCTTCAGCATTTATCTGTTGTTTTCTTGATGACAGTCATTCTAACATGTGTTATTTAATTTTGTTTTTGCTTTGCATGTCTCTGATGATTTTTGATGAACAAGCCAAAGCAAAGAGACAGAACAATGTAGATACAGAGAACATAGAGTGGCTACCAGAGGAGGATAGACTGGGGAGAAGGAAAGGGGTAAATGGAGGTTTAAGTATATGGTGTTGGATGAAAACTAAATTTATGGTGTTAAGCAGTGGTAGTGTATACAAGGTAGAAATATAATGTTTTACAGTGGTCCAATATTCTTCCCTGGCGAATTCTGTGGACAGAAGAGCCTGGTGGGCTATGGTCCATGGGGTTGCAGAGTCAGATGCAGACTTAATGACTAAGCCACCACCACCACTGTCTTATTTACAAACAGGGCCCTAACAAACAAAGTGACTACTAACCTGGCTTAAGAATTAGTGGCCCAGAGAGCCAGCATTCTGAGCTATTCAGGTTCTTCAGATGACCCAACGGTGCTAGAAGCTGAATGGGAGTCTGGACCTCTTGAAGAAGCAGCAATGCTAGATCGTTTCTTGCTGCTCCACTCACCAATCGGAATCTTTCATGCAGAAGAATAGTAGAGACCTTAACAACTCTCAGAGGTGCCCCAGGGTGCCTCAGGCCCAATATTACAGCTGTGTCTTCAGGATTCCTATGTGAGTAGTTAGAGAATAATTAGAATAGACTCTCTTGGAAACTTGAGTCCTTTAAATCTACCACGTTAGCTTTTCTCATGTATTCCTTAGCCCTGATACACCAAGTTCATACTTCACTTCAAGGAAAATAAAGCTGGGTTCACAGATAACAGGTTTACAGAAACATTAACTGACAGAAATAATGATCAGCCAAACACAGAGGCATGTTTGTTTAGCCTGAAACAAAGATTTTATGAAGGATAAAAGAGATGATTCAGGCATAACATGAAGGGAATTTGTTCAAAGACTGCTTCAACAAAGCAATTTGGAGATACTAGGTTATAGTATATTGGAATTCACGAGGCCAACTTACATATTCCTGACACAGTGGGCTGCAGTGAGTACCCAAGAGCTGCTAACAATAGAACCACTGCAAATTTGACTGCCACAACTGATGATCATGGCCTGCCAAGGCATGGCATATCTCAGAGAAATTCGATCGGCTAAAGCTGAGAAAAAACAGTAAAAGTGAATTCAGAAGAATTCTTATCAATTTCCCATCTATAAATTTTTCACTTCTTACAGCTCTGCAAATCGTGTTTATTATTAAAATTGACTTGCAAACACAAACATAACATTTTTGTGTACACGTTACCTCCCTGGAAATAAGTCTCCCCTTATTATTTTTTCAAATGTGTAATTTTTAATGGTCCCGGTTCAGGTTCCTCCAGCTCTCCCACTGAGTTACAACAATATAAGAAAATAAACTAGAAAGCAATAAAAGACAATACTTTGATTTGAAAATATTACAAAAATAAAAAAAATTGTAGTTTAAGTGAACTGGAGGGGTGAGCTGACTAAATTTAAAACTTAGCGACATGGCAAATAGACACACTAAATTGGGAACTTCAGCAAAATGCTTATATTAAAAAAAAATAGGAACTCAAAAAGTGGGAGTTGAAGCTAAGTATGTGTGTGTGTTTATGAGTGTGAGTGTGAAATGGTAGAGCTAAGTTATTTAAAAAAAAAATGGTAAGGGCATAAGTGAAGATAAAAATTTGATCCTTCACTGATGCATACTCTGAGACCCATGTGTGAATAAACTTTGAAGAATTTGACCATAAAATGAGATGATCTCTCCATGTTTTAATAGCATAATTCAATGTGGATATGGCAAAGTGAGCCAGGACAAGTGGCTTTAGGTAAAAAATGTAGGAATATTACTCAAAATAGATCTAATTTACTTTGATGAGTGTAATTGGTTTCATAAGCGTCAAGGAAAGTAGAAATGATCATCATCAAATTATATCATTGTTGGGTACACAGTAAAAGAAAATAAAGCAAAGTTGCTCAGTCATTTGTGACCCCAAGGACTGTAGCCTACCAGACTTATCTGTCCATGGGATTTTCCTGGCAAGGGTACTGGAGTGGGTTGCCATTTCTTTCTCTAGGGGATCTTCCTGACCCAGGAATTGAACCCGGGTCTCTCACATTGCAGGCAGACGATTTACCATTTGAGCCACCAGGGAAGCTGGGTACATGGTACCCTCCAGAAATAATTAGATATTGTCAATGAAACCAACATATTTAACTTAAAATTACTTTTATAAAGCAATAAGTAATAGTAAAGAAGTTTGTATTAGGAAAATAAGAAATCTGAATTTCTGTGCTATCCTTATTCCCACTTTGATCTTTAACAAATGATGAATCAGTGTACTTCTCTAGGTTTCAGAATAATATATTAAGATGAATATAATGGTCATGTCATTATATCATATGGGTACATAAGAAAGTTAAATAATGTGTCAAGGATGAAATGTATTTTTAAGTCATAGGCAAATAATTCCTATCACTTCATTGGCATAAAAATTCATGCATTACCAGGAAAAAGAAAAAAAGCATTCTCTATGCCCCCTTTTCTACTTTCATTTTCTTCTTCTCTTACTTTCCTTCTAATACATCAATCACTACAATTTTCTTGGGCCTTACTCTGAGGTTGTGGCAGAGAGATGAAATGTGGCTGGACAGAAGCAGGTGTGGAGGTAAAAACTGAGGCATTCAGAGAGGTAGAGATGGAAGATGAGGTGGTCATGGGCCCTTGCTTGGACCAGGGTGCTTGGCTGGGTCGTGTAACTCCCTGGAGCCAGAAAAGGAAAGGGCTCACTTGACTGAAGACGTAGGGCTTTGTGCAGTGTTCATCAAAGTGAGTCAAGATTCCCACCTGCACCCATGTGTCTTTTTGTTGTAGATGACACACAAGAGGTGCCCCCAGGTCACCCTGAAAGAAACAAGGAAAATGAATATTTTAATGGAGGTAAGAAAATAACTTCTTATACTGAGGGATATTCCTCTCTTTCCCCTGCCTTTTGTGCCCTCAACTCATCACCTTACAGCCAGCTTCCCCCATAGCTTTCTTGGCTTCCACACAGAAAGTAAATTCATTCAGTTTGGGCCAAAACTGGGCACATGTGATGACTTGCAGGATGCTCAGATGCCTTTTTTGCAAAATTCCAGGACTTCCTAGTGGAAAACAGAAGATAGAGAGTTTATGCATTATTCCAGAGTAGAAGAAGAAATGTGGCTAAAGAAAAAAAACAAAAAAATCCATTATTACACATTACAAAATATTGCCCTTTCCAAATGTGTCAGTGTCCTCCAATCTTAGTTTTCTGCATTACTCACCTCTCATGAGGGACCAACTGGGTAGCCAGCAGTCATACAGTTGCATATTTTTTTCTTGCTCTAGATTCTCCTCCAGGCAGATAGGAAGAACCAGGGGTTGAAAATGTAATGGTTGCTTCAAGAAGATTAGACCAGGTCCCAAAGGTCCTCTAGGGCCCAGGTAGGGCAAGGCACGATGAATGCCTACAGTTTGAGCTTGAGCAGGGTCTTGAAGATCAATAAGCCCCACCTGAACATGGGCCACTGCTTCTGAATTTTTTCTGGGAGGAAAATTTAGCAGACATTTTATTGTCACATATTTCAATGTGAAAAAAATTGTTTAGAGATCATACGAATCAAAGGAAATCTAGGTGAACACTAAATTACTAGTTTTATTCTCTTCTCTACTTGTTGCCAATTTACAATATCTTATTAGGCACAATATGTTCGGACACTTTAAATATTTTACATTCCACTCTTTATAGTATTTAACATTGACTGATACAGACTTGGAAAGTACCAGTTGAGCTACAAGGGAAGCCCAAGAATACTGGTGTGGATAGCCTATCCCTTCTTCAGCAGATCATCCCGACCTAGGAATTGAACCAGGACCTCCTGCATTGCAGGCAGAAAACCAACTGAGCTATTAGGAAAATCTTGCAAAGTTAGGAGTTAAAATATCCCATTTCATATATACTAGATCCACTCTCTAACTAAGGAAGAATAGCTTCTTTGAAGGAATATACCATTAATGAACTCAAAATCTTCATATTTTGCAATTATACTTTAACCTTTTGAAATGACTGGTTCATACTCACATGAAATTTGCACATCTAGCTGTAGTGAGAATCCACTGTTCATTCAGTATAGAACCAGCACAGAAATGGGAGAAAGAGAGTTGCACAGAAACCATCCAAGGGAATTCACCAACTTCAGTCTCCCAGCAGTTGGGACAGTGTGGAACAAGGCCAGGGCGTAATCCACACTCTGTAGAAGGAATCCATTGGTGGGACAGAGTGAAGTTAATGGTACCACCCTTATTTCCCTGAACATGTTGACTTCCTACATTTAAATTTTAAGAAAATGCCTGTAACTCTTCAATTTTTCAGGAATGCTTGGAAATATATGTACATTTTAACCCTATAAAGTTAGGTATTATAACAGTTTGTCTACACACTCCGTGAAAAAAACAAAGTATCTCTATTCATTTCCCAAGTGGAATAGTAAACTATTTCTAATCACTAATGCTTTTATACTACTGTTCTCTGTATAAAATTTAAATCTTAAACTATTACTGGCAAAATAAGATATTTTCTTAATTATGTGGATATATCTTAAGATTATATTATTTATTACTTTTTTTATATAGGCTATAATTTTAATTTGGTTCTACCAAAATTTGACATGATCGCTGGTCTATCCAGAAACTGGTTTTATGTTCCAACAAAAACATAGTCCCAAATACAGTAACTCAAATAAACTGAACTTGCCTGTGATCTCATGAGATATAACAGCTGTCTTGAAGATCGAGAAAGCCTGGAAACTCTCTTTCCAGACCACACCCAGGCGACACTCAGCAAGGGAAATATTGAGTTCAGAATACTGAAGAAGATCTTGTTCAGGCTGATTAGACTTGGTTCCAGGTTGAGATCCAGGTATCAGAGATGGTTGCTTTGTTAAAAGAGTGGCTGGAGCATTATGTAAGGGTGAAAAATTATGGGAAAGAATGGTGTTTTCAGTAACTTTTGAGGAAGATGGTTTCTGCAGAGAACTATCAGAAGCAGCTAAGGGAAGAACAGGAGAGAAGGCCACAAGAAAAAGAACTGAGCAAGAAGGAAAAGTACAGGGTGAAGAAAATGTGCAAGAAGAAAATACTGAACAGGTAAGGGAAAAAGAACATGAAGATGGGAAAAAACAAGGAACAGAAAAGGAAAAAGTTGGGAAAAGTGCGTTGAGAGAACTAGATGGGACATCAGGGTTTCCATTTGTTTTGGTAATTTGTAATTTATTGCCAAAGTTCAGGTAACCAACTCCTCCAGGAAGTTGTGTGGTTGAAAGTGTAAGAAAGACAATATTTGTGATCTCACTGGGTTGGACAGAATTTATTTGATCTTGGCTTTCTACTGCAGCTATTTCAGTTGACAAAGTTACAAAATACTCATTTTGGGAAGGAACAGTTTCTATCGGTAAATATATTACATGGTTAGACCAGGAACCAAAGTTACTAATTGTTTCACCTGGTTCAATTTCAGGAGAAGAAAATGATGTGATTATATCAGCTTTATAAATGATGCCAGGCCTTATTTCTCTTTCAGGCTGGATCCACATTCTGACTCTTTCAGGCTTAGGAATAGCCAGGGATGCAACATTACCAGTTTTAGGGTGAGCCCCAGGATTGACTGCCTGAATTTCTGGTGGGATCCAAGCATTAACTCTACCAATGTCAGACTGCATCCAGAAACTCAGTGTTTGATACTCAGAAGGAATCCCTAGTCTGACTTTTTTCATTTGAACATGAAACCAAGATTTGATTGTATTGACTTCCACCTTGATCCAGGGTCTGATTGCTTGTGTTTGAACATATGTCCAGGGTTGATTTACAGCTTCACTTGGCTGAGACCAGGGGTTAACTATACCAAACCTAGTCTGGGTCCAAGGACGGACTGACTGAAAGTCAGGTTGAATCCAGGGTCTACTTACATAAGTTTCAGTCTCTAACCAAGTTGTGACTATACTAACTTCAGATAAATTGGGAGGTTTAACTACTTGACTTCCAATCTGGGTGCAAATTGGAATTGTTTCTGTTTCAACCTGGGTCCAGAATCTGATGCTATCTACTTCAGGCTGATTCCAAATATTAATTGGATCACTTTGGGGCTGGAACCAATGCCTTAATTCTCTATCAGTCTCAGGTTGAGCTGAATGGTAGATCTCTAAAATTTCATATTGGGTCCATGGTGTGATTGTAGAAGATTCAATAGGGAGCCAGGGTTGACAGGTACTAGTTTCATACTTGATCCAGGATCCAACAGAGCTAGTTTCATATAGATTCCAAGGACTGATTATATCAAATTCATTTTGGATCCAGGAACATGTCATCTGAGATTCAAAGTGAAGTGGGGTCCTAACTGAATTTTGACTCAGTGACCAAAATGTGACTGACTGAGATTCAGATGAGGTCCATGATTTTCTTATATTAATTTCATAATAGAGTCTGATTGTGTGCGTTTCAGCTTGGATCCAAGTCTGGGTCCAAAATATGATTGAATCACTTTTAGGCTGAATCCAGGAGTGAACTATTTGGAACTGTGTTTGGATCCAAGTAGTAACAATTTGAGATTGAGTTTGGGTCCCTTCTCTCACAGCATTAATTTGAGTTTGGAACCAAGGTTTGATAGTATTAACCTGGGTCAAAAGTGTGATTGCGTTAGTTTTAGATTGTGTCCAGGGTCTGACTAGTTCAGATTCAGCTTGGGGCCAAGCTCTGATTATACTACTTCTCGGTTGAGTCCAAGACTTGACCATACCGGCTCCAGTTTGGATCCATTTTCTTACATCCTCAGTTTCAGAAAGAGGCCAGAACCTCACTGTGTCTCCCTCAGGCTGGTTCCAAGGGTGGAATATACCAGTTTCAATCTGAAGCCATGGCATGACTATAGCAGTTTCATGTTGGGCCAAGGGCTTCACTCTATCCACTCCAAAATGGGTTGAGGTACTCATTCTTTGAGACTCTGATTGGGCCCAGGAATTTATTCTTTCAGAGGATACAAACCAAGTTTTGCTAATATCAGCTTCAGTTTGGGTCCAGAGTATAGCTGCTTGGAGCAAAGGTACCACCTGTGATATGAGTGTTCCAGATTCAAGAAAGGTCATTGTATTGACATTATCAATTTCAGGATGTGTCCAGAGAGGAGATTCTTGATTTTCAATTTGGTTCAAGGATCCAAAAGTATCAATTTGAGGATTTAGTGAAAATATGAGTGTACCAGTTTGAGGCAGATTCCAGCTTTTCTTAGACTCAGTTTTAAGCATTGGCCAAAATTCGATTGTATCAATAATATTTTGTGTGAAAGAACTTAATGTTTGAGATTCGGCAGATGTCCAAGGTGTGATTACGGCTCCTCCAGATTCTGTCAAAGTGTTTATTGGAAACTGACACTGGGTCAATGGTGTGACTATGTAAATGACCTTAGTCTCTGTCCAATATTTTGGTGTTGAATATTCAGCCTGAATCCACAGTGTGACTGTGGAAACTATTGGCTCTGTCCAAATACTTAAAACTTGCTTTACTGTGTGAGTCCATGATGTGATTCTAAAACTTTCAGTTGATGTCCAAGGGTTTGCTGGTGCAGAGTCAGACTGAGTCCATGGTGGGACTCTGTAATGCACATTCACTTTCCAGGTATTTGTAGCTGGATTTTCAGCCTGAGTCCATGGAGCAGCTGTGAAAAGCATAGCCTCTGTCCAGGTATTTACAGTGCGTGACCACAGTGGAACTGTAAAAGGGGCATTCCATATCCAGTCATTTACAGCTGGACTTTCAGCCTGTGACCATGGTCGGGCTGGGAAAGTCAAAATCTGTCTCCAACTATTTACAGCTGGACCTTTATACTGAGTACATGATGGGTCTGTGAAAGGCATAGCCTCTCTCCAGGTGTTTACGGCTGGACTTTCAGCCTGAGTCCATGGTTGAGCTGAGAAAGGCACAGTCTCTCCCCAGTTATTTATATCTGGACGTTCAGCCTGAGTCCATGGTGGTGCTGTGAAAGTCATGGTCTCTTTCCACGTATTTACAGCTGGACCTTCAACCTGTGCCCAGGTTGGGGCTGTTAAAGGCATGTTCTCTTTCCAGGTATTTAGAGTTGGATTTTCAGCCTGAGTCCAAGGTGAGGCTGTTAAATGTACAGTCTCCATCCAGGTATTTAAGGCTGGACCTTTAGTCTGTACCAATGGTGGTGCTGTGAAACTCAACATCTCACTCCAGCTATTTACATCTGGGTCTTTATCTTGAGTCCATTGTGGGGTTGTGAAAGACACTGAATCTCTCCCAGTATGCACAGCTGTACTTTCAGCCTGAGTCCAAGGTAGACCTGTAAAAGTCACAGTATTTCTCTGGGTATATACACGTGGACCTTCAGCCTGTGTCCATGGTAGTGCTGTGAAAGGCACAGTGTCTCTCCAGGTGTTTACATCTCGACTTTCAACTTGTGTCCTTGGTGGGGCTCTGAAAGGGGTAGTCTCTCCCCAGGTAATTACACCTGGACTTTCATCCTGAGTCAATGGTGGGACTGTAAAAGGCATAATTTCTCTCCAGGAATTTAAATCTGGACCTTCAGCCTGTGTCCATTGTAGCGCTGTGTAAGGCACAATCTGTCTCCAGGTGTTTATATCTGCATTTTCAATCTGTGTCCTTGGTGTGGCTCTGAAAGGGACAGTCTCTCCCCAGGTAATTACACCTGGGCTTTCATCCTGAATCCATGGTGGGACTGTAAAAGCCATAGTCTCTCTCCAGGAATTTACAGCTGGACCTTCAGCCTGTTTCCATGGTAGGTCTGTGACAGTCAACATCTCTCTCCAGTTATTTACAGCTTTACCTAGAGCCCATAGTGCAGCTGTGAAAGGTACAGTCTCTCTCCAACTATTTATAGCTGTACTTTCAGCTTGAGTCCAGGGTAGGCCTGTGAAAGGCAGAGTTTCTCTCCAGGTATTTACAGGTGGACCTTCAGCCAGTGTCCATGGTGGGATTGTGAAAGGCACATTCTCTCTCCAGGATTTTACAGCTGGTCTTTCAGCCAAAGTCCATGTTGGGACTGTGAAAGTGGCAGTCTCTCTCCAGGTGTTTACATCTAGACTTTCAATCTCTGTTCTTGGTGGGGCTCTGAATGGGACAGTCTCTCCCCAGGTAATTACACCTGGACTTTCATCCTGAGTCCATGATAGGACTGTAAAAGGCACAGTCTCTCTCCAGGAATTTACAACTGGTCTTTCAGGCAGAGTCCATTTTGGGACTGCAAAAGGTACAGTTTCTCTCCAGGTGTTTACATCTGGACTTTCAGCCTGTGTCCATGCTGGGGCCATGAAAGGCACAGTCTCTCTCCAGGTATTTACTGCTGTGTTTCCAACCTGAGTCCAAGGTGGGCCTGTGAGAGGCACAGTCTCCCTCCAGTTATTTGAAGCTGATCCTTCAGCCTGTATCCAAGGTGGGACTGTGAAAGACACAGTGTCTCTTAAAGCATTTATAGCTGTACGTTCAGCCTGAGTCCAAGGTGGGCCTGTTAAAAGCACAGTCACCCTCCAGGTATTTACACCTGGACCCTCAGCCTGTGTCCATGGTGGGGCTGTGAAAGTCAACATCTCTGTCTGTTTGTTTATAGCGTTTATAGCTGGACCTTTAACTTGAGTCCACTGGGGGAATGTGAAAGACACAGTCTCTCTCCAGATATTTACATCTGTACCTTTAACCTGTGTCCACAGTGGGGCTGTGAAAGGCACAGCTTCTATCCAGGTATTTACAGCTGCACTTCCAACCTGAGTCCAAGGTGGGCCTATTAAAGGAACACTTTCCTTCCAAATAGTCACAGGTGGACTTGTACTCTGTGTCCACCGTGGGGCTGTGAAAGTCAATATCTCTCTCCATTTATTAACAGTTAGACCTTTATCTTTAGTCCATGATGGAGCTGTGAAAGGCACAGTCTCTCTCCAAATATGCAGAGCAGTACTTTCTGCCTGTGTCCAAAGTTGTTCAGTTAAAGGCAAAGTATTTCTCCAGGTATTTATCTCTGAACCTTCAGCCTGTGTCCATGGTGGGGCTGTGAAAGGCACAGTCTCTCTCCAAGTATGTACAGCTGTATTTTCTGCCTGAGCCCAAAGTGAACCTGTTAAAGTTACATTATATATCCAGGTATGTGCAACTGGACTTGCAGCCTGAGTCCATGATAGGGCTGTGAAAGGAACATTCTCTTTCCAGGTAATTACAGGTAGACTTTCCATCTGAGTCCATGGTTTGTTTGTTAAAAGCTCAGTCTTTCTCCAGGTGTTTACAGCTGAACTTTCAGCCTCTGACCATTGTGGGCCTGTGAAAGGCAGTTCCTGTATCCAGGTATTTATAGCTGGTCTTTCAGCCTGAGTCCATGGTGAGGTTGTGAAAGGCACATTCTCTCTCCAGGTATTTACAGCTGGACTTTCAGCCTGTGTCCATGATTGGTCTGTTAAAAGCACAATCTCTCTCCAGTCATATGCAGCTGAACTTTCAGCCTGTGTCCGTGTTGGGCCTATTAAAAGGACAGTCTCTTTCCAGGAATTTATAGCTGGATTTACAGCCTGAGTCAATGTTGGTAATGTTAAAGACTTGGTCTCTCTCCATGTACTTGCAGTTGAACTTTCAGCCTTTATCCATGATGGAGTTGTGAAAGACACAGTCCCTGTCAAATGAATTATGGAAAACTGAGATTTGGTCCATTTTCTTCTTCCTAAATGTACAGACTCTGGCCTGAAAGTCACTTCATTTGGTTCAATTTGGAGCATTGTTATGACCCTATAATATTCTATATGTGTCCCATGTTTATTTGTTGAAGATTCTACTTGTGTTGATGGTGGAAATGGTTCAAAATTAGAATGCATCCCAGGATTTATCCTTGATGTTCCATATTTGATGCCAAATGGGGTTGTGTGGGCTAATAGTTGTGTCTGGTAATTTGATACTGGAGATGTACTCATAGCCCACTTTGTGACTGTATCTACTGTAGACTTTGTCCAGGAATACAATGCTGGAGATTCATTTTCGGTCCACTGTGTGACTTCATTTGCTACTGTCCACATCAGTGGATACACTGCTGAATATGTAGCCTGTGTCCATGGTGTGACTGTGGAAGATACAAGTTTTATCCAGTGATTTACCAATGGAGAGTCAACCTGACTCCATAATGTGACTGTAGTAGTCTCAGACTGTATTGATAGATTTACACCTAGAGTTTTGGATTTTGTCAAAATATTTATTTGTAGTGACTTAGACTGTGTCCAGGGATTTACTGCTGAAAACTGAGGCTGAGTCCACAAATTTACTAATGGATATTTAGTCTGTATCTGCTTTGTGACTGAATCAGCTGCAGGTTGTGTCCAGGGAATTCCTGCTAGAGATTCAGACTGAGTCCATGGTTCAATGGTACCTGTCTCTGACAATATCCTAAGTTTTACTTTTGAAAAACTGTACTTGGTTCCTGGTGTTACTATGTCAGATACAGTCTCTATCCAGGCTTTAACTGCTGTAGAAAATCCTGTGGTAAATGGTGTAAGTGTTTCAGAAACTGCCACTTTCCAGGCCTTTTCCTTTGGAGATTTAACCTGGATCCATGGTGTGACTGTATCAGCTTTAGGTCTTAACCAGGGATTTACTTCTGGAGTTAAAACCTGAGTAGACAATGTGGTTACATCAGTTATAGGTTGTGTGAAGTTACATACCAGGGGAAACTCATTTTGGATCCAATGTGTGTATGTTTCTGTCACAGACTGTGGCCAAGGCTTTAGTAATGCAATTTTAGCCATGTTCCACCGAGTGATTGTATCAATTACAGACAATGTTGAGGGAATTACTGCTGGAGTTATATTCTGGATCAATAGTGGGGCTATGACGTATTTAGATATTGTCCAGGGATTTACTGCAGGAGATATAGACTTGATCCATGGTGCGATTTCACCAGATACAGCTGTTGTTAAATGACCTGTTGCAGGAGATTCAGCCTGGATCCATGGTTTGACTGACCTAGATAAAGTTATATTTATTGCTGGAGACTCAGACTGGGTCCATGATGTGAATGTGTCATGGGTCCATGTTATAATTGGATTGGTTTCAGACTGAGTCCAGGGGTTTACTGAAGCAAATTGATCTTGGATCCGTTGTGTGACTCTGTCAGACTGTGACAAGGGAATTATTGCAACAGACACAGTCTCAGTCAAGGGTATGAGTTTATGAACTATAGACTGTGTCAAAAGGTTGATGATGGAAGAATTTGCCTGGGTCCAAAGTGTAACAATATCAGTTGCAAGTGTTGCCCAGGTATTTACTGAAGGATATTCAATCTGATTCAATGGTATTACTGTATCTGAAACACCCTCTGTCCAGGAATTTACTGCAGGAGGTTCAGCCTGAGTCCAATGTCTGATTGTGTCAGTTACAGCTTGTATCCAAGGATTTATTTTTTCATATTCAGTCTGAGTCCACTGTGTGATTACATCAGTTTCATGTTGTGTCCAGGAATTTACTATAGGTGATTCTGTTTGGTTCAAATGTGTGGTTGTACCAGATACGGACACTCTCTGAGGTTTTACAGCTGGGTATTTAGCCAGAGTAATCTGTGTGACTGTGGAAGCTATAGATTTTATCCAGGTATTTAGTGCTGGATATTCAACGTGAGTCCATGGTGTCACTATAGAAAATACAGCTTCTATCCATGGATTTATTATTGGAGATTCTGTCTGATTCCACATTGTTACTGTATCAGCCAGAGGTTCTGTCCACATCTCTACTGCAGGAAATTCAACCTGGGTAATTGATGTTACTATACCAGACATATTCTGAATCCACTGATAGTCTGTTGGAAGTTCAGTTTGAATCCACTGTATAACACGATCAGATGCAGGATCTGTCCAGGGATTTACTGCTAGAGAATCAGTCTGGGTCCATAGTGTATCTACATCAGCTGCAAATTGTATCCATGGATTTACTGCTAGAGATTCAGCCTGGGTCCATGATATGACTGTGGAAGCTACACTGTCTGTCCAAGGATTCACTAAAGGTTCAACCTGAGTCCATAGTGTGATTGTATCACTTTCAACTTCTGTCCAGGGATTTTCAGCTAAAATATCAACCGGAGTCCATGGTGGAGCTGCATCAGCTATAGCTTGTTTCCAAGTATTCACTCCTTGACTTTCTGATTGGTTCCAAACTGTGACTGTATTAGTTTCATAATGTACCCAATTGTTTATTTCTGGATTTATTTTATTGGTCCATGTTGAGATACTGTCAGTTTCAGACTGTCTCCAAGAATTTATGGCTAAAGATTCTGTTCGGGTCCATGTTTTGACTGTATCCATTTCAGACTTTGTCCAGAAATGTAATAATGGGGAATCAGCCTGAGTATACAGTGTGACTACATTAATCACAGGCTGAGTCCATACATTTACTACTGGACATTCACCTTGGGTCCATTGTGTGACTGTCCCAGCTGTACTTTCTGTCCAGGGATTTACTGCTGATGACTCAGCCTGAGACCAAGGTGTTGTATCAGTGACAGCTTTTGTCCAGGGATTTATATCTAAAGGTTCACTTTGAGTCCATTGTGTAATGGCATGAGGCATAGACTGTACCCAAGAATTTACTATGAAAGAGTCAGTCTGTGTCCATGGTATTACTGTATTAATGTCAAATTGCATCCAGGGATTTGCTACTAGAGATTCAGCCTGGGTCCATGACTTGACTCTCTCAACTGTAGATTTTGTCCAGGGATTTGTTTCTGAAAACTCATCTAGAGTCCACTGTGTGACTGTATCAGTTATAGGCTGAGTCCAGAGGTTTGCTACCATAGATTCAGCCTGAGTCCATGGTGCTAATATATTAGATACCAGATGTGTCAAGGGCTTTACTCCTGGAAATTTAGCCTTTTCCTGTGGCATGATGGTATAAGCTATTTCTGTCTGGAGATTTACTGCTGGAATTTTACTCTGGGTTGATGAGACTGTGCCAGTTTCAGATTGTATCCAGAGATTTACTTCTGGATATTCAGCCTGAGTCCAAAGCATTAATGTACCAGTTTCATTTTCTGCTCCAGGGTTGTTGATAGCAATATCTGACTGAATCCATGGTCTCATTGTGCCAGTTTCTGATTGAGTCCAAAATCTATCTTTATCACTTTCAATCTCACTCCAGGGCTTGAGTGTTTTAGTATCTTGTTGTGTCCATGTTTCTACCTTATAAAATTGGTTCCAGGGCTTGACTATTTCCATTTTGGACTGTATCCAATGGTGGGATGTTTTGATTACTGGCTCTGTCCACAATGTGACTGTTACCATTTGAGTCCAGAACCAGGGTTTGACATTTTCAGTTTCAGTCCAAGTCCATGATCTGTCTATATTACCTTCAGATTGGGCCCAGGAATGGGCTGTTTCTATTTCTGTCTCAATCCAAGGTTTAAATGTATTAGTTTGAGTATTCAACACAGGTCTGATTGTAATATCTTCAGGTTCAAACCAAGAAATGATTATTTGAGTTTCAGTTTGGGTCCAAGTTCTGATTATATCAGTTTGTGTTTGCAACCAAAATCTGATAGCATCAGTTTCAGGTCTTGTCCATGGTATAATTGTATTAACTTTAGACTCTGTTGTGAGTGTGAAAGGAGATTCCTCTGGCTTTATCCATTGTAGGATGCTGCCAGCTTCAGACTGAATCCATGGTCTGATTGTGTCAACTTTAGGCTGAGCCCATATCTTGGGTGTTTTAAAGGCTGCCTGAGTGCTCAGTATTATTTGGTCAGATTTTTTCAAGAACAAATATTTGGCAGTACCCGTTTCAGGTTGTTCCAGGGGTTTTAGTGTTTCAGTTTCTGAGTGGGTCCAGAATCTGACTGCATCTGCTTCTGACTGGATCCAAGGTTTATATCTACCTTCTTCAGTCTGAGTTCTGGGTCTGAGAATTTGGAATTTAGGCTGAATCCAGTGTCTTCTTCCCTTAGTCTGTAACCATGGATTGGTGGTATCAGCTTTCAGCAAAGTCAAAGGTCTTCCTGATTGGGTTTCTGATCGGGTCCAAGTTTGGACGTCAGCTTCAGGCTGAGTCCATGCTACAACTGTATCAACTTCAGAGTGAGTTAAAGGATCAATTATTTTAGTAACTGTATGAATCAAAAGCCATGTTGTATCTTCAGTCTGCATCTCGGTTTTGATTGTAAAAGCACCATGCTTACTCAATGGATTCATTCTATCCATTTGACATAAGGATGTGATCTTACTGGCCTTATACTGGGCCTCAGGTCTGTTAGTATTGCTTGGAGATGAAGCCCAATTAAGGAGCACATAAAGAGTTGAGGAAGTCCAAAACTGAGTTGGCTTAGATTCAGGGAAAATCCTGTGTGCATCTGTCTTTTCTATAGGTCCTTGGGATTTAACTATATTTAGGACAGGGTGAAACCAGGGTTCCGAGCTAGGAGTTACTATAGGATCTTGGGATCCCTCTTTATTTAGTATGGAATGAGTCCAGAATCCAATATTATGAACAATTAAAGGAACCCATGGATTCATGTTATAAGTTACCATTTGAACCACAGTATTAATTCTATTAGCAACATGATGTATTTGAGTTCTAAAACTCTTCTCAGCAGGTTGAATCTGAATCACTATTCCTGTTTTATCAGGCATATTATGTGTCCAAGGTCCAACACCATATGTAATATGCAGCCAAGGACTATCTAGAAATTGACCTTTTAAAGGAGTCTTACCATATTGAACTTGAGACTGAACAGTATTTATCTCAGAATGAACTTGGGATTCATCTACATCACTTGAAAACAGAATATGTGATCCATCAGCATTATCTAATGGTGGAGTATAAAACCCAATTATATCACCTAAAGGTTTAACCCAGTATCTTAATGAATCTTTCATATTTCTATACTTATATTTCATTACATCTCTCTGAGGAAGGTTCCAGGGTGTAGATATATCTGGTATTGGATGGTTTTGAGGTTGATGAAGAACTGAAGGATCAGAAATATCAGTTACTGCAGTATTCCAGGACACAGATGTATGAAAAGGATCCCATGATTTAACAGGAGGAGAGGTCCAAGATTGTACCATTAGGGAATTGACAGCTGAGGAGATCTGACGGTTTTGAAGGTATAATTGTGAACTTCCAGGCAAAGAGTCTCTATTATTTGAACCAAAAAATGCTGGAGGAGGATTCTGGCGCTGTCTATTCAGTGGGAAAGTGCCAAAATTTCCCCTCCATGACTGTATAGAGAATCCATGGGAGGACAAATCTGCAGAAGTACTTTTTGGGCTAAGCCTGTCTTGATTATCATGTTCTACCCTAGAAGAAAAACTGCAGGGTAGATGAAAAATAGGATCCGGTGACTTCTGGGATGCCTTGATAAGTCGTCTCATCCAAGGTAGGTAGGGGGCTGTCTTGATGACAAGAATTGGGTCATAACAGGCCATGGAGGACTCACTGACCAGGCCTACCAGTTCCCAGTGGTTTCCAAAGAGAGAGAAAACAGGACTACCCTGCTGTACCTGAATAAGGAAACAAAGATAACTCATATATATACACACACACATATATATGTATACACACTGTGTATATATATATATATATACATATATATACACACATATGCATATATATATATGACACATATATATAACACACATATATAATATATAAATACATAATATAGAAAATAATTATAAAATATAATTATGTTTTTATATGTTTAACATAATTTAGAAATGCATTAAAATATATATAATTTATATATTTTTGTACAACATATACATTCCAACATAACATGATAAACAACAACAAATGGTATATGGTGCCTACTTCAAAGAGGTCTATGAAATGACACATGTAAATATAACTCTTTTTAAAAGAGAAAAGTCACATAGTAGGGGAAAATGTAGAGAAAACTTCTTTGTTGCACTATCATTTGTTATCCCTTTAGCTGAGTATGTCTAGGAAGATTACCTCTACTTATATTAGTCTGGTTCAAGCTATCATTTCTGTTTTCACCTCACCCAACTTTATCCAGCATTAATTCTCATCCCAACAAGCAAAAGGAACTCAATGTAAAATCCAAAGGCTTTATGTTGTTGGTCCATGATTTCAACATTATTCTCCCCTTTTGTTCATTTTTCTACAATCTGAGAATCTTAACCACACATTCTTTCCATAGTTTCAAAGATTATTTCTAGTAAGTTCTGTATTATTCAAATTTCTCCAGGAAAATATTCTATCTTTCTTTGTGATCTTAAGAATCAAAGTCCCTATTCATTTTTACATAATCTTGATGCATGTTTTCATATACGTGTATGATTATGTGATCCTCATAAACATTACATGTATGTATTGCAGTGGATGGATGAAGTACAAACTGGAATCAAGATTGCCAGAAGTATCAATAACCTCAGATATGCAGATGACATAACCATGACGGCAGAAAGCAAAGAAGAACTAAAGAGCCTCTTGATGAACGTGAATGAGGAGAGTAATAAAGTTGACTTAAAACTCAACTTTCAGAAAGCTAAGATCATGACATCCAGTCCCATCACTTTTTTTCAAATAGATGGGGAAACAATGGAAAAAGTGACAGACTTCATGGTGGGTGAGGGGGGTTGAGCTCCAAAATCACTGCATGTGGTGATTGCAGCCATGGAATTAAAAGATGATTGCTCCTTGGAAGTAAAGCTATGACCAACCTAGACAACATATTAAAAAGCAGAGACATTACTTTACACATTACTGTGTGGCCTTTTTCTTCTCCAGGGGATTTTCCCAACCCAGGGACCAAATCCAAGTCTCCTGCATTGTAAGTGGATTCTTTACCAGCTAAGCCTCAAGTGAAGCTCAAGAATACTGGAGTGGGTAGCCTAACCCTTCTCCAGTGGATCTTCCTGATACAGGAATGGAACCAGTGTCTCCTGCATTGCAGGCATATTCTTTACCACTTTAACTGTTAGGGAAGCCCCATGACTTTATTTGGGGTTGTTCCAAATTCCTGCCTATGGTGACTGCAGCCATGAAATTAAAAGATGCTTGCTCCTTGGAAGGAAATCTATGACCAACCTAGACACAATATTAAAAACTGAGACATTATTTTGCTGACAAAGTAGTCTAGTCAAAGCATGGTTTTACTCTCTGTCATGTATGCATGTGAGAGTTGGACCACAAAGAAAGATAAGTGCTGAAGAATTGATGTTTTTAAGCTGTGGTATTGAAGAATACTCTTGAGAGTAACTTGGTCTGCAAAGAGATCCCACCAGTCAATCCTAAAGGAAATCAGTCCCTAATATACATTGCAAGGACTAACGCTGAAGCTGAAACTCTAATATTTTGGCCACCTAATACAAAAAATTGACTAATTGGAAAAGACCCTGATGCTGGGAAAGATTGAAACCAGAAGGAGAAGGAAACAACAGAGGTTGAGTTGTTTTGATGGTGTCACAAACTCGATGGCCTTGAGTTTGAGTAAGCTTCAGGAGTTGGAGATAGGCAGGGAGGCCTGGTGTGCTGCAGTGCATAGGGTTGCAAAGAGGTGGACACGATTGAGTGGCTGAACTGAACTGATTGCATTGGAAGTAAAGAACCTTTAATTCTTTTCTTTTTTTATTATTTAACATGGTATCTACCCTGTTAAATATTTATACTCTATATTTGTTTGTCTGTATATAGTATATTATAAAACAGATTTGCAGAATTTACTTATCTTGCATAAAAGAACTTTTATGTCTATTTCATAGAATCTTAATACATTATATTCCCCCCCCCCAAAGGTAACTGCCTTTATACAGAAAGTACCCAGCAGTCTTCTTCTGTCTGACTCCAGATGCATAAATTGTTACTTTTAGTCAGGTGAATATGTTGTTGATGGCAGAATGAGAGGTCCAGAATCTTTACTGATAATTTCTTGATATTGCTTTCAAAGTTACCATGATCTGAAGGAACAGATATGGGAAAGATTGTGAGTAGAGGCTATCATGTCTGTTAAACATTTTACAGAATAGCTTCTTAATATTTGTACATACATATTTCAATTTTTAATTACAGAAAATTCCAGAAATACTCTATTTCTTTTATGCCATGTAATTTCATACACACTTATACACTCTTGGATTTTTTAACTGCTCCCAGATCCTTCCTAAATAAAATGCAGAATAATCGTATCCCGTGATTTTGTTACTTTACTTCCTTAAGAACTCCATCCCCCCTGCCCCGTAAAGTGCACTAACGTGTATTTAATTATTGTTTTTTAAACGTTCCGTTTATTTTCTCATTAATTTGCTTTGTTTTTAATATCAATTTTTGAACTACATTTATGGTACAGCCCAACATAACGTTTGTGGCTTACTCTGATATTGGTACACCCTACAGTGTCTGTATTGGCAGTTATAGCAGATCTTCCAGAAGATGTTATAAGTGTGAAGAAGTGGTATGTCTTTCTTCCTGATAGGATATTGAAGTAATATTACCCCTACATCTGATTTGCCTCGATCTTTTCCAGTTTCTGGATCAAAACTAGGGAGGAGGCATATTTTGTGGCCTTGTAAGACATCTTCTTGGTCAAAGACTCCTGAAATGTCAGAGTTTAACTGTTTCCTAAGGGAATATGAAAATAAACAACATAAGCCAATCAGAGTAAGAAAAATATTTCATTAAACTTCCGTTTAAGCCAAGATGTCTGCTAGTATAAGATCTTTTACTTACAATTCAACAAATTTCTACTTTATATCATGATAAACTGAATTTCTGCCTACACCTTAATAGTATTTGAGTATTAGAGCTTCAAGTTTCATTTTTACTATTGTGCAAAGAAGATAAAGTTTCTTTTAATGCACAAGATCCAAAGCAAGTACAGCTAACTATAAATGAAGCTAATATGCAAACTAAACATAAGTATGATCATTTTCTTATGCCTTTAAATATACTCACAGTTTTTTCAGACAACTGGCTGTGGAGAGGATCCACCACCGACTCAGAATAATGCCCTGGCAGGTCTCAGCCATGGACACTAGCCATGGTATGCTGTTGGACGCTGACAATGGGGCAATCGTTGGAGTCAATGAGGTTAACCACTGCTTTTGAGAATTGGGTACTAAAGGGGTCAGATAGGGGAGGGAAGACGTAAACATAATATGAAAAACAATGTCTTGTTAAATGATTAATGAGATTTCTCATCCTAAAATTTTTTTTGATGAAGATGGAAAAGGAGAGAATACAGAAAACAATGAGAAGGGATAAAAGATGGGAAAATGTATCATTAAGCTAAAGAGAAGTGTAAGAAACAGGAAATGAGATAAAAGTAACAAGGAAAATAACAGATAATGTTTCAAGGGAATTTAAGGAAAAACAAAAGTATTTTACACAGTACTAAGACAAATGAGTGAAATATTCTATGTATCTATAACTTACCACTGAGCGACTGAACTGAACTGAACTGAACTGAATAACTTACCACGATAGCAGTGAAAAAACAACCCCCAAAACTGATAGAGGCAAAGTGGACCTTTCATCTTAGTCCACATAGATGTGAACACAAGAATAGGATTCTAGTAGAGTAGCTCTCAAGGTTGAGCCTAAGATTATAGAGTCTAGAATGTCTGACATCATAATAAGCACTTGTTACATAGATGCATCCATTTTATCGTGACTAACCAACTAGAAATGTTGTGCATAAAATTACTTAATAGTTCAGTTCAGTTCAGTCTCTCAGTTGTGTCCGACTCTTTGTGACCCCATGAATCACGGCACGCCAGGCCTCCCTGTCCATCACCAACTCCCGGAGTTCACGCAAACTCATGTCCATCGAGTTGGTGATGCCATCGAGCCATCTCATTCTCTGTGGTTCCTGTCTTCTCCTGCCCCCAATCCTTCCCAGCACCAGAGTCTTTTCCAGTGAGTCAACTCTTCGCATGAAGTGGCCAAAGTATTAGCATCAGTCCTTCCAATGAACACCCAGGATTGATCTCCTTTAGGATGGACTTGTTGGATCTCCTTGTAGTTCAAGGGATTCTCAAGAGTCTCATATCTAAAAATTAAAAGTTTTATCTACTTCAATATTAACTTTCATTTTTGGAATATTACAATCAGTATCGCAGTTCCACACCTTGTAAAACATTATGATCTATTTGGTATTAGTAGTTAAAATATTGTTAGTTACTCAGTCATATCTGACTCTTTGAAACCCCATGGACTATAGCCCACCAGCCTCCTCTATTCACAAGGCTTCTCCAAGCAAAAATACTGGAGTAGGTTGCTATTCCTTTTTCCAGGGAATGTTTTTTAGCTCATGGATTTAACATGGGCCTCCTGCCATGCTGGAAGACTTTTTACTGTCTGAGCCACCAGGGAAGCCCATTTGAAATTACCATATGTTTTTATTAACCTACTATATACTGCTTAGTCCATTGCCTTCTCCAATTAAAAGAATTAGATCAACGTATATGACCTTAGATAGAAAGAAGTTATTGAAATAGTGATTTATTATAGTTTAAAATAATTTGCAAATCAATATACAAAGGATAGCATTATATACTAAACATGTAATGCAAGGAAAGAAGCTTTTACCCTAACTGAGTTTTCAGTTTACTGGAAGATTATTATTCGTTGTGGTTAGATTCTGCTGGACAGAATAGAAAATATAAAATTGTTACAAAAGTTACATTTATAATTTGTGTAATATGAATCATAAGAAAGCAGCTAATACAGTTTCATGATTTTATTGGAAATCTGAGCCAATTCTATCAACTACTTGGCAATTTAATCCCTTGTTTACATACTCAAGATGATGGAACTATGCCATCTCTATTCCAGAGAAGAAAGGAAAATTCTTATACCTTTAAGCTGAGTCAGATATGTAAGAGGCTCAATAAGTAGCCTTTTCTAATACTTCCAAGAGTCCCCATTGTATTTCTTTCTCCTTTTCATGCAAATCACTACTTTTATGAATTCAAGTTTATAAGACTGAAAAGCATTTTAAAATAACAAATTTATAAAAATGATCAAAGGGAAGAAGATGGACCTGGTGTATATCTCTCTCCATAGATACATCAGGAATACAACCTCAGACACATTAGATCTCACAAAACACCAGCTGAGAGAGGGCAGACGCCCTTGGCCACTAGAAAAGAGTATATAGACCCACACAAAACTCAGTATGAAGAAAGGAGTTGGAGGGGTGTGGGGAAGAGGAAAGTGAACAGGACTGAACCCATGGAGTGAGGGAGTTGAATTAGGGCTTATATCCCACATCAGGGCCAATGTTTGGGACAGAGCAGAATATTTTTGCAGTGTGGGAGAGTGAAGCAGCTGATCAGTTATAGTCTGGATTGTTTTTGGTAGTAAAAATGCTTAATTTGATCCTGGTCTAGATAGAGTTAATACATGGGCCACCTTGTTTATAAGAATGGAGCCATTTGACATATTCATATACACTCTGAATTTAGTGGTTTTTAGGTTTAAGGAAAGTTATGACCAACCTTGATAGTATATTAAAAAGCAGAGACATTACTTTGCCAACCAAGGTCCGTCTAGTCAAGGCAATGGTTTTTCCCGTGGTCATGTATGGATGTGAGAGTTGGACTGTGAAGAAAGCTGATCGCCGAAGAATCGATGCTTTTGAACTGTGGTGTTGGAGAAGACTCTTGAGAGTCCCTTATACTGCAAGGAGATCCAACCAGTCCATTCTAAAGGAGATCAATCCTGGATGTTCATTGGAGGGACTGATGCTAAAGCTGAAACTCCAATACTTTGGCCACCTCATGCGACGATTTGACTCACTGGAAAAGACTCTGATGCTGGGAAAGGTTGGGGGCGGGAGGAGAAGGGGGCGACGGAGAATGAGATGGCTGGATGGCATCACGGACTCGGTGGACATGAGTTTGAGTGTACTCCAGGAGTTGGTGATGGACAGGGAGGCCTGGCGTGCTGTAATTCATGGGGTCGCGGAGAGTCAGACACGACTGAGCGACTGAACTGAACTGAACTGAGGTTTAGATGTAACAGTCCCAGCTAAAAGTTGTTGAGAGAGTGACAACCTGAACTTTAAAAGAGAAAATACAATTCACATCTTTTTTTTTTTTTTTTTTTGGAGAATGAGTCTGTAACCCAGTGTGGACAGATGACTTAGAGAGACTTATAGTCAAGCAGCCAGTTGTCTAAGTTGGTCCAAGTAGGCTTGTTTCTTACTTTTATATTGAGACAGTTAATTCCTAGTTAATAGAGTCCTAGGTCCTTGAGGAGGAGAAAATAGTTAACAGCCTTCAAAGAGGAGAAATGGACAATTGAGGTGTGTACGTGCGTGCGTGTGTTCTATATTCCTTCATGTTAGTCACGTAAGACTTTAGTCTTAAGCTCTAAGTTGTAACAGCTACATTCAATTTCTTCTAAAACTTTCTTTAAACAAAGATCTAATGATTATACAAGACAACTCACCTTCTTCAAGTATATGCTTTCCCTTAAACTCAGTACAGATGATTATGTCAAAACAGTGTCCCTTGTTCAAGGATATATTTCGCCTTCTCAAGGACCTTCAGAGTAATCCTGTTATCTTGAGATGTGTGTTGTGGGAACCTGTCTAGTCAATTCAGTTCAGTCATTCAGTTGTGTCAGACTCTGTGATCCCATGAACTGCTATATTCCAGGCTTCCCTGTCCATCACTAACTCACAGAGTTTTGGTCAAATTTATTTCCATCAAGTCGCTGAGGGCCTCCAACTATCTCATCTTCTGTCATCCCCTTCTTCTCCTGTTTTCAAAGTTTCCTAGCATCAGTTTTTGTTTTTTTTCCCAATGAGTCAGTTCTTCACAACAGGTGTCCAAGGGATTGGAGCTTCAGCTTCAGCATCAGTCCTTTTAATGAATGTTCAGACTGATTTCCTTTAGGATTGACTGATTTGATCTCCTTGCAGTTCTAGAGACTCTCAAGTCATTCCAGCATCACAGTTCAAAAGCACCAATTCTTTGGTGCTAATCTTTCTTTATGGTCCAATTCTCAGATCCATATATGACCACTGGAAAAACCATAGATTTGACCAAACACACATTCATTGGCAAAGTAATATATCTACTTTTTAATTTTTAATATAAATTTACTTATTTTAATTGAGGCTAATTACTTCACAATATTGTAGTCGTTTTGTCATACATTGTCATGGATCCGCCCCGGGTGTACATGTGTTCCCCATCCTGAACCCCCCTCCCACCTCTCTCCCCATCCCATTCCTCTGTGTCATTCCAGTGCACCAGCCCCGATTGCCAATCCAGGTTCGACGCATGTCTCTGTGTTTTAATATGCTGTCTAGGTTGGTCATAGCTTTTCTTCCAAGGAGCAAGAATCTTTAAATTTCATGGCTGCAGTTACCATCTGCAGTGACTTTGGACCCCAAGAAAATAAAGTCTGTCACTGTTCCTTTGTTTCCCCGTCTATTTGCCATGAAGTGATGTGATCAGATGCCATGATCTTAGTTTATTGAATGTTGAATTTTAAGCCTACTTTTTCACTGTCTTCTTTGACTTTCATCACGAAGTTCTTCACTTTCTGCTATAAGGGTGGTGTCACGTGCATGTCTTAGGTTATTGACAATTCTCCTGCCAGTCTTCATTCCAGCTTGTGCTTCATCCAGTCCGTCATTTCATATGATGTACTCTGCAATGAGTTACACAAACTGGTTGACAATATACAGCCTTGACCTACTCTTTTCCCAATGTGGAACCATTCCATTGTTCTATGTCAAGGTCTAACTGTTGTTTCTTGACCTGCATACAGATTTCTCTGAAGACAGGTAAGGTGCTCTGATATTCCCATCCCTTTAAGAAATTTCTACAGTTTGTATTGATTGACACAGTCAAAAACTTTGGCGTAGCCAATAAGGCAGAAGAAGATGTTTCTCTGGAGCTCTCTTTCTTTTTTGATAATCTACCAGCTGTTGACAATTTGACCTCTGATTCCTCTGCTTGAACATCTGGAAGTACTGTTGATGTCTTTCTTGGAGAATTTTGAGCATTATTTGGATAGCATGTGAGATAAGTGCAATTGTGTAATAGTTTGAACATTATTTTGACTGGAATGAAAACTGAACTTTCCCATTCCTGTGGTCACTGATGAGTTTCCCGTTTGCTGGCATGTTGAGTGCAGCATTGTAACAGCATCATCTTTTAGAATTTGAAATATCTCAACTGGAATTCCATGACCTCCTTTAGCTTTGTTCCTGGAGAACCTTCCGAAGGCCCACTTGAATTCACATACTAGGTTGTTTGGTTCTAGGTGAGGGATTATACAATCGTAATTATATGGGTATGATAAGAGCTTTTTATTGTTAATAATCAATTGAAAAATTTTATAAGACCTTAAAAAGACTAGAGAGTAGGGCACACCCTGCCCAGTTCTGATACATATGTCAGAAGCTTCTTCTATCCATTTTTTCTTTTTTTTTTTAAATTTATCTATTTTAATTGGAGGCTAATTACATTACTGTATTGGTTTAGCCATACATTGACATGAATGTGCCCAGGGTGTACATGTGTTCCTCATCTTGAACCCCCTCCGACCCCCATCCCCAACCCATCCCTCTGGTTCATCCCAGTGCACCAGCCCTGAGCATCCTGTATCATTCATTGAACCTGGACTGTCAATTCATGTCACATATGACAATATACATGTTTCAATGCCATTTTCCCAAATCATCCCACCTTCACCCTCTCCTACAGAGTTCAAAAGACTGTTTTATACATCTGTGTCTCTTTTGCTCTCTCGTATACAGGGTTATCGTTATCATCTTTCTAAATTCCATATATATGTGTTAGTATACTGTATTGGGGTTTTTCTTTCTGGCTTACTTCTTTCTCTATAGTAGGCTCCGGTTTCACCCACCTCATTAGAACTGATTCAAATGTATTCTTTTAATTGCTGAGTAATACTCCATTGTATATATGTGCCACAGCTTTCTTATCCATTCATCTGCTGATGTACATCTATGTTTATGCCATGTCCTGGTTATTATAAACAGTGCTGTGATGAACATTGGAGTACATGTGTCTCTTTCAATTCTGGTTTCCTCAGTGTGTATGCCCAGGAATGCAATTGTTGGGTCATATGGCAGTTCTATTTCCAGTTTTTTGAGGAATCTCCACACTGTTCTCCATAGTGGTTGTACTAGTCTGCATTCCCACCAACAGTGTAAGAGAGTCCCCTTTTATCCACACGCTCTCCAGCATTTATTGCTTGTAGACTTTTGGATAGCAGCCACTCTGATTGCCGTGAAATGGTACCTCATTGTGGTTTTCATTTGCATTTTTCTGATTATGAGTGATGTTGAGCATCTTTTAGCATCTTTTCATGTGTTTGTTAGCTATCTGTATGTCTTCTTTGGAGAAATGTATGTTTAGTTCTTTGGCCCATTTTTTGATTAGGTCTTTTATTTTTCTGGAATTGAGCTGCAGGTGTTGCATGTATATTTTTCAGAAGAATTCGTTGACAGTTGCTTCTTTTGCTATTATTTTCTCCCATTCTGAATGTTGTATTTTTCACCTTTCTTATAGTTTCCGTTGTTGTGCAGAAGCTTTTAATTTTAATTAGGTCCCATTTGTTTATTTTTGCTTTTATTTCCAATATACTAAGAGGTGGGTCATGGAAGATCATGCTGTGATTTATGTCGGAGAGTGTTTTGAATATGTTCTCCTCTAGGAGTTTTATAGTTTCTGGTCTTACATTTAGATATTCATTTTGAGTTTATTTTTTGTACTGTCTTAGGGAGTGTTCTAGTTTCATGCTTTTACAAGTGGTTGACCAGTTTTCCCAGCACCACTTGTTAAAGAGATTGTCTTTTCTCCATTGAATATTCTTTCCCCCTTTGTCAAAGATAAGGTGTCCATAGGTGCATGGATTTATCTCTGGGCTTTCTATTTCATTCCATTTATCTATATTTCTGTCTTTATGCTGGTACCACACTGTTTTGATGACTGGCTTTGTAGCAGAGTCTTAAGTCCGGCAGGTTGATTCCCCCAGTTTCATTATTCTTTGTCAAGATTGCTTTGGCTCTTCGAGATTTTTGTATTTCCATACAATTTGTGAAATTATTTGTTCTAGCTCTGTGAAAAACACTGTTGGTAGCTTGATAGGGATTGCAATGAACTTATAAATTACTTTGGGTAATAGATTCATTTTCACAATATTTATTCTTCCAATCCATGAATACGGTATATTTCTCCATCTATCAGTGTCCTCTCTGATTTCTTTCACCAGTGTTTTATAGTTTTCTATAAATAGATTTTTTGTTTCTTTAGGTAGATATATTCCTAAGTATTTTATTCTTTTTGTTGCAACGATGAATGGAATTGCTTCCATAATTTCTCTATTTTCTCATTATTAGTGTATAGGAATGCAAGGGATTTCTGTGTGTTAATTTTATGTCCTACAACTTTCCTATATTACTTGATTACTACTATTAATTTCATGGTAGAGTCTTTAGGGTTTTCTGTGTAGAGGATTATGTCATCTGCAAACAGTGAGCGTTTTACTTCTTTTCCAATTTGGATTCCTTTTATATCTTTTTCTGCTCTGACTGCTGTGGCCAAAACTTTCAAAACTATGTTGAATAGTAGTGGTGAGAGTGGGCACCCTTGTCTTGTCCCTGACTTTAGGGGAAACACTTTCAATTTTCACCATTGAGGATAATGTTTGCTGTGGGTTTGTCATATATAGCTTTTATTATGCTGAGGAATGTTCCTTCTATTCCCGCCTTCTGGAGGGTTTTGATCATAAACGGATGTTGAATTTTGTCGAAGGCTTTCTCTGTATCTATTGAGATAATCATATGATTTTTATTTTTCATTTTGTTATTGTGGTGTATTACATTGATTGATTTCCGGATATTGAAGAATTCTTGCATCCCTGGGATAAAGCCCACTTGGTCATGATGTATGATCTTTTTAATGTGTTGTTGGATTCTGATTGCTACAATTTTGTTAAGGATTTTTGCATCTATGTTCATCAGTTATATTGGCCTGTGGGTCTCTTTTTGTGTGGCATCTTTGTCAGGTTTTGGGATTAGAGTGATGGTGGCCTCATCGAATGAGTTTGGAAGTTTCCCTTCCTCTGCAATTTTCTGGAAGAGTTTGAGTAGGATAGGTATTAGCTCTTCTCTAAATTTTTGGTAGAATTCAGTGATGAAGCCGTCTGGACCTGGGCTTTTGTTTGCTGGGAGATTTTTTATTACAGTTTCAATTTCCGTGCTTGTGATGTGTCTGTTAAGATTTTTTTTTTTTTTTCCTGGTTCAGTTTTGAAAAGTTGTACTTTTCTAAGAATTTGTCCATTTCTTCCAAGTTGTCCATTTTATTAGCATATAATTGTTGATAGTAGTCTCTTATGATACTTTGTATTTCTGTGTTACCTGTTGTGATCTCTCCCTTCTCGTTTCTAATTGTATTGATTTGGTTTTTCTCCTTTTGTTTCTTGATGAGTCTGGCTAGTGGCTTGTCAATTTTATTTACCCTCTCAAAGAACCAGGTTTTGGCTTTGCTGATATTTGCTGTGGTCTCCTTTGTTTCTTTTGCATTTACTTCTGCCTAAATTTTAAGATTTCTTTCTTTCTACTAACCCTGGGGTTCTTCATTTCTTCTTTTTCTAGTTGCAGTACATGTAGAGTTAGGTATTTAGTTGATTTTGTTATTGTTTCTTGAGGTATGCCTTTTTTGTTATGAACCTTCCCCTTAGCACTGCTTTTACATTGTCCCACAGGTTTTGGGTTTATTGTGCTTTCATTTTCATTCGTCTCTAATCATATTTTTATTTCCTTTTGATTTCTTCTGTGATTTGTTGGTTATTCAGCAGCGTGTTTTTTCAGCCTTATATGTTGGAATTTTTAATAGTTTTTCTCCTGTAATTGAGAACTAGTCTTACTTCATTGTGGTCAGAAAAGATGCTTGGAAAGATTTCCATTTTTAAAAAATTTTTCATGGCTAGATTTATGGCCCAGGATGTGATCTATCCTGGAGAAGGTTCCCTGGGCGCTTGAGAGAAATGTGAAATTCATTGTTTTGGGGTGAAATGACCTATAGATATCTATTATTTATAACTGGTATTGTATCATTTAACGTTTGTGTTTCTTTGTTAATTTTCTGTTTAGTTGATATATTCATAGGTGTGAGTGGGGTATTAAAGTCCCCCACTATTGTGTTATTGTTAATTTACCCTTTCATACTTGTTAGCATTTGTCTTACATTTTGTTGTGCTCCTATGTTGGGTGCATATACATTTATAATTGTTATATCTTCCTCTTGGATTGATCCTTTGATCATTATGTAGTTTCCTTCTTTGTCTCTTTTCACAGCCTTTGTTTAAAAGTTTATTTTATCTGATATGAGTATTGCTACTCCTGCTTTCTGTTAGTCTCTATTTGAGTGGTATAACTTTTTCCAGGCCTTCACTTTCAATCTGTATGTGTCCCTCATTTTGAGGTGGGTCTCTTGTAGACAACATATATGGGGGTCTTACTTTCGTTTCCATTCAGCTAGTCTTTGTCTTTTGGTTGGGGCATTCAACCCATTTACATTTAAGGTAATTATTGAAAAGCATGATGCTGGGAGGGATTGGTGGCAGGAGGAAAACGGAACGACAGAGAATGAGATGGCTGGATGGTATCACTGACTCTATGGAGGTGAGTTTGCGTGAACTCCGGGAGTTGGGTGATAGACAGGGAGGCCTGGCGTGTTGTGATTCATGGGGTCACAAAGAATCGGATACGACTGAGCGACTGAGCTGTACTGAACTGAATTGATGATCTCGTTGCCATTTATTTTCTTGTTTTGGGTTTGAGTTTATACACTCTTTCTTTGTTTCCGGTCTAGAGAAGGTCTTTTCGCATTTGTTGGAGAGCTGGTTTAGTAATGCTGAATTCTCTCAACTTTTCATGTCTGTACAGATTTTGATTTCTCTTTCATATTTGAATGAGATCCTTGCTGGGTACAGTAATCTGGGCTGTAGGTTATTTTCTTTCAACACTTTAAGTATGCCTTGCCATTCCCTCCTGGCCTGAAGAGTTTCTATTGGAAGATCAACCGTTATCCTTACGGTGATCCCCTTGTGTGTTATTTGTTGCTTTTCCCTTGCTGCTTTTAATATTTGTTCTTTGCGTTTGATCTTTGTTAATTTGATTGATATGTGTCTTGGGATATTTCGCCTTGGGTTTATCCTATTAGGGATTCTCTGGGATTCTTGGACTTGGATGATTATTTCCTTCCCCATTTTAGGGAAATTGTTAACTATTATCTCCTCAAGTATTTTCTCGTGGTCTTTCTTCTTGTCTTCTTCTTCTGGGACTCCTATGAATCAGATGTTGGGTCGTTTGACATTGTCTTAGAAGTCTCTGAGATTGTCCTCATTTCTTTAAATTCATTTTTCTTTTTTCCACTCCGCTTCATTTATTTCTACGATTCTATCTTCTAACTCACTTATTCTGTCTTCTGCCTCTGTTATTCTACTGTTGGTTCCCTCCAGAGTGTTTTTTTATCTCATCTATTGCATTGTTCATTGTATACTGACTCTATTTTATTTCTTCTAGATCCTTGTGAAACCTTTCTTGCATCTTCTCAATCCTTGTCTGCAGGTTATTTATCTATAACGCCAATTTATTTTCAAGATTTTGGATCATTTTCACTATCAATATTGGAATTCTTTATCAGGTAGGTTCCCTATCTCTTCCTCTTTTGTTTGGATTAGTGGATATTTATCCTGTTCCTTTATTTGTTGGGTATTTCTCTGTCTCTTCATCTTGCTTATATTGCTGTGTTTGGGGTGGACTTTCCGTTTTCTGGCAGTTTATGGAGTTGACTTTATTGTGGAGTCTCCTCGCTGTGGGTGAGTTTGGACGGGTGGCTTGTCAAGGTTCTCTGTTTAGGGAAGTTTGCATCGGTGTTCTGGTGGGTGGAGCTGGATTTCTTCTCTTTGGAGTGCAATGAAGTGTCCCATAATGAGTTATGAGATGTCAGTGGGTTTGGAGTACTTTGCACAGCCTGTATATTGAAGCTCAGGGCTATTTTCCTGTGTTCCTGGAGAATTTGCATGATATGTCTTGCTCTGGATCTTGTTGACCCTTGGGTGGTGCTTTGTTTCAGTAGGTATGGAGGCGTTTGATGAGCTCCTATTGATTAATGTTCCCTGGAGTCAGGGGTTTTCTGCTGTTCTCAGGATTTGGGTTTAAGCCTCCTGCCTCTGATTTTCAGTCTCATTCTTGCAGTTGCCTCAAGACTTCTCCATCTGTCACTTCCAAGGTGGTTCCCCCTGTTTTAGCTTCTGTTTGCTGGTCTCTTCAGTGTCTAATTTCCTCCCTGACACTAGGGGGCAGTGGTGGCCACTTTTTAAGACTCACTTGTTTTGTCGTGCTGTGGGAAGTGAGGAGTGCTGCAGACAAGTATCTCTGGCATCTGTAGGGAGTGTTCACATGGTCTTGGCCACACTGGGTCTGCCCCTGCTCACCACGCATGTGCTGTATCAGTCTACCCTGCACAGGCTCTAGGTTGCTCTGCCGGGAACTGTCTGAGGCTGGCACTGGGTTGTATGAACATCCCAGGTCTAAGCTGCTGAGTTTCAGGTACTCAAGTACTCCACAAAGGTGAAGATTGGTTGGGCCTGCGTTTTGTTCCCTTCCCCGGTCTGAACAGCTCAGGTGTTGGGCGAGCGTGGTTGCTGCGACTTATCTCCTCTCCAGTCCCTGCTGCTTGGTTTTATGGGTGTACACCTGGCACACCTTCTCAGGCAGATGTCGACAGACCAGAAACCTACGAAGTCTTGGTTAGCAAGGAAACCTGTTTGCAGTTTGGTATCGGATACCTCTCTGGGGCCGCAATTGCCCCATTCTGGCTCTGGCTGCCCTCCCCTGTCTGTCTAGGTGGGGATGGGCTGTCCGCAGCCGGCTAACTCTGCTCAGTCATTTGTTCTGTGAGCAGGTCTGGTGGAGACATCAGTTCAGTTCAGTTCAGTCGTTCAGTCGTGTCCGACTCTTTGCGACTGATTACCAAAGAATTGATGCTTTTGAACTGTGGTGCTGGAGAAGACTCTTGAGAGTCAATTGGACTGCAAGGAGATCCAACCAGTTCATTCTAAAGGAGATCAGTCCTGGGTGGAGACTTATGTTAGGGCTTTTGCCTTTTTTGCGGGTTAGCTATCCCACAGTTTGCTTTGCTATCACCAGTTAGCGCTCTCAGATTGCTCTGGTGACATTCGGGCCCAATCTTCTCTCTAAGCAATGCAGTCCACGCTTCCCTGCCCAGCCGCCGCTAGCTAATGGCAGATGTGGGCGTCTGCGCTGCTTCTCTGCTGGGAGTTACTGTTGGGCACGTAAGCTGTGGGTTTTTATTATTTCTTTTTCCTCCCGGTTATGTTGCCCTCTGGGGTTAAAAGGCTCATCACAGATTCAAGAGTAAGAGTGCTTCCTGGTGTTTGGAAACTTCTTTCCTTTTTAAGCCTCCCTTCCCAGGAGCGAGCTCCATCCTTACCTCTTTTGTCCTTCTATTTATCTTTTTTTTTTTCCTACCCCATTTTGAAGATAATGGGCTGCTTTTCTGGGTGCCTGATGTCATCTACTGGCCTTCGGAAGTTGTTTTGTGGAATTTCTCAGTGTTCAAATGTTCTTTTGATGAAATTGTTGGGGGAGAAAGTGGTCTCTCCATCCTATTCCTCCACCATCTTGTTCCAGATTCTCTGATCTGAATATCTATGTTGATTACCTAATGTTTTCTATATCTCAGCTTGCAGGAGCTCCTTCTATTCCTGGAGGTATATTTTGTCTTTTGTAAACTTGCCCAGAGCCCTTATAATGGAAACTTCTGCACTCGCCTCAGGGAAAAGCGATGGTGTCCTCAGGCAATCCCTCCTACCCGGGACTGAGCAGTTCTTGAAATGTCTCTACCAGGTCCTTGGGACTCGTGGTCTCCCGCTGCTTGGATGGGCTGAGGGCCACAGGGACGCCGCAACTGGGGTCCTATAGATGCTGCTGCTCCACTGCTGCTGCCCCATCCCCAAAGGCAGCAACAGTTCGCCACCGCCTAAGCCTCCTCATGCTCCATTCTCTTGGTCACCCCTCTCCAGAATCCGCCTGCAGGATTGGCAGCACCTGCGGTGCAGCGGGGTGGGAAGTAGTGGAGGTGGTGGTTCCCATGCGGGCATGCCCAGATGCACCGGCTAGAGCAGCTGCAGCGGCAGCTGGAGCACACGAGCCCAGCTGCACTTCCCCAGCAAAGGCTCTCCTTTTTTTCACTCTAATAAAAGTGCAAATCTCTGAGTGTCTGAAGCTGAGACTTTTGTATCAAGGCAAAATTCTCTCCTTTGGAAATCAACAATCTGACATCACTCACCATAAGTTATAAGTATTGCCATTTCAAAGTAGTTGTCACCAATAACAACTTTAGTGTTCTTCTGGCTATAAGAAGATGCAAGGATTTGGGCTCAAGAAAAATTTTACATGAATATCTAACTATGCGAAGGTCTGTTTTGTCCATTTTTCCCAGAGCAGAGAGTGAGTGATTAGTTTCTGATTTCCATCCTGAACTCAGGTTGTTAAAGGTCAGCAGCAGTAGTGTCCATGATTTAATCTTTGTAAAGGCATTTGGTAAGTGTCAGGTTCCAGTAAGCAGGACTACTTTATTGCCATGAGTTTGACCATGGCTTGGGACATTTCATTGCCAATTTGTCCCACCATACTCTCTGAAAGCTCATTCCCAGGTCTTTTGAAGATTTCATGGATATGCCACTCAGAGTGATGTTTCTGGATAAACCCTGTGAGTAACAAAAATCTCTGGACCACTCTGTCTTACTAGTCTTATGGTCCAGGAAAATATTCCCTATTGTCTCTTCTCATATACAGAGTCAAATTATTATAATTATGGATTATATATGGAACTATACACCATCATTGTATCAGTGGCGAAGCCTCATCCTTGATGATGTAAGAGAATATTTTTGAAGCAGGAAATATAGAAAACCATGGAGTTAGCAATAGTAGTGAATCATAGGTAAGAACTTAAATCAAGAACTTCCATTAAGTTTAGCCCAATGATATCTCCAGTTAATGTGACTTAGTTTGTTAAATGACAACAGCCTACTGCTTATTTCCTGGTTGTAGATCTTGAAGCATCTGACATTTAGTTAAATATTGCAAAATGACATAAGCTTTCAAAACGAACTTAGAGTGTTCTTTTTAATACCTTAATTAAACCTCTTAGCAATATTACTTAACCACAAGGAACTATCTCAGAAGTGAGTCTTAGTAAATGCAGAACTTAACTAAAAAAATAGAACTTAATGTTCAGTGAAATAAAGCATTTTCCAAAAATTATCGCCATTTTTATTAACACAGTTAAGACTAATTTATTTTATTTTTGTTAAGGTGGATTTTTCTTTTAAAGCTCCCCAGTATACTTTGAGATTTCTGTATATGTTGAGAGTCAGTGTTTTTATTTATCTGATAAGGCTGTTCAGAACACAAGTTCATCCAATTTCTGGAGGGACAAGGCAGAGAGAAAAAAGTTATAATTTTATCCACAGGTGTAAATTACTGAATCATGTTAAACCATCAGTAATTTTAGGAGAAGAGCCTCTTTTTATCTGAAAAAAAAAAAAAAAATATATATATATATATATATATATATATGTATATATAAGCCAACAATATGTCAGACAAAAAGGCATTAAAATTGTAATGTTTCTATGATTTAACCAGTACAGTAGGTGCCTTGATCTTGGAGATTGTAGAAAACACATTTTTACCAGTTTCCCCCTCCATTGTGAGACACTAACTCTGCAATCAAAAGGGTCTACCTTGTCAAACAAAAGTGAGGATTGTCAGGGATTTGGGAAAAAGCCAAGCAGCAATTTTAAACTACCCATAGCTCTGGCTATTTGATTTATAGCCACTGTTTACCCATTTTATATTCCCTGATGCTTAGGATGATTTTTGTAAAAGCAGAATGAGCTTTGTATGTCATAGTATTCATAGATCATTGTGAAATAGCACATTTATTTTATCAAAATAATAAAAGACTTTAAAAGCAAATATGAATCACTTAAAGACAAATAAATTTACATAGTCTGTATTCAAAAACCACTTCAAGAAATATTGTTCTTTTAATTAGGGAGAGAAAAACAGATTCTGGTTTGGTACTAGCTGATAGTCACTGAAAATTAACAGTTATTCACTGATAGGGAAGGTTTAACAGTAGGATTCCTGTGTGCTGTTTCCTATCTCTCTTGAGCCCTCTGTTCCTTATCAATTCCTGACAGGAATGAGGAGAGCGGCAAAGCACTCCCAGGACTGACATCAAAGAGATGGTATGCTTGCATAGTTCAGTTCAGTTCAGTCGCTCAGTCGTGTCGGACTCTCCGCCACCCATTGAATCACAGCAGGCCAGGCCTCCCTGTCCATCACCAACTACCGGAGTACACTCAAACTCATGTCCATAGAGTCCGTGATGCCATCCAGCCATCTCATTTTCCGTCGCCCACTTCTCCTCCCGCCCCCAACATTTCCCAGCATCAGAGTCTTTTCCAGTGAGTCAACTCGTCGCATGAGGTGGCCAAAGTATTGCAGTTTCAGCTTTAGCATCACTCCCTCCAAAGAACACCCAGGATTGATCTACTTTAGAATGGACTGGTTGGATCTTGCAGTATAAGGGACTCTCAAGAATCTTCTCCAACACCACAGTTCACAAGTATCGATTCTTCGGCTATCAGTTTTCTTCACAGTCCAACTCTCACATCCATACATGACCACGGGAAAAATCATTGCCTTGACTAGATGGACCTTGGTTGGCAAAGTAATGTCTCTGCTTTTTAATATACTATCAAGGTTGGTCATAACTTTCCTTCCAAGGAGCAAGCGTCTTTTAATTTCATGGCTGCAATCAGCATCTGCAGTGATTTTGGAGCCCCCCAAAAAAAGTCTGACAGTGTTTCCACTGTTCCCCCACCTATTTCCCAGGAAGTGATGGGACCAGATGCCATGATCTTGATTTTCTAAATGTTGAGCTTCAAGCCAACTTTTTCACTCTCCTCTTTCACTTTCATCAAGAGGCTTCTGAGTTCCTCTTCACTTTCTGCCATAAGGGTGGTCTCATCTGCATATCTGAGGTTATTGATATTTCTCCCAGCAATCTTGATTCCAGCTTGTGCTTCTTCCAGCCCAGCGTTCCTCATGATGTACTCTGCATATAAGTTAAATAAGCAAGGTGACAATATACAGCCTTGACGTACACCTTTTCCTATTTGGAACCAGTCTGTTTTTCCATGTCCAGTTCTAACTGTTGCTTCCTGACCTGCATACAGGTTTCTCAAGAGGTAGGTCATGTGGTCTGGGATTCCCATCTCTTTCAGAATTTTCGACAGTTTATTGTGATCGACACAGTCAAAGGCTTTGGCATAGTCAATAAAGCAGAAATAGATGTTTTTCTGAAACTCTCTTGCTTTCTCCATGATCCAGTGGATGTTGGCGATTTGATCTCTGGTGCCTCTGCCTTTTCTAAAACCTGCTTGAACATCTGGGACTTCACGGTTTACATACTGCTGAAGCCTGGCTTGGAGAATTTTGAGCATGACTTTACTAGCGTGTGAGATGAGTGCAATTGTGCGGTAGTTTGAGCATTCTTTGGCATTGCCTTTCTTTGGGATTGGAATGAAGACTGACCTCTTCCAGTCCTGTGGCCAGCGCTGAGTTTTCCAAATCTGCTGGCATATTGAGTGCAGCGCTTTCACAGCATCATCTTTCAAGACTTGAAATAGCTCAACTGGAATTCCATCACCTCCACTAGCTTTGTTCGTAGTGATGCTTTCTAAGGCCCACTTGACTTCCCATTCCAAGATGTCTGGCTCTAGGTCAGTGATCACGTTATCGTGACTATCTTGGTCGTGAAGATCTCTTTGGTACAGTTCTTCTGTGTATTCTTGCCACCTCTTCTTAATATCTTCTGCTTCTGTTAGGTCCATACCATTTCTTTCCTTTATCGAGCCCATCTTTGCATTAAATGTTCCCTTGGAATCTCTAATTTTCTTGAAGTGGTCTCTTGTTTTTCCTATTCTGTTGGTTTCCTCTCTTTCTTTGCATTGATCACTGAGGAAGTCTTTCGTATCTCTCCTTGCTATTCTTTGGAACTCTGCATTCAGATGCTTATATCTTTCCTTTTCCCCTTTGCTTTTCGCCTCTCTTCTTTTCACAGCTATTTGTAAGGCCTCCTCAGACAGCCATTTCGCTCTTTTGCATTTCTTTTCCATGGGGATTGTCTTGGCCCCTGTCTCCTGTACAATGTCACGAACCTCCGTCCAGAGTTCATCAGGCACTCTATCAATCAGATCTAGTCCCTTAAATCTATTTCTCATTTCCACTGTATAATCATAAGGGATTTGATTGAGGTCATATCTGAATGGTCTAGTGGTTTCCCCTACTTTCTTCAATTTAAGTCTGAATTTGGCAATAAGGAGTTCATGACCTGAGCCACAGTCAGCTCCTGGTCTTGTTTTCGCTAACTTTATACAGCTTCTCCATCTTTGGTTGCAAAGAATATAATCAATCTGATTTCGGTGTTGACCAACTGGTGATGTCCATGTGTAGAGTCTTCTCTTGTCTTGTTGGAAGAGTGTGTTTGCTATGACCAATGCGTTCTCTTGACAAAACTCTATTAGCCTTTTCCCTGCTTCATTTCGTGCTCCAAGGCCAAATTTGCCTGTTACACCGGGTGTTTCTTGACTTCCTACTTTTGCATCCCAGTCCCCTATAATGAAAAGGATATCTTTTTTGGGTGTTATTTCTAAAAGGTCTTGTAGGTCTTCATAGAACCGATTAACTTCGGCTTCTTCAGCATTACTGGTTGGGGCATAGGCCTGGAGCTGGTGAAAAAGCAGAGGCTTAAAAGAAAAAGAAAGCAGATTCCCTTGGAATCTCTAATTATCTTGAAGAGGTCTCTTGTTTTTCCTATTCTGTTGTTTTCCTCTCTTTCTTTGCATTGATCACTGAAGAAGTCTTTCTTATCTCTCCTATAGCATTCCCTTTATTAGCTTTTCCGTATGGTGAAAGAGATTATTTACGACCCTCTTTTGATACAGATTGTATTTTGACTTTATGGCTTCTATTGCTCCTTGTTTACTTGGTAACTTGTAAAGTCTCGTCTTTCGATCTTTATCTGAAGAAGCTATCATGTAATACGGTATATATACTCACACAAAGTTCAATGAAGCACCCTTGTTTCACTAGAGACTTGGGTCCCCGTGTCCTTCTTTCTCTCTCTCTCTCTATCTCTCTTTCTGGTTGATTCCTTGGAGCACAGAAGCCTGTGGAGTTCATTTTCCTGCCATGGCTTTCAAGACCTCTCAAGACTTCTTGAGAGGATGGCCTGTGCCTACGTGAGTGGTACAAGCTCTGTCCAAGGGCTTTAATTTGTTTTCTGTGTAACCCAGGGAATATTAGCCTCTTTCTTTCTTTCACTTTCTTATCATCGACTCTAGACCACCAGGTTCTGGTCCATTAAAGGACTTCAACAATTCACTTAGTTAAAGTAATAATAAAAGATTTCAAAGGCAGTTTAATGTCTTAAGAAACTAGTACTATGCATAAAACACTCTTCTCAGGGTCTACTTCCAAGAAACATCTTTAACTTTGTGTATTTATAACTACATTTGCCTATTCAGAGAATGATCTGAACAAAAGGAAGTTCAGACTTACTTCCTCTTCCCTTAAAAAAAAATGTAGTTCCATTCCTCATACTTTTTTTTACTGAAAACGCACATCCTACTTTCCTTAAGCAACCATGGACTATACCTTATATCATCATTCTGTAGATTGGCAAACATAAATCACTGAAAGGCATGTCACTTGCAAAAGAATCTTCACAGTGTCTATGTTAATCAGACCAATTAACAAACATCAGTGCCAGGTATCAATACAATAGTGAATATTTCCCAGTTCCCCAAGCTGAAATTCACTTTGTTTCATTTTCTTGATTTAGAATTGTTTTGTTTGTAAGGGTTTACTTCTCCTTAGGCCAATTAAATAGAGCTCTTTGACAAATTAACCTATTAATCTTAACAATATTATCTGAAGACAAAGACACACACTGACGTACACATAAATCTGGACAGAAGAGATCTCACAGTTATCCACTGGATATTTAAAACGTCCTTTTGCATTTTTGTTTTTGTTTAGTTTTTCTTGGCTTGAAGTTCTACTAATTTATTCACAGGAGAATCTCAGTGTAGACTGTGTATATAAAGGACACAATAAGCATAAACATCAGGTTTTTTTCTAGGTATGTTTCTGTTTCTCAGGATTGAAGATCAAAAAAAAAATTGTCTTAACAAGGTAACTTTTTCTTTATTGCATGTATAAAAAGAACAAATTTTGCAATTTCAAAAATATTTCATTTTAACCAGTTTTCTCTGGAATCTAAAGAATATCATGGCCATCCAGTGTCAAACATGCAATTTCTCCTTTTTGTAGTCATAGTTTATAGCTAAATTTTAAGCCAGAGTGTCTTCAAATTGGCTCTGATGACAGGAGCAGAATGACTGATATAATGTCCTAGCAGGGATTGTCTCTCTGGGAAGGTGAGGTCTTCTCTTAAAGCAAAGAAAGCCTGTATACAAGGTTCTGGGCATCAAACATCCGAGTTTTTCCAACAGTAATCTAAAGGGATAGGGACTGAAGTCACACAAATTTCCCATCTGTAACAGACAAAAAAGAGGGGTATCTATCACACTTGTTTTTCTACCAGAAGAGTCCCTCCCTGGTCTAGATGGTGGTGGAGACAAGTTTCCAACTGTTTTTCTTTCCTTGTCAGATTTAACTTATCTGTTACTAACACAGATACCTTATTCATTAATCCTCCTCTTTCTACCGTCTAGTCAGGATGTAGATGCACCAGGGTAGAACTGGCAGCAACCCAAATTCTTTCCAGTCCCTTACCATCAAAACTTTCATTCATTTCCACTTTCCCCACCCTGTGTGCAACAGGGTGGTCCTCTATAATGTTTCCCATGTCAAAACCACAAGGAGGAAGCATGTGAATGTATGTGTCTGTGCCTTACTACATTAAAAGTGGCAAGTTAAAAAGGATGAATGTGAAAGCCAAAATGTTCCTGCTGAGAAAGCCATACCAATATATGTAATAGCAAAGGAGGTGATGGAGAGTTGGTCAAGAGAAACAGACTCTATCATTTCTGTGGGGCCTCAAGGTCAACATTTCTATTTCTGTCACACAGATTGTTCAAAAAGAATAAGTAAGGAATTGAGATAAGAGCCAAAAGAGGGCTCTATCTGGTCTGTTAGGAGTTACAACTATCTAGGAAAAAAGCCTGCTGTATTTCCAATCTGCCCAAATCTGGGGCTCATGGATTGGATCTGTGTCCTCTGAAATCTCGTGACAGTGAGCAATGCCTCCGTCCAAATAGTCTGGAGGTATAGCCATGACAAAGACTCGCATCTGGGTCTCCGGGCTCTTTCTTATTCAAGCTATCACAAGGGTGATTTCCAGCCAGGGAAATGTCCCTGGAGCTAGAGCTCCACTAGCTCCCTAATGTGTTCCTAGTGCAGTGTCCTCTTGAACTTGGAATGAGGATCTGGCTGGAAAAACACAATAATAGCCAGGATTGCAATCCCCCTCCCCCCCCCACACTGCACAAAGTCTATAATCTGACATACTAGGTTCAGTTCAGTTCAGTCGCTCAGTCGTGTCCGACTCTCCGCGACCCCATGAATCACAGCACGCCAGGCCTCCCTGTCCATCACCAACTCCCGGAGTTCACTCAAACTCATGTCCACAGAGTCGGTGATGCCATCCAGCCATCTCATTCTCCGTCGTCCCCTTCTCCTCCCGCCCCCAACCTTTCCCAGCATCAGAGTCTTTTCCCGTGAGTCAACTCGTCGCATGAGGTGGCCAAAGTATTGGAGTTTCAGCTTTAGCATCAGTCCCTCCAATGAACATCCAGGATTGATCTCCTCTAGAATGGACTGGTTGGATCTCCTTGCAGTATAAGGGACTCTCAAGAATCTTCTCCAGCACCACAGTTCAAAAGCATCGATTCTTCGGCGGTAAGCCTTCTTCACAGTCCAACTCTCACATCCATACATGACCACGGGAAAAACCATTGCCTTGACTAGACGGACCTTGGTTGGCAAAGTAATGTCTCTGCTTTTTAATATACTATCAAGGTTGGTCATAACTTTCCTTCCAAGGAGCAAGCGTCTTTTAATTTCATGGCTGCAATCAGCATCTGCAGTGATTTTGGAGCCCAAAAAAACAAAGTCTGACACTGTTTCCACTGTTTTTCCATCTATTTCCCATGAAGTGATGGGACCAGATGCCATGATCTTGGTTTTCTAAATGTTGAGCTTCAGCCCAACCTTTTTACTCTCCTCTTTCACTTTCATCAAGAGGCTTTTGAGTTCCTCTTCACTTTCTGCCATAAGGGTGGTCTCATCTGCATATCTGAGGTTATTGATATTTCTCCCAGCAATCTTGATTCCAGCTTGTGCTTCTTCCAGCCCAGCGTTCCCATGATGTACTTTGCATATTATTTAAATAAGCAAGGTGACAATATACAACCTTGACGTACACCTTTTCCTATCTGGAACCAGTCTGTTGTTCCATGTCCAGTTCTAACTGTTGCTTCCTGACCTGCATACAGGTTTCTCAAGAGGCAGGTCAGGTGGTCTGGGATTCCCATCTCTTTCAGAATGTTCCACAGTTTATTGTGATCGACACAGTCAAAGGCTTTGGCATAGTCAATAAAGCAGAAATAGATGTTTTTCTGAAACTCTCTTGCTTTCTCCATGATCCAGCGGATGTTGGCGATTTGATCTCTGGTGCCTCTGCCTTTTCTAAAACCTGCTTGAACATCTGGGACTTCACGGTTTACATACTGCTGAAGCCTGGCTTGGAGAATTTTGAGCATGACTTTACTAGCGTGTGAGATGAGTGCAATTGTGCGGTAGTTTGAGCATTCTTTGGCATTGCCTTTCTTTGGGATTGGAATGAAGACTGACCTCTTCCAGTCCTGTGGCCAGCGCTGAGTTTTCCAAATCTGCTGGCATATTGAGTGCAGCGCTTTCACAGCATCATCTTTCAAGACTTGAAATAGCTCAACTGGAATTCCATCACTTCCACTAGCTTTGTTCGTAGTGATGCTTTCTAAGGCCCACTTGACTTCCCATTCCAAGATGTCTGGCTCTAGGTCAGTGATCACGTTATCGTGACTATCTTGGTCGTGAAGATCTCTTTGGTACAGTTCTTCTGTGTATTCTTGCCACCTCTTCTTAATATCTTCTGTTTCTGTTAGGTCTATACCATTTCTTTCCTTTATCGAGCCCACCTTTGCATTAAATGTTCCCTTGGAATCTCTAATTTTCTTGAAGTGGTCTCTTGTTTTTCCTATTCTGTTGGTTTCCTCTCTTTCTTTGCATTGATCACTGAGGAAGTCTTTCGTATCTCTCCTTGCTATTCTTTGGAACTCTGCATTCAGATGCTTATATCTTTCCTTTTCTCCTTTGCTTTTCGCCTCTCTTCTTTTCACAGCTATTTGTAAGGCCTCCTCAGACAGCCATTTCGCTCTTTTGCATTTCTTTTCCATGGGGATGGTCTTGGTCCCTGTCTCCTGTACAATGTCACGAACCTCCGTCCAGAGTTCATCAGGCACTCTATCAATCAGATCTAGTCCCTTAAATCTATTTCTCATTTCCACTGTATAATCATAAGGGATTTGATTGAGGTCATATCTGAATGGTCTAGTGGTTTCCCCTACTTTCTTCAATTTAAGTCTGAATTTGGCAATAAGGAGTTCATGACCTGAGCCACAGTCAGCTCCTGGTCTTGTTTTCGCTAACTTTATACAGCTTCTCCATCTTTGGTTGCAAAGAATATAATCAATCTGATTTCGGTGTTTACCATCTGGTGATGTCCATGTGTAGAGTCTTCTCTTGTGTTGTTGGAAGAGGGTGTTTGCTATGACCAGTGCATTCTCTTGACAAAACTCTATTAGCCTTTTCCCTGCTTCATTCCGTGCTCCAAGCCAAATTTACCAGTTACTCCAGGTGTTTTTTGACTTCCTACTTTTGCATTCCAGTCCCCTATAATGAAAAGGACATCTTTTTTGGGTGTTATTTCTAAAAGGTCTTGTAGGTCTTCATAGAACCGATTAACTTTGGCTTCTTCAGCATTACTGGTTGGGGCATAGGCCTGGATTACTGTAATATTGAATGGTTTGCTTGGAAACGAACAGAAATCATCCTGTCATTTTTAAGATTGCATCCAAGTACTGCATTTCGGACTCTTTTGTTGACCATGATGGCTACTCCATTTCTTCTAAGGGATTCCTGCCCACAGTAGTAGATATAATAATCATCTGAGTTAAATTCACCCATTCCAGTCCATTTTAATTCACTGATTCCTAGAATGTCAACGTTCACTCTTGCCATCTCCTATTTGACCACTTCCAATTTGCCTTGATTCATGGACCTAACATTCTAGGTTCCTATGCAATACTGCTCTTTACAGCACCGGACTTTGCTTCTATCACTGGTCACATCCACAACTGGGTATTGGTTTTGCTTTTGCTCAATCCCTTTATTCTTTCTATGGTTATTTCTCCACTGAGCTCCAGTAGCATACTGGGCACCTACTGACTTGGGGAATTCCTCATTCAGTATCCTATCATTTTGCCCTTTGTTACTGTTCATGGGGTTCTCAAGGCAAGTATACTGAAGTGGTTTGCCATTCCCTTCTCCAGTGGACCACATTCGGCTGTGGTCCATGTGATCAGATCAGCTAGTTTCCTGTGATTATGATTTCAGTCTGTCTTCCCTCTGGTGCCCCCTAGCAATACCTACCGTCTTATTTGGGTTTCTCTTACCTTGGTCGTGGAAAATCTCTTCACAGCTGCTCCAGCAAAGTGCAGCCGCTGTACCTTACCTTGGGTGAGGGGTATCTCCTCAAGGCCGCCCCTCCTGACCTTGAACGCGGAATAGCTCCTCTCGGCCCTCCTGCACCCACGCAGCCACCGCCTGTTGGACGTGGGGTAGCTCCTCTCGGCCGCCGGCCCTGGCCTCAGGCGTGGGGTAGCTCCTCACGGCCGCACCTCTTTGCGTCGTTCGTTGTGCCCGGGCCGGCGTCTCTCGCGTCGCGTCTGCACCTCCGGGGCCGGCGTCTCTCGCGTCGCGTCTGCGCCGCTGGGGCCGGCGTCTCTCGCGGTTCAGTTCAGTTCAATTCAGTTCAGTTGCTCAGTCCTGTCCGACTCTCCGCGACCCCATGAATCACAGCACGCCGGACCTCCCTGTCCATCACCGACTCCCAGAGTTCACTCAAACTCATGTCCATTGAGTCGGTGATGCCATCCAGCCATCTCTTTCTCTGTTGTCCCCTTCTCCTCCCGCCCCCAATCCTTCCCAGCATCAGAGTCTTTTCCAATGAGTCAACTTATTGCATGAGGTGGCCAAAGTATTGGAGTTTCAATTCCACAAGTAGTTACAAAAAGTCAAAGAGACCAGGAAAGTTGACCGAGAAAGGACAGTTCATCCCATACACTTCATCCATTTTCAACCACTCCCCTCACAGGGCATTGGGTGTCTTTTGGCATTGGAAGGTCCATGTCAGACTCCATTTCTGGGCTAACCTTAGCTATATGAGGTACCATGGAACAACAAGCAAGACTCAATTCTAACTTCACAAGAAATTGTGTGTCTCAGACCCACAGCTTTCACTCACAGGCAAACTGTAGGGTTAATAAAACCAAGTAGAAAATGTGTGTACAAGAAGAGTAGAAGAGGTAATGTTTTGAGTGTTCTTACCTTGTTTTCAGATCCCAGAAAAATGTCCAAGATGATAGTTTATGGTGAATTCTACTAATATCCATGGTCCCCAAAGGAGAAAAATTTACTCCAAGACCCAAAAGACATGGTCTCTGGCATTCAGAGCTTTGTGTAACAAAGTTTCAGTTCAGTTTAGTCTCTCAGTCATGTCCGAGTCTTTGCGACCCCATGAATCATGGCATGCCAGGCCTCGCGGTCCATCACCAACTCCTGGAGTTCACTCAAACTCATTTCCATCGAGGCGGTGATGCCAACCAGCCATCATTCTCTGTCGTCCCCTTCTCCTCCCGCCCCCAATCCTTCCCAGCATCAGAATCATTTCCAGTGAGTCAACTCGTCGCATGAGGTGGCCAAAGGATTGGAGTTTCAGCTTTAGCATCAGTCCTTCCAATGAACACCCAGGATTGATCTCCTTTAGAATGGACTTGTTGGATCTCCTTGCAGTCCAAGGGACTCTCAAGAGTCTTCTCCAGCACCACAGTTCAAAAGCATCAATTCTTCAGTGATCAGCTTTCTTCACAGTACAACTCTCACATCCATACACGACAAAGTTTAATTAGAGTGAAAAGGATAGAGAAATACTCCAGATTTTTAATTAGCAATAATCATTCCATCGGATAAACCTCATTGGCTATGATACTGCCACTGCACAAAGCTAATACTCCAGGAAAAGGCACTGAAAAAGGGTAGGGGAATAGTCACCTTACTAGCTTAAGCAGGAAATTTTATACTATTCTGCTAGCTGCTGAGAATATACGAAATAATATCTCAAGTCTGTGAAGTTTTATGAAGCGCCTCCTTTCTATAACGAACATTCTGAGATAACAACAGTGCTATATTAGCCAGGGACAAAGTGGTCCAAACAGAGTACCTTTGGGTGAGAAGTACTGTTGCACTTAAAACAGGTTTCTAAACAAGATATATTGTTTTAGTAATGATTTTTAGCAACGATCCTAAGAAAATATTTTCGTGAGTAATATATACAGCAAATATTTTAGTAGGTCATTTCTTTCACACACTCCCAATGTGTACCACACTATATGAGAGAGTGTCCAGGCTGATGGGCTGATGCTAAGCAACACATTTATCCAGGATGTTCCCCTGTATGTTTCTCACAGGTGTGGAACGTGTCTCCAGTGGAGCAGTCTCACCTTCTGAGCTTCCTCCTCTCAGACTCTGCACTTTTCCAAATAACCTTGGCCTCTTCTAAATCCTGGGTCCTACCGTACTGTGTCCTCCATTTCCACAGGCCAGTTCAGCCACAGACTGAAGGGTCCACTAACAATGGTTTAAAAGCCACACCCTACTTGACTTACTCTGCATGACTCTTAAAACTCTCCACACTCATTTCCAAGTACACACACACACACAACAACAGAGCAGAGATGTTGATAATTTTTTTGTCTCGAGGTAATTCCAGATTTGTGGAGCCATCTTCCTGAGTTATCAATGACCATCATTTCCTGATTCCTCTCCTGGACTGTGGCACCACAGAGATACTTTGGCCATTATCCCGAAGACTATGTATGCTTCCTTTTCTAGTTGTTCCATATCTCACATCTTTGGTCTTCATCTATGTGTTTTCAGGGGGCTGGACATACACATAAGATAAGCAGGCACAAATACAGTTGACACAAACATATGCAACTCATCTACATTCATATGCAAAACACAGGGACACAAATGTAAACAGGGAACCCTCATGTTTCAGAAACTGAATATGATATGTCCTGCAATGTGGGAGATATGATCAGCAGGCACAATGTCTTGCCCTTTTGAGATACATGTCCATTTCTTCCAACATCTCTTCAGTAGTATCTCCAACCATCCTGAAGCCATTTCCAGCATTGCCTGTGTGGTGGAGAAAGGCCAAGCAATGGATATACAAATTCACCAAATATGCCAAAGTCAACACAAAAGTTCACTGGGGCACCAGAGAGAAACCACTTCCAACTGATAGGCCTTCCCAGGATGAGGGGTGGGAGTGAAGAGCCCAGGCAACTTCAAACTCATTGAGCAGCAGGATGTTTGGTGGCGGCAGGACTCAGGGAAGGATGATTCCAACAAAGGTGCTTAATTCACCTTGCCTCCGTCAGAGTTACCAAGGACTCTCAGGATGTAACCAGAGCTCCTTTGAGGAAGACTTGGACACATTAAGTCCCCAAGCGTCAAGTCTCAACCTGTCAGCTGCTAGCTGCATGACCCGAATCCAGGCTCTGCAGTCAGCCTGCATGAGCCTGAGTTTTCCCATTTGGGAAAGGAAAGTGCCCTGGCTTCCATACTTCAGGTCTCACCTCCTGACCCCCTCACAACCCGTGATTCTCTCAGTTACCTTGAGGTAGTACTGTAAGAGATCAAACCACAGATCTTCACCAATGGAATTCTGGCAACACGAGCATGGTCAGCATGGGCCTGGTCAGGTTCCAAAGTCTTCCATGAGTAGCCAACAATTCCAACATCAATTGTAAATTCTAAGAAGGCCCAGTGCAACCCCACCTCAGAAATCGTGAGTCAGCTGATGACCTTGTGGATTTCTCTCGTGTACTTTCCTTTCCCTTATTCCATTTCACTTTCTTTTCAACTTTCCATTTAATTTTGAGGTGTCTTCATTTCAGTCTTCATTCAACTTTCTGGAACTCTCTGTTCTTTATCTCAGTAGATTTCTAAGTTTCTTTCTTTCCTCAGGTCTTGGAACAGTTCAGCCATAATTTTATCTATGTAGTATCAACTATTTTGTATTTCTTCCTTTCTGAGTCCCCAAATAATGTGATGCTCATTTATATATATATATTGTCCAAGAGATTCTCTAAACTGGTCTTTATTTGTAAGTTTGCTCATCTATTTGCCATTCTGCTTCGGTGTTTTTCATTATAGAATCTTCCAGATTACTTACACATTCTTCTGTGTCACATTTTCTCTGTTATTTCCTTCTAATGTGTTTTCTATTTCATTATTTTATTCTTCATGAGCGTTTTTTTCCCTATTTTTTCTCATTTCTTGTTAAAATGTTTACTTTGTCCTTGCACATTTTTCCATAACTGATTTTGCATTCTTGTTACTCAGGCTTCAACTGTATCTGTTAAATGATTTCTCTATTTCAATGTGGTTTATTCCTTTTTATTTTTCTTTCATTGGAAACAAGCACACATGACTTCTCATTTTATCTTTCTCCTAGTGAATAATGTGAAATGAAACACTGACTGTTATGGTAAATGGGTGGCCTTATATGTGGACAATCCTGTGTCATCTACATTTGCCACTGTCTTTGCTTGGAGAGTTGGACAGGCCAAGAATGGGCGTCATGTGACACCCCAGTGTTTTCTGGCAATGTTCACATTGGTAGGAGATGGGGTTGGAGATAGACGGCATAATGGCACCGAGCAGTATTATGCGACTATTCTTCTCAGAGTCCAAAAACACAACTAGAGGTTGGGATTTTCTCCCAGATTTCGGGAACAGAACTCTTGAGGGTTGAGTATGAACTGATTCTGTTTGTCCTAAGTTCATTTTCTTCCCTGTCTCAGGAATGGCAAATTCATCCCAGATGGGAACAGCTATGAAGAAAGAAGAACTAAAGTATGTGTTGAGTGTGGTTTGGGGTATGAGATACACATTGTGATGGTCCTGGGAAGCTGGCCATCATTCTGAGCAGATTCACTCTGATTCTTCTGTGTTGTTTCAGAAATAAATAGATGTGTACATGTTCTTCACTAGTGGGGTACAAATTTTTTAGAGATCTACTGTTCATTACACTGGCTTTCAAACCAGCTGAATGGACTCATCTTGCTATGTCAGATCCGAGGCAAAGGGCCCCGTTAAACATTCTGAATCTGTCACACTGTAGTGATTCTCCAAGCCCATAATAATCATCTCCTTATTTGTGTCCTTTCTTTGGGACTCAGCTCCCAAGCTGATTGCTTATACTCCCTTTTTCCTGACTCAATGTACATCTTTATTGCAGCATCAGTTGTATGGTGTCTTTCGGCTATAAAGTTAGTTATGTCCTATTAGTTTTCAGGAAGTTGCTCTAAATGTAGAGGGATTTTTAATGGTGCTGATTTGGGCTTCGCCTACTGTACCAGCTTCTACTTTCCCAATAATTTGGCTGTACTAGCAGCACTTAGTATTATATTAAGGGAGAACAGCCATTGTAGAGGTTGATCCATTATAATGCCTCACTGTTTTTCAGGATTTTGAAAGAATGATCTCACACTAAACTGACAAGCTTTTGACCAGTGTGTTTCCCTAGACAAATGGAATCATGAGGGAATCATATTGGACTGTCATTCTATGATTGGGTGAGCAGGTGGAAGTACATAGTGAAATGATTCAGATGAGAAAATAGAAAGAACACTGTCTTAGAGTGCAAAAGTTTGAGGACTGCCAAAGAGACCCAAGATGGATTTGGGGGCTAGGATAATAATGTATATATGAAGATGAAGACTCAGTGTGTGAGAGTTCAGCCAGGTATGGTCATGGCACTTTTTTTCCATCCATTTTGCGGACGATTTGGCTGAAAACCCTTTAGGCAGTGTCTCTATCAGAAGGTTGTTATAATACTCATGTAATCTAGCTGCATTGGGTTGAAATCTCCAAAGAACATTTGTTAAAGAGACCACTGGTGAGTTTTCTGAGAGTTAAAGTGATGTCACTGATCAGAATCATTCATGTCTATTAATTTCAGGGAAACCAGGATACATTTAAAAGGAATGTGTTTATGTGTTTTGAACAGGAATTTTGTAAAGGTCAGTGATTATGGTAACAGAGCTGAAAGGTCCAGAAAAAGGGAGCAGTTGCAGATGAAGTCATTCTAGAAGGGGGATCATTAGAAACAAAATAGGAATCTGTCAACGTGCATATATTTGCAAGACCATTTTTTGTGACCTTCTTAAGGACTAAGGACTTCTTAACATGAACAACTACAAGTTTAGCCAATTGGGTCATACTATCTTTTACTAGGGAGATGCCTGAGGCTAGGGAGAATACAATAAATCTCCAAGAAGATTGCATTCTTTCTCATGATGGTGTTGCTACTTGCAAATGACACTTGTATGTTTCATTCTGAGTCTATTGCCCCAAATGACTCCATAAAGCACAAGAAAAGGGGAAAGTAAATTATCCTTACTTCAAAGTAATAGAATATAAAAGCCCTACTGCAGGCGTCTGAGCATGGGGGAAAACACGTCAACCTGAATTTTTCAAAGGTTATACTGTCAGGTAGTCGTTGTGCCTCAGTAGCCAAATCATGTCCTTGTTTTCATTTTTTGCCACCCTAGGGACTTCAGCATGCCTCATTTCCCTTTCCCTCACTATATCCAGAGTTTGTCCAAAATATCAGTTTAGGCCTCTCCTAAACTACCATTTCAATTTTATCAGCAAAATATTCTAATTGGTCTGGGCGTCTATACAACTTGACCTTGTAGGAATGATATACAGAGAAATAGTACTGGGTGTGGGCTGGATAGGGACTTGAAGTATGAATAAAAATGAGAAACAAACAGATGCCTCTGCTGCTTTTTTCTTTGCATGGAGTCATTGTACTACTAACGTAATGCTATTTCATTTGTCCTGAGTAAGTCCTGACACGACACATTGAATTTGTTCTTACCAATAGAGATATCTGTTTTCCTTACCATGAGAATATTTTCCTCATATTTACAGCTTATTGCCTTTCTGAAGATAATAAGAAGAGGTGGCAAGAACACACAGAAGAACTGTTCAAAAATGATCTTCACGATTCAGATAATCATGACGGTGTGATCACTCACCTAGAAACTGACATCCTAGAATGTGAATTCAAGTGTATGTTCAGTTCAGTTCAGTCGCTCAGTCCTGTTCGACTCTTTGCAGCCCCACAAATCACAGCACGCCAGGCCTCCCTGTCCATCACCAACTCCCGGAGTTCACCCAAACTCATGTCCATCGAGTCGGTGATGCCATCCAGCCATCTCATTCTCTGTCGTCCCCGTCTCCTCCCACCCCCAATCCCTCTTAGCATTAGACTCTTTTCCAGTGACTCAACTCATTGCATGATGTGGCCAAAGTATTGGAGTTTCAGCTTTAGCATCAGTCCTTTCAATGAATACCCAGGATTGATCTCCTTTAGAATGGACTGGTTGAATCTCCTTTCAGTACAAGGGATTCTCAAGAGTCTTCTCTAGCACCACAGTTCAAAAGCATCAATTCTTCAGCGATCAGCTTTCTTCACAGCCCAATTCTTACATCCATACTTGACCATGGGAAAAACCATAGATTTGACTAGATGGACCTTGGGTGGAAAAGTAATCTGTCTGCTTTTTAATATGCTATCTAGGTTGGTCATAACTTTCCTTCCAGGAGTAAGCGTCTTTTAATTTCATGGCTGCAATCAGCATCTGCAGTGATTTTGGAGCCCCAAAAAATAAAGTCTGACTCTGTTTCCACTGTTTCCTCATCAATTTTCCATGAAGTGATGTGAGCAGATGCCATGATCTTTGTTTCCTGAATGTTGAGCTTCAAGCCAAACTTTTCATTCTCCTCTTTCACTTTCATCAAGAGGCTTTTGAATTCCTCTTCACTTTCTGCCATAAGAGTGGTCTCATCTGCATATCTGAGGTTATTGAGATTTCTCCCGGCAATCTTGATTCCAGCTTGTGCTTCTTCCAGCCCAGCGTTCCCATGATGTACTCTGCATATAAGTTAAATAAACAGGGTGACAATATACAACCTTGAGGTACTCTTTTTCCTATTTAGAACCAGTCTGTTGTTCCATGTCCAGTTCTTACTGTTGCTTCCTGACCTGCATACAGGTTTCTCAAGAGGTAGGTCAGGTGGTCTGGTATTCCCATCTCTTTCAGAATGTTCCACAGTTTATTGTGATCCATGCAGTCAAAGGCTTTGGCCTAGTCAATGAAGCAGAAATAGATGGTTTTCTGGAACTCTCTTGCTTTCTCCATGATCCAGCGGATGTTGGCAATTTGATCTCTGGTGCCTCTGCCTTTTCTAAAACCTACTTGAACATCTGGAAGTCCACGGTTCACATATTGCTGAAGCCTGGCTAGGAGACTTTTGATCATAACTTTACTAGCCTGTGAGATGAGTGCAATTGTGCGGTAGTTTGAGCATTCTTTGGCATTCCCTTTCTTTGGGATTGGAATGAAGACTGACCTTTTCTAGTCCTGTGGCCACTGCGGAGTTTTCCAAATTTTCTGGCATATTAAGTGCAGCCCTTTCACAGCATCATCTTTCAGGATTTGAGAAAGTTCAATTGGAACTCCATCTCCTCCACTAGCTTTGTTTGTAGTGATGCTCTCTAAGGTCCACTTGACTTCACCTTCCAAGATGTCTGGTTCCAGGTCAGTGATCACGCCATTGTGATTATCTTCAGTTCAGTTCAGTTCATTCGTTCAGTTGTGTCCGACTCTCTGCTAGGAAGCCTCATTAGGTACAAAGCTAGTGGACATGAAGGAATTTCAGGTGAGCTGTTCCAAGTCCTGAAAGATGATGCTGTGAAAGTGCCATACTCAATATGCCAGCAAATTTGGAAAACTCAGCAGTGGCCATAGGACTGGAAAATGTCAGTTTTCATTCCAATCCCAAAGAGGCAATGCCAAAGAATGCTCAAACTACCACACAATTGCACTCATCTCACAAGCTAGTAAATTCATGCTCAAAATTCTCCAAGCCAGACTTTAGGAATATATGCACCATGAACTTTCAGATGTTCAAGCTGGTTTTAGAAAAGGAAGAAGAACCAGAAATCAAATTGCCAACATCCTCTGGATTATTGAAAAGGAAAGATATTTTCAGAAAAGAAAATACTGCTTTATTGACTATACCAAAGCCTTTGACTGTGTATATCACAATAAACTGTGGAAAACTATTCAGGAGATGGAAAAACCAGACCACCTGACTTGCCTATTGAGAAATATGTATGTAGGTCAGAAATCTGTATGGACATGGAATAGACTGGTTCCAAATAGGAAAAGGAGTACCTCAGCACTGTATATTGTCACCCTGATGATTTAACTTATATGCAGAGTACATCGTGAGAAATGCTGTTCTGGAAGAAGCACAAGCTGGAATCAAGATTCCTGGGAGAAATATAGATAACCTCAGAGATGCAGATGAAACTACCCTTATGATATATATGACGAAGTTCTAAAAAGCCTCTTGATGAAAATGATAGAGAAGAGTGAGAATGCTGGCTTATAGCTAACATTCATTAAACTAAGATCATGGCATATAATCCCATATCTTCATGCAAATAGATGTGGAAACAGAAGCTGACTTTATTTTCGGGGGCTCGATATTCACTGCAGATGGTGACTGCAGCCATGAATCTATTTATTTATTTTAATTGGAGACTAATTATGTGTGTGGTTTTTGCTGCGTATTGACAGATTCAGCCATGGGTGTATATGTGTTCCTAATCCTGAACCCCCTGAACCTCCCTTCCCACTTACCCCTCAGGATCATCCCAGTGCATGATCCCTGAGCACCCTGTCTCATGCAACGAACCTGGACTGTTGATCTGTTCCAAATACGATAATATACATGTTTCAATGTTATTCTTTCAAATCATCCCACCCTCACCTTCTCCCACAGAGTGCAAAAACTGTTCGATACATCTGTGTCTCTTTGGGTCTTGCATATAGGGTCATTGTTACCATCTTTCTAAATTACATAATATGCATCGGTATAGTGTATTGGTGTTTTTCGTTCTGACTTACTTCACTCCGTATAATAGGCTCCAGTTTCATCCATCATTAGAACTGGTTCAAATGTATTTTTTTAATGGCTGAGTGATACTCCATTGCATATATGTACTGCTGCTGCTGCTGCTAAGTCGCTTCAGTCGTGTCCGACTCTGTGCGACCCCATAGACGGCAGCCCACCAGGCTCCGCCATCCCTGGGATTCTCCAGGCAAGAATACTGGAGTGGGCTGCCATTTCCTTCTGTAGCATATATGTACTAAAGGTCTGTTATCCATTCACCTGATGATGGACATCTAGTTTGCTTCCATGTCCTGGCTAGTATAAACAGTGTACAGCCATGAAATTAAGAAACACTCTGTGGGAGGAAAGTTTGGACCAACCTAGACAACATCTTAAAAAGCAGAGATATTACTTTGCCAACAAAGGTCCACCTAATCAAGGCTATATTTTTTCCAGTAGTCATGTATGGATGTGAGATTTACAGTATAAGGAAAGTTGAGTGCAGAATTGATGCTTTTAAACTGTGGTGTTGGTGAATACTCTTGGAAGTCCCTTGGACTGCAAGGAGATCCAACCAGTCCATCCTAAAGGAGATCAGTCCTGAATGTACATTGGAAGCACTTGTGTTGAAGCTGAAACTACAATACTTTGTCCATCTGATGTGAAGAGCTGACTCATTAGAAAAGACCCTGATCCTGAGAGTGATTTAAGACAGGAGATTAGGGTATGACAAAGGATTACATTGTTTGATGCCTTCACCAACCCAATGGACATGAGTTTGAGTAACCTCCAGAAGTTGGTGATGGTAGGAAGACCCGGTGTGCTGCAGTCCATGAGGTCACAAAAAGTCAGACACGACTGAGCAACTGAACTGAACTGAACTGATAGCCTTTCCATAGGCAGTAGTGTTAGCCTTGGGACCCAAACCACCCTCCTTAAATATCCTTTGCCTTGAAGTGTGGAGAGACATCACACACACACACACACACACACACACACACACACATTAATTAGGCCATTTAGACCTTTATAACTATCTGTCCAACCATCTCATTAGAAGATATGGCTCTTAGACTGCTACTCTGTGGAATACATTGATGTGTTATTGCCCAAGTGTCACGAATAACAGTGACACCAGCCTCCAGCACCATGTCCACTTCCTGGTCATTATTACCCACCTGGGCTAGCTAAGTACTTACCAATTAAACTTAAAGGATGTTCTCCTGGGTTTATTTCAAGAGCAACCATGTAGTCTTTTTGATTGTTAGTTGTTTTGGATCATTCTTAGCCCATCCACAAAGATACTATTGGCTCAAATTCTGAGCCACTTCACTTTTCTCTACTCCTTTCTTTAAGTTTTCACATTTTCCCAATGGAGACAGTGGGCCATTCCTTGTAATTTTTATTATAATTTCAGGACTAACTTATTATGAAATTATCAGAAACACTTTAAAACCAAACTTTCTTACTCTCAGGTCCTGGAGAATACCACAGTACATCTATGAGTACAAGCCAAATTGACAGAAAAAAAAAAAAATAACTTGTCTCTGGAGTTCTGCATTTTCTTCATCCTGACTTGGGGTACCTCAGGTTATGATGTTTTCCATTCTGTTATTGAATTTAAAAAAATAAAAGGTAAAATAAAAGAATGAATTAAAGTTAGGGGAAAAAGGAGCACTTTTCTTCAAAATGTTATTTATCTAGGTCAGCGAGGACTAAACAGGTACATTATGGGCGAAGTAACATGGCTGTTTTACCAAGCTGTAGAGTTGACTTGTATAGTTGTATAGTGACATCACTAGATGGCCGACGCCAAAATCAGATTCGTTATATTCTTTGAAGCCAAAGATGGAGAATCTCTATACAGTCAGTGAAAACAAGACTGGGAGCTGACTGTGGCTCAGATCATGAACTCTTTACTGCCAAATTCAGTCTGAAATTGAAAAAGTGGAGAAAGCCACTAGGCCATTCAGGTATGACCTAAATCAAATCCCTTATGACTATACAGAAGAAGTAAGAAATAGGTTTAAGGGACTAGATCTGACAGAAGAGTGCCTGATGAACTATGGATGGAGGTTCAAGGCATTGTACTGGAGACAGGATTCAAGACCATCCAAAAGAAAAAGAAATTTAAAAAAAGCAAAATGTTTGTCTGGGAAGGCCTTACAAATAGCTGTGGAAAGACTGTAAGCAAAAAGCAAAGGGGAAAAGGAAACATATACCTATTTGAATGCAGAGTTCCAAAGAATAACAAGGAGAGAAAAGAAAGCCTTCCTCAGTGATCAGTGAAAATAAATAGAGGAAAACAATAGAATGGGAAAGAATAGAGATCTCTTCAAGAAAATTAGAGATAACAAGGGACTATTTTATGCAAAGATGGTTCAAGAAAAGGCAGAAATGGTAAGGACCTAATAGAAACAGAAGATATTAAGAAGAGGTGGCAAGAAAACACAAAAGAACTGTACAAACAACACTTCATGACCCAGATAATCACAATGGTGTGATTATTCACTTAGAGCCAGACACCTTGGAATGTGAAGTCAAGTGGGCCTTAGGAAGCATCACTATGAACAAAGATACTGGAGATCATGGAATTCCAGCTGAACTATTTCAAATTCTGAAAGATGATGCTGCGAAAGTGCTGCACTCAATATGCTGGCAAATTTGGAAAACTGAGCACTGGGCACAGGACTGGAAAAGGTAATTTTTCATTACAATTCCAAAGAAAGGCGTTGCCAAAGAATGCTCAACTACAGCACAATTGCGCTCATCTCACACGCTAGTAAAGTGATGCATACATTTTTCCAAGCCAGGCTTCAATTATATAGGAACCGTGAACTTCCAGATGTTAAAGGTAGTTTAGAAAAGGCAGAGGAACTAGAGATCAAATTGCCAACATCCACTCCTTCATTGAAAAAGCAAGAGAATTCCAGGAAATAATCTATATTGGCTTTATTGACTATGCCAAAGCCTTGGACTGTGTGGATCAAAATAAACTGTGGAAAATTATTTAAAAGATGAGAATACCAGACCACCTGACCTAACACTTGAGAAACCTGTATGCAGGTCAGGAAACAACAGTTAGAACTGGACATGGAACAACAGATTGGTTCTTAGTAGAAAAAGGAGTAATTCAAAGCTGTGTATTGTCACCCTGCTTATTTAACTTATATGCAGAATACATCATGAGAAACACTGGGCTGGAGGAAACACAAGTTGGAATCAAGATTGCCAGGAAAAATATCAATAATCTCAGACATGTAGATGACACCACCCTTATGGCAGAAAGTGAAGAAGAACTAAATAAAGTCTTGATGAAATTGAAGGAAGAGAATGAAAATGTCGGCTTAAAGTACAACATTCAGAAACTAAGATCATGGCATCTGGTCCCATCTCTTCATGTAAATAGATGGGGAAACAGTGGCTGACTTTAGTTTTCTGTTCTGAAAAGGAGAGGAGAATTGATGCTTTTGAAGTGTGGTGTTGGAGAAAACTCTTGAGAGTCCCTTGTACTGCAAAGAGATCTAACCAGTCCATTCTATAGTAGATCAGTCCTGGGTGTGCATTGCAAGGACTGATATTGAAGCTAAAACTGCAGTACTTTGGCCATCGGATGCGAACAGCTGACTCATTTGAAAAGACCCTGAAGCTGGGAAAGATTGAGGGCAAGAGAAGAAGGGGACCACAGAGAATGAGACGGTTATATGGTATCACCGACTCAATGGACATGGGTTTTGGTGGGCTCCGGGAGTTAGCGATGGACAGGAGGCCTGGAGTTCTGCTGTTCATAGGGTTGCAAATAGTCGGATATGACAGAGTAACTGAACTGAACTGATAGTTGATTTGAAAAGGATACCTTTGATCTGGGAGCCTTAATATAATTCAGATTTTCTTGTATCTACAGCCATCATGGGAATATAATTCAACATATCAATATAACCGGTTAAAGACTTTGGAACGCTTAATTTCCTGTGAATGAAGAATTATTGCTTTTATTTTTTTTTGTGTGTGTGTAATTAATTTATTTTTTATTAGAGGCAAATTATTTTACAATATTATATTGGTTGGTTTTGCCATACATTGACATGAATTCGCCCCGGGTTTACATAAGTTCCCCCTCCTGAATCCTCCTTCCACCTCCCTCCTCCCTTTATCCTCCCTCTGGGTCATCCCCGCATGCCCGCCCCGAGCATCCTATAACATGCCTTGACCCTGAACTAGTGATTCATTTCACATATGACAACATACGTGTTTCAATGACATTCTCCCAAATCATCCCACCTTCACCCTCTCCCACAGAGTCCCAAAGACTGATCTATATACCTGTGTCTCTTTTGCTGTCTCGTATACAGGGTTATCATTTGCATCTTTCTAAATTCCATATATATGCGTTAGTATGCTGTATTGGTGTTTTTATTTCTGGCTTACTTCACTCTGTATAATAGGCTCCAGTTTCATCCACCTCATTAGAACTGATTCAAATGTATTCTTTTTAATGGCTGAATAATACTCCATTGTGTATCTGTACCAAAGCTTTCTTATCCATTCGTCTGCAGATGGACATCTAGGTTGCTTCCATGTCCTTGCTATTATAAACAGTGCTGCAATGAACATTGGAGTACATGTGTCTCTTTCAATTCTGGTTTCCTCAGTGTGTATGCCCAGGAGTGCGATTGCTGGATCATATGGCAGTTCTATTTCCAGTTTTTTGAGGAATCTCCACACTGTTCTCCTTAGTGGCTGTACTAGTTTGCATTCCCACCAACAGTGTATGACGGTTCCTTTCTCTCCACATCCTCTCCAGCATTTATTGCTTGCAGACTTTTGGATAGCAGCCATTCTGACAGGTGTGAAATGGTATCTCATTGTGGTTTTGATTTGCGTCTCTCTGGTTATGAGGGATATTGAGCATTTTTTCATGTGTTTGTTAGCGATCTGTATGTCTTCTTTGGAGAAATGTCTGTTTAGTTCTTTGGCCCATTTTTTGATTGGGTCATTTATTTTTCTGGAATTGAGCTGCAGGAGCTGCTTGTATATTTTGGAGATTAATCCTTTATCAGTTGCTTCATTTGCTATTATTGTCTCCCATTCTGAAGGCTGTCTTTTCACCTTACTTATAGTTTCCTTTGCTGTGCAGAAGCTTTTGATTTTAATTAGGTCCCATTTGTTTATTTTTGCTTTTATTTCCAATATTCTGGGAGGTGGGTCATGGAGGATCCTGCTGTGATTTATGTCGGAGAGTGATTTGCCTACGTTCTCCTCTAGGAGTTTTATAGTTTCTGGTCTTATATTTAGCTCTCTAATCCATTTTGAGTTTATTTTTGTGTATGGTGTTAGGAAGTGTTCTAGTTTCATTCTTTTACAAGTGGCTGACCAGTTTTCCCAGCACCACTTGTTAAAGAGACTGTCTTTTCTCCATTTTATATTCTTGCCTCCTTTGTCAAAGATGAGGTGTCCATAGGTGCGTGGATTTATCTCTGGGCTTTCTATTTTGTTCCATTTATCTATATTTCTGTCTTTATGCCAGTACCATACTGTCTTGATGACTGTGGCTTTGTAGTACAGCCTGAAGTCCGGCAGGTTAATTCCCCCAGTTCCATTCTTCTTCCTCAAGATTGCTTTGGCTATTCGAGGTTCTTTGTATTTCCATACAAATTGTGAGATTATTTGTTCTAGTTCTGTGAAAAAGATCATTGGTAGCTTGATAGGGATTGCATTGAATGTATAAATTACTTTGGGTAATATACTCATTTTTACAATATTTATTCTTCCAATCCACGAACACGGTATATTTCTCCATCTATTAGTGTCCTCTTTGATTGCTTTCAATAGTGTTTTATAGTTTTCTATGAACAAGTCTTTTGTTTCCTTAGGTAGATATATTCCTAAGTATTTAATTCTTTTCGTTGCAACAGTGAATGGAATAGTTTCCTTAATTTCTCTTTCTATTTTCTCATTATTAGTGTATAGGAATGCAAGGGATTTCTGTGTGTTGATTTTATATCCTGCAACGTTACTGTAATCATTGATTAGCTCTAGTAGTTTTCTGGTAGAGTCTCTAGCGTTTTCTGTGTAGAGGATCATGTCATCAGTGAACAGTGAAAGTTTTACTTCTTCTTTTCCAATTTGTATTCCTTTTATGTCTTTTTCTGCTCTGATTGCTGTGGCCAAAACTTCCAGAACTATGTTGAATAGTAGTGGTGAGAGTGGGCACCCTTGTCTTGTTCCTGACTTTAGGGGAAATGCTTTCAGCTTTTCACCATTGAGGATAATGTTTGCGGTGGGTTTGTCATATATAGCTCTTATTATGTTGAGGTATGTCCCTTCTATTCCCACTTTCTGGAGAGTTTTTATCATAAATGGATGTTGAATTTTGTCAAAGGCTTTCTCTGCATCTATTGAGATAATCATATGATTTTTATTTTTCAGTTTGTTAATGTGGTGTATTACGTTGATTGATTTGCGGATATTGAAGAATCCTTGCATTCCTGGGATAAAGCCCACTTGGTCATGATGTATGATCTTCTTAATATGTTGTTGGATTCTGATTGCTAGAATTTTGTTAAGGATTTTTGCATCTATGTTCATCAGTGATATTGGCCTGTAGTTTTCTTTTTTTGTGGGGTCTTTACCAGGTTTTGGGATTAGGGTGATGGTGGCCTCATAGAATGAGTTTGGAAGTTTCCCTTCCTCAGCTATTTTCTGGAAGAGTTTGAGTAGAATAGGTGTTAGCTTTTCTCTAAATTTTTGGTAGAATTCAGCTGTGAAGCCGTCTGGACCTGGGCTTTTGTTTGCTGGAAGATTCCTGATTACAGCCTCTAGTTCCGTGCTTGTGATGGGTCTGTTCAGATTTTCTATTTCTTCCTGGTTCAGTTTTGGAAAGTTGTAATTTTCTAGGAATTTGTCCATTTCTTCCAGGTTATTCATTTTATTGCCATATAATTGCTAATAGTATTCTCTAATAATCCTTTGTATTTCTGTGTTGTCAGTTGTGATCTCTCCATTTTCATTTCTAATTTTATTGATTTGGTTCTTCTCCTTTTGTTTCTTGATAAGTCTGGCTAGCAGTTTGTCAATTTTATTTACCTTCTCAAAGAACCAGCTTTTGGCTTTGTTGATTTTTGCTATGGTCTCTTTTGTTTCTTTTGCATTTATCTCTGCTCTAATTTTTACAATTTTTTTCCTTCTACTGACCCTGGGGTTCTTCATTTCATCCTTTTCTAGTTGCTTTAGATGTAGAGTTAGGTTATTAGTTGACTTTTTTCTTGTTTCTTGAGTTGTGCCTGTGTTGCTATGAACTTCCCCCTTAGCACTGCTTTTACAGTGTCCCAGAGGTTTTGGGTTGTTATGTTTTCATTTTCATTCATTTCTATGCATATTTTGATTTCTCTTTTGATTTCTTCTATGATTTGTTCATTATTCAGCAGCGTGTTGTTCAGCCTTCATATGTTGGCATTTTTAATAGTTTTTCTCTTGTAATTGAGATCTAATCTTACTGCACTGTGGTCAGAAAAGATGCATGGAATGATTTCAACTTTTTTGAATTTTCCAAGGCTAGATTTATCGCCCAGGATGTGATCTATCCTGGAAAAGGTTCCGTGTGCGCTTGAGAAAAAGGTGAAATTCATTGTTTTGAGGTGAAATGTCCTGTAGATATCTATTAGGTCTAACTGGTCTATTGTATCATTTAAAGTTTGTGTTTCCTTGTTAATTTTCTGTTTAGTTGATGTATCCATAGATGTAAGTGGGGTATGAAAATCTCCCACTATTATTGCATTATTGTAAATTTCCCCTTTCATACTTGTTAGTAATTGTCTTACATATTGCGGTGCTCCTATGTTGGGTGCATAAATATTTATAATTTTTATATCTTCATCTTGGATTGATCCTTTGATCATTATGTAGTTTCCCTTTTTGTCTCTTTTCACAGCCTTTGTTTTATAGTCTATTTTATCTGATATGAGTATTGCTACTCCTGCTTTCTTTTGGTCTCTATTTGCGTGGAATATCTTTTTCCAGCCCTTCACTTTCAGTCTGTGTGTGTTCCTCGTTTTGAGGTGGGTCTCTTGTAGACAACATATATGGGGGTCTTGTTTTTGTATCCATTCAGCCAGCCTTTGTCTTTTGGTTGGGGCATTCAATCCATTTACGTTTAAGGTAATTATTGATAAGTACGATCCTGTAGCCATTTTCTTTATTGCTTTGGGTTCGAGTTTATACACACTTTCTGTGTTTCCTGTCTAGAAAAGATCCTTTAGCATTTGTTGGAGAGCTGGTTTGGTAATTCTGAATTCTCTCAGCTTTTGCTTGTCTGTAAAGCTTTTGATTTCGCCTTCATATTTGAATGAGATCCTTGCTGGGTACAGTAGTCTGGGCTGTAGGTTATTTTCTTTCATCACTTTAAGTATGTCTTGCCATTCCCTCCTGGCCTGAAGAGTTTCTGTTGAAAGATCGGCTGTTATCCTATGGGAATCCCCTTGTGTGTTATTTGCTGTTTTTCCCTTGCTGCTTTTAATATTTGTTCTTTGTGTTTGATCTTTGTTAATTTAATTAATATGTGTCTTGGAGTATTTAGCCTTGGGTTTATCCTGTTGGGGACTCTCTGGGTTTCTTGGGCTTGGGTGATTATTTCTTTCCCTATTTTAGGGAAGTTTTCAACTATTATCTCCTCAAGTATTCTTTCATGGTCTTTCTTTTTGTCTTCTTCTTCTGGGATTCCTATGATTCGAATGTTGGAGTGTTTAACATTGTCCCAGAGGTCTCTAATATTGTTCTCATTTCTTTTAATTTGTTTTTCTTTTTTCCTCTCTGTTTCATTTATTTCTACAATTCTATCTTCTAACTCGCTTATCCTGTCTTCTGCCTCTGTTATTCTACTGTTTGTCCCTTCCAGAGTGTTTCTGATCTCATCTATTGCATTATTCATTGTATATTGACTCTTTTTTATTTCCTCTAAGTCCTTATTAAACCTTTCTTCCATCTTCTCAATCTTTTTCTCCTGGTTATTTATCTGTAACTCCATTTTGCTTTCAAGATTTTGAATCATTTTCACCATCAAAATTCGAAATTCTTTATCAGGTAGATTCCCTATATCTTCCTCTTTTGTTTGTGTTGATGGGAATTTATCTTGTTCCCTTACTTGCTGGGTATTTCTCTGCCTCTTCATCTTGCTTATAATGCTTTGCTTGGGGTGGCCTTTTCCTCTTCTGGCCGTTTGTGGAGTTCTCTTTATTATGTAGTTTCCTCGTTGTGTGTGGGGTTGGACAGGTGACTTGTCAAGGTTCCCTGGTTACGGAAGCTTGTGTCGGTGTTCTGGTGGGTGGAGCTGGATTTGTTCTCTCTGAAGTGCAATGAAGTGTCCAGTAATGAGTTATGAGATGTCAGTGGGTTTGGAGTGACTTTGGGCAGCCTGTATATTGAAGCTCAGGGTTAGTTTCCTGTGTTACTGGAGAATTTGCGTGGTATGTCTTGCTCTGGAACTTGTTGACCCTTGGGTGGTGCTTGGTTTTAGTGTAGGTATGGAGACGTATGATGAGCTCCTATCGATTAATGTTCGCTGGAGTCAGGAGTTCTCTGGTGTTCTCAGGATTCGGGCTTAAGCCTCTTGCCTCTGGTTTTTGGTCTTATTTTTGGAGTAGCCTCTAGATGTCTCTATCTGTCATTTCCAAGGTGGTTCCCTCTGTTTTAGCTTCTGTTTGCTGGTCTCTTCAGTGTCTAATTTCCTCCCTGATACTAAGGGGTGGGTACACACTTTTTAAGGCTCAGTTGTTCAGTCCTGTTCTGGGAAGGGAGGAACGCAGGAGACGAATATCTCTGGCGTCTGTGGGGAGTGCTCGCAGTGTCTCAGCCACACTGGGCTTGCCCCCGCCCACAGCACGTATGCTGTCCCAGTCTACACTGCACAGGCTCTAGGTTGCTCTGCCGGGAACTGTCCAAGGCCGGTGCCGGGTTGTAGGCACTTCCCAGGTCTGAGCAGCTCAAGTTCAGGTTCTCAGGTACTCCACAAAGGCGCAGACTTGGTTGGGCCTGCGTTTTGTGCCTTCCCTGGTCCAAGCAGTTCAGGGGACCAGGTGTTTGGCGAGCGCTGTCTCTGCGACTTATCGCCTCCCCAGTCCCTGCTACTCATTTTTCTGGGTGTACAACCGGCGCACCTTCTCAGGGGGATATCGACCGGCCCGAGACCAAGAAGTCCTGATTAGCAACAAGCCTGTCTGCAGTTTGTATCAGATGCCTTTCTGGGGCCACGGTTGCCCGCTCCAGCTCTGACTGTGCTCCCTGCCTGTCTCGGCGGGGGATGGGGGATGGGCCAGCCGCAGCCGGCTCGCTCTGCTCAGTCCTTTATTCTGTGAGCGGGGCTGGCCGAGTTTTACGTTAGAGCTTTCCGCCTTTTCGTGGGGAAGCTATCCCACAGTCTGCTTTGCTCTCCCCAGTTCTCTCAAATTGTTCTTGCGGCATTCAAGCCCAGTCCTCTCTCTAAGCAGTTCAGCCAGCTCCTCCCTGCCCAGCCCCCGCTTGCTAATGGTGTATGCAGGCGTCTGCGCTGCTTCTCCGCTGGGATTTACCATTTGGCGGGTAGTCTGTGGGTTTTAAAAAAATCTTAAAAGAAAAAAGAGGGCTATGTGGCCCTCTGAGCTTCCAAGGCTTGCCACAGATTCGCCAGTGAGAGTGTTTCCTGGTGTTTGGAAAGTTCTCTCTTTTTAAAGCCTCCCTTCAGGGGACGGAGCTCCGTCCTTACTTCTTTTGTCTCGCTTTTTTTCTTTTATGTTTTTTCCTACCTCCTTTCGAAGACAATGGGCTGCTTTTCTGGGTGCCTGACGTCCTCTGCCAGCATTCAGTAGTTGTTTTGAGGACTTTACTCTGCGTTCAAATGTTCTTTTGATGAATTTGTGGAGGAGAGAGTGGTCTTGCCGTCCTATTTCTCTGCCATCTTGTTCCTCCCTTGAACTATTGCTTTTAAAATAAATAAGTAAAGGATATTTAAAAGAACAAAACCAACAGAATAATGTAAAGTAATTAGCCTCCAATTTAAGTAAATAAACAAAAATAAAAGAGCCCACAGATTCCCATTCATCCATAACATATAGGTAAAACACGTTGTGTGACAAATACAGTGAACATTTTAAAGAAGCAATGCAATAGAATTAAATACAACAAATTTAAAACACTAGAATGTATAAAATGCACTAGACAGAGTTGATTTTTGATGGTTCTGTTCCACCTGTTTTAAGGTAATTTTCTTGGGGAACAAACGTTCATACGTTCAGTTCAGTTCAGTTCAGTCGCTCAGTCGTGTCCGACTCTCCGCGACCCCATGAATCACAGCACGCCAGGCCTCCCTGTCCAACACCAACTCCCGGAGTTCACTCAAACTCATGTCCACAGAGTCGGTGATGCCATCCAGCCATCTCATTCTCGGTCGTCCCCTTCTCCTCCCGCCCCCAACCTTTCCCAGCATCAGAGTCTTTTCCAGTGAGTCAACTCGTCGCATGAGGTGGCCAAAGTATTGGAGTTTCAGCTTTAGCATCAGTCCCTCCAATGAACATCCAGGATTGATCTCCTCTAGAATGGACTGGTTGGATCTCCTTGCAGTATAAGGGAGTCTCAAGAGTCTTCTCCAACACCACAGTTCAAAAGCATTGATTCTTCGGCGGTCAGCCTTCTTCACAGTCCAACTCTCACATCCATACATGACCACGGGAAAAACCATTGCCCTGACTAGACGGACCTTGGTTGGCAAAGTAATGTCTCTGCTTTTTAATATACTATCAAGGTTAGGCATGCACTTATACATTAAAATATAATGTATGCTCACTTTTATTTTTATTGCTCTTTTCTTAATAAATGTGTTATGAATTTGGATACACTTTTCTGGGATTTGCTTTGCATTTGCCATTAAGGTGTACACATTTAGAGTTCTACTTTCGACTTCCAGTTAACATGAGATACATTAAGAATAATGATGCTTAAAAAAAGTTAATATACCTTTAAAACTTAAAATTTTTTTGGAGTATACTTGCTTTACATTATTTGGTTAGTTTGTCCCCTAAAGCAAAATTAGGGAATGCTGCAGTCCTTTGGGTCATAAACATTAGCAAACAAGATAGTGACTAAACAACAACCACACATCTATCTCCATGTTTTTGACTTCTTTCTAAATCTGGTCACCACAGTGCATTAAGTAGACTTCCCTGTGCTGTACATATAGATCAAAAGTATATATGTTTCTGTTGTACTCTTCCAGTTCCTACCACCACCAGGCATTTCATCCTTGATAACCGTATATTTCATCTCCATTACTGTGTACCTGTCTATGCTTCTCATAGAGAATCATATATTCCAGTTTTACCTACATCCCATATATTTGTGTTAATATGTGTTTTTTCTTTCCCTCTTTTTACTTAGCTTCATTGTATCTGACACTGTCTCTGTCCATCTACATCTAAGCAATTTACCTGATTTCATTCCATCTTAAGACTCTGGCATGTATGCACCAACTCATTTTATCCATTCCTCTATAGATGGATATTTCTGTTGCCTCCGTGTTCTGCTATTGTTAATATTGCTGTCATCAATATTGAGGTTGTGCATCTTTTGGAAGTACGATTTTTCTCAGTTATATGGCAATTATTGGGATTTCTTGATCATATTGTAGCTTCATTCTTATTTTTAAAGGATCCCCTGTACTGTTCTCCATTTTAGTCTATCAATGTACATTCCTAGCAACAGTACAGTATTATTCGGTTTATTCTGCACCCTCTGCATCATTTGTTTTGTGTGGATTTTTTAATATATAATGTGTATTGAGACAATGTGAGTTGATACCCCCATTGAAGATTTAGTTTCCCTTTCTCTCACAGTTAGTGATGCTGAGCATATTTTCAAATATTATTGGACATCTGTATGTCTTCTTTGGAGAAGGAAATAACAATCCACTCCACTGTTCTTGCCTGGAGAATCCCAGGGACGGGGGAGTCTGGTGGGCTTCCGTCTGTGGGGTCGCACAGAGTTGGACACGACTGAAGCGACTTAGCAGCAGCAGCAGCAGTATGTCTTCTTAGGAGAAATGACTATTTCATCATCTATTAATTTATTCCAATTGGGTTGTTCTTTTTGCTGTAATTGAGGCACATGAGCTGCTTCTATATTTTGTACATTCCTCTGTTGTCATTATTTTCAGTTGCAATTTTTTTTCCCATAATGAGATTTCATTTCTGTCTTGCTTATGGGTTTGCTGTGCAAAATGTTTAAGTTTAATTAGGTCTCTTTATTTATTTCTGGTTTTATTTTCATTTCCCAAGGAGGTAGGTAAAAAAAAAAAAAAATCCTGCTGCATTTCGTGTCACAATGTATTCTACCTATGCTTTCCTCAAATATTATTGATTTACAGTTTCTGGCCTTATATATAGGTCTTTAATCCATTTCAAATTTGTCTTTCGTTATGGTGCCAAGGAGTGACTAAGTGTGATCCACTGGAGGAGGGAATGGCAAACCACCCCATTACACTTACTATGAGATCCCGATGAACTGTATAAAAAGGCAACAAGGTATGACATCAAAAGAAGAGTCTCCCAGGATGGTAGGTGCCTAATAGGCTACTTGGGAGGAGCAGAGGGTAATAACTAATATTTTCAGAAAGCAGTGACTGGTTGCCTCAAAGTGAAAATAAACCTCATTGTAGATGTGTTTGGTGATGAAAGTAAAAATGAATGCTGTAGAGAACAGTATTGAAGGGCAACCTTGAATGTTAGATCCATGAAACAATTTAAATTGAATGGGGTATAACAGGAGATAGCAACAGCCAACTCATTGGAAAAGACCCTGATTCTGGGAAAGATTGAAGGAATTAGGAGAAGGGGGAAACAAGGATGAGATGATTGCATCGCCTATGCAATGGATATGAACTCGGGCAAACTCCACGAGGTGGTGAGGGCAGGAAGGACTGGCATGCTGCAATTCATGGCATCCCAAAAAGCCAGACATGACTTGGTCAGTCACAGAAGAATAACCAGTTAGTGTCCTAACTGCATTCTTTTACTTTTAGCTGTCCAGATTTTCAAGCTTAACTTGTCAAATATATTATCTTCTTTCCATTGCATAATGTTTCCTCCTTTGTCATAGATTAGGTGATCATTTGGGCAAGAGATAATTTTAGGGTTTTCTATCTGCTCCATTGGCTTTAATCCTGATGTTGTGCCAACTGCATGACATATTGAGAAGCAGATTGTTTGTATAAACTGAAGTGAGGAAACCTGATTTCTCCAGCTCAGTTTTTCTTTCTCAAGTTTGCATGGTTATTCAAAGTCTTTGTATTTACATCAGGTTGTAAAGATTTTTTGTTCTATTTCTGTGAAAAACATCATTGGTAATTTAATTGGTATGACATTGAATCTGTAAACTCCTTTTTGTAGTGTAACCATTTTCACATATTGATTTTTCCAGTCCAAAGAACACTATATGTCTCACTCCATTTGTGTCATCTTTGATTTGTTTCATCCATAACTTATTATTTTCTGCACACAAGTCTTGTATCTGTTTAGGCAGGTTCATTCCCTGGAATTTTATTTTTCTTATTAAAATGGTGAATCAGATTGTTTCCTTAATTTTTGTTTTTGCTTTTCTGTTGTTATTTATAGGAATGCAGGAGATTTCTTCCTGTTTATTTTTATCCAAAACTTCCCTAAAGTCATTGACTATGTCTATTAATTTTCTGGTTCCATCGTAGGATTCTCTGGCATAGTAACTTATGTCAGCAAACAGTGACAGTTTTACTTCTTCTCTTCCAGTTTGCTGGTAGTAATTTTTCTCTTCTTCTTCACTGATTGCTGTAGCTAGGAGTTCCAAGATATGTTGAATAATAGTGGTGAGACCTTAGGCAACATGCTTTCATTTTTTACCGATGAGAAGCATGTAGCAGTGGGTTTATCCACACATGGCCTTTATTAAGTGGAAAAAGATCCTCTGTGTTCCCACTTCCTGTACAGCTTTTATCATAAATGAGTGTTTAATTTTGTCAAAGGTGGTTTTTGCAAATATATTTTAGATGTGTTCAAGAGCTCTCCTTGGAAAGGTTTATTACATTTCATTGTTCTTTTCTCCTCTGGCCACCTGATGCAAAGTGCTGTCTCATTAGAGAATGCTCTGATACTGGGGAAAATTGAAGGTAAAAAGAGAAGTGGGTAGCAGATGATGAGAGAGTTAGATAGCATCACCATCTCTATGGACTTGATTCTGAACAAATTCTGGGAGATAGAAGGTCAGACTGATGGGACACAGTCCATGTGGTGGCAAAGGGATGGGCATGAATAACTGACTGAACAACAATAGGAAAAAATTCTTTCCTGTTATTGACAGTAGTAGTTATTCGTGACTACTTCATTTTCTATCCCACGATACCCTATCTCTATCACAGTTGTACTAATTTCACCACGCCCCGTGCAAAGATTCAGCCACATTTGTTGTCATTCTATTCAGTTCAATCTCTCAGTCGTGTCCGACTCTTTGCGACCCCATGAATCACAGCATTCCAGGCCTCCCTGTCCATCACCAACTCCTGGAGTTCACTCAAACTTATGTCCATAGAGTCTGTGATGCCATCCAGTCATCTCATTGTCTGTCGGCCCCGTCTCCTCCCACCCCCAATCCCTGCTAGCATCAGACTCTTTTCCAGTGAGTCAACTCTTCGCATGAGGTGGCCAAAGTATTTCAGTTTCAGCTTTAGCATCAGTCCTTCCAATGAACACCCAGGATTGGTATCCTTTAGAATGGACTGGTTGGATCTCCTTGCAGTCCAAGGGACTCTCAAGAGGCTTCTCCAGCACCACAGTTCAAAAGCATCAATTCTTCGGCGATCAGCTTTCTTCACAGTCCAACTCTCACATCCATACATGATAACGAGAAAAACCATAGCCTTGACTAGACGGACCTTGGTTGGGAAAGTAATGTCTCTGCTTTTTAATATGCTATCTAGGTTGGTCATAACTTTCCTTCCAAGGGGTAAGCGTCTTTTAATTTCATGGCTGCAATCAGCATCTGCAGTGATTTTGGAGCCCAAAAAAATAAAGTCTGACACTGTTTCCACTGTTTCCCCATTGATTTTCCATGAAGTAATGGGAGCAGATGCCATGATCTTCGTTTTCTGAATGTTCAGCTTCAAACCAACTTTTTCACTCTCCTCTTTCACTTTCATCAAGAGGCCTTTGAGTTCCTCTTCATTTTCTGCCATAAGGGTGCTGTCATCTTCATATCTGAGGTTATTCATATTTCTCCCGGCAATCTTGATTCCAGCTTGTGCTTCTTCCAGCCCAGCGATCCTCTTGATGTACTCCGCATATAATTTAAATAAGCAGGGTGACAATATACAACCTTGACGAACACCTTTTCCTATTTGGAACCAGTCTGTTGTTCCATGTCCATTTCTAACTGTTGCTTCCTGACCTGCATACAGGTTTCTCAAGAGGCAGGTCAGGTGGTCTGGGATTCCCATCTCTTTCAGAATGTTCCACAGTTTATTGTGATCCATACAGTCAAAGGCTTTGGCATAGTCAATGAAGCAGAAATAGATGGTTTTCTGGAACTCTCTTGCTTTCTCCATGATCCAGCGGATGTTGGCAATTTGACCTCTGGTGCCTCTGCCTTTTCTAAAACCTGCTTGAACATCTGGGAGTTCACGGTTCACATATTGCTGAAGCCTGGTTTGGATAATTTTGAGCATGACTTTACTAGCGTGTGACATTATTGTCCCCCAAATGGTCCAAAATTTATGTTATTTCTCCACTACACATGATTCAGTGGTCTCCTAACCATTCTCCAGCATCTATTTATGTTCCTCATAAACTCTCTACCTTGCTATAGATAGAGAAAATTGGGCAGCTTCGGGCTCTCCAGTGGCTGCAGCTCGGCAGCTGGTGGTTGGGGAGTGGGAGTAGGCGGCGCCAGGCAGGTGGGGAAGAAAGCTATGACTCTTGGCTCTTCCTCCTACCAGACCCGCTCTCGGCCTCCCGCTCCAACGCCCTGATGACCTGAGCCGCGAGAGTGCCGAAAGCCAGGGGCCCAGACGCAGCCCGGCTCCTCCCCTCCTCCGCCCACTTCCTGGCCTGACCTGGCCGGCCGCTGCTGCGGTGACCCCCCTCCGGCCCCCTCCCCGGCCACCGTCGCTGCTCAGCCTCCGCAGACCAGGAACTTGCCCGTCCGCGGCTGCTCCTGACCTAGAGAATCAAGTCATAATGGGAGAATTTTTAGACAAACCAAAGTTGGAAAAGCATAATGCCCAGGGGCAGGGTAATGTATTGCAATATGGGCTAAGCACCATGCAAGGCTGACGAGTTGAAATAGAGGATGCACACACTGCTGTGATCGGTTTGCCAAGTGGACTTGAAACATGGTCATTCTTTGCTTGTATGATGGGCATGCTGGTTCTCAGTTTGCCAAATACTGTTGTGAGTATTTGCTAGATCACATGACCAATAACCACGATTTTAAAGGGTCTGCAGGAGCACCTTCTGTGGAAAATGTGAAGAACGGAATCAGAACAGGCTTCTTGGAGATTGATGAACATATGAGAGTTATGTCAGAGAAGAAAAATGGTGCTGATATAAGTGGGTCAACAGCTGTGAGTGTCTTAATTTCTCCTCAACATACTTATTTCATTAACTGTGGATACTCAAGAGGTTTACTTTGTAGGAACAGGAAAGTTTACTTCTTCAGACAAGATCACAAACCAAGTAATCCGCTGGAAAAAGAACGAATTCAGAATGCAGGTGGTTCTGTAATGATTCAGCATGTGAATGGCTCTCTGGCTGTGTCGAGGGCCCTTGGGGACTTTTATTACAAATGTGTCCATGGAAAAGGTCCTATAAAGCAGCTTGTTTCACCAGAGCCTGAAGTCCATGATATTGAAAGATCTGAAGAAGATGATCAATTCATTATTCTTGCATGTGATGGTATTTGGGATGTCATGGGAAATGAAGAGCTCTGTGATTTTGTAAGATCCAGACTTGAAGTCACTGATGACCTTGAGAAAGTTTGCAATGAAGTAGTCATATCTGTTTGTATAAGGGAAGTCGAGACAACATGATACTGATCTGTTTTCCAAATGCACCCAAAGTATCGCCAAAAGCAGTGAAGAAGGAGGAAGAGTTGGACAAATACCTGGAAAGCAGAGTAGAAGAAATCATAAGGAAGCAGGGGGAAGGCGTCCCTGACTTAGTCAATGTGACGTGCACGTTAGCGAGTGAGAACATATTCAGCCTCCCACCAGGGGGTGAACTGGCAATCAAGAGGAAGGTAATCGGAGCCGTTTATAACAGACTGAATTCATACAAAAAGGATGACACCAACTCTACATCAACTGATGATATGTGGTAAAACTGCTCATCTAGCCATGGAGTTTACCTTCACCTCCAAAGGAGAGTACAGCTCAACTTCATCGAACCTTTTAAACATCCATCCTCAACTTTAAAGAAGGGTATACATGACATAGGTGAGAGTAATTATACCAGAGAACTTCAGCAGTACAACAGCTCGCCCAGAACTGATTTTTTGTTGTTTTTGTAAATTTGAGACTTATTCAAACGTAATTTCAAACAGTAATGCATATGTTGTAAATCAGACTCCAGCAATTTTTGTTGTATGATTTTGTTTTTTGTAAAGTATAATTGTCCTTGTACAAAATGCTCATATTTAATTATGAACTGCTTTAAATCAGTATCGAAGTTATAAGAAATATTTGGCTTATTGTGTGATACAACAGATTATAGCCCTTTCAAGTCATGTTGTGTTTGGACTTTGGGTTGGGACAGGAAGAGCAGCAGCCGTGTCAGCTAGACACTCACATGTGCACCTGATTATGGAGAATTAATCCAAAATATTATTACAAAGTTGAATATCCAGGGAGTTAATTGAAAATGTTCTTGGCAGTGGGATTGAAGTTGTTGATAAAGTTGATCCCTTCATATAACTGTTTTTTATGTTCTCTCCTTGTTGCCATGAGTATTGCAGGTAATAGAATATATTCATAAGAATATCAATCTTGGGGCTAAAATGCCTTGATTCTTTGCACCTCTTTTACAAATCCTTACCTTTAGTTACAAATTGATAAGCAGCAGCTTCCTACAAATAGTAGGAGACTGCCACATTTTTGCTATCATGATTGGCTGGGCCTGCTGCTGTTCCTAGTAAGATATTCTGGATTCCATTTTATTAATAAAGTTTGATATAACAAACAAGAAAATAAAAAAAAAAAGAAAATTGTCACTTACTAGCTAAGCCATGAGATAGAAAGCAAGTTCTTGAGAATAAATACCCTTTTAGGAATCTATATTCTAACTTTTTCTCAGTCTTCACATTGTCCCTTTAAGACTCATTTCTTCAGTCATATTGAAGTTTCAGTCTGTGCTCTGTTCTTCTCAGCGTCACTGTGCAGACACTGTTCTTCAGTTTTCCTTGAGTTTTCTTTTTTATTAATGTCTATGAGATCTATTTTAAATTCCTCAGGAAGCTTTTCTTCACTTTACAGATAATTTTGAGATTTTAATTTTAGATTGACCTGTTTGATGAGTTTTGATAGACTGTCCTCTCCAAAAGGAATAAATTTTGACAATCCACATCTATTTTAGTTTGTGATTCTACTTGTCTGTATTAAGGAGTAAAGGTTTGTATTTGAATAATACAACCTGAATGGGTGTGCATATTAGTCACTGAGTCATTTCCAACTCTGCAACCTCATGGACTGAAGCTCACCAGGTTCATCTGTTCTAGGGCTTTTCCAGGCAAAGACACTGGAGTGGGTTGCCATTTCCTTCTCCAGAACAACCTGAATATTGGGAATAATAAGAAACTATTTTTAAGCTTATAAAGCAATAAATTCTGGATTTTCAGAGACAATTCCCTCCAAAAGAAAAAAATGTATCTTGATTACAAGTTAAAATCACCAGTTTTGTTGTCTAACATGCTAGTAAAGTCATGCTCAAAATTCTCCAAGCTAGGTTTCAACAATATGTGAACCAAGAACTTCCAGATGTCCAAACAGGTTTTAGAAAAGGCAGAGGAACCAGAAATCAAATTGCCAACATCTGCTGGATCATGGAAAAAGCAAGAGAGTTCCAGAAAAAAACATATATTTCTGCTTTGTTGACTATGCAAAGCCTTTGATTGTGTAGATCACAATAAACTGTGGAACATTCTGAAAGATATGGGAATACCAGACCACCTGACCTGCCTCTTGAGAAACCTATATGCAGGTCAGGAAGCAACAGTTAGAACAGGACACGGAAAAACACACTGGTTCCAAATAGGAAAATGAGTATGTCAAGGTTGTATATTGTCACCCTGCTTATTTAACTTATATATCATGAGGATCGCTAGGCTCGAAGAAGCACAGGCTGGAATAAGGATTGCCGGGAAAAATATCAGTCACCTCAGATATGCAGATGATACCACCCTTATGGCAGAAAGTGAAGAGGAACTCAAAAGCCTCTTGATGAAAGTGAAAGAGGAGAGTGAAAAAGTTGGATTGAAGTTCAACATTCAGAAAACTAATACCATGGCATCTGGTCTCATCACTTCATGGGAAATAGATGGGGGAAGAGTGGAAACAGTGTCAGACTTTATTTTTTTGGGCTCCAAAATCACTGCAGATGCACCACTGGCTTAATGAACATGAGTTGGAGTAAACTCTGTGAATTGGTGATGGACAGGGAGGACTGTCATGCTGCAGTCCATGGGGTCGCAAAGATTTGTCAACAATTGAGCCACTGAACTGAACTGAACTGAATTAAGCATGGTCCTACCCATCAGAACAAGAAACAGTTTTCCCTAGTCAGCCTTTCCCATCAGGAAGCTTTCACAAGCCTCTTATTCTTACCCATCAGAATGCACATGGAATGAAAACCATAATCTCAGAAAGCTAACCAAATTAATCACATAGGACACAGCCTTGTCTAACTCAATAAAACTATGAGCCTTGTATAACTCAATAAAACTGAGCTATGCTTGTAGGGCCACCCGAATTGGACGAGTCATGGTAAAGTGTTCAGACAAAACGTGGTCCTTGGAGAAGGGAATGGAAAATCTCATCAGTATTCCTGGATTTAGAACTCCATGAGCAGCATGTAAAGGCAAAACATAGCATACTGAAAAATAAACTCCAAGGTTGGTAGATGCCCAATATACTACAGGAGATCAGTGCAGAAGAAGCTCCAAAAAGAATGAAGCTATGGAGCCAAAGCAAAACAATACCCAGTTGCAGATGTGAATGGTGATGGAAGAAAAGCTCGATGCAGTAAAAAGCAAGACTGCATATGAACCTGAAGGAAGGGTAAAAAAGGCGATGTCAAGAGTGAACATCGATTTTAGGAATCAGTGAACTAAAATGGATGGACATGGATGAATTTAACTCAGATGACCATTATGTCTACTACAGTGGGAAAGAATCCCTCAGAAGAAATGGAGTAGCCATCATAGCCAACAAAAGAGTCCAAAATATAGTATTTGGTGGCAATCTGAAAAATGACAGAATGATCTCTATTTGTTTCCAAGGGAACCCATTCAATCGCACAGTAATCAAAATCTGTGCCCTGACCAGTAACGCTGAAGTAGGTGAATTGGAACAATTCTTTGAAGACCTACAAGACTTTCTAGAACTAACACACAAGATGACCTTTCCACCATAGGGGAATGGAATGCAAAAGTAGGAACTCAAGAGATACCTAGAGTAACAGGCAAATTTGGCTTTGGAGTACAAAACGAAGTCTTCCAAAGGCTAACAAAGATTTGCCAAGAGAGCACACTGCTCATAGCAAGCACCCTTTTCCTGGAACACAAGAGAATACTACAAATGTACATCATCAGATGGTTGATACTTAAATCAGATTGATTTTTTTCTTCACAGCCAAATATGCAGAAAATCTATAGAGTCAGAAAAAACAAGAGTGGGAGCTGACTGTGCTCAGATCATGAACTACTTATTGCCAAAGCAAGAGTTATGGAGTATTACTCAGCAATTAAAAAGAACACATTTGAATCAGTTCTAACGAGGTGGATGAAACTGAGCCTATTATACAGAATGAAATAAGCCAGAAAGAAAAACACCAATACAGTATACTAAAGCATATATATGGAATTTAGAAAGATGATAACTATAACCCTGTATCAGTTCAGTTCAGTACAGTTCAATCGCTCAGTCGATTCTGACTTTCTGCGACTCTCTGAATTACAGCACACCAGGTCTCCCTGTCCATCATCAACTCAAAGAGTTCACTCAAACTCATTTCCATTGAGTTGGTGATGCCATCCAGCCACCTCATTCTCTGTCGTCCCCTTCCCAACCCTCCCCCAACCTTTCCCAGCATCAGAGTCTTTTCCAGTCAGTGGACTCGTCGTATAAGGTGGCCAAAGTACTGGAGTTTCAGCTTTAGCATCAGTCCTTCCAATGAACACCCAGGATTGATATCCTTTAGAATGGACTGGTTGGATCTCCTTGCAGTCCAAGTGACTCTCAAGAGTCTTCTCCAGCACCACAGTTCAAAATCATCGATTATTCGGCGATCAACTTTCTTCACAGTCCAACTCTCACATCCATACATGATCACGTGAAAAACCATAGCCTTGACCAGATGGACCTTGGTTGGCAAAGTAATGTCTCTGCTTTTTAATATACTATTTAGGTTGGTGATAACTTTCCTTCCAGTAGTAAGCGTCTTTTAATTTCATGGCTGCAATCAACATCTGCAGTGATTTTGGAGCCCAAAAAAATAGTCTGACACTTTTTCCACTGTTTCCCCATCTATTTCCCATGAACTGATGGGACCAGATGCCATGATCTTTGTTTTCTGAATGTTGAGCTTCAAGCCAACCTTTTCACTCTCCTCTTTCACTTTCATCAAGAGGCCTTTGAGCCTCTTCACTTTCTGCCATAAGGGTGGTGTCAACTACATATCTGAGGTTATTCATATTTCTCCCAGCAACCTTGATTCTAGCTTGTGCTTCTTCCAGCCCATCGTTCCTCATGATGTACTCTGCGTATAAATTAAATAAGCAGGGTGACAATATACAACCTTGACGGACTCCTTTTCCTATTTGGAACCAATCTGTTGTTCCATGTCCAGTTCTAACTGCTGCTTCCAAACCTGCATACAGGTTTCTCAAGAGGCAGGTCAGGTGGTCTGGGATTCCCATCTCTTTCAGAATTTTTTGCAATTTATTGTGATCCACACAGTCAAAAGTTTTGGCATAGTCAATGAAGCAGAAACAGATGTTTTTTCTGGAACTCTCTTGCTTTCTCTATGATCCAGCGGATGTTGGCAATTTGATCTCTGCTGCCTCTTCCTTTTCTAAAACCTGCTTGAACATCTGGGAGTTCACGGTTCACATATTGCTGAAGCCTGGCTTGGAGAATTTTCAGCATGACTTTACTAGCGTGTGAGATTAGTGCAATTGTGCGGTAGTTTGAGCATTCTTTGGCATTGCCTTTCTTTGGGATTGGAATGAAGACTGACCTTTTCCAGTCCTGTGGCCACTGCGGAGTTTTCCAAATTTGCTGGCATGATAAGTGCAGCACTTTCACAGCATCATCTTTCAAGATTTGTAATAGCTCAACTGGATTTCCATCACCTCCACTAGCTTTGTTCGTAGTGATGCTCTCTAAGGCCCACGTGACTTCACATTCCAAGATGTCTAGCTCCAGGTGAGTGATGACACCATCGTGATTATCTTGGTCATGAAGATCTTTTTTGTACAGTTCTTCTGTGTTTTCATGTCACCACTTGTTAATATCTTCTGCTTCTGTTAGGTCCATAACATTTCTGTCCTTTATCGAGCCCATCTTTGCATGAAATGTTCCCTTGATATCTCTAATTTTCTTAAAGAGAACTCTTGTTTTTTCTAGTCTGTTGTTTTCCTCTATTTCTTTGCATTGATCGCTGAGGAAGGCTTTCTTATCTCTCCTGTTATTCTTTGGAAATCTGCATTCAGATGATTATATCTTTCCTTTTCTCCTTTGATTTTCACTTCTCTTCTTTACACAGCTATTTGTAAGCCTTCCTCAGACAGCCATTTTGCTTTTTTTATTTCTTTTCCATGGGGATGGTCTTGGTCCCTGTCTGCTGTACAATGACACAAACCTCCGTCCAGAGTTCATCAGGCACTCTATATATCAGATCTAGTCCTTTAAGTCTATTTCTCAGTTCCACTGTATAATCATAAAGGATATGATTTAGTTCATATAGGAATGGTCTAGTGGTTTTCCCTACTTTCTTCAATTTAAATCTGAATTTGGCAATATGGAGTTCATGACCTGAGCCACAGTCCGCTCCTAGTCTTGTTTTTGCTAACTGTATAGAGCTTCTCCATCTTGGCTGCAAAGAATATAATCAATCTGATTTCGGTGTTGATCATCTGGTGATGTCTATGTGTAGAGTCTTCACTTGTGTTGTTGGAAGAGGGTGTTTGCTATGACCAGTGCGTTCTCTTGGCAAAACTCTATTAGCCTTTGCCCTGCTTCATTCCATGCTCCAAGGCCAAATTTGCCTGTTACTCCAAGTGTTTCTTGACTTCCTACTTTTGCTTTCCAGTTCCCTATAATGAAAAGGACATCTCTTTTGGGTGTTAGTTCTAAAAGGTCTTGTAGGCTCCGGTGGCACAGATGTGAGAGACGCCAGCTCCGGCGGTGCAGACTCCAGAGATGAGAGAGGCCAATGCAACCGACCACCTGGAGAAGCGTGGCCGAGAGGAGTTACCCCACATCCAAGGTAAGGTACAGAGGCTGCGCTCTGCTGGAGCAGCCGTGAAGAGATATCCCACGACCAAGGTAAGAGAAGCCCAAATAAAACGATAGGTATTGCGAGGGGGCGCCATAGGGTAGACACACTGAAATCATAATCACAGAAAACTAGTTGATTTGATAACATGGACCACAGCCCTGTCTAACTCAATGAAACTAAGCCATGCCGTGTGGGGACGCCCAAAATGGACGGGTTATGGTGGAGAGGTCTTACAGAATGTGGTCCCCTGGAGAATGGAATGGCAAACCACTTCAGTATACTTGCCTTGAGAACTCCATGAACATTATCAAAAGGCAAAATCATAGGATACTCAATGAGGAATTCCCCAGGTCGGTAGGTGCCCAGTATGCTACTGGAGATCAGTGGAGAAATAACTCCAGAAAGAATGAAGGGAGGGATCCAAAGCAAAACCAATACCCAGTTGTGGATGTGACTGGTGACAGAAGCAATTTCTGATGCTGTAGAGAGCAATATTGTATAGGAACCTGAAATGTTAGGTCTATGAATCAAGGCAAATTGGAAGTGGTTAAACAGGAGATGACAAGAGTGAATGTAGACATTCTAGGAATCAGTGAACTAAAATGGACTGGAATAGGTGAATTTAACTCAGTTCAGTTCAGTTCAGTACAGTTCAGTCGCTCAGTCGTGTCCGACTCTCCACGACCCCATGAATCACAGCAAGCCAGGCCTCCCTATCCATCACCAACTCCCTTTGTTCACTCAAACTCATGACCACAGAGTCGGTGATGCCATCCAGCCATCTCATTCTCGGTCGTCCCCTTCTCCTACCGCTCCCAACCTTTCCAGCATCAGAGTCTTTTCCAGTGAGTCAACTAGTCGCATGAGGTCGCCAAAGTATTGCAGTTTCAACTTTACTAAGATGACCATTATATCTACTACTGTGGGCAGGAATCCCTTAGATGAATTGGAGTAGCCATCATGGTCAACAAAAGAATCTGAAATGCAGTACTTGAATGCAATCTTAAAAATGACAGAATGATTTCTGTTCATTTCCAAGGCAAACCATTCAATTTTACATTAATCCAAGCCTATGCCCCAACCAGTAATGCGGAAGAAGCCAAAGTTGAATGGTTCTATGAAGACCTACAAGGCCTTTTAAAATTAGCAGTCAAAAATAAGATGTTATAGCCGTAGTGAACTTAAAATTTAATAAGACTTTACGTTATGTGACTTGTATAGATGGCATATTGTATACTTCTCTTAATTCCTCTATTTCTCTAAAAAACTAATCCCATTTGATTCTTCGAACTCGATGTAGTCTGTGGTTGCCAGTGTATCCCCAACGACCATGGGAAGAGGGTCCCATGACAGTACTTGCCTCCCGATTACTCACTAAATTACCCCAATGAACTAAATGATTAATCAGATGGCTAATTTTTGGCGTTTTGGGAAAAATAGCCATTTGCACCACTTATGATGTTTCAGGCATTGCATTACAAACCTCAATTCAAACACAAAACCACATTCAAAATTGGACTAAAGATGCTCATATTATGTGGGCCCCAGTTTCTGATAGATTAGGAAGTTCAGGATAAAATACGGAATTAAAAACAGGCATCCAATCGTTCAGAAATCAAGTAATAGATTTACAAAAACAAGTATTAAAATGTGATTGGAATTCTACACAATTTTTCATTACTCCTGTTCAGTTCAACTATAGTGCTTGCAACTGGGGACAAACCAAATTTCATTTGCAAGATATAGGTAATAATGTTTCCTTAAATGTACAATTGTTGCAAAAGAAAATCTTTGAAACCTTCTCTAAGTCTAACTTCTTCTAATAATTTGGCAACCTTAGCTGAACACCTAGTTGTTCAGTTATCTGGGTTAGACCCTGAGGATGGTTTCAAAAACATTATATATTGTATTGGATCTGAAGCCATAACACTGATAATTATCATGGTGATTATATTTGTAGTATACTGAAATATCAATAACCTCAGATATGATGACACCACCATTATGGCAGAAAGTGAAGAGACACTAAAATGCTTCTTGATGGAAGTGAAGAGGAGAGTGAAAAAGTTGGCTTGAAGCTCAACATTCAGAAAACTAAGATTATGGTACATGGTTCCATCACTTCATGGGAAATAGATGGGGAAACAGTGGGAACAATGTCAGACTTTGTTTTCTGGGGCTCCAAAATCACTGCAGATGCTGATTGCAGCCATGAATTAAAAGACGCTTACTCCTTGGAAGGAAAGTTATGACCAACCTAGATAGCGTATTAAAAAGCAGAGACATTACTTTGCCAACAAAGTTCCGTCTAGTCAAGGCTATGGTTTATCCTGTGGTCATGTATGGATGTGAGAGTTGGACTGTGAAGAAAGCTGAGCACCATAGAATTGATGCTTTTGAACTGTGGTGCTGGAGAAGACTCTTGAGAGTCCCTTGGACTGAAAGGAGATCCAACCAATGCATTGTAAAAGATATCAGTGCTGAGTGTTCATTGGAAGGACTGATGCTAAAGCTGAAACTTCAATATTTTGGCTACCTCATGCGAAGAGTTTACTCACTGGAAAAGACTGATGCTGGGAGGGATTGTGGACGGGAGGAGACGGGGACGGCAGAGAATGAGATGGCTGGATGGCATCACCGACTCGATGGACATGAGTTTGGGTGAACTCCGGGAGCTGGTGATGGACAAGGAGGCCTGGCGTGCTGTGATTCATGTGTTCACAAAGAGTCGGACGCAACTGAGCGACTGAACTAAATTGAACTGAACTAATGCCTTTCAACTAAAGTGTTCAAACTAAACAAACTCAATTGGTTAGGGCCTTTTTCACAAAAGTGTCTACCGTCACCTCCCATTATGAAAAAAATAAAACAGGGGGAATTGTCAGGGGACGTTCAACTTTAAGGGATCCAATATATTTTCTTCCTTTGTATGCCATTTCTCAAGGACTGTCTGTTTCTTATCAGTTACTGAAAATCAGGAATGAGCAGAGCTGCACGCAGTTTTCAGGACTGGGATAATGGGGAAGGGCAGTTTCTTGGATTCCTTTCAGTGACTCTCTTCAGTGACCTTGTACTTGAAGGATTATCCATTTTGTTGCAACTTGTGTATTTTCATTCTTTTCTATGACTGAGTAATAATTTTATTGAAGATATTTAAGGATGCATTTCTGCAAAAATGTACCCTTATTTCAATCAAGATTTGGGTCCCCTGCGTCCTTCTTCCCGTCAACTCCAGTCACCAAGTCGGTATCTATGAAGACAGTGACATGGGTCTAGTTGAGTGATGACACCATCATGATTACCTGGTCATGAAGAGTTTCTTTGTATAGTTCTTCTGTGTACTCGTGACACGTCTGAATAGTTTCTGTTACTGCTGCTAAGTCTCTTCAGTCCTGTCCGTGAGGCCCATAGATGGCAGCCCACCGGGCTCCCCCATCCTTGGGATTCTCCAGGAAACAAAATTGGAGTGGGTTGCCATTTCCTTCTCCAATGCATGAAAGTGAAAGTGATGTCGTTCAGTCATGTCCGACTCTTCTATACTCCATGGACTGCAGCCTGCCAGGCTCCTCTGTCCATGGGATTTTCCAGGCAAGAGTACTGGAGTGGGTTGTCATTGCCTTCTCCGTCTGCTTCTGTTCAATTCAGTTCAGTTGCTCAGTCGTCTCTGAATTTCTGCTACCCCACGAATCACAGCATGCCAGGCCTCCCTGTCCATCACCAAATCACGGAGTTCAGTCAAACTCATGTCCATAGAGTCGATGATGCCATCCAGCCATTCCATTCTCCGTCGTCCACTTCTCCTCCCGCCCCCAACCTTTCCCAGCATCAGAGTCTTTTCCAGTGAGTCAGCTCATCGCATGAGGTGGCCAAAGTATTGGAGTTTCATCTTTAGCATCAGTTCTTTCAATGAAAACCCAGGATTGATCTCCTACAGAATGGACTGGTTGGATCACCATGCAGTAAAAGGGATTCTCAAGAGTCTTCTCCCACACCAGAATTCAAAAGCATCAATTCTTTGACGATCAGCTTTATTCACAGTCCAACTCTCACATCCATAAATGACCACGGGAAAAACCATAGCCTTGACCAGACGGACCTTGGTGGGCAAAGTAATGTCTATGATTTTTAATATACTGTCAAGGTTGATCATAACTTTCCTTTCAAAGAGTAAGCGTCTTTTAATTTCATGGCTTCAATCAGCATCTGTAGTGACTTTGGAGCCCCCAAAAATAAAGTTGACATTGTTTCCACTGTTTTTCCATCTATTTCCCATGATGTGATGGGACCAGATGCCATTATCTTTGTTTTCTGAATGTTGAGCTTCAAGCCAACTTTTTCACTCTCCTCTTTCACTTTCATCAAGAGGCTTTTGAGTTCCCCTTCACTTTCTGCCATAAGGGTAGTGTCATCTGCATATCTGAGGCTACTGATATTTCTCCCGGCAATCTTGATTCCAGCTTGTGCTTCTTTCAGCCCAGCGTTCCTCATGATGTACTCTGCATATAAGTTAAATAAGCAAGGTGACAATATACAGCCTTGACGTACTCCTTTTCCTATTTGGAACCAGTCTGTTGTTCCATGTACACTTCTGACTGTAGTTTCCTGACTTGCATACAGGTTTCTCAAGAGGCAGGTGAGGTGGTCTGGTATTCCCATGTTTTTCAGAATGTTCCACAGTTTATTGTGATCCACACAGTCAAAGGCTTTGGCATAGTCAATGAAGCAGAAATAGGTGTTTTTCTGGAACTCTCTTGCTTTTGCCATAATCCAGCGGATGTTGGCAATTTGATCTCTGGTGCCTCTGCCTTTTCTAAAACCAGCTTGAACATCTAAGAGTTCACGATTCACATATTGCTGAAGCCTGGCTTGGAGAATTTTGAGCATGACTTTACTAGCGTGTGAGATGAGTGCAATTGTGCAGTAGTTTGAGCATTCTTTATCATTCCCTTTCTTTGCGATTGGAATGAAAACAGACATTTTCCAGTCCTGTGGCCACTGCTGAGTTTTCCAAATTTGCTGACATATTGAGTGCAGCACTTTCACAGCATCATCTTTCAAGAGTTGAAATAGCTGAACTGGATTTCCATCACCTCCACTAGCTTTGTTCGTAATGATGCTCTCTAAGACCCACGTGACTTCACATTCCAAGATGTCTGGCTCTAGTTCAGTGATCACATTATTGTGACTATCTTGGTCTTGAAGATCTTATTTGTACAGTTCTTCTGTGTATTCCTGCCACCTCTTCTTAATATCTTCTGCTTCTGTTAGGTCCATACCATTTCTGTCCTTTATCAAGCCCATCTTTGCATGAAATATTCCCTTGGAATCTCTAATTTTCTTGACGAGATCTCTTGTTTTTCCTATTCTGTTGTTTTCCTCTATTTCTTTTCATTGATCACTGAGGAAGGCCTTCTTATCTCTCCTTGCTTTTCTTTGGAACTCTGGATTCACATGCCTATATCTTTCCTTTTCTCCCTTGCTTTTCGCTTCTCTTCTTTTCAGAGCTATTTGTAAGGCCTCCTCAGACATCCATTTTGCTTTTTTGCATTTCTTTTCCATGGGGATGATCTTGGTCCCTGTCTCTTTACAATGTCATGAACCTCCATCTAGAGTTCATCAGGCACTCTATCAGATCTAGACCCTTAAATCTATTTCTTATTTCCTCTGTATAGTCATAAGGGATATGATTTAGGTCATATAGGAAGGATCTAGTGGTTTTCCCTACTTTCTTCCATTTAAGTCTGAATTTGACAGTAAGGAGTTCATGATCTGAGCCATAGTCAGCTCCTAGTCTTGTTTTTGCTAACTGTATACAGCTTCTACATCTTTGGTTGCCAAGAATATAATCAATCTGATTTCAGTGTTGACCATCTGGTGATGTCCATGTGTAGAGTCTTCTCTTGTGTTGTTGGAAGAGGGTGTTTGCTATGACCAGTGCGTTCCCTTGGCAAAACTCTATTAGACTTTGCCCTGCTTCATTCTGTGCTCCTAGGCCAAATTTGCCTCTTACACCGGGTGTTTCTTGACTTCCTACTTTTGCTTTCCAGTTCCCTATAATGAAAAAGGCATCTTTTTTGGGTGTTAGTTTTAAAAGGACTTGTAGGTCTTCATAGAACCCTTCAAGTTCGGCTTCTTCAGCGTTACTGGTTGGGGCATAGGCCTGGATTACTGTAATATTGAATAGTCACTGCAGATGCTGTTTGCAGCCATGAAATTAAAAGACGCTTGTTCCTTGGAAGGAAAGTTATGACCAACTTTGATAGTATATTAAAAAGCAGAGACATTACTTTGCCAACCAAGGTCTGTCTAGTCAAGGCAATGGTTTTTCCCGTGGTCATGTATGGATGTGAGAGTTGGACTGTGAAGAAAGCTGATCGCCGAAGAATTATACTGCAAGGAGATCCAACCAGTCCATTCTAGAGGAGATCAGTCCTGGATGTTCATTGGAGGGAGTGATGCTAAAGCTGAAACTGCAATACTTTGGCCACCTCATGCGACGAGTTGACTCATTGGAAAAGACTCTGATGCTGGGAAAGTTTGGGGGTGGGAGGAGAAGGGGACGACGGAGAATGAGATGGCTGGATGGCATCACCGACTCTGTGGTCATGAGTTTGAGTGTACTCCGGGAGTTGGTGATGGACAGGGAGGCCTGGCGTGCTGTGATTCATGGGGTCGCGGAGAGTCGGACACGACTGAGTGACTGAACTGACTGACTGACTGCCTTTTAAATGAACAGAAATCATTCTCTAGTTTTTGAGATTGCATCCAAGTACTGCATTTCGGACTCTTTTGTTTACCATGATGGCTACTCCATTTCTTCTGAGGGATTCCTGCACACAGTAGTAGATTTCTGACCTTTATTGTCCACTTCTTTATATGAAATCTTCCCATGACATATTTAATTTTCTTGAAGTGATCTCTAGTGTATCTGATTCTATTGTTAACCTCTGTTTCCTGGCATTGATCAATGAGGAAGGTTTTCTTATCTGCCTTAGATACAAAATGCTACATTCAAATAGGTATATCTTTCCAATTCTCATTTCACTTCCATGTCTCTCTCTGTGTGTGTCTTTTTTCTTTATCTCAGCTAGTTGAAGGTTCTTCAGAAAACCATTTGCCTTTGTGCATTTATTTGTCTTGGGTATTGTCTTCATCACTGCTTGTGAAAAATGTCACAAACCGCTGCCCACAGTTCTCCCGGAACTCTATTAGATCTAATTACTTGAATTTACTTGCCATTAAAATTATAATCATAAGGTCTTTTATTTATGTCATACCTTAACTCATCTCACACGCTAGTAAAGACATGCTCAAAATTCTCCAAGCCAGGCTTCAGCAATATGTGAACCGTGAACTTCCAGATGTTCAAGCAGGTTTCAGAAAAGGCAGAGGAATGAGAAATCAAATTGCCAACATCCGCCGGATCATGGAGAAAGCAAGAGTTCCAGAAAAAAAATCTATTTCTGCTTCATTGACTATGCCAAAGCCTTTGACTATGTGGATCACTATAAACTGTGAAAAATTCTGAAAGAGATGGGAATACCAGAGCTCCTGACCTGCCTCTTGAGAAAACTGTATGCTGGTCAGGAAGCAACAGTTAGACTAAACATGGAACAGCAGACTGGTTCCAAATAGGAAAAGGAGTACATCAAGGTTGTATATTGTTATCCTGCTTATTCAACTTATAAGCAGAATAAATCATGAGGAACGCTGGCCTGGAAGAAGCACAAGCTGGAATCAAGATTGCCGGGAGAAATATTAATAACCTCAGATATGCAGATGACACCACCCTTATGGCCGAAAGTGAAGAGGAACTCAAAAGCCTCTTGATGAAAGTGAAAGAGGAGAGAGAAAAGGTTGGCTTGAAGCTCAACATTCAGAAAACCAAGATCATGGCATCTGGTCCCATCACTTCATGGGAAATAGATGGGGAGAAAGTGTCAGGTTTGTTTTTATTTTTTATTTTTTTTGGCGGGGGGGCTATCCAAAATCACTGCAGATGCTGATTGCAGCCATGAAATTAAAAGACGCTTACTCCTTCGAAAGAAAGTTATGACCAACCTAGGGAGCATATTAAAAAGCAGAGGCATTACTTTGACAACAAAGATCCGTCTGGTCAAGGCGATGGTTTTTCCCGTGGTCATGTATTGATGTGAGAGTTGGACTGTGAAGAAAGTTGATCACCGAAGAATTGATACTTTTGAACTGTGGTGCTGGAGAAGCCTCTTGAGAGTTCCTTGGACTGCAAGGAGATCCAACCAGTCCATTCTGAAGGAAATCAATCCTGGGTGTTCATTGGAAGGACTGATGCTAAAGCTGAAACTCCAATATTTTGGCCACCTCATGCGACGTGTTTACTCCCTTGAAGACTCTGATGCTGGGGGGGATTGGGGGCGGGAGGAGACGGGACGACAGAAAATGAGACGGCTGGATGGCATCACCTATTCGATAGACATGAGTGTGAGTGAACTCCTGGATTTGGTGATGGACAGGGAGGCCTAGCTTGCTGTGATTCATGGGGTCGCGAAAAGTCGGAGATGACTGAGCGACTGAAATGAACTGAACTGAACTGATGGCTATAACAACAGGAAGAGGGATTCAAGCTTGTATAAAATATGAATGATTCCAACTGAAGGAGCAGTTACTACGACTACGACTTGTCCCTGTGAAATATCCAGTCCACGTTCCTAGTTTTTCAGTACGTGCAACAAGTTTCCAGATATCCTATTGTTCAGGGCCAGTTTGTTTTTTGAGGGCGATTTGAGGGCGAGGAGGTTCCATTTTGCTCCCAAGCCAAACAAGGAGCCCTTTGTCATGGAAGTTTTCCACTGAACTCTTGGTAATCCTCCATGCTACTTGAGTAACATAATCACATATAGTACTATTAGTACCATCTGAGCAGTTAGATAGCCATATACCATGGGATTCCCAATAAACAATGGTGTATTTGGCCACAAACATTATTTTCTCTGATTTAGCTTGGCATGTATCCCAGTAAACAGAAGTATATTTAAAGTCCTTATAAGTAAACTCCTTCCATTCCAGCTTTTGTCCTTTTCCTAAAGTTTTGATCATATTGCCCTTGTTTTCATAAAAGAAGAGGGCAGTAAACAGTCCAATCATTGTGAAGAAATTATTTTTTGGAGTCAGGGCGAAAGCCCACATTTGTTTAATACCATTAATCCATAATTCTACTGGGTCCATGCATAAAGGAAGTATTTCATAACCTAGAGAAATATTTATTAGTCTTCCTTCTTCCTCAGGATGAGAGGGCCCTTCCAAGCTCCAAGGAGGAGGCATATGTACTGAGTCATTAGTGGATATGATCTGTCCTATATTTGTCCATTCTACAACCTGCAATAAACGGAGGTTAGGTATATAAGCCCAGTAATTGTGATTAATCAAGTCAACCTGAGTGGGGGAAGCCCAAGAAGCAAATCAAGCAGAGTGAAAAAAAAAAATATTCTAAGAATTCTGAGGCATGTCCTGTTGCAAAACCAGATTTTCAGCTGGATTAGTAAGAGTTTTTATGTGTCCCCAAGTAGGGAGATTATGAGGTCTATTATGTTGAGTGTGGCATTTCTTTGAAATTTTTCAAATCACCATGGCTTATACTGGAACCTCTTCCTCCCAGCGATTTCATCTCTTCCTCTCTATCTTGGCTCCCTGGGGGCGGATCTTTTGACGAGGGAGCCAACTGACTTCGTTGGATACATCTGGAGAAATACAAGCATATCCCTTTCTCTGTAATATAAATTTTACAGATTTCCATTGTTTAGTCAGCCCGTATTGACACCAAATGGGCAGAGGAAGAGAAGTGTCCTTCAGTTCCTCGAAATGTTTTTCTGCTTTTGTTAAAATATCTCTTTGTGGTAAGTTAAAAAATTTAAAACAAATAAAGCTGTATTAATGATAGTTATACAATTAGAGAATATAGTGCATTGGAATCTGTCAGGAAGCATAATAGATAGCTTCGTGTGTGCTGTTTTGGATCTGTCAGGAATTCTCTGATCCTCATTAATTCCTGAATATTCAGGAATTAAGAGGAGAGGCAAGCTTCTCTCGGGGAATGAGGAATCCATGCATTTCTTCCGTTAGTTTTTCTATACAGTGATAAATATCCTCTTCATTTTTATGAACCAGATGGTAATAGTGATTATTTACAACTCTCTATTTTTCCTATGGATGACCTCATGCTTCCTTGATAACTTGTAAGTTTTGATTTTATATCTTCTGAAAATAGCTACCTTGTAAGACAGTATAAATACCTACACAATGTTGAATAAAACACCTTTGCTCTATACCTAGGCAATGTTGACTAAAACAAACACCTCCGATCCATTAGAGCTTTGGTCCCTGTGCCTTGCTTTCTCTCTCTCTCTCCTTTTCAGGCTAATTCTTGGAGTTCAGAGGTCCTCTTGGTTCACTTTCCTGCCTGGGCTTCTAAGGCCCTCTTGAGAAGGTGCTCTGCACTTTCACCTGATCAAGAGGGCGCCTGAGGCCTTCCTGAACAGAGGAAGCTCATGCAGGGACTTTATTGGCTTTCTGCGTAAACCAAGGAATATCAGCCTCTTTCTATCTCCTTTATTTTCTTGCTGGCCCTTTACTTTCTTGACTGGAAAGTACCTCAAATTCTGCCCTGGATAAGGAAGATTAAAATGTCCTTGTGTATTCCTCCTCTTTAATATTTTTTTTGCTAGGTTCAGTGTATGATGTGCTCTTTCAACAGTGCCTTGTGCTTGTGGATTACAAGGAATGCTTGTAATATGTTTATTAGGAAATAATTGTAGAAATTGTTTGAATTGCCTAAAAATATAGACAGGGCCATTGTCTGTTTTTATAGAACTAGGTGTTCCCAAAACAAGCAAACAGGTGAGTTATAACATGTCGTGTAGCCTCACCTCGAAAGGTGTGGCCCATATAAAAGAGGAATTTGTATTGATTGAGACATGTAAGAAGGAAGAGTGGGAAATTTCAGAGCAATGAATTAAATCCATTTGCCATAGTTCATTAGGTTGTAATCCTCAAGGATTAATACCTTGTGCAATATATCGAAGATGTTAGGACCTTCGAGTAGGGCAATTATTAATGATTTCTTTAGCATGGCAGTATGGAATTTTCCGCATTTGGCGTAAGGAACTAGCATTATTGTGTAATAGAGCATGTGGTTCTTCAGGAGTAACAAAAGAGACAAGTTTATCAGCTTGTTGGTTGCCATGAGCCATAGGGCCAGAAAAATAAGACTGTGCTCAGATATGGGTAATATAAATGGGGGAAGTGCAGTTCCGTATAAGAGATTATAGTTCAAGAAAAAGTTGTTGGATAATAGACTGATTAGAATTTATGGTAGAGGAGGAGCACAGGAAGATGGCAGAGGAATAGTACAGGGCGATCACTTTCTCCCCCACAAAATCAGCAAAAGAACATTTGAACTCTGAGTAAATGCCATGAAACAACTTCTGAAGACCAGCACAGGATATCAGGCACCCAGAAAAGCAGCCCAGAGTATTTGAAAGGAGGCAGGAAATAGTATAAAAGATAAAAAGAGACGCAAAAGAGGGAGGGATGGAGCTCCATCCCAGGAAAGGAGGCTTTAAAAAAAATAAAATAAAATAAAGAAGAGAAGTTTCCAAACACCTGGAAACACTGGCGCGTCTGTGACCAGCCTTGGAACCTCAGAGGGCCATATAATTGGGAAAAAAGACATAAATAATTAAAACTCAGTGACTAAGTGCCCAGAGGAAACTCTTAGCAGAGAAGCAGCGCAGACACCCGCACCCCCAACTAGCAGATGGGGGCTGGGCAGGCAGGCGTGGGTGGAGGCGCTTAGAGAAAGGGCCGGGCATGAACAACCCGAGGGCAAGCTGTGGACACTAATGGGAGGCAGCTAAGTAGACTGTGCAATGAAAAGTCCCAACATAAGCTCAGATATGCAGATGACACTACCCTTATGGCAGAAACTGAAGAGGAACTCAAAGGCCTCTTGATGAAAGTGAAAGCGGAGAATGAAAAGGTTGGCTTGAAGCTCAACATTCAGAAAACAAAGATCATGGCTTCTGGTCCCATCACTTCATGGGAAATAGATGGGAAAACAGTGGAAACAGTCTCAGACTTTATATTTGGTGGCTCCAAAATCACTGCAGATGCTGATTGCAGCCATGAACTTAAAAGAGGCTTACTCCTTGGAAGGAAAGTTATGACCAACCTAGATAGCATATTAAAAAGCAGAGACATTACTTTGCCAACCAAGGTCCATCTGGTCAAGGCTATGGTTTTTCCCATGATCATGTATGGATGTGAGAGTTGGACTGTGAAGAAAGTTGATCTCCAAAGAATTGATGCTTTTGAACTGTGGTGCTGAAGAAGACTCTTGAGAGTCCCTGGATGTACATTGGAAAGACTGATGCTAAAGCTGAAACTGCAATACTTTGGCCACCTCATGCAACTAGTTGACTCACTGGAAAAGACTGATGCTAGGAGGGATTGGGGGTGGGAGGAGATGGGGAAGACAGAGAATGAGATGGCTGGATGGCATCACCGACTCTATGGACATGAGTTTGAATGAACTCCGGGAGTTTGTGATGGACAGGGAGGCCTGGTGTGCTGTGATTCATGGGGTCGCAAAGAGTCGGACATGACTGAGCGACTGAACTGAACTGAAACTGAACTGAAACGTAAATGGGTTGAATGCCCCAACCAAAAGACAAAGGCAGGCTGAATTTATACAAAAACAAGACCCGCATACATTTTGTCTACAAGAGATCCACCTCAAAACGAGGGACACATACAGACTGAAATTGAAGGGCTCGAAAAAGACATTCCATGCAAATAGAGAGCAAAAGAAAGCAAGAGTAGCAATACTCATATCAGATAAAATACATTTTAAAACAAAGGTTGTGAAAAGAGACAAAGAAGGAAACTACATAATGATCAAAGAATCAATCCACGAAGAAGATATAAGAATTATAAATATTTCTGCACCCAACATAGGAGCACCGCAAGATGTAAGACAATTATTAACAGGTATGAAAAGGGAAATTAAGAATAGCACAATAATATTTAGAGACTTTAATACCCCACTCAGACCTAGGGGTAGATCAACTGAACAGAAAATTAACAAGAAAACACAAACTTTAAATGATACAATAGACCGGTTAGACCTAATCGGTCTCTATAGGACATTTCACCACAAACAATGAATTTCATCTTTTTCTCAAGTGCACACGGAACCTTTTCCAGGATAGACACATCCTGGGCAATAAATCTAGCCTTGGTAAATACAAAAAAAAAAAATTGAAATCATTCCAAGCATCTTTTCTGACCACACTACAGTAAGATTAGATCTCAATTAGAGGAGAAAAACTACTAAAAATGCCAACACATGGAGGCTGAACAACTCGCTGCTGAATAATGAACAAATCATAGAAGAAATCGAAAGAGAAAGCAAAATATGTACAGAAATGAATGAAAATGAAAACACAACAACCCGAAACCTCTGGGACACTGTAAAAGCGGTGCTAAGGGGAAGGTTCATAGCAATACAGGCATACCTCAAGAAACAAGAAAAAAGTCAAATAAATAACCTAACTCTACATCTAAAGCAACTAGAAAAGGAAGAAATGAAGAACCCCATGGTTAGTAGAAGTAAAGAAATTGTAAAAATTAGGGCAGAAATAAATGCAAAAGAAACAAAAGAGACCATATCAAAAAGCAACAAAGCCTAAAGCTGGTTCTTTGAGAAGGTAAATAAAATTGACCAAGCACTAGCCAGACTCATCAAGAAACAAAGGGAGAAAAACCAAATCAATAAAATTAGAAATGAAAATGGAGAGATCACAACCAACAACACAGAAATACAAAGGATCATTAGAGAATACTATCAGCAATTATATGGCAATAAAATTAATAACTTAGAAGAAATGGACAAATTCTTAGAAAAGTACAACTTTCCAAAACTGAACCAGGAAGAAATAGAAAATCTGAGCAGAACCATCAAAAGTATGGAATTAGAGGCTGTAATCAGAAATATCCCAGCAAATAAAAGCCCAGGTCCAGACGGCTTCACAGCTGAATTCTACCAAAAATTTAGAGACGAGCTAACACCTATTCTACTCAAACTCTTCCAGAACATTGCTGAAGAAGGGAAACTTCCAAACTCATTCTATGAGGCCACCGTCACCCTAATCCCCAAACCTTGTAAAGACCCCACAAAAAATGGAAAACTGCTGGCCAATATCACTGATGAACATAGATGCAAAAATCCTTAACAAAATTCTAGCAATCAGAATCCAACAACACATTAAGAAGATCATGCATCATGACCAAGTGGGCTTTATCTCAGGAATGCAAGGATTCTTCAATATCCACAAATTAATCAACGTAATACACCACATTAAAAAACTGAAAAATAAAATCATATGGTTATCTCAATAGATGCAGAGAAAGCCTTCGATTAAATTCAACATCCATTTATGATAAAAACCCTCCAGAAAGTGGGAATAGAAGGGACATATCTCAACCTAATAAAAGCTATATATGACAAACCCACAGCGAACATTATCGTCAATGGTGAAAATTTGAAAGCATTTCCCCTAAAATCAGGAACAAGACAAGGGTGCCCACTCTCACCACTACTATTCAACATCGTTCTGGAAGTTTTGGTTACAGCAGTCAGAGCAGAAAAAGACATAAAAGGAATACAAATTGGAAAACAAGAAGTAAAAATTTCACTATTCGCTCATGACATGATCCTCTACCCAGAAAACCCTAAAGACTCTACCAGAAAACTACTAGAGGTAATCAATGAATACAGTAAAGTTGCAGGATATAAAATCAACACTCAGAAATCCCTTACATTTCTACCCACTAATAATTAGAAAATAGAAAGAAAAATTAAGGAAACTATTCCATTCACTGTTGAAAAGAAATGAACTAAATACTTAGGAATATATCTACCTAAGGAAACCAAAGACTTGTAAATAGAAAACTATAAAATACTAGTGAAAGTAATCAAAAAGGACACTAATAGATGGAGAAATATACCGTGTTCATGGATTGGAAGAATAAATATTGTAAAAATGAGTATACTACCCAAAGTAATTTATACATTCAGTGCAATCCCTATCAAGTTACCAACGATATTTTTCACAGAACTAGAACAAATAATCTCACAATTTGTATGGAAATACAAAAAATCTCGAATACCCAAAGCACTCTTGAAGAAGAAGAATGGAACTTGTGGAATCAATCTGCCGGGCTTCAGGCTCTACTACAAAGTCACAGTCATCAAGACAGTATGGTACTGGCATAAAGACAGAAATATAGATAAATGGAACAAAATAGAAAGCCCAGAGATAAACCCACGCACCTATGGACACCTTATCTTTGACAAAGGAAGCAAGAATATAAAATGGAGTAAACACAGTATCTTTAACAAGTGGTGTTGGGTAAACTGGTCAGCCATTTGTAAAAGAATGAAACTAGAACACTTCCTAACACCAAACACAAAAATAAACTCAAAATGGATTAGAGAGCTAAATGTAAGACCAGAAACTGTAAAATCCTAGAGAAGAGTAGGCAAAACACTCTCCGACATAAATCACAGCAGTATCCTCCAAGACCCACCTCCCAGAATATTGGAAATAAAAGCAAAAATAAACAAATGGGATCTAATTAAAATCAAAAGCTTCTGCACAGCAACGGAAACTATAAGCAATGTGAAAAGACAGCATTTAGATGGGAGAAAATAATAGCAAATGAAACAACTGACAAAGAATTACTCTCGAAAATATAAAAGCAGCTCCTGCAGCTCAATTCCAGAAAAATAAACGACCCCATCAATAAATGGGCCAAAGAACTAAACAGACATTTCTCCAAAGAAGACATAAAGATGGCTGCTGCTGCTGCTGCTGCTGCTGCTGCTGCGTCACTTCAGTCGTGTCCGACTCTGTGTGACCCCATAGACGGAAGCCCACCAGGCTCCCCTGTCCCTGGGATTCTCCAGGCAAGAACACTGGAGTGGGTTGCCATTTCCTTCTCCAATGTGTGAAAGTGAAAAGTGAAAAGTGAAATTGAAGTCGCTCAGTCGTGTCTGACCCTTAGCGACCCCACGGACTGCAGCCTACCAGGCTCCTCCATCCATGGGATTTTCTAGGCAATAGTACTGGAGTGGCTTGCCATTGCCTTCTCCGTAAAGATGGCTAACAAACATAAAAAAAATGCTCTACAACCCTCATAATCACAGAAATGCAAATCAAAACCACAATGAGATACCATTTCACACCAGTCAGAATGGCTCTTATCCAAAAGTCTACATGCAATAAATGCTAGAGAGGGTGTGGAGAAAAGGGAACCCTCTTACACTATTGGTGGAAATGCAAACAAGTACAGCCACTATGAACAGTGTGGAGATTCCCAAAAAAACTGGAAATAGAACTGCCATATGATCCAGCAATCGCACTCCTGGGCGTACACACTGAGGAAACCTGAATTGATAGAAACACATGTACACCAATGTTCATTGCAGCACTGTTTATAATAGCCAGGACATGGAAACAACCTATATGTCCATCTGCAGACGAACGGAAAGAAAGTTTCGGTACATATACACAATGGCGTATTTTTCAGCCATCAAAAAGAATGCATTTGAATCAGTTCAAATGAGGTGGATGAAATTGGAGCCTATTATACAGAGTGACGTAAGCCAGAGAGAAAAACATCAATACAGTATACTAACGCATATATATGGAATTTAGAAAGATGGTAACCTCAACCCTGTATACAAGACAGCAAAAGAGACATAGGTGTACAGAACAGTCTTTGGGACTCTGTGGGAGAGGGTGAAGGTGGGATGATTTGGGAGAATGGCATTGTAGCATGTATATTATCATATGTGAAATGAATCACCAGTCCAGGCTCAATGCATGATAAAGGATGCTTGGGGTTGGTGGACAGGAATGACCTGAAGGGAGGATACGGGGAAGAGGGAGGTGGGAGGGGGGTTCAAGAAGGGAAACACATGTAAACCTGGGGCAGATTCATGTCAACGTATGACAAACCCAACGAATATATTAATATAAAATAATTTTCCTCCAATTAAAAAAAAAAAAAAAAACGATGCATATCCCCAAATTGATGATAGCAATAATTACAATAGATAGGACCTGGAAAAAAGTAAGTGTCTATCTACGGAGGAATATATAAAAACAATTTGGCACATGTATACAATTGACTATCACTCAGTTTTAAAGAGGAAAGAAATCAAGACATTTGTAGAGATGCATGTGGATTCAGAAAATGTCATATCAGTTCAGTTCAGTTCAGTTGCTCAGTCGTGTCTGACTCTTTGTGACCACATGAACTGCAGAACACTAGGCCTGCTTCTCCATCACCAACTTCCGGGGTCCACCCAAACCCATGTCCATCGAGTCGGTGATGCCATCCAGGCATCTCATCATCTGCCATTCCCTTCTCGTTCTGATCCCAACCTTCCTAAAATCAGGGTCTTTTCAGTGATTCAATTATTTGCATGAAGTGGCCAAAATATTGGCTTTTCAGCTTAAATATCAGTCCTTCCAATTAACACCCAGGACCGATCTCATTTAGGATGGAAATGTTGGATCTTCTTACAATCCAATAACTCTCAAGAGTCTTCTCAAACACCTCAGTTCAAAAATATCATTCTTCTGCACTCAGCTTTCTTCACAGTCCAACTCTCACATTCATCCATTACTACTGGAAAAACCATTTTCTTGACTATATGGTCATTTGTTGGCAAAGTAATTGCTTTTTTTTAATGTTTTGTCTAGGTTGTTGATGAATTTCCTTCCAAAGAGTAACTGTCTTTTAAATTTCTGGCTGCAATCACCCTCTGCAGTGATTTTGGAGCCCCTCCCCCCCCAAAAAAAAAAATAGTCTGACACTGCTTGCACTGTTTCCACATCTATTTCCCACGAAGTGATGAAACCAGATGCCATGATATTTGTTTTCTGAATGTTGAGCTTTAAGCCAAACTTTTCACTCTCCTCTTTCACTTTCATCAAGAGGCTTTTGAGTTCCCCTTCACTTTCTGCCATAAGGGTAGTGTCATCTGCATATCTGAGGTTATTGATATTTCTCCCAGCAATCTTGATTCCAACTTGTGCTTCTTCCAGCCCAGCGTTCCTCATGATGTACTCTGCATATAAGTTAAATAAGCAGGGTGAAAATATACAACCTTGACGTACTCTTTTTTCTATTTGGAACCAGTCTGTTGTTCCACTAGTCCAGTTCTAACTGTTGCTTCCTGACCTGAATACAGGTTTCTCAAGAAGCCGGCAAGGTGGTCTGGTATTCCCATCACTTTCAGAATTTTCCACAGTTTACAGTGATCCCAATATCCAAAAGCTTATGCATAGTCAATAAAGCAGAAATATACATTTTTCTGGAACTCTCTTACTTTTTCCATGATCCAGCGGATGTTGGCAATTTGATCTCTGGTTCCTCTGCCTTTTCTAAAACTAACTTGGACATCTGGGTGCTCACAGTTCACATATTGCTGAAGCCTGACTTGGAGAATTTCATTACTTTACTAGCATGTGAGATGAGTGCAATTGTGTGTTAGTTTGAAATTGTTTGGCATTGCCTTCCTTTGGGATTGGAATGAAGACTGACCTTTTCCAGTCCTTTATCCATTGCAAAGTTTTCCATATTTGCTGGCAGGTTGAGTGCAGCACTTTCACAGTATCATCTTTCACGATTTGAAATAGCTCAATTGGAATTCCATCACCTCCACTAGCTTTGTTCATAGTGATGCTTTCTAAGGTCCACTTGACTTCATATTCTAGGATGTCTGACTCTAGGCCAGTGATCACACCATCATGATTATCTGGGTCTTGAAGATCTTTTTTGTACAGTTTCTCTGTGTATTCTTGCCACTCTTCCTAATATCTTCTGCTTCTGTTAGGTCCATACCATTTCTGTCCTTTATTGCACACATCTTTGCATGAAATGGTCCCTTGGAATGTCTAATTTTCTTGAAGAGATCTCTAGTCTTTCCCATTCTGGAATTTTCCTCTATTTCTTTACACTGATCACTGAGTAAACCTCTCTCATATCTCCTTGCTCTTCTTTGAAACTCTGCATTCAAATGGGAATATCTTTCCTTTTCTCCTTTTCTTTTCATTTCTCTTCTTTTCACACATATTTGTAAGGCCTCCTCAGACCGCCATTTTGCTGTTTTGCATTTCTTTTCTATAGGGATGGTCTTGATCCTTGTCTGCTGTACAATGTCATGAACCTCTGTCCATATTTCATCAGGCAGTCTGTCTATCAGATCTAGACCCTTAAATCTAGTTCTCATTTCTACTGTATATTATAAAGAACTAAGTTTCAAAAAAGAAAACATATATCACATATTAACCCATATATGAGCTCTAAAAAACTGGTAGAGATGATCTTATTTGAGAAGTAGGGGTAGGGACACAGATATAGAGAAGAAATGTAAGGATACAGGAAGGAAATGTGTGGTGGTGGAAGTTATTGGGAGATGGTAACTGACATATATGTGCTTATGATGCATATATGCAACACAGGGAACTCTACCTAACGCACTGTGTGACCTAAATTGGGAGGAAGTCTAAAATCGAAGGTATAGACATACGGTTGTTGTTTCATCACTAAGTCATTTCTGAGTCTTTTCTACCCCCACAGAATGCAATATGCAGGCATTGTGGTGTAGAGTAGAAACTAGCAAAGTGTTCTTAATCAGTTATACTGCAATAAAATTAACTTTCAATGTATATTAATGTTTTTAACAAAACAACATAAGTCTTGGTGGATCTTACATCAATTTGGAAGTCAAAATAATAACTCTAAATGTCAATATCTTACTGAAAAATTCAATTGTCATCCAACTATATAATACACTTATTAAGAAAATAGTAAAACAAAACTGAATGTGAGTGTACATATACTAGTGTATATGTGCATGTTAAAAGACTAAATTTTTTTTTTGTTCCCAATAGAAAATCTACCTTAAAAGTTGTGGCAACAGAACCACTATCAGTAACCTGGATATAATCGACACAGGTTACCTTTGTGTCTGTTTGTTACGTTTTAATTTTTATGTACTTAATTCTATTCAGAATCTTCTTTCATACGTGTATTGTATGTCTCACAAAATATATTACTAAGCATGTGTGAAAATCTGGACACAAACTTTTGTGCATGAAAAAGGTATTCTCTCTACTTTACATTTGAAAACTTGGCACAGATATTCCCAAATGAAATATGGAATGCTCAGTATTAAATATTTGAAACTATGAGCATAGATTTTCCTACAAGAAATAGGGATCTTTGTATATTTCACAAAGAAAAAATGATTGCATAATTTTCTGTTGAAACCTTTGTTTCTCTATATATTCACATTGAAAATCGGAATGAATATTTTCTGATATTTGATATGGAATTTTATACATTTTGTATATGGTAACCTGAAGAGAGAAATTCAAATATGAAATATGAAGTCTCTATATTTCATATATGGGCACTAGGATGCTGATTTAAGAATATTAAATATAGAATTCTCTAAGTGTCTTATATTGAATTCTGGTCCAACCTATTCTGAAATATGTATCTCATCTTTAATTCCATATTTCATGTTGAAAACCTGTGCTGAAAATTTATACGTGTAATATAGAAAAGTAAATATCATGTATTTATTTATCAAATGAAAAAAGATCAAATTTCATGGAGGGAAATCTCCCCAGATTTGCATATGTTAAAAACAGAGATTTCCTAATTTCATATAGGAGAATCCAAATCCAGATTTTCATAAGTAAAATAAAGAATTCAGTATTATGGGTAGGAAGATCTTTGATAAATTTACACGCGTGAAATCAAGAGAATTTAATATTATGTGTACAAATTCTGCACACAGAACTTTACAGGAGAAATACAGATTTCCATATATTTTGTGTGTGTGTGTATATTCATTTCCTTATATTATGTGTAAAATAATAAGGTTTTGGAGTTTCATATGCTAAATTCATATGCTAAATACAGAGAATGGTATTTTGTTTGTAGAAATCTGTGAACATATTTCCTATGGAAAATACAGTATTTTGTATTTTATTTAAAAATAGACACTGACACATTGACATTCAAAATACAAAATTCAACATTTCATCTGAGAGTGTCTATGCCCAGGTGTTCACATTTGAAATATAGGAAACTCAATATTTCATATTGTGAAATACATAAAATTCCAAATTTATGTGGGAAAATCTTTACCTACTTTCTTATGTGAAGTATAGAGATTTCAGACAGAAAATTCTCTGCACAAATTTTCATTGAGATATAGAGAATCCCATATTTCATCCAGGAAAACCAGGATTTATGTTTTCATATGTCATATGTAGAGAATTCCATACCTCATTTAGGATCACCTGTACCCTAATCTGCTAATGTTAAACATAGATTGTTCCATATTTTAGACAGGAAAATAGACACCGATATTTTTTATATGTGAAATATAGAGGATTCCATATTTGGTGTAGAAAATCTGCACTCAAATGTTCAGATATGAAATACAGCAAATTCTAAATTTCGTTTTAGAACATCTGCATCAATTTGTAAATACAACATACAGGGGCTTCACATAGAAACAATATTGTCCAGATTTTCATAAACATTCTATATTTTATGTTTGGAAATCAAAAACATTATCACATATGAAATGCTAGAATTTTCATATTTCAAATATGAAAAACTTTCTGTAGATTTTCATATACATTTAGAAAAATTACAAATATTGTATATGAAAATATCCAGTCAGATTTGAATACACAAAACAGAAATATCCATATTTAGTTTATTAAGAACTGAACACAAATTCTCAATAAGACAAATATAAATTTTCATATTACATCTCAGTAAAGTGCTAGCAGATTTTCAGATGTAGGATCATTTGAAATCCGTATTGTATATAGGAATATTTGCACCCATACGTCCCTCTGTGAAATATAGAGAATCCCAAGTTTCTCTAAGAAAATCTGCATGCAACTTTTCAAATATGAAATGCAGAGAATTTTGTATTTTCAGATTTTTACACGTGTAATATTGAGAAATCCATATTTCACATGGAATATATCACCTGAACGTTCATGTATGAACTGTAGAAAATTCCACATATTCTTTTGGAAAATCTGTAGCTAGATATTCATATGTGAAATACAGAGAATTCCATACTTCAGTATGCAAATTCTGGGGCTACATTTTCAATGTTAAATACATTGGATTCCCACTTTCATTTGAGAAAATGTGTGATTATGTTTCATATGTGGTATGTAGATAAATAGAGATCCATACTATCATATGTGCATGTATCATAATTCCATACCCTATATCAGAAAACTGAGCCCAAAGTTTCATATGAGATGTAAAGGGAATTTTATGTTTCTGAACCAGATTTTTGATAGGTGAAACACAGTAGAGAATTCCATACTTCATGTGAAAATGTGTAGATCTTAATATTCATAAATGATATCTGGAGAAATACATATGGGTAATTGCCAATCCGATGATATGCATAAATGATATATAGAGAATTCCATATGGGAAAATAGCCACCCAGAATTTGGTATGCAAACAATAGAGAATTCCATATTTCATGTAGGAAAATCTGTGACAAGATGTTCATATGAGAAATATACCAAATCTATATTTTATGTAGGAATATATACTCCAAGTGTTGCTATGTGAAATAAAGAGTACTGTAAGTATCATATAGAAAAATCACCCCTCTAATGCTCATAAATGAAGTAGAAAGAAAGCCGTACTTCATTTAGGAATATCTGCACCCTAAATTTATACATGAGACATAGAGAATTCTTTACTGCATGTAAAATAATCTGTGTCAAGAATTTCATATGTGAAAAAATATGTGAAAATATCCATATTTGATATAAGAATATTTTTAGTATGAGCGTGTATTTCAAGTTAATCTCGTATATCATGTGGAAAAATCCGTGCTCGGATTTTATCTGAGTAATACAGAGAAAAGTGAAGTGAAGTGAAGTGAATTGAAATCGCTCAGTGGTGTCCGACTCTTTGCGGTCCCATGGACTGTAGCCTACCCGGCTTCTCTGTCCATGGGATTTTCTAGGCAAGAATACTGGAGTGGGTTACCATTTCCTTCTCCAATACTGAGAAACCCATATTGAATTAAGAAAAAAGCATCTGTTCCCAGATTTTCCTATGTGAAATAATGAAATTTCCCAATTTCATGTAGGAGAATCAACAGCCAGATTTTCATAGATAAAATGAAGAATTCAGTATTTCAGGGAGAAAATCTTTTATAAGATTTTCATATGTGAAAAATAGAGAATTCAATATTGAATGTACAAAATTCAGCACACAGAATTTTATTTATTTATTTATTTTTGTTATTAATTTATTTTTTATTGGAGGCAAAGTATTTTAAAATATTATATTGGTTGGTTTTGCCATACATTGACATGAATTCGCCCCGGGTTTACATAAGCTCCCCCTCCTGAACCCCCCTCCCACCTCCCTCCTCCCTTTATCCTCCCTCTGGGTCATCCCCGCATGTCCGCCCCGAGCATCCTATAACATGCGTTGACCCTGAACTAGTGATTCATTTCACATATGACAACATACATGTTTCAATGACATTCTCCCAAATCATCCCACCCTCACCCTCTCCCACAGAGTCCCAAAGACTGATCTATACATCTGTGTCTCTTTTGCTGTCTCGTATACAGGGTTATCATTTGCCTCTTTCTAAATTCCATATATATGCGTTAGTATGCTGTATTGGTGTTTTTCTTTCTGGCTTACTTCACTCTGTATAATAGGCTCCAGTTTCATCCACCTCATTAGAACTGATTCAAATGTATTCTTTTTAATGGCTGAATAATACTCCATTGTGTATATGTACCAAAGCTTTCTTATCCATTCGTCTGCAGATGGACATCTAGGTTGCTTCCATGTCCTGGCTATTATAAACAGTGCTGCAATAAACATTGGAATACATGTGTCTCTTTCAATTCTGGTTTCCTCAGTGTGTATGCCCAGGAGTGCGATTGCTGGATCATATGGCAGTTCTATTTCCAGTTTTTTTAAGGAATCTCCACACTGTTCTCCATAGTGGCTGTACTAGTTTGCATTCCCACCAACAGTGTATGAGGGTTCCTTTCTCTCCACATCCTCTCCAGCATTTATTGCATGTAGACTTTTGGATAGCAGCCATTCTGACAGGTGTGAAATGGTATCTCATTGTGGTTTTGATTTGCATCTCTCTGATTATGAGGGATGTTGAGCATTTTTTCATGTGTTTGTTAGCCATCTGTATGTCTTCTTTGGAGAAATGTCTGTTTAGTTCTTTGGCCCATTTTTTGATTGGGTCATTTATTTTTCTGGAATTGAGCTGCAGGAGCTGCTTGTATATTTTGGAGATTAATCCTTTATCAGTTGCTTCATTTGCTATTATTGTCTCCCATTCTGAAGGCTGTCTTTTCACCTTGCTTATAGTTTCCTTTGCTGTGCAGAAGCTTTTGATTTTAATTAGGTCCCATTTGTTTATTTTTGCTTTTATTTCCAATATTCTGGGAGGTGGGTCATGGAGGATCCTGCTGTGATTTATGTCGGAGAGTGATTTGCCTACGTTCTCCTCTAGGAGTTTTATAGTTTCTGGTCTTATATTTAGCTCTCTAATCCATTTTGAGTTTATTTTTGTGTATGGTGTTAGGAAGTGTTCTAGTTTCATTCTTTTACAAGTGGCTGACCAGTTTTCCCAGCACCACTTGTTAAAGAGACTGTCTTTTCTCCATTTTATATTCTTGCCTCCTTTGTCAAAGATGAGGTGTCCATAGGTGCGTGGATTTATCTCTGGGCTTTCTATTTTGTTCCATTTATCTATATTTCTGTCTTTATGCCAGTACCATACTGTCTTGATGACTGTGGCTTTGTAGTACAGCCTGAAGTCCGGCAGGTTAATTCCCCCAGTTCCATTCTTCTTCCTCAAGATTGCTTTGGCTATTCGAGGTTCTTTGTATTTCCATACAAATTGTGAGATTATTTGTTCTAGTTCTGTGAAAAAGATCGTTGGTAGCTTGATAGGGATTGCATTGAATGTATAAATTACTTTGGGTAATATACTCATTTTTACAATATTTATTCTTCCAATCCATTAGCATGGTATATTTCTCCATCTATTAGTGTCCTCTTTGATTGCTTTCAGTAGTGTTTTATAGTTTTCTATGAACAAGTCTTTTGTTTCCTTAGGTAGATATATTCCTAAGTATTTAATTCTTTTCGTTGCAACAGTGAATGGAATAGTTTCCTTAATTTCTCTATTTTCTCATTATTAGTGTATAAGAATGCAAGGGATTTCTGTGTGTTGATTTTATATCCTGCAACGTTACTGTAATCATTGATTAGCTCTAGTAGTTTTCTGGTAGAGTCTCTAGGGTTTTCTGTGTAGAGGATCATGTCATCAGCGAACAGTGAAAGTTTCACTTCTTCTTTTCCAATTTGTATTCCTTTTATGTCTTTTTCTGCTCTTATTGCTGTGGCCAAAACTTCCAGAACTATGTTGAATAGTAGTGGTGAGAGTGCACACAGAATTTTAAAGGAGACATACAGATTCCATGTCATGTGAGATAATAAGTTCTTGAGTTGTCATATGTTAAACACAGAGACTTCTGTACTACATGTGGAAACTGCACAAATTTCCATATGGAAAATATACAGAATTTTATATTGTAGTTAAATATCCTATTCAACATTTCTTTCTTTTAATTTATTTTTTTAATTTTTATTGGAAGCTAATTATTTTACAATATCATATTGGTTGGTTTTGCCATACATTGACATGAATCCACCCCGCATGTATATGAGTTCCCCCTCCCGAATCCCCCTCACAACATTTCTTCTGAGAGAATTCTGTCGAGATGTTCACAAGTGAAATGTAGGGAATTAAACATTTTATATAGGTTTACTGGCTACCATACAATCATCTATGTAATAAGGAAAATTCCAAATTTCATATATGAAGAAAAGGTGGGAAAATTTTCAGATGTGAAAGTATAGAGAATTCCCTGTTTTATGTAGGATCATCTCTACCATTTCATAAATGAAAAGAGAAAGCTCCATGTTTTATGGGAATCTCATGGACAGAGAATACCAAAAACTACAGTCCAAGGTCACAAAGAGTCTAACATGAATGCAGCAACTGAACATGAATAATTCATGTAGATAAAGAAACTAGTTTAATATATTAAATTCAGAGAGTTCCATATTTAATTAGGAAAATCTGTGTCCAGTTATTCGTGCATGAAATATATCTAATTCAATTCATGATATAGGAAAACCTTGTAGTTTACAAGTGACATATGGAGGATTGGAAATGTCATGCAGGGAAAATCCACACCTGGATTTAGACACTTGCACATTTCTTGTTGGAAAATTTACATCCATATTTGCTCATGTAAAATAGAGAGAATATGAAATTTTCTCTAAATGTATATTCCAGAGTCCATATTTTTGTATGTGAAATTACCAGAATTCCATATTTCATGGAAGAGAATTGACATGCATATTTTCATTTGTAAAATGGGGAATTCAGTATTATATTTAGAAAATCTTTGATAAGTTTCACACATGTGAAATATACAGAAATCAATGTTTTATGTAGAAAATGCACTCATTCAGCTGAAATTGACCCTGAAGTATGCAGAATTTCATGGGTTATGGAAGAAAATCTGGGCCCAAGCTTTCCTATGGGCAATATAGAGTATTCTATATTTCACGTAGGAAAATCAGTGATCATAGTTTACATTTGAAATATAGAGTATTCTGTTTCATGCGGGAAAATAGACACCCAGATATCCATAAGGGAAAGAAAGAGTATTCCATACTTCATGTGGAGTAATCAGTGCTTTGAGTTTTCTATGTAAGAATAGAAAATTCCAAAATTCTTCGTGGAAAATCAGTGTCAAAGGTTTAATATGTAAAGCATATAAAATTCCACACTTCACAAAGGATATTGATGATGAGATTTTCATGTTTCCTAAAAGTTATTTATTGTGGTATATTGCATAAAATATACACTTAATAGTGGACATATGCCCTTAGATATTTAGATATGAAATATAGACAATCCCATATTTTTTGGATGATTATCTGTGCACAGATTTTCACATGTGAAACATATAAAATTCTTTGCAATTATAGAACTTTTGCCTAGAGTTTTGTCTAGAGTTTTATACACTAAATATAGGAAATTCCATATTTTATGCATTAAATTCTATCCATACTTTCACACATGAAATATTTTAAATTCAATAATTCATTTAAAAAACCTCCACCCACATTTTCATATACAAAAATCTGGAAAATAGCATTTTTCATGTAAGAAAATCTCTGGCTTTCATACTTACATAATATTGAGAATTTCATTCCTCACATAGAAAAATCTACCATCTGATAAACCTGTGTAAAATATAATAGAGGATCCAAGAACTCATGTGGAAAGTTTTGTGTGCAGAATTGATATATGAGACATAGTTAATTTCATGGTTATTTCAAAAGGAAAACCTGTACCCACATTTTCACGCATGAAATAGAGATATGAAATATTTAACATGAAAATAAGTCAAGATTTTCATATGTGAAACAGATCATTCTACATTTTATACAGAAAATCTGGGCATGTTTTAAATTTCAGTTCAGTTCAGTTCAGTCGCTCAGTCGTGTCCGACTCTCCGTGACCCCATGAATCACAGCACGCCAGGCCTCCCTGTCCAACACCAACTCCCGGAGTACACTCAAACTCATGTCCACAGAGTCGGTGATGCCATCCAGCCATCTCATTCTCCGTCGTCCCCTTCTCCTCCCGCCCCCAACTTTTCCCAGCATCAGAGTCTTTTCCAGTGAGTCAACTCGTCGCATGAGGTGGCCAAAGTATTGCAGCTTCAGCTTTAGCATCAGTCCCTCCAATGAACACCCAGGATTGATTTCCTTTAGAATGGACTGGTTGGATCTCCTTGCAGTATAAGGGACTCCCAAGAGTCTTCTCCAACACCACAGTTCAAAAGCATCGATTCTTCGGCGATCAGCCTTCTTCACAGTCCAACTCTCACACAATTTATGAAATATAAAAGATTCCCAATTACATGGAGGAAAATCTGTACTTACATTCTTATGTGAAATGTAGAGAATTCATGTGTAAAATTCTCCTGTGAAAATGCTTTCACGCAAATAATAAAAATACCACATTTCATCTAGGATAAACAATGCTTAGGTTTATCCTATGTGAAATATAGAGAATTTCAAATGTCATTTAGGATTATCTGCACCCTAATCTGCTAATATCAAATATACAGTGTTCCATATTTTAGATAGATACTGATATTTTCACATGTGAAGTTTAGAGGATTCCATGTTTCATGTAGAAAACGGTACCCAGATGTTCAGATATGAAATATACAAATTTCATTTTGGAACATCTGCATGTCAAACTCCAAATGTAACATAAAATGGCTTTCGTGTCTTCATACAGGAAAAACGTTGCCCAGATTTTCATATACAAAATGTACAAATTCCATGGCTCATGTTTGGAAATCGGAAGCTATTTTTACATATGTAATGTTATAATTTTTGTATTACATATATTAAAAACTGTAAGTATATTTCATATAAATTAAGTAAAATGACAAACATTTTATATGGAAATATTTTATACAAAAACCCAGTTTGCATATACAATACATAGAAATTTACATATTTTACTCTATATATCATGTTAAAAAACCTGTGCCCAGGTTTACACATATTGAAAGTAGAGAATTTCATGTTTCATACAAGAGAATGTATATGCATATTTTTGTAGGAAAAACCGAGAGCTCTACTGTAAGATAATTTGTTTACAGGATTTCTGTGTCAAACACAGAGCATTCCATATATCTTACTGGGAAATCAGAGTCCAGGTTTTCATATGAAGAGTAAAAAACTTTTCATGTTTCATGTAAGATAAGATGCACCCAAATTTCCTATATGAGATACACAGTATCCTATATTTTAGGTAGATGGTTGCCATCTGGATTTTCATAAAAGAAAAATAGAGAATTTCATTTTTCCTGTAAAAACTGGAGCACATATATTCATATATGATATACAGAAAATCTGAAATTTCATGTATGAAATTTGTGTCCAGAGTTTCAAATGTGAAATAGAGTTTATTCTGTGTTTCATATCAGAAAATATGCACTCAGAGTTCCATATTAACAATATAGGATATTCCATATTTCATGCTTGAAAGCCTAAGTGATTTCTTTATATTAAAATATCAAATACTCTTATCTCACACATGAAAATTTGTGTTTAGGACTGGATATAAATTTTTTTACTTTCCAATTATGAAAATGTATCCACGTTTTCCTATGAACGATAATGCAATCCATATTTCATCTATCAAAACTGTATCCAAATTTTCATATGTGAAATATACACCTCATATTTCATGTAAGAAAATCTTACCAAAATTTTCATATGTGTAATATACAAGTTTCAAAAATCATGTCAAAAAAGCTTTATTCAGATGTCCATATATGAAACAGATAATTCCATATATTAAATTGAAAAGTTATACTCATGCTCATATATAAAATATACACAATTATATATTTTATGTAGTAAATTCTATGTGCAGAACTTCACATATATATATATAATATAGATAAATCCATATTTCACCACACCTAGGATGAATATATTAATTATATGTAATGTCATTTTTCATGTCAGAAAATCAAGTCAGTTCTCATATGTTAATTACAGAGAACACAACTTTTCCTGTTGGAATATCTATGTACAAATTTTCATATGTGAAATGTGGAGATTCATATACTACTGTAAAATAATCAGTTCAAGTGTTAGATATGTGTTCATAGAGTACTCTATATTTCATAGAAGAGAACCAGCACGTTGATATCCGTACAAAAATTTGGAGAAATAAATGATTCATGTATAAACATGCACACATAGAATCATATATGAAACAATAGAGAGAATTTCAATTATCACTTTGGAAAAGGTGTGTTCAGCTTTTCTTGTGCAAAATAAATGACAAAAACCTATTTCATGGAGGAAAATCTAAAGTTTTCATAGATGATTTTTCCATATTCATGTAGGAAAATCAGTGCACAGATTTCATTAAACATTTACAAAATTTCCGATTATCTTGTAGAAATATACCCACCCAGATTTAACATATAAAATTGGAAAATTCCATTTTTCACTTCAAATTTTAATGTTTCAAATCAGCATCAATATTTTCACACAAGACCTATAAAAATTCTTTATTTTCATGTAGGAAAATATGTGTGCAGGTCTTCATGTCTGCAAGAAAGATAAATCTTTGTTTCATATAGAAATATCCTGGGGTCGATTTCCATTTTATTTGAAACATAAAAACTTCCAAAATGTATGCACAAAAATCAAGACCAATATAGTTTCATATGTGAAATTCAGAGATTTTTATATTTCATGTAGGAAATTCCATATTTTAAGAAAAGTTATTGGGACTTGATTTTATATTGGTAACATATAAAATTCTATATTTCATGTATGAAAAGCTACACCTACATTTTCACATGTGAAATACAGAGATCTTACACTAATTGTAAGAATATCTTCCCTTAGTTTTCATATGTGAAGCATACAAAATTCAATATTTCGTGCAAGCAACATCCCCCCTTTTTATTTTGTCCCAGTTTTTTTTTTTTTTTTTCTCCACTCCCTCTTCAATCAAGTCAGGCACCTCTTTCATCTCTGCTAATTATCCTGGAAGGTTCCTAACCTGGGGCTTTGCTCATGAGGAGGACAGACTTGCAAAGAGATGGGCAGGTTTGGAAGTGCTCCCTAGGAGAGCTGAGAAATGAACAACAGTGTTCTGTTATATGAGAAATGAACAACAGAGTTCTCGCACCACCTTGGACAGATTCACAGTGCTATTCATGTTGTCATGATTCTATTCCCTGTGCTTTCTTTCCAGAAATCACAGACAAATAGCAAAGGGTTTTGTGCTCAGCTGACTTGGAACAACCCTATTTCTGCCAGCACCTCTCAATAACATTATTTGTCAATGTCATGCCCTCATCACATATAAGTCACGTGCAGTTGAGATATCACACAAATTTGGGGCCAGGTGGGTGACAATAAAGTCAAACAAATGTAACTGATTCTAAACATGATAACGAGTAAAATTAACATACCTGAGATATGGAGAGGGTGAGGTGGATAGAAAATGAAGCAGTTGAGAATAAGTAATGGTCTTAATCAGAGAGGAGAGTATTTGTTGCTGTTCAGTCAGGAAGTCATGTCCAACTCTTTGTGACCCCTTGGACTACAGCCTGGCAGGCTTCCTTTCACTATCTCCCAGAATTTGTTCAGATTCATGTCTACAGAGTTGGTGAAGTTATCTAACCGTCTCAACATCTGCTGCCCAACTCTCCTTTGAGCTTCAATCTTTTCCACCATCTGAGCCTTTACTATTGAGTCAGTTCTTTGCATTAGGTGGACAAAGGAAGAAAGAACACTAAAAGATAATTAACTTTTAAAATGAAAGAGCTTGAAACTGCTTAGGATAGAGATGATGTAAAAGTTTTTGACTAAATTCAAGACCCATTCATAATAAAACCTGTACATAGCTTGTGGGAACAGAAGGAACCATCTGCAGACTAATAAAGGCCACATATGGATCAATTCACTGCAAACATTATTCTCAATGGTTTAAACCTGTAAGTGTGACACCTAATTCGTGAATAAGACAAAGATACCCACTATCACCTCTGGTATTCAGAATAGACTTTGGACTCCTCATTATATCAATCAGATTAGAAGAAATAAAATTTCAAACAAACTGGAAAAGAAGTAAAACTGTCACTGTTTACACGTGCTATGCTACTACGCCTGGAAATTCAAAGATGCCACCAGAAAATTACTAGAGCTGATCAATGAGTTTAGCGCAGTGGCCAGATACAAAATTAACACACAGAAATCTCTTGCCTTCCCACACACTAACGGCAAAATATCAAAAATAGAAATGAAGGAAACAATCCCATTCACCATGGAAAAAAGAAGAGTAAAATTCCTGGTAATAAACCTACCGAGGCAGGGGAAAGACTGGTGTGCAGAAAATACTAAAGCATGGAAGAAACAAAGCAAAGCTGACACAAAGAGATGGAAAGATATACCATTCGCTAGAACTGGAAGAAACAATATTGTGAAAATCGCTACACTACAAAAGCAGTTTACAGTTTCAATGCATTTGCTATCAAGATACCATTAACATTTTCAACAGAACTAGAACAAAATATTTTTGTAACTAGTATGGAAATGCAAAAGACCTTGAAAAGCCATGCAATCTTGATAAAGAAAACAGAGCTGACGTAATCAAGTTTCATGACACAAGTCAATACTACAGTAATCAGGACAGCATGGAATGGGAACAAAGCAGCTGGAGAAAATGTAACCCTCCCAAGTGGCTTGAATGGAAAGAATCCAGCAGTAATGCAGCAGACCTGGATTCAATCCCATGGTTAAGAAGATTCCCCTAGAGAAGGGAATTCCTCTGAAGAATTTAATTCAGATTCTAAATTCAGAAACTCAGATTCCTCTGAAGAAGCATTCTGGCCTAGAGAATTCCAGTCTGTCACTAAGAATTGGACATGGCTATGTGATTTTCACTTTCACTTTCTTTCCAGTCCTGCTTGAGGGAATATACATTGATACGGCCACTATGTATGGATATCAGTATGGAGAGTCTTTAAAAAATCTAAGAATGAAGATACTGTATGATCTAGCAATTCCACTACTGGGATTGTTGGAATTTACCTAAAGAACATCATAATTACAGAAATGCATAACCACAATATTGATGGCTCCAGTATTTGCAATAGCAGAACACTGATGCAACAGAAATGTCCATTTACAGAGGAATGGATAAAGATAATTTGGTACATATATAAAATAGTATATTACACAATCAAAAAAGGAATGAAATTGGGTCATTTTTAGAGAGGTGGAAGGATTGAGAAAGAGTCCTGTATAAAGAAATAAATTAGAAAAAGGAAAACAAATATGACTTATTAACATATATATAAACTGTTAATATGTATTATATATATAGCAAATTTTATAACATATATATATATAAGATATATAACATAAATTTATATAACTTATAAACTGTTTATATAACATAAACTGTTTAAATATATTATATTATATATAACATATTTTATAGCATATATATTATATATATGACATAACTTTATATAAATTATAACTTTATATATATATATATATATAGAAACTGTATCAGTTCAGTTAAGGCGCTCAGTTCTGTCCGACTCTTTGTGACCCCATGAACTGCAGCATGTCAGGCCTCCCTGTCCATTACCAACTCCCAGAGTTCACCCAAACCCATGTGCACTGAGTTAGTGATACCATTAAACCATTTTATACTCTGTCAACCCCTACTCCTCCTGCCCTTAACCTTTCCCAGCATGAGTCTTTTCAAATGAGTCAGCTCTTAGTATCAGGTGGCCAAAGGATTGGAGTTTCAGCTTCAACATCAGTCCTTCCAATGAACACCCAGGACTGATGTCTTTTAGGAAGGACTGGTTGGTTCTCCTTGCAGTCCAAGAGACTCTCGAGAGTTATCTCCAACAGTACAGTTCAAAAGCATCAATTCTTCGGCATTCAGTTTTCTTTGTAGTCCAACTCTCACATCCATACATGATCACTGGAAAAACCATAGCCTTGACTAGGCGGAATTTTGTTAGCAATGTCTCTGCTTTTTAATATGCTGTCTAGGTTTGTCATAACATCCTTCCATGGAGTGTCTTTTAATTTCATGGCTGCAATCGCCATCCGCAGTGATTTTGAAGCCCAGAAAAATAAAGTCTGACGCTGTTTCCACTGTTTTCCCATCTATTTACCTTGAAGGGATGGAACCAGATGCCATGATCTTAGTTTTCTGAATGTTGAGCTTTACGCCAAATCTTTCACTCTCTTTCACTTTCATTAAGGGGCTTTTTACTTCTTTTTCACTTTCTGCCATAAGGCTTGTATCATCTGCATATCTGAGGTTATTGATATTTCTCCTGGCAATCTTGATTCCAGTTTGTACTTCCTCCAACCTAGGGTTTCTCATGATGTACTCTGCATATAAGCTAAATAAACTGTACTGATGATCTTATAATAGAAGCAGAAGTAGGGACACATTTATAGAGAAGAAACTTATGGATATAAAGGATAAACTGAGTGCTGGTGGAAGGAACTGGGAGATTGAAACTGATAGATATACTCTATTGATGCATATGTACAGCACGGGGAACATCACTGTGGTGATGTGAATCAGAAGTAAGTCTCAAAATGATAGGATAGAGAGAGGTATGGTTGTTGTTCAATCACTTAGTGGTGTCTGAGTCTTTGGAACCATTAGATTAAAGCATGCTATAATTTTGCTGTAGAGTGGAAACTAAGAAGAGTCTTAAGCAATTATGCTCCAATAAAAATTTAAATTTCAAAGTATATTCAACTATAAAAAGGCATACCTCTTAGTGATTCTCATGTTATTTAGGAATTCAAAAGAAGAACTTGATGTATACCTTAATGACAAATTGACTATAATGCCCTGACAACTGAATTTTATTTGATAATGCACTTATCAAGAAAATAGTGTGAATAAAAATAAATGTGAATATACATAAATTAGTGTATATGTGTATGTCAAAATATTGAAATATTTTCCTAAAAGAAAAATACATTTAAAGTAGGTGGCAACAGAACTATTATCAGTCACCTGGATTTAGTTGACAGATGTTATGTATTTGTATATTTTTTATTCAGTTGCTTCTTTAATATGTCTGTTTTATTTGTCACATAAAGTCTTTTACTAAGATGTTATAGATGGATGTTAAACCTCTTTTATTGATTAATTTAAAAAATATGAGTTCTTCATTCACAAGAAAATATCTTTCAAAAAGGTTTAAACAGCTATAAGTATAAATATGTTAAATTATATTGCCATGACTGCTACAGGTTCTTGAAAATTAGGTTTTTTAAGTTGGACTGTAAAGAATGCTGAGAGCCAAAGAATCAATGTTTTTGAACTGTTTTTATTGGAGAAAATTCTTGAGAGTCCCTTGGACTCCAAGGAGATCCAACTACTACATCCTAAAGGAAATCTGTCTTTTTTATTTTTCCAAAGTGTATGAAAATAATTTATTAAATTTTCAACCCTCCTTTCTGTTTATGCTAAATTTCAAATTTCTTAAAAGTTTTTGGCCAGTAAAAGAAACTTATTTTTTATTGATATAATTTAAATATTTTCAACTTTGCTCATATTGTTTTTTTTTTAATTGGAGGCTAAGTACTTTCCAATAATATATTGGTTGTTTTTGCCATACATTGACATGAATCCGCCCTGGGTGTACATGTGTTCCTCTTCTTGAACCCCTCTCCCACCTCCCTCCTCCCGATATCCTCCCTCGAGGTCATCAAGGACTTATGTTGAAGCTGAAATTTTGGCACATGATGTGAAGAGCTCCGGTGGCGCAGACACGAGAGACGCCGGCTCCAGCACAACTAACCGTATGCAGAAGCATGGCTGACAGGAGCTACCCCACTTCCAAGGTAAGGTACAGCGGCTGCACTTTGCTGGAGCAGCTGTGAAGAGATAACCCATGACCAAGGTAAGAGAAATCCAAAGAAGACAGTAGGTATTGGGAGGGGGGCATCAGAGGGCAGACACACTGAAATCATAATCACAGAGAACTAGTTGATCTGATCATGTGGACCACAGCCCTATCTAACTCAATGAAACTAAGCCATGCCGTGTGGGCACACCCAAGACGGATGGGTCATGGTGGAGAGGTCTGACAGCTTGTGGTTCACTGGAGAAGGGAATGACAAACCTCTTCAATATACTTGCCTTGAGAACCCCATGAACAGTATCAAAAGGCAAAGTGATAGGATACTCAATGAGGAATTCCCCAGGTCGGTAGGTGCTCAGTATGCTACTGGATTTCAGTGGAGAAATAACTCCAGAAAGAATGAAGGGATGGATCCAAAGCAAAACCAACACCCAGTTGTGGATGTGACTGGTAATAGAAGCAAGGTCTGATGCTGTGAAGAGCAATATTGCATAGGAACCTGGAATGTTAGGTCCATGAATCAAGGCAAATTGGAAGTGGTCAAACAGGAGATGACAAGAGTGAATGTCGACATTCTAGGAATCAGCAAAGTAAAATGGCTGGAGTGGGTGAATTTAACCCATGATCATTATATCTACTACTGTGGGCAGGAATCCCTTAGAAGAAATGGAGTAGCCATCATGGTCAACAATGAGTCTGAAATGCAGTACTTGGATGCAATCTCAAAAACGACAGAATGATTTCTGTTCATTTCCAAAGCAAACCATTCAATATTACAGTAATCCAGCCCTATGCCCCAACCAGTAATACTGAAGAAGGCGAAGTTGAATACTTCTATGAAAACCTACAAGACCCTTTAGAACTAACACCCAAAAAAGATGTCCTTTTCATTATAGGAAACTGGAATGCAAAAGTAGGACGTCAAGAAACACCTGTAGTAACAGGCAAATTTGGACTTGGAGCACGAAATGAAGCAGGGCAAAGGCTAATAGAGTTTGGCCAAGAGAACGCACTAGTCATAGCAAACACCCTCTTCAAACAACACAAGAGAAGACTTTACACATGGACATCACCAGATGGTCAACACCAAAATCAGATTGAATATATTCTTTGCAGCCAAAGACGGAGAAGCTGCATACAGTTAGCAAAATCAAGAGCAGGAACTGATTGTGGCTCAGATCATGAACACTTTATTGCCAAATTCAGACTTAAATTGAAGAAAGTAGGGAAAACCACTAAACCATTCAGATATTACCTAAATCATATCCCTTATGATTATACAGTGAAACTGAGAAATAGATTTAAAGGATTAGATCTGACAGATAGAGTGTCTGATGAACTCTGGACAGAGGTTCGTGACATTGTACAGGAGACTGGGACCAAGACCATCCCCATGGAAAAGAAATGTTGAAAAGCAAAATGGCTGTGTGAGGAGGCCTTACAAAGAGCTGAGAAAAAAAGAGAAGTTAAAAGCAAAGGAGAAAAGAAAAGATATAATCATCTGAATGTAGAGTTCCAAGGAATAGCAAGGAGAGATAAGAAAGCCTTCCTTAGCGATCAATGCAAAGAAATAGAGGAAAACAACAGACTAGGAAAAACAAGAGATGTCTTCAAGAAAATTAGAGATATCAAGGGAATATTTCAAGCAAAGATAGGCTTGATTAAAGACAGAAATGGTATGGACCGAACAGAAGCAGAAGATATTAAGAAGAGGTGGCAAGAATACACAGAAGAACTGTACAAAAAAGATCTTCACGACCAAGATAATCACGATGGCGTGATAACTGACCTGGAGCCAGACATCTTGGAATGTGAAGTCAAGTGGGCCTTAGAGAGCATCACTACGAACAAAGCTAGTGGAGGTGATGGAATTCCAGTCGAGCTATTTCAAATCATGAAAGATGATGCTGTGAAAGTGCTGAACTCAATATGCCAGCAAATTTGGAAAACTCAGCAGTGGCCACAGGACTGGAAAAGGTCAGTCTTCATTCCAATACCAAATAAAGGCAATGCCAAAGAATGTTCAAACGAATGCACTCATCTCACACGCTAGTAAAGTCATGCTCAAAATTCTCCAAGCCAGGCTTCAGCAATATGTGAACCGTGAACTCCCAGATGTTCAAGCAAGTTTTACAAAAGGCAGAGGAATGAGAGATCAAATTGTCAACATAACCTGGATCATGGAGAAAGCAAGAGAGTTCCAGAAAAACACCTATTTCTGCTTCATTGACTATGCCAAAGCCTTTGACTGTGTGGATCACAATAAACTGTGGAACATTCTGAAAGAGATTGGAATACCAGACCACCTGAACTGCCTCTTGAAAAACCTGTATGCAGGTCAGAAAGCAACAGTTAGAACTGGACATGGAACAACAGACTGGTTCCAAATAGGAAAAGGAGTGTGTAAAGGTTGTATATTTTCACCCTGTTTATTTAACTTATATACAAAGTACATATGAGGAACGCTGGGCTGGAAGAAGCGCAAGATGGAATCAAGATTGCTGGGAGAAATATCAATAATCTCAGATATGCAGATGACACCACCCTTATGGCAGAAAGTGAAGAGGAACTCAAAAGCCTCTTGATGAAAGTGAAAGAGGAGAGCGAAAAGGTTAGCTTGAAGCTCAACATTCAGAAAACAAAGATCATGGTATCTGGTCCCATCCCTTCATGGGAAATAGATGGGGAAACAGTGGAAGCAGTGTCAGACTTTATTTTTTGGGGGGCTCCAAAAGCACTGCAGATGCTGATTATAGCCATGAAATTAAAAGAGGCTTACTCCTTGGTAGGAAAGTCATGACCAACCTAGATAGCATATTAAAAAGAAGGGACATTACTTTGCCAACCAAGGTCCATCTAGTCAAGGCTATGGGTTTTTTTGGTCATGTATGGATGTGAGAGTTGGACTGTGAAGAAAGCTGATCGCCAAAGAATTGATGCTTTTGAACTGTGGTGCTGGAGAAGACTCTTGAGAGTCACCTGGACTGCAAGGAGATCCAACCAGTCTATTCTAAATGAGATCAATCCTGGGTGTTCATTGGAAGGACTGATGCTAAAACTGAAACTCCAATACTTTGGCCACCTCATGCAACGAGTTGACTCACTGGAAAAGACTCTGATGCTGGCACGAATTAGGGGTTGTAGGAGACGGGGATGACAGAGAATGAGATGGCTGGATGGCATCACCGACCCAATGGACATGAATTTGATTGAACTCCGGGAGTTGGTGATGGACAGGGAGGCCTGGCGTGCTGTAATTCATTGAGTCGCAAAGAGTCGGACATGACTGAGCAACTGAACTGAACTGAACTGTGAGGAGTTGACTCATTTGAGAAGACCTTAATGCTGTGAAAAATTGAAAGCAGACGGAGAATGGGATGTCAGAGTATGAGATGGTTGTATGACATCACCTACTCAATGGACATGTGTTAAATTAAGCTCCAGGAGTTGTTGATGTACAGGGAGGCCTGGTGTGCTGCAGTCCATGGGAATAAAAATAGTCGGACACGACTGAGTGACTGAACTGAACTGAAGGCTTTACACAAGATAATCTGAGTGGAAGTTTTCCTAAACAATATATGGGATCTTCTGAATTTCATAGATGAGATTCCAAGTGCCAATTTTTCTATATAAACTGTAATTCTCTCTATGTCACAATTAGACATGTGGGCAAAATTTTCCTATATGAAATAATGGGTCTGTATACTTCACATATGAAAATATGTATATAGTTTTCCTGTATGAATATGGAATTTTCTGTATTTCACATATGAATATGTTGGCACATACTTTTCAAAATGAAAAATGGAATTCTGTATATTTCATAAGAAAATCTGTGTACCTATTAATAATATATTAAAAAGTAGAGACATTACTTTGCCAACAAAGGTCCGTCTAGTCAAGGCTATGGTTTTTCCCGTGGTCATGTATGCATGTGAGAGTTGGACTGTGAAGAAAGCTGATCGCCGAAGAATTGAAGATTTTGATCTGTGGTGTTGGAGAAGACTCGAGAGTCCCTTGTACTGCAAGGAGATCCAACTATTCCATTCTAAAGGAGATCAGTCCAGGGTGTTCATTGGAAAGACTGATGCTAAAGCTGAAACTGCAATACTTTGGCCACCTCATGCGACGAGTTGACTCACTGGAAAAGACTCTGATGCTGGGAAAGGTTGGGGGCAGGAGGAGAAGGGGACGACGGAAAATGAGATGGCTGGATGGCATCACCGACTCTGCGGACATGAGTTTGAGTGAATTCCAGGAGTTGGTGATGGACAGGGAGGCCTGGCGTGCTGTGATTCATGGGGTCGTGGAGAATCGGACACGACTGAGCGACTGAACTGAACTAAACTGATTGTCCTATATGAAATATGAAATTCTTTGTATTTCACATAAAAAAATAATGGATGCTTACTTTTCTAAAAAATTTGTAATTTTGCATATTTGACATATGAACATCTGACCATAGATTTCATTACACCAAATATAAAATTCTATTTCATGTGTGCAGACCAGGGCACTCACATTTCTACATTTATATGGAATTCTCTATATATCACATATGAAAATCTTGGCACTGATTTAACTCAGTGAAATATGTAATTTTCTATATTTCATATAGGAAAATCTGGGTTAGGATTTCCAGGAAATCTTTATTTGACAATGAAAATCTGGGCAATGATAGGCCTTCATGAAATATGGAATTCTCTATCATTGACATTTGAAATTTTAGGCACTGAGCTTTTCCCCCTGAAACATGATTTTTTAAAACATATATTTCACATTGAATATCTGGATGTAGAATTAACCCCTTGAAAATTAGATTACCCATATTTTTCATATGAATAATGTGGCCGATTTTCCTACATGAAAGATACATTTTCTAGATTTCACATATGAATATCTTGGTGTAGAATATCTACATGAAATAAGGAATTCTTCATATTTCACATATAAACATCTAGTGCCAATTTTATGTGAAAGATGGAATTCTCTGTATTTCACATTTGAAAATCTGAACGGACAGTTTTCCTAGAGGGAATGTGGAAGTCACTATTATTCACACGCACATCTGAATGTAGATTTTCCTACATGTAAAAGGGAAGTCTCTGTATTTCAATTCTTTACCGTCTATTCCACTAGGGAAACTGAAGAGTTCTGTGAAGACCTACAAGGCCTGCTGGAATTATCACCAAGAAAAGATATCCTTTTCATCACAGGGGAGCAGAATGCAAAAGTAGGAAGTCAAGAGACACCTGGAGTAACAGGCAACTTTGGCACTGGAGTACAAGGCTAACTGTTTTGGCAAATAGAAATGGTAAAAGTGGAAACAGTGACAGACAATTTTCTTGGGCTCCAAAGTCACTGGGACAGTGACTACAGTCATGAAAATAAAAGACCCTTGCTCCTGGGAATAAAAGCTATGACAATCCTGGGGGCAATGGGTTGAAAAGCAGAGATATCACTAGCTGACCCTGTCCACATAGTGAAAGGTATTGTGTTACAGGAGTTCCGTGTGGCTGTTACATTTCAGCTATAAAGAAGGGTGAATGCCAAAGAAACGAGTCTTTGGAACTGTGGTGCTGAAGATGACTTTTCAGAGTCCACTGGACAGAAAGGAGAACAATCCAACCCCACAAGATACTAATGTGAATATTCATTCGAAGGGATGCTGTTGAAGCTCCAATATTTTGGGCACCTGATGTGAAGAACTGACTCATTGGAAAAGCCACTGATGCTTGGAAAGATTGAAGACAGAAGAAGAGGGTGATGGAGGATGAGATTGTTGGATGGCATAACTGACACAGTGAACGAGTTTGAGCACACTGTGGGTCACAGTGAAGGACAGGGAAGCCTGGAGATCTCAATCCATGGTGTCACAAATAGTTGTGATTGAAATCCATGAGTAGATGATTCTACCTAATATATGGAATTACCTATATTTCACATATTTCAATCTGCAAGCAGATTTTCTTCTTCTGCATGCAACGTGTGGAGAAAATTGATACCCTGATATTCAAAGGTGAAATAGAAATAATTCCATAATTAATGCAGGAAAATCTTCACCAAATTTCAAATGTGGAATATAAGTAATGACATGTTTAAGTCATAAAATATGTGCTCAGATTTAGACATAGAAAATTATGAGAATTTCATCTTTCAAGGGGAAAAAAATCAATACCCATATTTTCTCGTGTTAAATATAGTCTCACCTTTTATGTAGGAAAACCTGCACCCAGATATTCATATAGAGAGTTCCATATTACATGTATGAAAACTGACATCCAGATTCCCTTACATGAAATATAAAGATGTCCATATTTTCTGTGGAAAAATCAAAATCAAGAAATTCAAATATTAAGAGAGAATTACAAAATCATATAGAAACATTGACAGTCAGTGCTTCAGATATGAAATATAGATTATTCCATATCTCACATAGGGAATTCTTCAACCAGATTTTCATTATTGAAACACAGAGAATTCCAAATTTCATTAGGACAATCTGTGAACAGATTTTCATTATGAAAAACAGATGATTCTATATTTGGCAATTCAGGCCAGATTATAAGTTCTGAATCATAGAAAATACATACTTTATGTGTGAAAAATCTGTCCCAAATTTTCATATGTGAAATATTGACATTCATATTTCACATAAGAAAATCTGTTCCCAAATGTGAAAGATACAGGTTTTTATATTGCAAGTTGAAAAACATCCATTCAAATTTTCTTCACTAAAATAAAAATTTTACGTCTCAAGCAAGACAGATTCTCAGATGTGAAATATAAAATCCCATTATTTCTTAAGGAAAATGTATGCCAATTTGTTCAAATGTTACATGTAGAGGAGTCCATACTTCATGAAGAAAAATCGACAGAGATTTTCAAATAAGAAATACGAAAAGTTACACATTTCATGTTAGAAAATCTATGACCATATTTTGATGTGTGAAATATAGAGATTTTTCTATTTCATTGTAGAAAACTTGCATCCAGAATTTCATAAGTGAAATATAAAGAATTACACATTGCATGCAGAAAGACCTGTATCCATATTTAATATGTGAAATATAGATTTATATAGATATGATATATATATTTCATATTTCTGTATTTTCACTTGGAAAATCTGTCCCCAGATATTCATAAGTTAATTGTAGAGAATTTCATATTTCATCACTTAAAATCTGCAGTTACATGTTCATATGTGAAACTGAGAATTTCATCTTTCAGTTAGGAATAGCTGGTGTCATATTTCAACACATGATATATAGAAACTTTCATATTGCACCAAAATCATATGTGATATATAGATAACTGATATCTCCTATAAGAAAATTTTCTCTCAGACTTTCATGTATGCAATGTACAATATTCCATATTGCATGTCAAAAATATTATAGAGATTGCATAATTCTCATAGGAAAATTTAAGCACAGATATTCATACGTGAAATGTAGAATTCCATATTTCATATCAGAATATGTATGCCCAGAATGCAATATAGGACACACAAAAATAGAATCTATGCCCTTAAATCAGCATTCATATTTTCATATGTAAAATATAGAGAATTCATTTATCTCACTTCAGAATATCATAAGTAAAATGAACAGAATTCTGTGTTTCATGATTCAAAGTACTCATTCAGATTTTCATAGGTAAATAAGGGTAATTAATATTTAAAAAGGAGAGTGAAAGAGTTGGCTTAAGGCTCAACATTCAGAAAACTAAGATCATGGCATCTGGTCCCATCACTGCATGGGAAATAGGTGTGGAAACAGAGGAAACAGTGTCAGACTTTATTTTTCTGGGCTCTAAAATCGCTGTGGATGCTGATTACAGCCATGAAATTTAAAGAGGCTTACTCCTTGGTAGGAAAGTCATGACCAACCTAGATAGCATATTAAAAAGCAGAAACATTACTTTGTAAACCAAGGTCTGTCTAGTCAAGGCTATGATTTTTCCAGTGGTCATGTATGGATTGAGAGTTGGACTATGAAGAAAGTTGATCACAGAAGAATTGATGCTTTTGAACTGTGGTACTGGAGAAGACTCTTGAGAGTCCCTTGGATAGCAAGGAGATCCAACCAGTCCATTCTGAAGGAGATCAATCTTGGCTGTTCATTGGAAGGACTTATGCTAAAGCTGAAACTCCAATACTTTGGCCACCTCATGCGACGAGTTGACTCACTGGAAAAGACTCTGATGCTGGGAGGGATTGGGAGCAGGAAAAGAAGGGGACAACAGAGAATGAGATGGCTGGATGGCATCACCGTCTCAATGGATGAGTTTGAGTGAACTCCGGGAGTTGGTGATGGATATGGAGGTCTGGTGTGCTGCGATTCATGGTGTTGCGAAGAGTCGGACACAACTGAGTGACTGAAGAGAACTGAACTGAATATTTAAATAGAAAAATATGCACAGGTTTTCACTGTGAAATACAGATGCATGTTTCCTGTAGGAAAATGTATGTCTAGGCTTTCAAATATTAAGTATTGAGCAGTCCATATTTCATATGGGAAAATTTGTAACCAGGTTTCCAAATGTAAAATAAAGAGTATACCATATTCATGCAAGAAAATTTTTGTACAGATATTCATAAACAGAATAAAGAGCATTTGAAATTTTTATAGGAATATCTGACCCCATTTCCATATAAAAATACTTCAGGGATGACCAGGGCCCAAACACCATAAGAGTAGCCATGAATACCGATATAAACAGCACGATGGTAGGAGGGGTGAATTCGGATTTAGAATCAAGCCCCATTTCATCCAGAAATGCTCTGATACTTCAAACAAACCTGTGCACACCAGTACCCAGGGACTCCACAGAGACTACGACAAACCTATGTTTGAATATCTCCTGTGGTTGGCAGTGGACTATCACAGTGACAGGGGTTCTGGGTGCAGCAGACTTGGGTATGGTATAAGTCCTCTTGGAAGAGGTCCCAATTAACCCCACCATAGAGCTACCAGAACTTACATAGGGCTGGGAAATAGACTTTTTGAAGGCAAAAACATAACGTGTGTGCCCCAGGACCCGGGAGAAAGGAACAGTGACTGCACAGGAAACAAAACCAGACATGCCCAAGAGTGTCCAATATATCTAGCTGAGGCATGGGTAGGTGGTGGTCTGCTACAGGGTTGGGGAAAGTGACTGTACCAGTACATGCATGGGGTCTTTTGAAAGAAATTGCCATTATCCTCATTAACCCACCATAACTTGGCCCCAGGTAAATAGCAATGAGGAAACACTGATCCACTCATCAACAGAAAATTGGATTAAAGATTTACTGAAAAGGACATCTTTTTTGGGTGTTAGTTCTAAAAGGTCTTGTAGGTCTTCATAGAACCGTTCAACTTCAGCTTCTTCAGCGTTACTGGTTGGGGCATAGGCCTGGATTACTGTAATATTGAATGGCTTGCCTTGGAAACAAACACAAATCATTCTGTCGTTTTTAAGATTGCATCCAAGTACTGCATTTTGGACTCCTTTGTTGACCATGATGGCTACTCCATTTCTTCTAAGTGATTCCTGCCCACAGTAGTAGATATAATGGTCATCTGAGTTAAATTCACCCATTCCAGTCCATTTTAATTCACTGATTCCTAGAATGTCTATGTTCACTCTTGCCATGTCCTGTTTGACCACTTCCAATTTGCCTTGATTCATGGACCTAACATTCCAGGTTCCTATGCAATATTGCTCTTTACAGCACTAGACCTTGCTTCTATCATCGGTCACATCCACAACCGGGTATTGGTTTTGCTTTTGCTCCATCCCTTTAACCTTTTAGAGTTACTTCTCCACTGATCACCAGTAGCATACTGAGCACCTACTGACCTGGGGGATTTCTCATTTAGTATCCTATCATTTATCCCTTTGATACTGTTCATGGGGTTCTCAAGGCAAGTATACTGAAGTGGTTTGCCATTCCCTTCTCCCGTGAAGCAGGCCAAAGGCTAATAGAGTTTTGTCAAGAGAATGCACTGGTCATAGCAAACAGCCTCTTCCAACAACACAAGAGAAGACAATACACATGGATATCACCAGATGGTCAACACGGAAATCAGATGATTATATTCTTTGCAGCCAAAGATGGAGAAGCTATATACAGTTAGCTAAAACAAGACCAGGAGCTGACTGTGGCTCAGATCACGAACTCCTTATTGCCAAATTCAGACTTAAATTGAAGAAAGTAGGGAAAACCACTAGATCATTCAAGTATGATCGAAATCAAATCCCTTATGATTATACAGTGGAAGTAAGAAATAGATATAAGGGACTAGATCTGATAGATAGAGTGCCTGATGAACTCTGGACAGAGATTCGTGACATTGTAGAGGAGACAGGGACCAAGACCATCCCCATGGAAAAGAAATGCAAAAAAGCAAAATGGCTGTTTGAGGAGGCCTAACAAATAGCTGTGAAAAGAAGAGAAGAGAAAAGCAAAGGAGAAAAGGAAAGATATAAGCATCTGAATGAAGAGTTCCAAAGAAGAGCAAGGAGAGATAAGAAAGTCTTCCTCAGTGATCAATGCAAAGAAATAGAGGAAAACAACAGAATGTGAAAAACAGGAGATCTCTTCAAGAAAATTAGAGATTCCAAGGGAACATTTCATGCAAAGATGGGCTCGATAAAGGACAGAAATGGTATGGACCTAACAGAAGCAGAAGATATTAAGAAGAGGTGACAAGAATACACAGAAGAACTGTACAAAAAATAGCTTCACGACCAAGATAGTCACAATAATGTGATCACTGACCTAGAGCCAGACATCTTGGAATGTGAAGTCAAGTGGGCCTTAGAAATCATTCCTACGAACAAAACTAGTGGAGGTGATGGAATTCCAGTTGAGCTATTTCAAATCTTGAAAGATGATGCTGTGAAAGTGCTGCACTCAATATGCAAGCAAATTTGGAAAACTCAGCAGTGGCCACAGGACTGGAAAAGGTCAGGCTTCATTCCAATCCCAAAGAAAGGGAATGCCAAAGAATGCTCAAACTACCACACAATTGCACTCATCTCACATGCTAGTAAAGTCATGCTCAAAATTCTCCAAGCCAGGCTTCAGAAATATGTGAACCGTGAACTCCCAGATGTTCAAGCAGGTTTTAGAAAAGGCAGAGGCACCAGGGATCAAATTGCCAACATCCGCTGGATTATGGAGAAAGCAAGAGAGTTCCAGAAGAGCATCTATTTCTGCTTCATTGACTATGCCAAAGCCTTTGACTGTGTGGATAACAATAAACTGGGAAAATTCTGAAAGAGATGAGATTACCAGACCACCTGACCTGCCTCTTGAGAAGCCTGTATGCAGGTCAAGAAGCAACAGTCAGAACTGTACATGGAACAACAGACTGGTTCCAAATAGGAAAAGGAGTACGTCAAGGCTGTATATTGTCACCTTGCTTATTTAACTTATATGCAGAGTACATCATGAGGAACGCTGGGCTGGAAGAAGGACAAGCTGGAATCAAGATTGTTGAGAGAAATATCAATAATCTCAGATATGCAGATGACACTACCCTTATGGCAGAAAGTGAAGAAGAACTCAAAGCCTCTTGATGAAAGTGAAAGAGGAGAGTGAAAAGGTTGGCTTGAAGCTCAACATTCAGAAAACAAAGATCATGGCATCTGGTCCCACCACTTCATGGGAAATATATGGAAAACAGTGGAAACAGTGTCAGACTTTATTTTTTGCGGCTCCAAAATAACTGCAGATGCTGATTGCAGCCATGAAATTAAAAGACGTTTACTCCTTGGAAGGAAAGTTATGACCAACCTTGATAATATATTAAAAATCAGAGACATTACTTTGCCAAACAAGGTCCGTCTAGTTAAGGCTATATTTTTTCCCGTGGTCATGTATGGATGTGAGAGTTGGACTGTGAAGAAAGCTGATCGCCAAAGAATTGATGCTTTTGAACTGTGGTGTTGGAGAAGACTCTTGAGAGTCCCTTATACCACAAGGAGATCCAACCAGTCCATTTTAAGGGAGATCGATCCTGGGTGTTCATTGGAGGGACTGATGCTGAAGCTGAAACTGCAATACTTTGGCCACCTCATGCGACGATTTGACTCACTGGAAAAGACTTTGATGCTGGGAAGGATTGGGGGTGGGAGGAGAAGGGGACGACCGAGAATGAGATGGCTGGATGGCATCACTGACTCTGTCGAAATGAGTTTGAGTGAGCTCTGGGAGTCGGTTATGGACAGGGAGGCCTGGCATTCTGTGATTCATGGGGTCGCGGAGAGTCGGACACGACTGAGCGACTGAATTGAACTGAACTGAACTGAACTGATTTACTGACCATAACCCCACCCATCAGAACAAGACCCAGCTTCCTCCTCAGTCAGTCTCTCCCATCAGAAAGATTCCATAAACCTCTTATCCTTCTCTATCAGAGGGCAGACAGACTAAAAAGCACAATCCCAGTAAACTAACCAATCTGATCCCATGGACCACAACTTTGTCTAACTCAGTGAAGCTCTGAGCCATGCTGTGTAGGGCTGCCCAACATGAACGGTTCATTGTGGAGTGTTATGACAAAATGTGGTCCACTGGAGAAGGGAATGGCAAACCGCTTCAGTATTCTTGCTTGAGAACCCCATGAACAGCATGAAAAGGCAAAAAGATAGGACACTGAAACGGAACTCCACAGGTCGTTTGGTGCCCAAAATGCTACAGGAGAGTAGTGGAGAAATAACTGCAGAACTAATGAAGAGACGGAACCAAAGCAAAAACAACACCCAGTTTTGGATTTGATTCGTGATAGAAGCAAAGTCTGACACTGTAAGCAGCAATATTGCCTAGGAACGAGAAATGCTAAGTCCATGAATCAAGGCAATTTGGAAGTGGTCGAGCAGGAGATGGAAAGAGTGAATGCTGACATATTAGGAATCAGCCAGCTAAATGGCCTGGAATGGGTCAATTTAACTCAGATGACCATTCAATCTAGTACTGTGGGCAAGAATTTGTGAGAAGAAATGGAGAAGCCATCATAGTCAACATAAATGTTTGACATACAGTACTTGGATGTGACTGTGTAAATGACAGAATGATTTCTGTTCATCGCCAAGGCAAGTCATTCAATACAAAAGTAATCCAAGTCTATGCCCCAACCAGTAATGCTGAAGAGGCTGAAGTTGAATGCTTCTATGAAGACCTAAAAGACATTCTAAAACTAACACCCTAAAAGAGATGTCCTTTTGATTAGAGGGAACTGGAATGCAAAAGTAGGAAGTCACGGAACACCTGGAATAACAGTCAAATTTGGCCTTGCAGTAGAGAATGAATCAGGGCAAAGGCTTATAGATTGTTGCCAAGAAAACACACTGGTCATAGTAAACACCCTCTTGCAACAACAAAGGAGAAGATTCTACACATGGACATCACCAGATGGCCAATACCAAGATCAGATTCATTGTACTCCTTGCAGCCAAAGATGGAGACGTTCTATACAGTCAGCAAAAAACAAGAGCAGAGGTGAATATGGGTCAGATCATGAACTTCTTATTGTCAAATTTGGACTTAAATTTAAGAAAGTAGGGAAAATCACTAGATCATTCAGGTATGACCTAAATTAAATCCCTTAAGATAATACAGTGGAAGTGAGAAATAGATTCAAGGCATTAAATCTGATAGAATGCCTAAAAAACTATTGGTGGAGGTTCATGACATTGTCCAAAAGACAAGGATCAAGACCATTTCCAATACAAAAGACACACAGAAAAGCAAAATGGCTGTATGAGGAGGCCTTACAAATAGCTGTGAAGAGAAGAAAAGTGAAAGCAAAGGTTAAAAGAAAAGATAAACCCATTTCAATAAAAAGCTGCAAAGAATAACAAGGAGAGAGAGAGGGAGAAAAGGAAAAAAAAAAAAAACTTCCTCAGTGATCAGTGCAAATAAATAGAGGAAAACAATAGAATTGGAAAGGAAAGTGATTTCTTCGAGAAAATTAGAGATTCCAAGGGAATATTTCATGCAAAGATGGGCTTAATAAAGTTGAAATTGTTTGGAAGTAAAAGATATTAAGAAAAGGTGGCAAGAATACACAGAATAATTGCACGAAAAAGATCTTCAGAACCCAGAAAATCAGGATGGAATGAACACTCCTATGGAGCCTGATACCCGGGAATGAACAGTCAAGAAGGCCTTAGGAAACATCAGTATGAACAAGATAGTTGATGTGACCGAATGACAGATCAGTTCAGTACAGTTCTGTCACTCAGTCATGTCCGAATTCTTGCAACGCCATGAATCACAGTACATCAGGTCTTCCTGTCCATCACCAAGTCCCAGAGTTTACCCATAGCCATGTGCAGTTGAATCGTTGATGCGATCCAACAATCTCATCCTCTGGTCCCCTTCTTCTCCCGTCTTCAAGCCTTCCCAGCATCAGGGTCTTTTCAAATGAATCAGCTCGTCACATGTGGTGGCCAAAGTATTGGAGTTTCAGCTTCAACATCAGTCCTTCCAATGAACACCCAGAACTGATCTCCTTTAGGATGGACTGGCTGGATGTCCTTGTAGTCCAAGGGACTCTTGAGAGTCTTCTCCAACATCACAGTTCAAAAGCATCAATTCTCCTGTGCTCAGCTTTCTTTACAGTCCAATTCTCACAACCATACATGACTACATTGGAAAAACGATAGCCTTGACTAGACGGACCTTTGTTGGCAAAGTAATGTCTCTGCTTTTTAATATGCTGTCTAGTTTGGTCATAAATTTACTTCCAAGTAGTGTCTTAACTTTCCTTCCAAGTAGTAAGTGCCTTTTATTTTCATGGCTGCAGTTACTATCTGCATTGATTTTGGAGAAGCCCCAAAATAAAGTCAGCCACTTTTTCCCCGCCTATTGCCATGAAGTGATAGGACCGGATGTCATGATCTTCGTTTTCTGAATATTGAGCTTTAAGCCAGCTTTTTCACTCTCCTCTTTCACTTTCATCAGGAGGCTCTTTAGTTCTTCTTAACTTTCTGCCATATGGGTCTTATCATCTCTATATCTGAGGTTATTGATATTTCCCCTGGCTATCTTGAATCTAGCTTGGCTTCATCTAGCCCATTATTTCTCATGACGTACTCTGAATATAAGTTAAAAAAGCAGGGTGACAATATACAACCTTGACATACTCCTTTTCCTGTTGGAAACCAGTCTGTTGTTTCATCTCTAGTTCTAAATTTTGCATCCTGACCTGCATACAGGTTTTTCAAAAGCAGGTCAGGTGGTCTGGTATTTTCATCTCTTTCAGAATTTTCCAAAGTTTATTGTGATCCACACAGTCAAAGGTTTTAGCATAATCAATAAAGCAGAAACAGATGTTTTTCTGGAACTCTCTTGCATTTTCAATTATCCAGAAGATGTTGGAAATTTGATCTCTGGTCCCTCTGCCTTTTATAAAGCTGTCATCTGGAAGTTCATGATTCATGTATTGCTGAAGCCTGGTTTGGAGAATTTTGAGCGTTACTTTAATAGTGTGTGACATGAGTGCAATTGTGCGGTTGTTTGAGCATTCTTTGGCATTACCTTTCTTTGGGATTGCAAGGAAAACTAACCTTTTCCAGTCCTGTGGCCTCTGCTGTGGTTTCCAAATTTGCTGACATATTGAGTGTAGCACTTTCACAGCATCATCTTTTAGTATTTGGAATAGCTCAACTGGAATTCCATCACCTACACTAGCTTTGTATGTAGTGAATTCCAGTTGAGCTACTTCAAATCCTAAAATATGGTGCTGTGAAAGTGCTGCCCTAAACATGCCAACAAATTTGGAAAATTCAGCAGTGACCAAAGGACTGGGGAAAGTCAGTTTTCATTCAAATCTCAAAGAAAGGCAATGTCAAAAGATGTTCAAACTACTGCACAATTGCACTCACCTCACATGCTAATAAAATTATGCCCTAAATTCTCCAAAGCAGGCTTCAACAGAATGTGAACCATGCACTTCCAGATGTTCAAGCTAGATTTAGAACAGGCAGAGGAACCAGAGCTCACAGTGTCAATTTCCCTTGGATTATCGAAAAAGCAAAAAGTTCCAGAAAAAAAACAGCTATTTCTGCTTTATTGGCTATGATAAAGGCTTTCACTCTGTGGATCACCACAAACTTGAAAATTCTGACATAGAAGGGAGTACACACCACTTGACCTGCCTCCTGAGAAATCTGCATGTAGGTCAGAAAGCAATAGTTAGAAATGGGCTTGAAACAACAGATTTGTTCCAAATAGGGAACGGATAGTGTTTCAAGGCTTATATTTATTGTCACCCTGCTAAATTACCTTATATGCAGATTTTATCATGAAAAATGCTGGGCTGAAAAAAGCACAGTCTGGAATCAAGATTGCTGGCAGAAATACCAATAACCTCACATATGTAGGTAACACCACCCTTATGGCAGAAAGTGAAGAAGAACTAAAGAGCCTCTTGATGATAGGGAAAGAGGAGAGTGAAAAAATCGGCTTAAATCTCAACATTCAGAAAATTAAGGTCATGGTATTTCATCCCATCACTTCATGACATAGATGGAGGAACAGTGGAAACAGTGACATACTTTATTTTGGAGGGTTCAAAATTCACAGCAGATGGTCACTCCAGCTATGAAATGAAAGAACACTTACTCCTTGGAAGAAAAGTTATGGCCAACCTAGAGAGCATCTTAAAAAGCCGAGACATTAACTTTGCCAACAACTGTCCACTAGTCAAGGCTATGGTTTCTCCAGTAGACATGTATGGATGTAAGAGTTGGATTCTAAAGAAAACTGAGTGCCAAAGAATTGATGCCTTTAAAACGTGGTGTTGGAGAAGACTCTTGAAAGTCCCTTGAACTGCAAGAAGATACAACCTGTCCTTTCTAAAGGAAATCAGTCCCGAATATTCATTGGCAGGCCTGATGTTGAAGCTGAGAATCCAATACTTTGGCCACCTGATACAAGGAAATGACTCATTTGAAATGTTCATTTGAAAACATCCTGATGTTGGGACAGGTTGAAAGCAGGAGGAGAAGGGGACAACAGAGAATGAGATGGTTTGTTGGCATCACTGACTCACTGGTCATGAGTCTGAGTAAACCCCAGGAGTTGGTGACCAACAAGGTGGCCTCACATGTTTCAGTCCATGGGGTCTCAGAGAATTGAACCTGACTGAGTGACAGAACTGAACAGAACTGAACTGAAATACTGAGGAGGCCCCGTACGACCCCAATTGAGCAAAGCTGAGGAACTTGAGAATATTAAGGGAATTCTCAGGCTTATTTTCTTTTTGTCTTGCTCTGTTTCTCTTTCACTTTCCATATAAGGTTGATGTATCCTGGTTTGGGTCTGTGTTCATCCTTCTGGAACCCTATGTTCTTTCTCTACTTGTATATCTAAGCTTTTTTCCTTCTTCACGTTTTTTGGAACTTTATAATCATAATATTATCTATAATTATCAACTGTTTCTCTCTCTCTCTTCTTCTCTGAGACCCAAATAGTGGATATGTTGGTACCCTTGATGTTGTCCCAGGGATTCCTTAAACTTTTCTTAGTTTTTAATTTTTTCATGCTTTTGCTGTTTTGATTGGGAGTTTTCCATTACACAAACTTCCAGATCATTATACATTCTTCTGTATCACGTAGTCTCTGTAATTACCCTTTAGTATTTATTTCATTTAGTTATTTGAGTCTATATGTTACTGGTTCTTTCTGTTGGTGTATTTCTTATCCCTTGTTAAAATGTTCTCTATGTTCATCTGCTTTATTCCCTTACTGATTTTGCCTTCTTGATATTCTTGTTTCAAACTCTGTTAAATGATTTTTCTGTTTCATTAGTTGTTTGCTTGCAGTTCTTTCCTTATTCTTTCATCTCAAACAAATATGCTAGTCTTCTTATTTTGCCTTCCTTTCTCTGTGTCTTTGAAATTAGGTGAAACTGTGACTATCATGTTTAAAGGAGATGACCTGTGCAGTCTATCCGTAGCCAGTGGCTTTGGTGGGAGAGCTGGAGCTGACATGAGTATGGGTCATATAACACCCCTCAGGGTGCTGGTAGTGCTCACACTGGTTTGCAGGTGGGCTTGGAGATAGAAGGAGTAATGCCAGTGGCAGGTATTGTGGAGCTCATCTTCTTCTCAGTGGCCAGTAACATCAGTTGAGTTTGGGTTTTGTTTCCACATTCCTGAAACAGAACTCTTGATGGTTGAGTCTTAACAAATTATGTTTCTCCTGAGTTTGGCTCATCCCTGTCTCAATAATAGCACCTTCGCCCCAGAGGGAAGCAGCTATGGAGCAAGAGGAATTATGGTAGGTGCTGAGTGTGGTGTGATACTCCACACTGTGGTGGTCCTGGGAAGCTGGCCAGGGCTCAGAGTTCAGTTCAGTTCAGTTCATTCCCTTGGTCATGTCCAACTCTTTGCAATCCCATGAATCACAGCACGCCAGGCCTCCCTGTCCATCATCAACTCCTGGAGTTCACTCAAACTCATGTCCATCGAGTCGGTGATGCCATCCAGCCATCTCATTCTCTGTCATCCCCTTCTCCTGCCCCCGATCCCTCCCATCATCAGAGTATTTTCCAGTGACTCAACTCTTCGCATGAGGTGGCCAAAATATTGCAGTTTCAGCTTTAGCATCAGTCCTTCCAATGAACACCCAGGACTGATCTCCTTTAGAATGGGCTGGGTGGATATCCTTGCAGTCCAAGGGACTCTCAAGAGAGTTCAGAGTAGATCCACCCAATTCTTTTGCCTTGTTTCAGAACTAGGTAAATGTGTACATGCTCTTCACTAGTGGAGTCCAGGTTTCTTACAGCCCTTCTGTTCATTACACTGACTTTCAATCCATCTGAGTGGATTCATCTTCCTCGTATCATATCTTAGGAGTAGGGCCAAATTATACCATCTGAATCCATCACCCTGGAGGATCTCCAAGCCTATGATATACTTCTCCTGTTTTGAGTCATTTTCTGGGACCTATGTACTGACCTGATTGTTTTTCCCACCTGCTTATTTGACTCTCCATACATCTTTACTACACCATTGTTCACACAAGGCCTCTTTGCCAGTTGACTCTTAGTTTTCAGCAAGTTGCTCCCCTTGCACATTCATTTTTATTGTGCTGGTTGAGACATTCTCCTACTCTACTACCGTCTATGTTCCCACAAATTTAGTGGTATTGGCCAGCACTACTATTATATTCAGGGAGTGCAGACAGTGTGGATGTTGCTTCATTTATAAAGCCTCACTTTTTCAAGTTTCCAAAGAAGAATCACACATTAACTTGTCTGGCAAAATGTCAAAATGAGGGAATCACATTGGACCGGCAGTCCTTGATCAGGTCAGCTAGTGGAAGCAGATCATAAAATGATTTGAAAATTATAGCTGATGTGAGAAGTGAACTCATAAAACAATTAGAAATAACATTTTCTTAGAGTGTGAAAGATGAGGACTGCCAAAGAGACCCAACATGGAATTTGTTGAGTGTAATAATTACTTCATGAGGATGGTGAAAGTTTGGCAAGATGTGGGTATGCAGCTAGCTATCCATCCATTTGGGGATGCCTTGTCTGGAAGCACTTTAAGGAACATCTCTTTAAAAAGATTTTTATAACACTCAAGTAAGCCAGCTTCTATGGGATGAAAGTACCAAAGAACATTTTGTGTAAGAGTCCACTGTTGAGTAATCTGAGAGTTAGTGGTTTCATTTATCAGTGATACATATCTACTGATCCCAAGGAAACAAGAACCAATTTAGGAAGGAAGGAGATTAGCTGTCCTGAAGAGGAAACTTGTGCAAATGTCAGTGTTCATGGCAGCAGAACTGAAGCCCCAGGAGAAGGAAGCAGCGAGCAGGTGAAATCAATCTACAAAGGAGCCCATTGGCAACAGACTTGAAATCTGCAAAAGTATGACTATTTGGAAGATCCCTTTGTGTGGCCTCATTAAGGACTAGGTGAACAGCTACAGTTTTAATCAATTTGGTTGAGCTTGGTGTACTGGAGAGATGCCTGAGGTCAAGTAGACTGACACAAACCTGCAGTGAGAATGTGTTTCTTATAATGATGGCATTGCTACTCTCAAATGACACTAATATTTGTCATTCTGAATTTTTTTTTTACCCCTAATGGCTCCACAAATCACAAGAAGCAGTGCAAGTGAGGATACTGGCATCACTGGCTAAAGACTCTATTTTAAGTTCTGAAATTCTGAGAAGAACCTTCTCCTGAAATTAGGAAAATCTTTTACTATCAAGTAGTTGTTGTTAAGTCATCAAGTTATGTACTTGTCATGATTCTTTTTGATCCCATGGACTGCAGCATGGTAGATTCAATGCCGTTCAATATCTTCTGGAGTTTGCCCAAAACATCAGGTTAGGCATCTTCTAAAGCTACAATTTCCACTTTATCAACCACGAATTCTAGCTGTGCCAAGCTTTTCTGGCAGCTATCTCTCACACTTGACATTATAGGAACAGTGTACAGAGAATTGTACTGGGTTCAGGCTACAGAGGGGCTTGAATACTGGATAAAAAAGAGAAAAAAACAGAATGACTCTGCTGTCTTTCCTTTCTCATGGAGAAAGGAAATTAATAATGAATTAATCAATTAAAGTAATATAGACTTAATATTCCAATGCTATATCACCTATCCAGTTTAAGGAAAGTCTTGACCATAAACATTGACTTTCTGGTTACCAGTCTTCCTTACCATGGGAATACTGTTACCTTATATTTTTAGCTTATATCTCTCCTTGTGAAATGAAGTGAAGTCGCTCAGTCGTGTCTAACTCTGAGCAGTCCCATGGACTTCAGCCTACCAGGCTCCTCCGTCCATGGGAGTTTCCAGGCAAGAGTACTGGAGTGGGGTTCCATCTCCTTCTCCTATATCTCTCCTTAGGCAGTGATGAAAATCTTGGAACCCAGCCCATCCTCATTATTTCTCCTTTACCTTCAAGTGAGGAGGGATATTAATCACACTGATAGTCAAGGCCTTTATGATGAACTGTCCAATCATCTCATTAGACCACATGGCTTTGATCCTGCTATTCTGTGGAAAACACAAATTGTTATTGCATTAGTGTCACACATAGCAGTGGCACCAGACCTCCAGAAGCAGTGCCCCCTTTCTAGACATTGTTACCTACCTCAGTAAGCTAGCCAATTGCACTTAAAGGAAGTTTCCCTGAGTTAACTGGAGGGACAAACTTTCAGTCTTCCTGACTACATCAATTGCTTTGGAGCAGTCTTAGACTATGAATAGCGCTACTCTTGGCTCGAATTCTGAGGCATTTACCTGGGCCTGTTCTCCTTGCCCTGTTTCCACAGATATTTTCCCCACTGGAGAAAGTTGACCAGCCCTTTAAATTGTTGTTATGACTGAAGGGCATACCTTGCTAGCAAACATTCTGGAACTCTGGAAAACCAAGTTTCTTAACTCACAAGTCCTGGAAAGCACCATAGCACATTGAGGACCACAAGCTAGGAAAAGAAATAACATGGACCTGGAGTTCTGTATTTACTGTGGCCCAGGTTTTGATGCTTCAGGTTTTGATGGTTCACATCGTGTTACTGAATTAAAAAATAAATAAATAAATGCAGGAATTAAAATGAGGGGAGGAACGAGCAGGGTAATTCCATATATTACTTATCAAAGTCAACCATTACTTTCTATGACAGCTAAATCATGGGTGAAGTGAAATGGCTTTTTGCCAAGTTGTAGAGTTTATTTGAGAAGGATACCTTTGAATTTGGTGTCTTAAAAAAACACTGATTTTCAAATACCTGCAGCAATCTTGCAAGATCATTCATAACTGGTTAAAACTTCTGAAAAGATAAAATTCTTATGAACGCAGAACGATAATTTTTTAAATGGATGCATAAAAGAGGTTTTAAAAGAGCACATAGATTAATGTTCATCCATAACAGAGCAATAAAAGACATTGAGTAACAAATAAGGTAGATATATTAAAGAAGTAACCGACCGAACAGAATTAAATACATAAAAGTTGAAAACATTAGAGAATAAAAAATATAAGCATACATAACATGTGTCAACTAAATCCAGGTGATTGATAATGGCTCCATTGCCACCTCTTTTAAAGTAATTTTTATTTTGGGGAATATCTTTCAATCTTTTGAGAAACACATATACACTGATACAAGTATATTCACATTTACTTTTATTCATGCTATTTTCTTAATATGTGCATTATCAATCTGTATGCACTTTTCAGAGCTTTATTTTTAATATGTCATTAAATTATACACACTTAGTGTTTGTTTGATTTTGTTTTTAACATCTGTCTTAGTTTCTGCTCTACAGCAAAATAATGGCATGCTGTAGTCCTTGGGGTCACAAATGCTTGGATAGAACTTAGTGACTGAACAACAATCTCCTCACTTTTAGACTTCCATCCAATTCAGGTCACCACAGTGCATTAAGTAGAGTTCCCTGTGCTGTACATAAACATTAATAGCATATTTGTATCAGTTGTAATCTCCTAATTCCTTCCACGACCACCTTTACAATATAAAATTTATCAGGGCAAAGACAAACAGAATTCTGCTAAGAAAATGCACTGACCAAAGCAAACGTCCTCTTACAACAAAAAGAATGAGTTTACACATATGCATCGCCAGATAGTCCATATTGATATCAATTTGATTATATTCTTGGTAGCAATCAAGAAGGAGAAGCTGTACACAGTCAGCAAAACAAGACCGGGAGTTGATTGTAGTTCGGATCATTAATTTTCCATGACAAAATATTGCATAGGAAGCAGTGAACAAAAGCATCCAGAGGGAACAAACAAACAAGTAAGAAAGTAAAGTGATGTTCTGAGGAGGGTTTCAAATAGTTCTGGAAAGAAAAGAATAAAAAGGAAGCATAAAAGGGAATGGTACCCCCAACTAAGTGCACAGTCCCTAAAAATAGCAGGGAGAGACAAGACGGGCATCTTCACTAAACAATGCAAAGAAATAGAAGACAAAAACCAAAGTGGAGGACTAGAGATCTCTTCAAGAATATCGGAAATATCAAAATAACATGTCATCAAAAGACGGCACAATGAGGACAAAAAGAGTAAAAACGTAAAGGAAGCAGAGATCAAGATGACCTGAAAAGAATACAGAGAATAATTGTAGAACAAAAAATCTTAATGACCTGCATAAGGGAGGGTGTGATCATTCACCAGAGCCAGTCATTATGGAGTATGAAGTCAAGTGGGACTTAGGAATCACTGCAGTCAGTAAAGCTAAAGGAGGTAATAGAATACCAGTTCAGTTAACTTCAGATCAGTCCCTCAGTCGTGTCCGACTTTTGGCAACCCCAGGAATCACAGTACGCCAGGCCTCCCTGTCCATCACCAAATCCCGGAGTTCAATCATGTCCTTAGAGTCAGTGATGCCATCCAGGGATCTCATTCTCTGTCGTCCCCGTCTCCTTCCACCCCCAATCCCTCCCAGCATCAGAGTCTTTTCCAGTGAGTCAACTCATCGCATGAGTTGGCCAAAGTATTGTAGTTTCAGCTTTAGCATCTGTCCTTCCAATGAACACCCAGGACTGATCTCCTTTAGAATGGACTGGTTGGATCTCCTTGCGGTACAAGGGATTCTCAAGAGTCTTCTCCAACACCACAGTTCAAAAGCATCAATTCTTCGGCGATCAGCTTTCTTCACAGTCCAACTCTCACGTGCATGCATGACCACGGGAAAAATCATAGGCTTGACTAGAAGGACCGTGGTTGGCAAAGTAATGTCTCTGCTTTTTGCTATCCTATCTAGGTTGGTCATAACTTTCCTTCCAAAGAGTAAGCGTCTTTTAATTTCATGGCTGCAATCAGCATCTGCAGTGATTTTGGAGCCCCCCAAAAATAAAGTCTGACACTGTTTCCACTGTTTCCCCATCGGTTTCCCATGAAGTGATGGGACCAGTCCATTGAATTTAACTCAGATGATCATATATCTACTATTGTGGGCAGGAATCCCTTCGAAGAAATGGAGTAGCCATCATGGTCAACAAAAGAGTCCGAAATGCAGTACTTGCATGCAATCTTAAAAACGACAGAATGATATCTGTTCATTTCCAAGGCAAACCATTCAATATTACAGTAATCCAGGCTTATGCCCAAACCAGTAACGCTGAAGAAGCCAAAGTTGAACAGTTCTATGAAGACCTACAAGAGCTTTTAGAACTAACACCCCCAAAACATGTCCTTTTCATTATAGGGGACTGGAAAGCAAAAGTAGGAAGTCAAGAAACACCCGGAGTAACAGCAAATTTGGCCTTGGAGTACGGAATGATGCAGGGCAAAGGCTAATAGAGTTTTGTCCAGAGAACGCACTGGTCATAGCAAACACCCTCTTCCAACAACACAAGAGAAGACTCTACACATGGACATCACCAGATGGTTAACACCGAAATCAGATTGATTATATTCTTTGCAGCCAAAGATGGAGAAGCTATATACAGTTATCAAAAACAAGACCAGGAGCTGACTGTGGCTCAGATCATGAACTCCTTATTGCCAAATTCAGACTTAAATGGAAGAAAGTAGGGAAAACCACTAGACCATTCAGATATGACCTAAATCAAATCCCTTATGATTATACAGTGGAAGTGAGAAATAGATTTAAGGGACTAGATCTGATAGATAGAGTGCCTGATGAACTCTGGACGGAGGTTCATGACATTGTACAGGAGACAGGGACCAAGACCATCCCCATGGAAAAGAAATGAAAAAAAGCAAAATGGCTGTCTGAGGAGGCCTTACAAATAGCTGTGAAAAGAAGAGAAGCGAAAAGCAAAGGAGAAAAGGAAAGCTATAAGCATCTGAATGCAGAGTTCCAAAGAATAGCAAGGAGAGATAAGAAAGCATTCTTCAGTGATCAATGCAAAGAAAGAGAGGAAAACAACAGAATAGGAAAAACAAGAGATCTCTTCAAGAAAATTAGAGTTTCCAAGGGAACATTTCATGCAAAGATGGGCTCGATAAAGGACAGAAATGGTATGGACCTAACAGAAGTAGAAGATATTAAGATGAGGTGGCAAGAATACACAGAAGAACTGTACAAAAAAGATCTTCATGACCAAGTGAAGAGGAACTAAAAATCCTCTTGATAAAAGTGAAAGAGGAGAGTGAAGAGGTAGGCTTGAAGCTCAACATTCAGAAAACTAAGATTATGGCACATGGTTCCATCACTTCATGGGAAATAGATGGAAAAACAATGGAAATATCGTCAGACTTTATTTTTTTGGGCTCCAAAATCACAGCAGATGCTGATTGCAGCCATGGAATTAAAAGACGCTTACTCCTTGGAAGGAAAGTTATGACCAACTTAGATAACATATTGAAAAGCAGAGACATTATTTTGCCAACAAAAGTCCGTCTAGTCAAGGCTATGGTTTTTCCCGTGGTCATGTATACATGTGAGAGTTGGACTGTGAAGAAAAGAAAGCTGATCGCCGAAGAATTGATGTTTTTGAACGGTGGTGTTGGGGAAGACTCTTTAGAGTCCCTTGTACCGCAAGGAGATCCAACCAGTCCATTCTAAAGGAGATCAACCCTGGGTGTTCTTTGGAAGGACTGGTGCTAAACCTGAAACTCCTATACTTCGGCCACCTCATGCGACGAGTTGACTCACTGGAAAAGACTCTGATGCTGGGAAAGGTTGGGGGCAGGAGAAGAAAGGGACGACAGAGAATGAGATGGCTGGATGGCATCACCGACTCTGTGGACATGAGTTTGAGTGAACTCTGGGAGCTGGTGATGGACAGGGAGGCCTGGCGTGCTGTGATTCATGGGGTCGAGGAGAGTAAGACAGGACTGAGTGACTGAACTAAACTGAACTGAACTGATGGGACCAGATGCCATGATCTTCGTTTTCTGAATGTTGAGCTTCAAGCCAACCTTTTCACTCTCCTCTTTCACTTTCATCAAGAGGCTTTGAGTTCTTCTTCATTTTCTGCCATAAGGGTAGTGCCATCTGCATATCTGAGATTATTGATATTTCTCTCAACAATCTTGATTCCAGCTTGTCCTTCTTCCAGCCCAGCGTTCCTCATGATGTACTCTGCATATAAGTTAAATAAGCAAGGTGACAATATACAGCCTTGACGTACTCCTTTTCCTATTTGGAACCAGTCTGTTGTTCCATGTACAGTTCTGACTGTTGCTTCTTGACCTGCATACAGGCTTCTCAAGAGGCAGGTCAGGTGGTCTGGTAATCCCATCTCTTTCAGAATTTTCCACAGTTTATTGTGATCCACACAGTCAAAGGCTTTGGCATAGTCAATGAAGCAGAAATAGATGCTCTTCTGGAACTCTCTTGCTTTCTCCATAATCCAGCGGATGTTGGCAATTTGATCCCTGGTGCCTCTGCCTTTTCTAAAACCTGCTTGAACATCTGGGAGTTCACGGTTCACATATTTCTGAAGCCTGGCTTGGAGAATTTTGAGCATGACTTTACTAGCATGTGAGATGAGTGCAATTGTGTGGTAGTTTGAGCATTCTTTGGCATTCCCTTTCTTTGGGATTGGAATGAAGACTGACTTTTCCAGTATTGTGGCCACTTCTGAGTTTTCCTAATTTGCTTGCATATTGAGTACAGCACTTTCACAGCATCATCTTTCAGGATTTGAAATAACTCATTTGGATTTCCATCACCTCCACTATCTTTGTTCGTAGTGATTCTCTCTAAGGCCCACTTGACTTCACAGACTACCAGTAGAGCTATTCAAAATGCTAAAAGGTGTTTGTATCAAAGTGCTTCAGTCAATACAACAGGGAATGTAGAAAATCTAGCAGTGCCCACAGGACTGAAGACGTCAATACTTATTCCAATTCCCAGGAAGGCCAGTATATGAGAATGTACAAATCACCACACAATTATGTTCATCTCCCACATTACCTCTGAATCCTTCAAGCTAGGCTGCAGCATTATAGGAACTGAGAGCTTCCAGATTTTCTAGCTGGGTTTAGAAACATCAGAGGAACCAGAACTCAAATTGTCACCATTTGCTGGATCATAGAAATAACAACTGCATTCCAGAGAAACTTCCACGTCTTTTTCTTTAACCACCATAAAGACTTTGATTGTGTGGATCATAGCAAATGGTGGAAAAATATTAAAGTGATGGGAATGTAGGACCACCTTACCTGTCTCTTGAAAAATCTGTATGCAGGTCTAAAAGCAACAGAACAATGTGTTGAACAACTGATGGTTCAGGATTCAAAAAGGAGCATACTAGGCTCTTTATTGTTAGCTAGTTTCTTTAAATTTTATGCATAACACATTATAAGAAATGTTAGGATGGACAAATTACAAGCTGGAATCAAGATTTCTGGGAGAAATGTCGACAACCTCAGATATGCGTGTGAATATCCATCTAACAACAGACAAGGAAGAAGAACTAAAGAAATTCCTGCTGAGGGTGAAGAAGGAGAGTTCAAAAGCAAACATAAAACTCAATACTATGAAAACTCAGATCAAAACATCCCACGCCAACAGTTCAGGGCAACTGGAGGGGGGTGGGGGGATGGCGGTGGATAAAGAAAAGCGCTGACAGGTTTTCTCCTCTTTTGCTCTAAAATCACTGCCGATGGTGACTGCAGCCATGAAATTAGAAAACAAATTCTTTTTCGAAGGAAAACTATGACAAACCCAGACAGTGTGTGATAAAGCAAACGAATCACTTTGCCAACAAAATTCCATAGAGTCAAGGCTGCAGTATTACCGCTAGTCACATATGGTTGTGAGAACTGGATCATAAAGGAAGCAGAACACTGAAGAATTGATGCTTTGCAACAATGGTCCTAGAGTAGACACTTGAGAGTCCCTCAGACAGCAAGGAGGCCAAACCAGACAACCCTAAATAGTCATCAGAAGGACTGCTGCTGAAGTTGAAGCTCTAATACTTTTGTCACTTGAGGCAAAGAGCTGACTCATTGGAAAAGACCCTGAATCTGGGAAAGTTAGGGGGCAGAATGAGAAGGGGACACTAAGGATGAGATGGTTGGTTGACATCACCAGTGAGATGGACCTGAAATTGGGCAAACTGTGAGAGATTGTGGGAGGCTTGTCATGCTGCCGTCCAGTCATCATGAAGAGTCAGACACAACTTGGCCCCTGCATAACAAGCCAGTGTCCTAACTTCATTCTTTTACCTTTAGCTGTCTAGATTTTCCAGCATCAATTATAAAAGAGACTACTGTTTCTGCATTGTACATTGTGCCTCCTGTGTCATAGACTAGGTGACCATTTGAGCAAGAGATTATCTCAGAATTTTCTTTCAGTTCCATTTTCCTGTATTCCCACTTTTATGCCACTTCCATGTCGTACTGATTACTATAGCTTTGTAGTATAGACTGAAGTCAGGATTCCTGGTTCCTTCAGCTCTCTTTTTCTTTCTGAAGATTGCAGGGATATTCAAGTTATTTTATGTTTCCATACAAGTCATAAAAATGTTTTTGTTCTAGTTTTGTGAAAAATTCCATTGGTAATTGAATAGGAATTGCGTTGAATCTGTAAGCACTTTTTGTAGAGTAGCCATTTTCAAAATATTGTTTCTTCCACTCCAAGAAAGTGAAATATCTTTCCATATCTTTGTGTCACTTTGACTTGTTTCATTCATGCCTTATACATTTTTGAAAATCAGTCTTCTCCCAGGCTAGGTATGTTTATTATCGGGAATTTTATTCTTCTAGATGGAGTTGTGAATAGGATTGTTTCCTTAAGTTTTTTTTTGAGTAGATAGGAATGCAAGATATTTCTCTGTGTTAATTTTGTATCTGGAATCTTCTTTAAACTCATTGATTAGCTCTAGTAATTTTCTGGTGGAATATTTGGATTGTCTAGGCATAGTATCATTGATATTTCTCCCAGCAATCTTGATTCCAGCTTGTGCTTCTTCCACCCCAGCGTTCCTCATGATGTACTCTGCATATAAGCTAAATAAGCAGGGTGACAATATACAACCTTGACATACACCTTTTCCTATTTGGAACCAGTCTGTTGTTCCATGTCCAGTTCTAACTGTTGCTTCCTGACCTGCATACAGGTTTCTCAAGGGGCAGGTCAGGTGGTCTGGGATTCCCATCTCTTTCAGAATGTTCCACAGTTTATTGTGATCGACACAGTCAAAGGCTTTGGCATAGTCAATGAAGCAGAAATAGATGTTTCTCTGAAACTCTCTTGCTTTCTCCATGATCCAGCGGATGTTGGCAATTTGATCTCTGGTGCCTCTGCCTTTTCTAAAACCTGCTTGAACATCTGGGAGTTCACGGTTTACATACTGCTGGGAGAAATATCAATAACCTCAGATATGCAGATGACACTACCCTTATGGCAGAAAGTGAAGAGGAACTCAAAAGCCTCTTGATGAAAGTGAAAGAGGAGAGTGAAAAGGTTGGCTTGAAGCTCAACATTCAGAAAACAAAGATCATGGCATCTGGTCCCATCACTTCATGGCAAATAGATGGAAAAACAGTGGAAACAGTGTCAGACTTTGGTTTTTTGGGCTCCAAAATCACTGCAGATGCTGATTGCAGCCAGGAAATTAAAAGACGCTTGCTCCTTGGAAGGAAAGTTATGACCAACCTTGATAGTATATTAAAAAGCAGAGACATTACTTTGCCAACCAAGGTCCGTCTAGTCAAGGCAATGGTTTTTCCCGTGGTCATGTATGGATGTGAGAGTTGGACTGTGAAGAAGGCTGGTCGCCGAAGAATCGATGCTTTTGAACTGTGGTGTTGGAGAAGACTCTTGAGAGTCCCTTATACTGCAAGGAGATCTAACCAGTCCATTCTAAAGGAGATCAGTCCTGGATGTTCATTGGAAGGAGTGATGCTAAAGCTGAAACTGCAATACTTTGGCCACCTCATGCGACGAGTTGACTCACTGGAAAAGACTCTGATGCTGGGAAAGTTTCTGGGCGGGAGGAGAAGGGGACGACGGAGAATGAGATGGCTGGATGGCATCACCGACTCTGTGGACATGAGTTTGAGTGTACTCCAGGAGTTGGTGATGGACAGGGAGGCCTGGCGTGCTGTGATTCATGGGGTCGCGGAGAGTCGGACATGACTGAGCGACTGAACTGAACTGAGGCATAGTATCATAACATGTGGAAGTAGTGTGAATTTTTACCTCCTCTTTCCCAGCTTTTTGAATATTGTTTTATACTTCTCTGATTGCTGGAAAAAGGAGTCCCAACACTATGTTCAATAACAGTGCTGAAAATGGGCATCTTTGTCTATCAAAATATTAGGGGACATGATGTCATGTTTTTACCATTGAGAATCATGTTTGCGGTGAATTTATCCATAAGTGGCCTTAATTGGCTGGAAGATCATGCCCTCTGCGCCCTCTTCCTGTACAGGTTTTATCATATGGGTATTGAATTTGTCAAAAAAATTTTCTGCATCCGTATCATAAACAGATACAAAAACTCTCCTTGGAAACGTAATCTTTCCATGTTCTTCTTGTGGCCATGCAGGCAAAGAGCTGACTCATTCAAAAATGCCCTGGAGCTGGGAAAGGTTGAATTTAAAAGGAGAATTGGGCAGCAGATGATGGGATGGTTAGATTACCAACACTATGAACATTAATTTAAACTAATTCTGAGAGATAATGTATGGAAGACTGGCAGTCTATAGTCCATGGGGTCACAAAGTTTCGGACATGACTTACTAACTGAACAACAACAAATTCTCTCGTTCTGTGATGGATGTTAGTATTTCTTCTGGACTATTTCCTTTTCTAGCACACCTAACCCTGTCCATATATCACTTATGTTAGTTTTATTCATTGTCATGCTTAGATTCAGCCAAATTTTATCTTCATTGTCAACCACCTATTCAAAATTTATGTGATTTCTCAATAACATATTTCCTCAGTGGTCTCCTTATTCTTCTCCATTATCCACATTTGGTCCTCAGACACTCTCTTCCTTGCTACAGCCAGAGCAAATTGCCAGTTATCAGCTAAGTCATTCGATAGAAAGCAAGATCTTGAGAGTAGCCTATGAGGACTCTGAATTCTACCTTTTTATCAGTCTTCACTTTTTTTCTTTTAACTCTCTTTTCTTCAGTCACTGAACTTTCAGCCATGGTTTGTTCTTCTCAGACTCACTGTCTTTGTATATGCCATTCTTCTGTTTCCCGTAATTTATCTTTTCTTTTTAATTTCTATGATATCTTATTTTAAATTGCACATGAAACTCTTACTGACTTTACATATTGTTATTAGATTACTATTTTTGGTTTACCTGGTTGATGTGCTTTATAAACTGTTTTCCAATTAGAATAAACTGTAACGCCCGACATCTATTTTTGTTTGTGATTTAGTCACCTCTCTTCAGGAGTAGAAATCTACATTTGAAAAATACAATCTAAATAATGGAACCAACATGAATCATGCTTTTTAAAACTCATTTATCTTAATAAACTGGTTCTTCATGCTTAGGGTTCTTTGTCTCTTTGGGACTTGACAATACCTGATCTCTATAATCTAACAAAGAGCATAATCACTGGACCTCCTGACTTATCACTGCAGTCCTGAGGGATAATCAGTGCCACTAGCACATGGGCCTGTTTATTGCAAATATCAAGGCAACAAGAGGTCTGCAGCATCATTAGATTTACATAGAAGTTCTGGGAGATGAGCTCAAAAAAAGAAACAAACAAACTGTGAAATCATAAAAAGTTAACTGGGTTGGATTTATGCTGTTCTTCTCTGCAAATTTTCTCCTGCTTTCAGTTCAGTTCAGTTAAGTTCAGTCGCTCAGTCATGTCGATTCTCCGTGACCCCATGAATCACAGCATGCCAGGCCTCCCTGTCCATCACCAACTCCTGGAGTTCACTCAAACTCATGTCCATGGAGTCGGTGATGCCATCCAGCCATCTCATCCTCTGTCGTCCCCTTCTCCTCCCGCCTCCAACCTTTCCCAGCATCAGAGTCTTTTCCAATGAGTCAACTCGTTGCATGAGGTGGCCAAAGTATTGAAGTTTCAGCTTCAGCTTTAGCATCAGTTCTTCCAATGAACACCCAGGATTGATCTACTCTAGAATGGACTGTTTGGATCGCCTAGGAGTCCAAGGGAGTCTTCTCCAGCTTTAGGCATTGTTGAATTGAAATAAACAATGGATGTTCTTCTTTGTGTGTGTGTGTGTGTGTGGTTTAGGAAAAATAAAAGGCGGCGGGGGGGGGGGGGATTCACTGAGTAGTGAGTTAGACCAAATTCCTATGTTAACCTTATTTTTTTTCTTTAATTTGTTCTTCTATGCTTTGACTCATCCCAGTCCACAATATTAAAAACTTGCCTCCATCATACGTGCAACTTCAGGATTTCAGGAAGACTCTATAGAGCAAAGAGCTTATGCAGCTTGCTTAGTCTTATAAGAGATGTAAGAAAATACATGGGAAATTCTTCTCTTCAGCTCTAAACATCTAACTTAATGGAGTAGGAAATGCAACCCCCTCCAGCTTCTTGGCTGCAAAATCACACTGACAGGGGAGCCAGGCATGTTGTACTCCATGGGGTTGCAAAGAGTAGGCCACAACTGAGCGTGTGTGTGCACA